>NW_027507889.1:1120000-1720000 GCF_037356315.1 Lithobates pipiens | reverse complement strand
TTATCATTTTATTTTCGGTTAATTTAAAGCCTGCGTTAGGGATATCCATATTGAATTTTATTCTTATTGATGTTTAATTGATTTCTATGTGGGTTGGTGGTTGAGTGGGCTTGGTGTGGTAGTGTGGGGGTGGGGCTAGTGTGTGTGTGTGTGTGTGTGTGTGTGTGTGTGTGTGTGTGTGTGTGTGTGTGTGTGTGTGTGTGTGTGTGTGTGTGGGGGGGGGGGCAGTAGTGTGTGTAGAGTGTGTGTGTGTGGGGGGGAGTGTTTGTGTGTGTGTGTGTGTGTGTGTGTGTGTGTGTGTGTGTGTGTGTGTGTGTGTGTGTGTGGGGGGGGGGGGGTAGCGTGTGTAGTAGTGTGTGTCTCGCCTACATTGTCACAATATAGTGTGCATTTGGTCTGACTTTTTTTTTTTTTTTTTTTTTTCAGAAAATGCTAAAGTATACTGCAGACCCCTTTAAAGAGGAGGCCTTCCTCTCCACCTTTATAGATCTAGTGGAGTCCCACAGCAATCTGTGGGATACAAAACACCCCCAATACCCAATCCGTGCTGCCCGGAAGAAGACACTGGAGACAGTTTTGGCGTTTGTGAAAACCCGAGTCCCCCAGGCAGACACTGCCTTTGTGAACGCCAAAATTCAGAACCTGCGTAGCGCGTATAGGCGGGAGCAAAGAAAGATCCTAGAGTCCCAAACATCAGGAGCAGCAGCAGGTCAGGTCTATGTACCTAGGCTGTGGTATTATGACAGGCTGCGTTTTCTGGATGACACGTCAGAAGCCAGGCCGTCACTTTCGACTCTTCCGTCTACCCGTCCCTCCACCGTTCCCTCCGCCTCAGGTGAGCCATCCCTGGAAGATCCAGACCCTTCCTTGCTGGACGAAGTTGATGCGCCCAGCTGGAGCCAGGTATATTTTAGTTTCTAACGTTTGGATTGCTCAAATATTAATGATGTCAAGTTCAATGTTTGAATTGCTTCCAAATCTAGGATTTCATCACAAATTAAATTAGATAGAAGGATACAGTAGTTTACACAAATGTGGCTCAAATCTTAATGAACTGATGGAAAAATGATGGTGTCAAAATGATAGCCTTTTGTATTTCAAGACAAATGTATTTGCAAGTGAGAACTGTAAAATTGTTAGTGATTGATGATTTCTAAATATAGACATATTTTAGTTATTGATTGCTTTGTTTTTTTACACAGGATGAGCTCACCCAGGAGGAGGCCGGGACCAGTGGTATGGAGGAGGAGGCCGGGACCAGCCACACGCAGGAGCTAGCTGGGCCCAGCAGGAGTAGGACTGAGAGCCAGGTCCCTCCCCTCGCGCCTAGCCAGCAAAAGGCCCAGGAGGATGGGCCGTACAGAGGAGGAGTCCTTGGTGCTGATACAGCGAGCCACCCAGATTTTGTCCAAACCCCCCAATCCGCAGGAGGCCTATGCCACTTATCTGGCTAGCAAGCTCCAAGAAATGGACAAACCCCAAAGAAACATGTGTGAGGCAATCTTCTTTGATGCCATACAACTGGGTCTGAAGGGTGAGCTCACACCCACCACGAAGCTCTACAAAACAGACCCTACTGCTGCTCCTCCTCCTCCTCCTCCTCCTCCTCCTCCTCCTCCTACCACAACTCCACCACCAGAGGCACAGCCTCCAGCGAAGCGTGGAGGGAAGGCTAGACGGAAGAGTCGCAAGTGACTGCCTGGCTTCAGTCTGCTCTGAAAGAAGACGCAGGCTGTTGTAGTACCACAGTCTGGGGACATAGATCTCATCTGCTGCTGTTCCTGGTCTTTGGGATTCTAGGACCTGGTTGTGCTCCCTATGTACATGCTACGCAGGTTCGGAATTTTCGTGTCCACTCACTTGATGTGTGCCTGGGGGACAAAAGGCTTCACAAACGTCAAAATTGTCTAAAGTGTTGCCTCCCTCTTGATTTATTTTGGTTCTGAGGAAAACTAAAAATTTTTGATTTCAAAAAAATCTTGTATGGTTTCTTTTTTTTTTTTTTTTATCAATATTTTTGTATAATTTTGGGTTAAAAAAAACAAAGTTTATTTGTGAGTAGGCAGATACATGTCAAAAGACTCTGGGGGTTATTAACAAAACACATGTTCATGTAAATATGCTAACTTCAAGTGCAATTTTTAAAGCACTGCAAGTGCACTTGGAAGTGCATTCGCTGTAAATTTGAGGCTTAACATTTGAAATGAGGGGAAGCTCTGCTGATTTTGAACATGCAATCATGTGTAGGCTAAAATGATGGTTTGGGTATCTATCTATCTATCTATCTATCTATCTATCTATCTATCTATCTATCTATCTATCTATCTCTACTTGCATAGTCCTGCTTGGCCCAAAAAAATGCAAGTCCATCTTGTTTCAAACCCCCCACCCCAAAAAAAAAAAAAAAAAAAAAAAAACAATAGTAGTTCCAAAAATATATAGTAATAGATTTTTTTTTTCCTGAAATAAAAAAATAAATAAATAAATATATAAATATAAATATATATATATATATATATATATAAATATATATATATATATATATATATATATATATATATATATATATATATATATATATATATATATATATAGAAAGGCCAGTATGGTGGCCTGAAATTATGGGAGGAGCCCGGTGGAGTATATAACCAGCTCGTTCGCCTGTCTTCCTCGTCGGTTCCGGTGCGCGATACCTGATACGTCAGGTATCAAGGGCCGACTATCCAGACCAGACGCAGTGAGCCTGTTCGTCAGTTCCCGCATTTTTCGTCCCCGTCTTGACAACTCGTCTTCTCGTTCATCACCGTCCGTCGGTTTCCGCCGTCGGAGTGTCGTCGTACCCATCGAATTTATCGTCACACGTCGGGCTGGCTGTCGCAGGTAGGGCTTCGGCACCCCCTTTTCAATTCATGTATTTCGATGTACCGTCAACATTCCCTGTGCTCACGAGCCGCTCGCTGCTTTCAAATCGAATGTTTTCTGTGGCCCTCGTACGCATGTCACTGTTTTCTACTTTCGATGTAGTCGTTATTACCTTTCGACACGTTCGATTACGCCACGTCAGGCGATTCATTCGCAGGTACGGCATTCGAAACCGTTCGACTGCCCGAGCATTTCTATTAGTATCGGTCGAATCGTTCGACTCACAGCCGTCTGCTTGTTACGACAAGGCAAGCAGTCCGCACGTTTCGCTTGGTCTGCTTCAATTCGAATATATCTCTTCATTCATGCAGTTATGTTATGTATTTTATTTCATCTCATTCCAAGTCATTTCAGTCCCAGTCATTTCTTCCGTTTCGAATCATTTCTGTCACTAGTCGCGCTCCGGCGTGAATCCTGTCGCACCTCTGGTGCACCGATTCGCTTTGAAGTGCCCCAGGGTTTGGCCTCATTTCTGTACATGCTCCAGAGACTGAATCACTCGCAGGTTCACGCACGATCCCTGATTCTTGTCTTTGTCATGGCATATCATTTCTGTCACTTATTACGCTCCAATTCGAATCCTGTCGCATTCTTCTATGCACCGATTCGTCTTGGTGTGCCCAGCTGCTACGCCTCATTTCGGTACATGCTCCAGAGACGGATTCTTTGTAACCTACAGTCCAGTCGTTGAATCCTGTCTCTGTCATGGGATATCATTTCTGTCACTTATTACACTCCAATTCGAATCCTGTCGCATTCTTTTATGCACCGATTCGTTCTGGTGTGCCCAGCTGCTATGCCTCATTTCAGTACATGCTCCAGAGACGGATTCTTTATTGTTACCATCAGTCCAGTCGTTGAATCTTGTCTCTGTCATGGGATATCATTTCTGTCACTTATTACGCTCCAATTCGAATCCTGTCGCATTCTTTTTTGCACCGATTTGTTCTGGTGTGCCCAGCTGCTACGCCTCATTTCAGTACATGCTCCAGAGTCGGATTCTTTGTTGTAACCATCAGTCCAGTCGTTGAATCTTATCTCTGTCATGGCATATCATTTCGGTCACTTATTACGCTCCGATTCGAATCCTGTTGCATTTATTTATGCACCGATTCGTTCCGGCGCGCCCAGCTGTTACGCCTCATTTCAGTACATGCTCCAAGGACAGGATTCATCTGTTTGGTTCAAGGGCTCGTCCTCTGATTCTTGTCTTTGTCATGGGTTTTCATTTCATTTCACCTATCACGTTCCGGTACGAATAGTCACATCGGTGTACCAAATTCGTCTCGGCGTGCCCCAGGAATGGCCTCATTTCAGTACATGCTCCAGGATCCGTTTCGTGCTCAGTCGCAAGTTGTGGCATGGCGATCCGGATCTCTGTCATGGCAGGTTCTCTCATCTCACTGTCACATGCCGCTCCCCGGTTTGGGTCCAGTTGATTTTTCAAGGTTTGAATGCCTACCAGGGGGGCCTTGCTCCTCGGCCTCATTTCATTATAAAGTTGCCTCAAAAGGGAAGAACACAGCTTCGTTTAGGCGTGTTTCGTTGTGTTTCTCCACATACAAGCGTAGACTTCGTGCAATCATCGTAGATACACATCCAAGCGTAGACTTCTTGCAATCGTTGCAAGCACGCATCCAGAGATAGACTAATCGCAATCATTGTAGACCTCTCGCACTCATTGCAAGCACGCATTCGAGCGTAGTCCTCTTGCAGTCGTTGCAAGCACGCATTCGAGCCTAGACCTCTTGCACTCGTTACAAGCACGCATTCGAGCATAGACCTCTTGCACTCATTACAAGCACGCGTTCGAGCATAGACCTCTTGCAGTCGTTGCAAGCACGCATTCGAGCATAAACCTCTTGCAATCATTGCAAGCACGCATTCGAGCATAGACCTCTTTCAATCGTTGCAAGCACGCATTCGAGCCTAGACCTCTAGCGATCATTGCAAGCACGCATTCGAGCGTAGACCTCTTGCAATCATGGCAAGCACGCATTCAAGCATAGGCCTCTTGCAATCATTGCAAGCTGATGTCCAGGCACAACTTATGGCAATCATTGCTGGCAGGCACTTCTGGCTGCTCAATAGGTTGCTTTGGGGAAAGCCTGGATACCTTCCTAAATGTTCGTTGTATTACAGGGTACTTATACTTATAGGCATAGTTGATCCAGGGAAAATCCGATTGCCTCTCGAGGGGTCAGGAAGGAATTTTTTCCCCTACTGTAGCAAATTGGGCTATGCTCTGTTGGGGTTTTTTGCCTTCCTCTGGATCAGCTGCGGGCGTAGAATTGGGGTGTCGGGTGGTGTGATACCTTATTATTTTGATTTGTGGTTGGACCAGGATGGACTTCTGTCTTTTCCGGCCTGGCTACCCATGAAGCCTACTGTAAATCCTTGCAATCGTTGCAGGCACGCGTCCTAGCATAACATCTTGTAATCATGGCAAGCACGCATCCTGGGTAACATCTTGCAACCATCGCAAGCACGCATCCAAACATACATGCAAGCACAACTCCCGCAGTCTTCGCAGTGCACATGCGGTAACACGAATTGCTCACAGTCACCACGTACACGTCTCCTGTGACAAACTCCCGGGCAATTGTCGCAAGCACACGTTCAAACACAACCTTTAGTCATGCCAAGGCTCGCGACTTAGCATAACTTCTTGCAATCATTTGTTGCAAGCACGTTCTCAGTGACACGCTAACTGGCTACACGTCATTCTCAGCAGCTCTTAATTGGCCACTCGTCTCCTGTGGCTTTTCTTACAAGCCACTCACTGTTGCCTGTCTGTCCTTCTCTTCCTTGGGACAGTTGAGTTCAACTTCCGTCCGCACCAGGATCATGTTGACACACGCGACTGGCTTCTTCCTGTAGCACGCCCAGGCTATTTCTAGCCAGCGTTCAACATTTCTTATCCTTACAATGCTCGGAGAGCCATCTGTTGTTACGGCCCATACAGCAAGATCCCCACTACGAGGCGTCCAGAGGCATCAGCCCATAGCCATCGGCCAATGCTCGCCCATTACAACTGCCATCTTTACGGACATATAATATCCTCGCATATTTCCCAGTTTAGTCATCCAAAAGACACCTACAGTCCCTTCACGGCATGTCGAGCGTCGCTATGCACATCATCCCTCAGGGGTCGCGCCTTTGTGTCACGCCTATTGGTCTTACTGTCCCTCTCACAGGATCCGGAGCAAGTCCTCAGCCGGGTTCCCGCGGCAATAGCAGTCCTTGCTATGCGGGAGGAATTCCTATCGTCTGGGAATGACGTCTCCCTGTTCATTCCCTCCGTGTCTTCCCTTTCTCCCCAGGTGATGACCGACGCAGCGGCCTCCACGGGCTTGCGGCTGTTTTTTTGGCCACCTCTGGCTCGCAGCTCCCTGGCCTCCCCAGTTACTGGCAATTCCTGGCTGCGCCAAGGCGCCCTCTCTGTTGGTTATGTCCTTCCTACGTCGACTGGTCCAGCTCTTGTTGTTGTTTCAGTTCAACATCCATTCTTCCTTTATCCCCGGTAAAGTCAATCAGGCAGCGGACGCCCTCTCCCGCTTTTAACCTTGTCTCGTTTTCGTTCAGGTACCCGGAGCCGGACTAACATCAGCAGCTATCCCGGACTGGTCTCAACTGACCCTGGATTAGCCCCTCACCTCCTAGCGGCTACCCAACTCATTTGATCACTCCCTTTCCCGCAATACCCTCAAAGCCTATCAATCAGCCTGGAGGGCCTTTAACCAACTTCATCACGTATCACAGTACAGAGACGTCCCGTGTCAAGCAAGTCATAGCCTTCATTGCCTACTGCCACTCGCAGTTGGCGTTATCCTTTAATACGATCCGGCTATACCTGACCGGTGTACAACATTTCACGTCCCTCCAGGACCCTACCGTACCCTTCCTATTTTACCACGCCGTTCGGGCTGTTATACGCGGTATCCAGAAAGCGCCAGCCGATGGCCGGCACCAAAACGACTGCCTGTCACAGGAGACGTTTAGAAATATGTCAGATTTCCTGGCCACTTCACCTTTTCGGTCTCCACATTAGTGTCATTTACAAGCAGCCATACACCTGGCCTTCTACGGCTTCTTACGGCCAAGCGAGTTACTTGTTGTAGCCTCACAGCACGCATGCTGTGCGAGCACCACCTGGTCCGATACGAAGACCATTTCGTCTTACACTTAGCAGTCTCCAAGACGCAGCAGCTTGGCTCGGGTTCGGACATACACCTCTATAAGTCCAACAACCGCTGGTACCCGGTCGCCATTCTCACGCGCCTGTCGGCCCTTTTTGGCTGATCAACCAGGAGTTAGTCCCCTTCTGCCATTTCTCACTAAACCTCTGAACGCTGCCCGGTGGAACGTCTCAGGATACTCCCGGGTATCCTTCACCTCTGTCCTACTCACATTATCAAGAAGTTGGGCAGATGGAGGTCCACCTGTTTCGCCCGCTACATACCCAATCCGCAAGCGGAGATGACCCAGGCCTTTGTCGAGCTCACCCAGTAACAAACTTGGATCAATAAAATGCAACCCCTACCTGAATGTTTTTGCCCCCTTATTTTGGTATACCGTACGTCAGACCAAGGGCACACTTTCAGGTCCATTTCAAGTAAGCGAGTTTATGTTAACCTTGTTTGTCATCCTTAACCGTATCGGTCAGAGGGCTCCACACCATAAATAGAAAGGCCAGTATGGTGGCCTGAAATTATGGGAGGAGCCCGGTGGAGTATATAACCAGCTCGTTCGCCTGTCTTCCTCGTCGGTTCCGGTGCGTGATACCCACCCACCCATCCCCTTTTTCAGGGCATTTCTCAAGCATCATACTCCTCATGAGAGTACTCATTTCACTCCATTCATATTCATTTCATTTATCACCCACTTTCTATCTAAGGTATGCCCCCTTATTTTGGTATACCGTACGTCAGACCAAGGGCACACTTTCAGGTCCATTTCAAGTAAGCGAGTTTATGTTAACCTTGTTTGTCATCCTTAACCGTATCAGTCAGAGGGCTCCACACCATAAATATATATATATATATATATATATATATATATATATATTTTTTTTTTGGGTTGGTTTGTTTTTTTGTTTTTTTTTTATATAAATTGGGAATATATTTTTGCTATAATTGGAAGATTAATCATAGGATGAGGATGAATAAAAACTTGTAGTATAACTCTGTGTGAATATAAGCAGCAAAGCTACTTCACTTTTCTTGCATTACGAAGAAGAAAAGAACGGGCTATATTAAAAAAAAACCACAAAATTAGCAGCATGACGAATATGCTAGCTTCAATACGAACACTAGTTTTACAAGACCGAGCGCTTCCGCCCTGTAAATTCTTTCTGAGTATGCGCGGAACTTAGTTTGACGAACAAGCCTACACACGAGCGGACTGTCCGCTCAAACCAAGTTTCAGCGGACAGTTTTACGGAAATTCCGAAAAACTTTGTTCGTCAAACTGTCCGCTGAAACTGTCCGCTGAACGCCCACACACGAGCGGACTGTCCGCTGAAACACTGTTCAGCGGACAAAGTTGGGCGAACAGTCCGCCCGTGTGTACGCGGCCTTAGGCCTCAAAACGTCATATCACTGGTGCTGCTCCTGGATAATGCTAATGCACCTGGGGTGATAATCACCCCAGGTGCATTCATTATTGGTTTACAGAGGTGAAGGGTCCATGTGGTCAAGCATTATTATTGTTGTTTTGAACATACAAGATCAATCATCATTTTTTATCTTATATTTCACATGGGACTTTATATTGTGTCACATTATTTTTTATGATTATTTAGTTTTTCACTTTAATGGACATTTGAGTTACAGATTCATTTCTTTTGACTTCATTGGACATTTGGGTTTTCAAAGTATTTTTCACTAATGATTTTTCACATTATTTAGGTTTTTCACATTTTCCATACACACACATTTTTCCTATTAAGTCACATTAATACACATTTATATTTAAGAGGCCAAGCACTGCACTTTTATTTTTTTTAGGTTCACCGCCAGGTTTTTATAGCGCTAGGTACCCCGATATACTGCCCAATAATGGTTTACGCTGCACTTAGGTCTAGGGACATTCAGGGTGACATGGTTAGCACCTGGATGGGAAACCGCCAGGGAATACCAGGTGCCGTATTCTTTTTTTTAATATGTTGTTGGCGTCGATGACCTGTTTTATTTTTCTGCTTGTTTGCCGAGGTGACCATCTTGGCATTTGTCAAGAGGGTTGAGAGTGGCCAGAAAGATCGCCTACGACCAAATCAGCCTGAATTTGCCCGATCTCATTTGATTTTGGATGCTAAGCAGGGTCGGGCCTGTTTAGTACCTGGGTGGGATTCCGCCTGGGAATTCCAGGTGCCGTAGACTTTTTCTTAATATGTTGTTGGCGTCGACGACCTGTTTTATTTTGCTGGTTGTTTGCCAAGGTGAATATGTTGGCGTTTGTCAAGAGTGTTGAGAGTGGCCAGAAAGATCGCTTACTGTACATCCCCCTGAATGCGCCCGATCTCATCTGATCTCGGATGCTAAGCAGGGTCGAACCTGGTTAGTACCTGGATAGTACACCGCATGGGAATACCAGGAGCTGTAGGCTTTTTTTTAATATGTTGTTGATGTCGACAACCTCTTATTTTTCTGCTTTTTTGCCGAGGTGACCATCTTGGTGTTTTTCAAGAGGGTTGAGAGTGGCCAAAAAGATCGCCTACGGCCACATCACCCTGAATGCGCCTGATCTCGGATACTAACCAGGGTCGGGCCTGGTTAGAGCCTGGATGGAAGACCCCCTGGGAATACATTCTGAAATGGTACATTTAGAAAATTTATTTTATCATCATCCATGATTTTTATGTAGGTACCCACCATCTGCTAATGCTGCAGAAGCAGAAAAGGGATTCCGTCTTGCTTGGAGTGTGCCTGGCTTCCCATCTTGCTTTGAGAGATCATAGCTTCCCATCTTGCTTGAAGATTTCATGAAGATACCCCTTTATCTCTGGTGTTCTATAATAAAGGCATCTGCAGGAGTTAGTGGGTGTTCTGTGTACCTTCAACACAGTACACACCGATCATTTTTGGCCGATTTTCGATCTTGCTGTTGTGTAGTGGTTGTTGTCTGCGTGCCCTGACCGCAGTATACACCGCTATATTCACCTCACCTATATAGCTATTGATCTATCTTTTATAATAGTCAGTAGTGTTAGGAGCTAGTGCATGCTGTCTGCGTGCTCTGTACCCAGTACATACCGCTATATCCACCTACATATCTCTTCTCTATTTGAGCCCACTTGCCATCTGCAGGAGTTATTGGAAGTTGTGTGTGCCTCCAGCACAGCACAGTATACATCTGTATATACCCCTTTATCTCTGGTGTTCTATAATAAAGGCATCTGCAGGAGTTAGTGGGTGTTGTGTGCCTCTAGCACAATATACACTACCCAACTGCTTTTTTACCCAACTCCCTTCAGGCCATTACCATGTCTGGAAGGCCAGCAAGGAGAGGCAGACAGGTGCGAGCCGATAAAAGAGGGCAAGCAGGCTCTGTGTCTAGAGACAACAGTGCTGGTCGTGGACGCGGTGCATTGTCATCAGCACGTGGCCATGGGACACGCTTGTCCTTCTTTTCGGCAGCTGGACATGTTGAGCCGCAACATGCCAACGACTTGGTAGAGTGGATGTCCAAGCCCTCTTCATCCTCCTCATCCTCTCTCACCCAGTCTCAGGGTACTAGCAAAGCAGCTGCCAACGCATCGTCTTCCCTCCTCTCAATGTCATCATCAGTGACTCCTTCCCTAGACCCACCACGTCCTCCTGAGGAGTCTCCTGAACTCTTTGAGCACAGTGTTGGGTACATGACACCAAAGAACAAAGCGGACCTCTCCTTGCTCCTCATCAGCTGGCATCTCCAACCCCACTAGACCTTCAGTCCTCTCTGAAACCTGCTCTGAGAGGAATGAAGGTGTAGAATTAGGTGTGTCACAGCCAAGTGCTTCCGGGAACTCTGCTAGCGGTACACCCACGTCCGATTATAGCAGGCAAATGTCCCTGCCCCAGCTGCTGGACCGGCAAAAGAAGTTCACTCCCAGCCATCCACATGCCCAGCGGTTGAATGCTAGCTTGGCTAAATTGCTAGCACATCAACTGCTGCCTTTTCAGTTGGTAGACTCGGCCCCCTTCCGTGAGTTTGTACAATGAGCGGTTCCTCAGTGGCAGGTCCCCAAACGCCACTTTTTCTCATGGAAGGCGATTCCGGCTCTCTACCAGCATGTGGAAGGCAATGTCCTTGCCTCGCTGGACAGGGCGGTCAGCGGTAAGGTGCATATTACCGCTGACTCATGGTCCAGCAGGCATGGACAGGGACGTTACCTGTCTTTCACGGCCCATTGGGTCACTCTTCTGGCAGCTGGGAAGGATGCAGGACAAGGTGCATAGTGTTGGAGGTTGTTCCGCCACCACGCCTCCAAAATGCTACTATTGGTTGTGACACACCTCTCTCCTCCACCCCCTCCTCTTCTTCTTCCTCCATGGCCTCTTCCAGTGCTCTGTCCTCAGAACCAGCGGTGCTTCGTAGGCGTTCCAGGGGCTACGCAAGTACGCAGGCAAAACGATGCCATGCCGTGCTTGCGCTGGTTTGTTTGGGGGACAGGAGCCACACTGGGGCGGATGTTTTGTCAGCTCTGCAGGGGCAGGCCGAGAGGTGGTTGACGCCACGCCAGCTTAAGCCAGGAATGGTGGTTTGTGACAATGGCACCAACCTCCTCTCCGCCCTCCGACAGGGACAACTGACCCATGTGCCCTGTGTAGCTAACCTGCAAATCGCACATATCTACAACCTGGAAATCACACATATCTACAACCTGGAAATCGCACATATCTACAACATGCAAATCGCACATATCTACAACCTGTAAATCTTGTTTGGGGGGGCAGGTATGTGGGTTAATGCTGCCGACCACCGATAATAACCCTTTTTTTTAAATCTTGTTTTGGGGGTATGCTGCGGTGGTCGGCAGCATACCCCCCAAACAAGATTTTTAAAAAAAAGGGTTATTATCGGTGGTCGGCAGCATTAACCCACATCCCTGCCCCCCCTAAACAAGATTTTAAAAAGGGTTATTATCAGTGGTCGGCAGCATATACCCCCCTTATTATTAATAACCTTTTTGTTTTAAAGCTTCCTTGGGGGGGTGTATGCTGCCGGTCACTGATAACACTATTTCTTTAAATCTTGTTTAGCAGGGGGTGGGGGGTTGGGGTATGCTGCCGAGTGCGACCACCATAAGATAGATCGATGTGGAGGGGGTACCGGCGGCTGGATGGAATAAACGATCAAGATTGTTTAAGCTGCCATGCGGCAGCCCCTTACCTGATCCTCTCAGGCAGGCAGAATAGAGAAGTGCCGTGCCAACGTCACTTCCTTGAGTGACGTTGGAAGCACCGCCCATCGCTCACTCAAGTGCAAGTCTATGCACTTGCTCGGCCAGTCGATCACGCCGGAAGCTGTGGCACGATCGGCTGCGCCACAGAGCGCTTTTTTTGGGCAAATGAAGCGCCTTGTCTGCAATCTTGTGATTGCATAGACGTGGTGCTTCTTATATTGCACTGCGCCCGGCGCCAGTGCACATAGGGGGGGGAATTTGAAAAAAAATAATTTTTTTTCTTAAAGGGACATGTTTAAAAAAATATATATATATATATATATTTTTTTTTTTACTACATGGGAGGGGGGGCGGCGCCCCCTATGGACGGGCCTCCACTGTATGTTTGTGTCGGGAGGATTGGTCGGTTGGGGGAGGGGAGTGGGTTCATAATTTCAGGGTATCAGCACTCACTCTAGTCTCGGGTTAGGTTTGTCAGGTAGGTTTTCCTAACTCACTGTCGCTTATGTCAAATTAGATCATGTCTCAGGCGGCAGATATCGATGTAAAATATTGCAACAATCGCCGTTTTATTCTCTAGAGTCTCTGTTAACCACTTCAGATCCGCGCTATTGCCAAATGACGGCATTAGCGCGGACCTACATTTCCAGGACTACGTCTATTGACGTCGTCCTGGTTACGAGCGGCCTGCGCGCCCCCTGAGGGGCGCGCGCGGCGCGCTCTGTGATCGGCGAGTCCGTGAGACTCGCCTGATCACCGATCCGTGTAAGGGGTCGATCCCGACCCCTTATCACGTGATCAGCTGTCAGCCAATGACAGCTGATCATGTGATAGAACGGAGCCGGTAATCGGCTATTATTCCTCCTCGCGCTGACAGCGCGAGGAGAGAAAAAAAAAGCCGATCACCGGCGGCCGTGATCGGGACATCAGTCCCGATCACGGCCATCAATACAAGGGACCACCTGCCACCTGCCTGTGCCCACCTGCCTCCCGCAGTGCCATCCTGAAGTAAAATAAAAGAAAAAGTAAGTGCCCCCCGTCAGTGCCCCCTGTCAGTGCCCATAGTGCCCACAGTGCCACCCACAGTGCCACCCACAGTGCCACCCACAGTGCCACCCACAGTGCCACCCCACAGTGCCACCCACAGTGCCACCCAATCTGCCTCAAAGGTGCTGCACCCCAGTGCCGCCCATCAGTGCCCAGCAGTGCCGCCCAGCAGTGCCGCCCATCAGTGCCCAGCAGTGCCACCTATCAGAGCCACCTATCAGTGCCACCTATCAGTGCCCATCAGTCCCATCTATCTGTGGTACCTATCAGTGCCCATCCGTGCCACCCATCCGTGCCACTTATCCGTGCCATCTTATCTGTGCCCATCTTTGCCCATCAGTGCCGCCTTATCTGTGCCCATCGGTGCCGCCTTATCTGTGCCTATTAGTGCCGCCTTAACTATGCCTATCAGTGCCCACCAGTGCAGCCCATCAGTGCCCACCAATGCAGCCCATCAGTGCCCACCAATGCAGCCCATCAGTGCCCACCAATGCAGCCTATCAGTGCCGCCTAATCAGCGCACTTCAATGAAGGAGAAAAATGACCCGTTTGCAAAATTTTATAACAAACTATTAAAACATGATTTTTTTTTTTTGCATCTTTTTTTGTTTGTTTAGCAAAAAATAAAACTCCGAGCTGTAACTAAATACCACCAAAAGAAAGCTCTATTTGTGGGAAAAAAATGATAAGAATTTCATTTGGGTACAGTGTTGTATGCCCGCGCAATTGTCACTCAAAGTGCATCAGCGCTGAAAGCTGAAAATTGGTCTGGGACTGAGGGGGGTTTAAGTGCCCAGTAAGCAAGTGGTTAAAAAAAAAATATATATATATATATATATAATGTTTGGGGGTTCCAAGTAATTTTCTAGCAAAAAATATGGATTTTAACTTGTAAACACCAAATGCCAAAAATAGGCTTAGTCATGAATGGGTTAAGCCAGGTTTAACCATGAAGTAAGCATTTTAGGTTAACAGTAAAAAAAATGTATATCGTGCCATGGTTTCGATTTTGTATTTTTAACCCAAACCTCAGATTTCATTATCTCTGGATAAGTAAGCATAATTCCATTGTAAATTTTCTCTTTTTCATGACTGTTTGATAAGCCATGAAATCTTCAAGCAAGATGGGAAGCTATGATCTCTCAAAGCAAGATGGGAAGCCAGGCACACTCCAAGCAAGACGGAATCCCTTTTCTGCTTCTGCAGCATTAGCAGATGGTGGGTACCTACATAAAAATCATGGATGATGATAAAATAAATTTTCTAAATGTACCATTTCAGAATGTATTCCCAGGGGGTCTTCCATCCAGGCTCTAACCAGGCCTGACCCTGGTTAGTATCCGAGATCAGACGAGATCAGGCGCATTCAGGGTGATGTGGCCGTAGGCGATCTTTTTGGCCACTCTCAACCCTCTTGAAAAACACCAAGATGGTCACCTTGGCAAAAAAGCAGAAAAATAAAAGAGGTTGTCGACATCAACAACATATTTAAAAAAAGCCTACAGCTCCTGGTATTCCCATGCGGTGTACTATCCAGGTACTAACCAGGTTCGACCCTGCTTAGCATCCGAGATCAGATGAGATCGGGCGCATTCAGGGTGATGTACAGTAAGCGATCTTTCTGGCCACTCTCAACCCTCTTGACAAACGCCAACATATTCACCTTGGCAAACAACCAGCAAAATAAAACAGGTCGTCGACGCCAACAACATATTAAGAAAAAGTCTACGGCACCTGGAATTCCCAGGCGGAATCCCACCCAGGTACTAAACAGGCCCGACCCTGCTTAGCATCCAAAATCAAATGAGATCGGGCAAATTCAGGCTGATTTGGTTGTAGGCGATCTTTCTGGCCACTCTCAACCCTCTTGACAAATGCCAAGATGGTCACCTCGGCAAACAAGCAGAAAAATAAAACAGGTCATAGACGCCAACAACATATTAAAAAAAAGAATACGGCACCTGGTATTCCCTGGCGGTTTCCCATCCAGGTGCTAACCATGTCACCCTGAATGTCCCTAGACCTAAGTGCAGCGTAAACCATTATTGGGCAGTATATCGGGGTACCTAGCGCTATAAAAACCTGGCGGTGAACCTAAAAAAAATAAAAGTGCAGTGCTTGGCCTCTTAAATATAAATGTGTATTAATGTGACTTAATAGGAAAAATGTGTGTGTATGGAAAATGTGAAAAACCTAAATAATGTGAAAAATCATTAGTGAAAAATACTTTGAAAACCCAAATGTCCAATGAAGTCAAAAGAAATGAATCTGTAACTCAAATGTCCATTAAAGTGAAAAACCAAATAATCATAAAAAATAATGTGACACAATATAAAGTCCCATGTGAAATATAAGACAAAAAATGATGATTGATCTTGTATGTTCAAAACAACTTATGCTTGACCACGTGGACCCTTCACCTCTGTAAACCAATAATGAATGCACCTGGGGTGATTAGGGTGTGCCCAGGCACGCAGCGTGCACCCCAGGTGCATTAGCATTATCCAGGAGCAGCACCAGTGATATGACGTTTTGAGGCCTAAGAGAGGATCCGAGCGTATTTGGAGACTACGTGATATCCGAAGGATTGGGTCGTTTCCCGGCTTCTTGCACCGAACGATTGGGTCGGCTTTCGGCTTCCTTATCGAAACGTCTATGTGATCGTATCTGCGCAGACTGACCTCCCTTAACAGGGGGTCACTGGAGATCTGGTAAGCCTCCATTCATTATTGGTTTACAGAGGTGAAGGGTCCACGTGGTCAAGCATTATTATTGTTGTTTTGAACATACAAGATCAATCATCATTTTTTGTCTTATATTTCACATGGGACTTTATATTGTGTCACATTATTTTTTATGATTATTTGGTTTTTCACTTTAATGGACATTTGAGTTACAGATTCATTTCTTTTGACTTCATTGGACATTTGGGTTTTCAAAGTATTTTTCACTAATGATTTTTCACATTATTTAGGTTTTTCACATTTTCCATACACACACATTTTCCCTATTAAGTCACATTTATATTTAAGAGGCCAAGCGAAGCACTTTTACTTTTTTCTGCTTTTGTGTGCCCAGTATCCGGGTTATAGTGTTCAGCTGCTGTTTTTATATCATTTTATTTTATTTTATTTTACTAAGCGCAGATTTCTAATTTCTTTTGTAACCTAAAAAAATAACTAGCTACTTAGCGGCACCAGTGACACTAATGGAGCGATCAGAAAAACGATCGCTTAGTGACACTGGCAAAAGGGGGTGAAAGGGTTAACTCTAGGGGCAATCAGGGGGTTAAACCTTTATTGGGGGGGTAGGGGGCTACCCTGGACCTAACATTAACTGCCCTGACAGTATTTACTGTCACAACTGACACTAAATGCAGTGATCAATAAATAAATGATCACTTCAATCAGTGACACTGTGACTGGGAGGGGGGGGGAAGGCGGGGGGCGATCGGGGGGGGGGTTGTGTGCCTACATGTCAGTGTAGTGTTGGTGCACACTTACTTTCACTGTTCTCCTCGTAGTCCGGTCAATAAGACCGCCCCGAGGAGAATGACATCACTTTTTCCCTGCCTGTGTTTACTATACACAGCGGGGGAAGCTTCTCATTCGCCGGGAGCGATCGAGAGGGGATGGCCAGAAACCAACGACCATCCCCTCATCCCGGATCGCTCCTGAAGCGAAACGGACCGCCGCATCCAGCGGGAGGGGGGTCCGATCGGACCCCCCACCCACTGGAAGGCAAGCACGTACATGTACGTGCTTTCATAGTTTCATAGTTAGTTAGGTTGAAAAAAGACACCAGTCCAACCTGAGTGAGTGTCTACAATTGTCCCTATTCCTGTACATTGCACACTCACATTGGTCCCTACCCTCAAGGAGCCCACAATCCAAGGTCCCCATGCATATACTAGGGCCAATTTACCTACCTGCATGTCTTTGGATTGTGGGAGGAAACCAGAGTACCCGGAGAAAACCCACGCAGACACAGGGAGAACATGCAAACTCCAAGCAGGTAGTGTTGTGGTTGGGATTTGAACCAGTGACCCTTCTTATTCCTAGGTGAGAGTGCTAACCACTACACCACTGTGCTGCCCTTGTGCCTGTCGGTGCCATTGCACCGACGTACATTGCCATGCGGCGGTCCTTAAGTGGTTAAGGATGATAAAATTAATTGTCTAACATGCTATAGAAGCAGTGTCAGAGTTATGAGCTTTAATCATAACTCATTGCTTGGGTTCATCACTGAATTTTGTGGACCCAAAAATATTGCTTGACTGCGTTAGGAATGAAAAAGTATATAGCTCAATTAACTGCCTGAGTTATGAGCTTTAATCAGAACTCATTGCTTGGGTTTACCCACTGAATTTTGTGGACCCAAAAATATTGCTGGATGGAGTTAGGAATAAGAAAGAGAGCAGGGATTTCAGTCTGATCCCTCTTGGGAAAGTCTACAGAGAGCCCCCGCTCTCTGGAAGTAAAGGGCGGCTGTTGGAAGACCATCTTACATTTCAATTGTAAGCTATAATTAAGCCTCTAGTCTGGTTGCTAGGTTGCTCTGAAGTAGAAGGCTGAGGGACTGGGTCAATCTCAGTTCGTGCTGGACTTGCGGAAGAGTGCTCATTCCTCTGAGAAGGCCGGGCTAGATCTGATTCAGTCTCTCTTCCAACTGCTTCTAGGGCAACATGGCAGGCAGTCCAAATGTTTGGTTATGGCCTATGAAGTGAATGGCAGATCCTATTCTAACTATTCATCCTTTCTTCCTGGGAATTCGGTGTTTTGATCTTGGAATGGTTCTTAGCTTTTCTTGGTTAGAGTATGAGGGCACCATACTACAGCCAACAAACTTTGGCCAAGCAAAAATCAACGTGCCCTATTCTTGGTTCAGACTTTAGGGACTGGGTCAAGATGTCTTCTCCCCATAGGGGAAAAGGTATGACACATGCCATTCCCACACAAATAGGTTTAAACGTCCATAATTTAAACCATATGAAAGTTTTCAATGAAAACTATTCATTAATGTCCATGTATAGTGTAGCCAGTAGCAAGCAAAAACAGAGTAGGGTTCAGGCACAATGCACATAGATATCACTTGCTGCCCATTTGCTAGAGCGGGATTTAGACAGGACCCCCTCCCAAGCCCACTGTAGCATTGTTTGTATATAATGCTGTTAACTACCTGTTTGCTGCTCATTAGTATGCCCACCTTGGAGCAGTGTATAATGCATTGCCAGTGATTTCCCCTTGCGCATATGCTCTGTGGTCCCAACAGAGCAGATTTCATAGGCAATGTAAATAGTAAATGGCTGCTCTACTAGAGCCGGCCTTTGGTTTATATGAAATTCAAATGATGTGTTGTGCAATCAAGCCCACTGAAGCATTGTTTGTTTACAATGCCATTAATTCCCCTCCACTACTCATTTATATGCCCAACTTGGAGCAGTGTAGAATGCATTGCAAATGATTTCACCTTGCGCATATGCTTTTTGTGGTCCCAACAAAGCAGCATTCATAAGCAATGCAGATAGTGATTGGCTGCTCTAGGGGAGCCAGTTAAATGAAATGCAAATGATGTGTTGCACAATCAAGCCCACTGTAGCATTGGTTTTATACAATGCCATTAATTCGCCCTTTGCTGCTGATTCATACCCAGTCTGGCGCAGCATAGAATGTATTGCGCCTGATTTCCCTTTTCATGCTCTCTGTGGTCCCAACAGAGCAGTGTTCAGATGCAATGCACATAGATTTCTTGCTGCCCATTTGTTGCAGCTAGGCTTTCGACAGGACCCCCTCCCAAGCCCATGGTAGCATTGTTTGTATACAATGCCATTAATTTGCCCTTTGCTGCTGATTCATGCCCAGCCTGGCGCAGCATAGAATGCATTGTGATTGATTTCCCGTTGGTTTCCAGCTCTTTGTGGTCCCAACAGAGGAGTATTCAGACACAATGCACATAATTGATTTATTTTTATTTTTTTGTTAGGCTTTAGTACGGTTATTAGTTAGCATTAGAACCATATTGTTTAATGTGAAAATGATGTATATTTTTACTGCTGAATGCTTTATTTTTTTAGAAGCCAGGAAAGCATTTTATTGTTTTAAAATGCCTAGCTTGTCAATATTACAATTGAGTGCAGTGTGTTTTAAAGGTTGTTAATGCAATAATTGGGGCCCAAAGCCCCATATCATCCTCCTTGTGTTTTTTAATGTTACCAATATCTCGTTGCAGATGACTGGAATGAGCACAAGATGTATGTGTGAAATGCGTCCACATGACCATAGTTTGGTGTCTTTGGTGTTATCTTTGTGAAACAATATAAAAGGCAATCGGAAGTTCTGGATCTGCAGTCATTTCTTTCTTCCTTCTGACTGGAATGATCCAGTATGGCTGGGCTGCTGTTCGATCTAAAGTAAGTGAAGGGTACACATTTTTTTTTCATTTTATACATTTATTTTTCTTTAAAGATGCATTTAGCCTTTAACTCCAGGGCACGTTCATCCCATTGGTGGTCAATGGGCAGCATGTCTCCCCTTGGTGGTCAATGGGCAGCATGTCTCCCCTTGGTGGTCAATGATGGGCAGCATGTCTCCCCTTGGTGGTCAATGATGGGCAGCATGTCTCCCCTTGGTGGTCAATGATGGGCAGCATGTCTCCCCTTGGTGGTCAATGATAGGCAGCACGTCTCCCCTTGGTGGTCAATGATGGGCAGCACGTCTCCCCTTGATGCTCAATGATGGGCAGCACGTCTCCCCTTGGTGGTCAATGAGGATTCACTATTGAGTTGGCCCACCCTTTTGCAGCTACAACAGCTTCAATTCTTCTGGGCAGGCTGACCACAAGGTTTAGGTGTGTGTCTTTGGGAATGTTTGACCATTCTTCCAGGGAGAGCATTTGTGAAGTCAGGCACTGATGTGGACGAGTAGGCTTGGCTCGGGATTCTCTGCTCTAATTCATCCCAAAGGTGTTCTATTGGGTTGAGGTCAAGAATCTGTCCAGCCCAGTAAGCTCCTCCATCCCAAACTCGCTCATCCATGTCTTTTATGGATTAGTGACAGGAGGGAAGTTGGGGCTACTTCCCCAGGATAGAAGGGTGAGGCATTCACACGTGGTATCAACAAAATTCCAAGCTTCCAGGAATAGGAATTTCTCCAACTTTAGACAAGGCAGAGACCCCAAAAAGAATTGGAGGAGTACTCAGGCCACGTTTCTAAAGGCAAATAGAGAAGCCTCTCCAATAATCAGGAGGGGACAAAGTCCATTTGACAAAAGGCCACTGCAGCCAGGTTGAAGAGGTTTGCGGAGGTATCGGGCAGTCGTTGCGAAGATCCGTGGGTGGTTTCTACAGTCCGTTTTAACCATTTTTGGACCTTACAAGATGTGCCCCCACAGGACTCGTTAGTTCTAACAAAAAGTCCAACTTCACAGCAGAAAGCGGAAGCTCTGCAGAAATATCTTCACCTTCTTGTAGTACAACAGGCAGTTTTACCGGTCCCTCCCTCCGAGAGATTCATGGCATTCTATTCTCCTCTCTTCCTCATCCCCAAGAAGAGTGGAGAGTGGAGACCAGTGGTGGATCTGAAGAGGTTAAATCGTTTCATACAGCTCGACTCGTTCAAGATGGAATCCTTGCAGACGATCATCCAGATGGTCCAACCAGGAGACTGGATGGTATAGGTAGACTCGCAAGATGCTTATTTCCATGTTCCCGTGTTACCAGCGTTCCAAAGATTTTTGAGAGTGGCAATAGGCTCAACACATCTCCAGTTTCAATGCCTGCCTTTTGGCCTATGCACATCACCAAGGATATTCTCAAAAGTTCTAATTTCAGCCCTGGCACCTTCGAGTCTTTCACTTTTTGGATGACATTCTACTGCTAGCGTCCGATCAAGCCCAGCTACGGGACCACAAGGAGATTCTTCTGAGGACTCTGAGAGAGTTTGGATGGTTAGTAAATACAGAGAAGAGCCTCCTAACCCCTACTCAGGTGATGATTTACCTGGGTGCTCTATTCAGCACCAAGGCTGGTACAGTGCGCCTCCCTCCCCAGAAGGTGAAGGCGATTGTTCAGAAGATGGTCCACGTCAGATCTCTCTCCCACCTGTCAGCCTCGAATTGCTTGAGTTTAATCGGGACCATGGCGGCTTGCCTTCCAATGTTACCTTGGGCTCATTGGCATCTGAGGACTTTTCAATGGGGCTTTTTGACGCAGTGGAGGAAGAAGTCCCTATGTCAGAGAATATCAATTTCAGCTTCTATGAAGAGAAGTCTCCTCTGGGGGTCAAAGGAAGACCTCATTTCAGACAGCAACGAGTGGGCAGTGCACCCATCAGAGTTCAGTTGGATCATGAGTCTGCAGAAGCCACCAGAAATAGATCTCTTTGCTTCTCCAATGAATGCGAAGCTGCCGAGATTTCCATCCCGTCTGCCTCATCCCCGTGCAGAAGCAGTAGATGCCCTCTTGAGTCCGTGGCGATGCGAGACCGCATATGCGTTTCCCCCCAGACCCTTGATCGCAAAGTTTTTAATCAGATTATCAATGGAGCCAGTCAGAGTGATAGCTATTCTGCCGTACTGGCCGAAGAGGCCGTGGTTCCCTTGGGCAGTGAACCTCAGCGTATGCCCTGCCGTTGAAGATCCCAGTGTTCCCGCAGCTTCTCCCACAGGGGAAATTGGTGCACCCAGCTCCTCACAAAGTGAATCTACATCTTTGGATCTTGAGCGGCAGAATTTCCAGTCATTAGGATTCTCAGTGGGGGTGATTTCTACTCTTCTAAAGGCTAGGAAACCTTCCACGAACTTTATCTATTCTAAAATATGGAATACATTTAAAACATTTGCAGAAAGTAAGCAGTGGGACCCCACCACTCCGTCCACCTCAGTAGTTTTGGAGTTTCTGCACAATGGTTTAGATCTGCGGCTCAGTTTAACCAGTAGAGACCCGCGCTATAGCCAAATGACGGCTACAGCGTGGACCTCCTTTGCTGGGACGACGTCTATTGACGTCGTCCCCTGCACGAGCAGCCTGAGGGGCGCACGCGGCACGCTCTGTGATCGGCGAGTCTACAAGACTCGCCTAATCACGGATCCGAGCAAGGGGTCGATCCCGACCCCTTACCACGTGATCAGCTGTCAGCCAATGACAGCTGATCATGTGATACAACGGAGCCGGTAATCGGCTATTTTTCTTCCTCGCGCTGACAGCGCGAAGAGAAAAAAAAAGAGCTGATCACCGGTGGCCGTGATCGGGACATTAGTCCCGATCACGGCCAGCTTACCAGTACCCACCTGCCCCCTGCCAGTGCCACCTCTGTAATAAAAAAGGGGCCCTCCATCAGTGCCACCCAGCAGTGCCCATAGTGCCACCCAGCAGTGCCCACAGTGCCACCCAGCAGTGCCCACAGTGCCACACATCAGTACCCACCGTGCCACACATCAGTGCCCACAGTGCCACCCATCAGTGCCCACAATCTGCCTCAACAACGGTGCTGCACCCCAGTGCCACATATCTGTGCCCATCAGTGTCATCTACCAGTGCCCATCAGTGCCTCACATCAGTGCCCAGCAATGCCACCTATCAGTGCCACCTATCAGTGCCCATCAGTCCCATCTATCAGTGGTACCTATTAGTGCCAACCATCCGTGCCATCTTATCTGTGCCCATCTTTGCCCATCAGTGCTGCCTTATCTGTGCCCATCAGTACTGCCTTATCTGTGCCTATCGGTGCCACTTTATCTGTGCCTATCGGTGCCACTTTATCTGTGCCTATTAGTGTCGCCTTAACTATGCCTATCAGTCCCACCAGTGCCGCCTCATCAGTGCACTTCAATGAAGGAGTAAAATGACCTGTTTGCAAAATTTTATAACAAACTATTAAAAATGATTTTTTTATTTTTTTGCATCTTTTTTTGTTTGTTTAGCAAAAAATAAAACTCCCAGCTGTAATTAAATACCACCAAAAGAAAGCTCTATTTGTGGGAAAAAAATTATAAAAATTCCATTTGGGTACGGTGTTGTATGACCGCGCAATTGTCATTCAAAGTGCATCAGCGCTGAAAGCTGAAAATTGGTCTGGGCAGGAGGGGGGTTTAAAGCGGGAGTCCGCCGGGACTCCGCGTTTTTTTTTTTTTTAAAAGCCAGCAGCTACAAATACTGCAGCTGCTGACTTTTAAAATAAGGACACTTACCTACCCAGCGCGCCCGCGATGTCGGCACCCGAAGCCGATCTCTAGATCGTCTTGTCGGGTGCTGCCGCCGCCATCTTGGGTATGGGAATCAGGAAATGGAGCCTTTCGGCTTCATTTCCCGCTTCCCTACTGCGCATGCGCGAATCGCGCTGCGCAATAAGGATGGTCCCCGCTGCCTCTGGGATCTGTGTGTTTCCCAGCAGGCAGCGGGGCACTTGCGGAAAGGGGCGTAATCTACGCCCCTTTCCGCAGAGAGCTATCCCGGAAGTGGGTGCAGAATACCTGTACTGTACAGGTATCTGCACCCCCCTCCCCCCTGAAAGGTGCCAATTGTGGCGCCGGAGGGGGGGAGGGTTCCGATGAGCGGAGGTCCACTTTAGGGTGGACCTCCGCTTTAAGTGCCCTGTAAGCAAGTGGTTAAAGTGGTGCTCAGGCCAAAATTACACTTTTTAAATAAAAATACCCCTATAATACACAAGCTTAATGTATTCAGTAAAGTTGGTCTGTAAACTAAGGTCCGTTTTGTTAGGTTATTACAGCATTTTGAAAGTTTATAAACTAGCAGCAGACTGTGGCCATCTTAAGTGTGGGCATCTGAAGCCAGACTGTATTTCTTCCTGGATTTCAGCCTTGCAGATCTCGCACATGCTCAATGCTGCACAAGCAGTGTAATAAGTTTCAGGTCAGGTTTCCATGGCAACGGCAGTGTTAGAGGAAGTTGCCACCCATATCTATGCAAACCCCTCCTCCCTCCAGGAACCAGTAAATATACTGCATGTACAAGAAATATTATTCAAGAAACACACACACACACTATATATATATATCGTGTTCTGTACATATACACACACACACATATCTACACTCAGCTGATACTTTTTTCTGTACAGCTTTTCATTTAAAAAGAAAAAAAAATAATTAAAAAAATAATAATGTCAGCAACACAATTCATTTATGCATCTAGACGTATTGAAGACGACTTTATGAAGTTCAAACTGTGCATATTAATTTAGAAAAATTGTGCTTGTGTTTTGGTGTTAGGCCCCTTTCACAGGGGATGTTTTAGTAATGATCCGCCCCGTGATGATCCGCTTGCTCAGCGGGGATCGCTCTGTCAGCTCTCCGCTCTCCTCTATGGGGGATCGTCTGTCCGTGTTCATCCGATCCGCTCTGCAGACGGATAGAAAAATAGATTGTGGGCACTGATGTGTGGCACTGTGGGCACTGATGTGTGGTACTGTGGGCACTGCTGGGTGGCACTATGGGCACTGCTGGGTGGCACTGATTGGGGGCACTTTTTTATTACAGAGGTGGCACTGGCAGGGGGCAGGTGGGTACTGGTAAGCTGGCCGTGATCGGGACTTATGTCCTGATCACGGCCGCCGGTGATCGGCTCTTTTTTTTTCTCCTCGCGCTGTCAGCGCGAGGAGGAAAAATAGCCGATTACCGGCTCCGTTGTATCACATGATCAGCTGTCATTGGCTGCTGATCACATGGTAAGGGGTTGGGATCGACTCCTTGCTTGGAACTGTGATCAGGCGAGTCTCAGACGGGCAGGCCGCTCGTGCACGGGATGACGTCAATAGACGTCGTCCCGGCAAAGGAGGTCCGCGCTGTAGCCGTCATTTGGCTATAGCGCGGGTCTCTACTGGTTAAACTGAGCCGCAGATCTAAAC
The DNA here is from genome assembly GCF_037356315.1 of Lithobates pipiens. Classification (NCBI taxonomy): domain Eukaryota; kingdom Metazoa; phylum Chordata; class Amphibia; order Anura; family Ranidae; genus Lithobates; species Lithobates pipiens. The sequence goes on along the minus strand of NW_027507889.1, from coordinate 1,694,785 downwards.
CATTCTGCAGAAACTCCAAAACTACTGAGGTGGACGGAGTGGTGGGGTCCCACTGCTTACTTTCTGCAAATGTTTTAAATGTATTCCATATTTTATCATAGATAAAGTTTGTGGAAGGTTTCCTAGCCTTTAGGAGAGTAGAAATCACCCCCACTGAGAATCCTAATGACTGTAAATTCTGCCGCTCAAGATCCAAAGATGTAGATTCAGTTTGTGAGGAGCTGGGTGCACCAATTTCCCCTGTGAGAGAAGCTGCGGGAACACTGGGATCTTGACCGGCGGGGCATACGCTGAGATGTTCTTAGATGTAGATGTTCTTTTAGACTCAGCAGAGCTAAATACACTGCTCGCAGCTCTAAGACATTGGAGACTACCCCCGCCACAGGGACGTCCCATTTCCCTTGCACTGCCAGGTGATCTCAGTGTGCTCCCCACCCTTTCGAACTTGCGTCGGTGGTAAGAGGTCTTCCTTCGACCCCCAGAGGAGACTTCTCTTCATAGAAGCTGAAATTGATATTCTCTGACATAGGGACTTCTTCCTCCACTGCGTCAAAAAGCCCCATTGAAGAGTCCTCAGATGCCAATGAGCCCAAGCTAACATTGGAAGGCAAGCCGCCATGGTCCCGATTAAACTCAAGCAATTCGAGGCTGACAGGTGGGAGAGAGATCTGACGTGGACCATCTTCTGAACAATCGCCTTCACCTTCTGCTGAGGGAGGCGCACTGTACCAGCCTTGGTGTTGAATAGAGCACCCAGGTAAATCATCACCTGAGTTGGGGTTAGGAGGCTCTTCTCTGTATTTACTAACCATCCAAACTCTCTCAGAGTCCTCAGAAGAATCTCCTTGTGGTCCCGTAGCTGGGCTTGATCGGACGCTAGCAGTAGAATGTCATCCAAAAAGTGAAAGACTCGAAGGTGCCAGGGCTGAAATTAGAACTTTTGAGAATATCCTTGGTGATGTGCATAGGCCAAAAGGCAGGCATTGAAACTGGAGATGTGTTGAGCCTATTGCCACTCTCAAAAATCTTTGGAACGCTGGTAACACGGGAACATGGAAATAAGCATCTTGCAAGTCTACCGATAGCAAGCAGTCTCCTGGTTGGACCATCTGGATGATCGTCTGCAAGGATTCCATCTTGAACGAGTCGAGCTGTATGAAACGATTTAACCTCTTAAGATCCACCACTGGTCTCCCACTCTTCTTGGGGATGAGGAAGAGAGGAGAATAGAATCCCATGAATCTCTCGAAGGGAGGGACCAGTAAAACTGCCGGTTGTACTACAAGAAGGTGAAGATATTTCTGCAGAGCTTCCACTTTCTGCTGTGAAGTTGGACTTTTTGTTAGAACAAACGAGTCTTGTGGGGGCACATCTTGGAAGGTCCAAAAATGTGTAAAACGGACTGTAGAGACCACCCACGGATCTTCGCAACGACTGCCCGATACCTCCGCAAACCTCTTCAACCTGGCTGCAGTGGCCTTTTGTCAAAAGGATTTTGTCCCCTCCTGAGTATTGGAGAGGCCTTCCCATCAAAAGGGATTTTGCACCAGTTTTGTTTTGATGCTGCGTCGGCTGCCCATGGCTTTTATAATGTCGTCCTTTGGTACATCTTCTCGGATGACTACTTCAATGTTTTCTGTCCAAACTTTAATGGCATTCATTAGACACCAAGGCTAAAGCCACAGCCAGTCTACATGCTCCTCCAGCCAACTGATAGGCTTTTTTCAAATCCATCTATACGCCTGTCCAGAGGATTTAAAAGGAGGCCGAATCCTCCATAGGTAGGGTGATGTTCTTGGTTAAACGCACCACTGCTGCATCAACTACTGGAGGTGTATCCAGGAAGGCTGTATCTGACTTGGCCAGCGGGTACAACTTCTGGAGTCTATTTAGGGAGAAGCGTTTATCCGTCCTCTTCCATTCCCCTTCTATTAAATCCTTTAATTCTTCTAGAAAGGGAAAAAAATTAATTTCATTTTCAGAAATGGAAAAAAGGTTTTTGTCTTTTTAGGAGGCTCTTCCACCTCTTCCCAGCAGATAGCTTGTTTAACCGCCAAGACTAAAGGTTGTACTAATGAAAAATTAAACCCAGAGGGTTCTGATTCATCTGAGGAATCCTCCGACTCGGCACTGTCCCCAGCAGATAAGGGAGGCGGGGTTGAAGAAGTGCCTGCTGGGTCCGCGGATGATTGACCCTGGTTAGTCATTTCTGACGTTTGACCCCTAAGCGTGTCTTGCAGGGAGGGAGTTGTATGAATTAGCTCTGCTAATGAGTCTTTAACCACTTAACAACCGGCCCATAACCGAATGACGGCTACAGGGCGGTTGTTTAACTCTGGGAGGCCGTCATATGACGTCCTCCCAGAATTCCGCTCTCACGCGCCCCCTGGGGCACGCACTCGAGAGCATCCTTGACTGCCGGGTCCATAGGACCCGGCGCATCACAGATTACGGTAAACGGCCGCTCATCAAGGCCGTTTACAACGTCATCGCTCCATCAAATGACGGAGTGATCACTTGTAAACAAACCGGCGTCATGTTATGACGCCGGTTCCTCCCTCCCCCTCTCTGTACCGATCGGTACAGCGGAGGGAGAAGAGATCAGTGTCAGCAGCGCTGTGGGCTGCATCTGCAGTGCCCACATCGCTGCTCACCGAAAATTAACCCCATCATACCCTGCCATTACTCTGCAATACTCTGCTTCAATACTCTACAATACTCTGCTTCAATACTCTACAATACTCTGCTGCAATACTCTGCTGCAATACCCTGCAACAACACTCTGCAATACCCTGCAACAACACTCTGCAATGCTCTGCGACACCCGCCAATACCCTGCAACACCGCCAATACCCTGCAACACCCTGCAATGCTCTGCAACACCCTGCAACACTCTGCAAAGCTCTGCAACACCCGCCAATACCCTGCAACACTCTGCAATGCTCTGCAACACCCGCCAATACCCTGCAATACCCTGCAACACCACTCTGCAATACCCTGCAACAACACTCTGCAATGCTCTGCAACACCCGCCAATACCCTGCAACACCCTGCAATACCCTGCAACACCCGCCAATACCCTGCAACACCCGCCAATACCCTGCAACACCCTGCAACACTCTGCAATGCTCTGCAACACCTGCCAATACCCTGCAACACTCTGCAACACTCTGCAACACCCGCCAATACCCTGCAACACTCTGCAATACCCTGCAACACTCTGCAATACCCTGCAACACTCTGCAATGCTCTGCAACACCCGCCAATACCCTGCAACACTCTGCAATACTCTGCAACACCCGCCAATACCCTGCAACACTCTGCAATGCTCTGCAACACCCGCCAATACCCTGCAATACCCTGCAACACCACTCTGCAATACCCTGCAACAACACTCTGCAATGCTCTGCAACACCCGCCAATACCCTCCAACACCCTGCAATACCCTGCAATACCCTGCAACACCCGCCAATACCCTGCAACACCCGCCAATACCCTGCAACACTCTGCAATGCTCTGCAACACCTGCCAATACCCTGCAACACTCTGCAACACTCTGCAACACCCGCCAATACCCTGCAACACTCTTCAATACCCTGCAACACTCTGCAATGCTCTGCAACACCCGCCAATACCCTGCAACACTCTGCAATGCTCTGCAATGCTCTGCAACACCCACCAATACCCTGCAATGCTCTGCAACGCCATACTCTGAGATATCCAGTCATACTCTGAGATACCCAGTCATACTTGGAGATACCCAGTCATACTTGGAGATACCCAGTCATACTCGGAGATACCCAGCCATACTCGGAGATACCCAGCCATACCCAGCCATAGTCGGTGATACCCATAGACACCCCCCCCCCCCTCCCGCCGCCCTCTGGTGCTTCTACCGACTCGCCAATACGATCAAAGCCAGAATTATTATTATTATTTTTTTCTTCCCAGCTTAGAGGTGAGATGCCGGGTCTTATTGACCCCATATCTCACTGTAAAGAGGACCTGTCATGCCATATTCCTATTACAAGGGATGTTTACATTCCTTGTAATAGGAATAAAAGTGATCAAAAAACTGTATTTTTGGGGAAAAAAAGTCAAACTAAAATAAATAAAGTAAAATGAACAATAATTTTTTTTTTTTAAAGCGCCCCTGTCCCCATGTGCTCGCATGCAGAAGTGAACGCATACGTAAGTCCCGCCCACATATGAAAACGGTGTTCAAACCACACATGTGAGGTATCGCTGCGAACGTTAGAGCGAGAGCAATAATTCTAGCCCTAGACCTCCTCTGTAACTCAAAACATATAACCAGTAAAACTTTTTTAAATCATCGCCTATGGGGATTTTTAAGTAGAGACGTTTGGCGCCATTCCACAAGCGTGTGCAATTTTGAAGAGTGACATGTTAGGTATCTATTTACTCCGTGTAACTTCATCTTTCACATTATGCAAAAGTTGGGCTAACTTTACTGTGTGTTTTTTTTTTTAAGCACAAAACAGTTTTTTTTCCAGAATAAAGCATTTGAAAAATTGCTGCGCAAATACCGTGCGAGATAAAAAGTTGCAACGACCACCATTGTATTTTCCAGGGTGTTTGCTAAAAAAACATATATAATGTTTTGGGATTCTATGTAATTTTCTAGCAATTAAATGATGATTTTTACATGTAGGAGAGAAATGTCAGAATTGTCCTGGGTGCTCCAGAATGCCTGATGGCCCTCCCTGCATGTTGGGCCTCTGTATGTGGCCACACTGTGATATAGCGGTGTATGCTGGGTTCAGAGCACGCAGACAGCACGCACAATCTCCTACAACTGACTGCAAGCTCTATTTAAAAAGAGCAAGATAGTTAGTTACATAGATATAAAAGAAGAAGAAGGGGACGCCTCTGGGTGTAGATTTTTTTAAAAGCAATTTATTCACAAGTCTAAAACAGAGAGATTTTGCACTCACATTTTCCATAAAATAAATGGGCATGTAGAATAAGAGGGGTCATCTGATTTGTCTAATCCGGTCCGCAAATGTCCTGTTGTCCTCTGCTGGCGTTACCACTGGTTTGTTGTTTTGAAAAAGCCGGCTCGGTGGACGCAGAGGATGTTTTTCCAAAGTGAGGCTTGGTTAACTGTGACACGCGGGTCGCGGAATTGTGACGTCACGACTGGCGACGCGTTTCCTGAGCGTTCGGGTCGAGGTGGAGAGACGACCGCGCTCTTTCATCAGGCCAATCAGATGGGAAGGAAGAGGCAGAGATTTAAATAGAGGAGAGGAGATTATAACGGGAGGCGTGGCTTAGCGGAGAGTGGGGTGTGACTAGGGGATGAAGTGTAAATAGGTAGAGGGGGGCGTGAATAGAGAGAATAGGGGAGGAGACTACGGGAAAGAGATGATGTGGATGGGGATGAGACGAGCAGAAAGACGGGGGCAAATGAACAGAAAAGGGGAAGCAATAGTTTGAGACATATGGTCAGAAATAATCAGGGGAATATGTGTATATGTAAGCATGTTGTTAATAAAACATATGGATGAATTATAAAAAAATATATGTAATATGATGTGTAATATGGAAAAATGAAAGAATAGTAAAGTATGTAAGAAAATAAAGTAGAGATAAAGATAAAAGAGATATAAATAACGCGGAGGAAAAAAGAGGGGGGGGGGGCGGGGGATATGAGATAATATACGAGCCATGGGAAAAGGAGTGATACTACATACTGACTGCTGGAGCAGGTAGTAAATAGGGGGGAGAATGATAGGGGGGAGAATGATAGGGGAAAGAAAGAGGGCAAATGATAGTAGGGAAGTGGTTGAAAATAGCTTATAGGGAAGCCGCATGAATACATTAAGGTACGTAAACGGAAAAGGGGGAATAATAAAAATGGACAAAAAATATAAAAGGAATGAGAGGATACTAGGGGTAAAAAAATACATGGGGAAACAAAAAAAAAAAATAGAGAATAAAAATGAAAATAATAAAAAAATATGAATAAAAAATGGGGGAACGAATAAGGTAAAAATTAAAAAAATAACATATATATGTAGATAAAATTATGTATGAAAGGGACATGAGAGGAAGTATAAAATGTGTCGCCCCTGGCATACACATATATGTGTATACCTACGCACATGTGTGTATATATATATATATATATATATATATATATATATATATATATATATATATATATATATGTATATATATGTATATATATATATATATATATATATATATATATATATATATATATATATATATATATGCACACACACACGTAAAAAATATAAAATATAAATATATATATATATATCTATAAATGCATATAATATATAAAATATAGAAAATGTATATAATTGTTATAGAGATTATATGTCTAAATTGAGGGAAACAAATAAGGAACTGGGGAAGGGGGGAGAGAGAGGGGGAAATATATGTATAGTAGTATTGAGGGTGTATTATGGAGATTGGGATGGAAACATTTTTTTGTATGCGGAAAAAAAATTATGCGAGAGGAAAAATACGGAAAAGGGAGAAAAAAGAGGAGAAACGAGAAAAAGCGAGAGAATAGGGATAAAAAGAAGAATGAGGCAAAGAAGAAGGGAAAGGGGAGTTACGGCAGCATGGTATGTGAACAATGGGAGTATAGCCTACTATATGCTACCTGTGGTGGTTAGGTAAGTATGGGAAGGAAAAGATGGGGGAAGGGAAGATGATAGCGGAATAATGATTGGTGTCTGTTTACCAGGAAAAAAACACACAGGAAAAAAACACACAGATCGGTCGGTTTGCCATCAATCAACCGATCGATTGGTTATGAAGATCATCACAATAATAATACATAATACATCTTATCAAACAGTCAGATACAGTGAGAGAGCTCACATAATAAAAAAGGCAGGTTTATCAACACAAAAATCCCCTAATTGTGTATAAAATATGTATAAAATAAGGAAAGAACTGTTGTATGTAAAGACTTATTATTTGCACTTTAAATGAGTTTTACTAACATAAAGTGCACGGGCAGTACAAAGGGGGATATATGTATGAGCAACATGCAATAACAGGTCATAATAGTAATAAGCAATAAGTGGGTATGTATACACAAAATCAGAGGATCGTGGCGATTTCGATGGATTCATTGATTCCCCCCGGGGAGAGAACATCCAGGGAATATATCCAGAATGTTTCACGGGCGCATAATTTTTTGAATCTCTCCGCCAGGGGGAGATGATTTGGAATCTGTTCAATGATCCATACCTTTAGGCCTATTGTAGAGCCTTTATGAAAGTGGGAAAAATGTTGTGGCACACTGTGTGGGTCTGTGCCTCCTTCAATGAGTCTTCTGTGTTCGCCGAAGCGCTGTCTCAGTGTCCTTATGGTTCTCCCCACATAAATGAGACCACAAGGACAACTCAGTCCATACACCACAAACTCAGACGAACAGTTGAAGAATTCTTTTAGCGTGTATGTTTTGCCTTTTGTAGTGAATTCTTTTTGTCCATGGTCTACAAATTTGCAAGTTTTGCAGAGGGCTTTACGACATTGGAACATCCCAGTTAGCGGTATCAGTTTGGGGGCCATGGAGGGGTGTGTTTGTACTTTGAGTTTGCTGGGTGCGATTTTATTTCTTAGGTTGGGGGCCCTGCGATAGGTGACGGAGGGTCGAGCTGGGAGTTCGACTCGCAGGTGGGGATCCTGTTGAAGGATGGCCCAATGTTTTCTCAATATTTTTTCCATGGCTTTGTATTCATTATGAAATGTGGTAATAAATCTGCTGGAGAAGTCGCGTGGGGGGCGGTCAATTTTGGTCATTTTCCCCGGGAGACATTGTTCAAATGCATCTTCTATGAGTGATGCCGGGTAGTTTTTTTCCCGAAATTTTGTTTTCAGGTTTGTACTGGATTCTATGTAGTCCTCTTGTTTAGTGCAGTTTTGTCTAAGGCGCCAGAATTGACCCTTGGGTATGTTGTTAATCCACTTTGGGTAATGGCAGCTGTTATAATGTAGGTATGAATTACTCGCAGTGGGCTTCGTAAAGTTTTTAGAAATGATGGTGTGGTCTTCATGTCCTAATTCCAGATCTAGGAAAGCTATCGTATTGGGGTTCATATTAGAAGTGAATGATAGTCCGTAAGGGTTGTTATTGCAATGTTGGATGAAAGGGGGAATTAAATCAACTGCACCGTCCCAGATAATGATAAGGTCATCAATATACCTTCCAAAGAAGATGATATTTTCAGCAAAAGGGTTGTTTTTGTAAATAAAGCGGGATTCCCAAAACCTCATTGCGAGGTTGGCGTAGGAAGGCGCAAAATTTGCGCCCATAGCTGTGCCTTGGATTTGTTGGTAGAATTCTCCATTAAAAGTAAAGTAGTTATGTGTTAAGCTCAGCAGCCAAGTCCGTCAGACAATCCGACGGGGGGGGGGGGGCGTGACCGGATGTGCAAGATGGAGTGAGTGAGAGATGTGAGACGCCGTGTGTGACTCTCTCCCAGACCCCCATGACGAGAGTGTGGAGCGCTTAGTGCTACGGCCGGACGCAGCGTGAGGTGGGCTGGAGCTGTTCATCGAAGCTGGACGGGAGGAGGAGTGACAGCGCATCACTGTACTATTGTGCCGAGCCCTCGGAGATTCACGCTTACTTCCGGGTCCCGAACCCCAGCGAACACGGCCGAAGAAGCACGAGTACCCCCGACCAAGCCGAACGCTTTTGAACCCTGCCGAGAGACGCCGCACACAGTGGACACCAAGAGGCTCTCCCGCTCTCCAGTAAGCCGCGATAGGAGGAAGGAGGTAAGCGGCAGGATTGCGGGGGGGGGAAGAAGTCGGAGGTGTGAGGGGCATAGCAGGTGGAGGTCTGGCAGAGCAAGTTGTGGACATAGCGATGCCCGAGAACTGGTAACAAGTAAACAAGAGGGCGCTGGCCGGGGGTGAGAAGGACTTATAGCTTTTGTTCTCTGGAACTTATTGCTTCGTTTTGTGCTCTAAGACGAATGAATGATAACCCAGGTAGTATATGCAAAGAAGTACCTGCTGTAAAAACGAACGTCTGTAAGCAGCGAACCAGGAAGTCTGTGATATTTGAATTGCTTCGTTTTGTGCTCTAAGACGAATGAATGATAACCCAGGTAGTATATGCAAAGAAGTACCTGCTGTAAAAACGAACGTCTGTAAGCAGCGAACCAGGAAGTCTGTGATATTTGAATTGCTTCGTTTTGTGCTCTAAGACGAATGAATGATAACCCAGGTAGTATATGCAAAGAAGTACCTGCTGTAAAAACGAACGTCTGTAAGCAGCGAACCAGGAAGTCTGTGATATTTGAATTGAGTGCTTGTGGACTGGCTATAAGACAAGATCAGTATCGCATTAATTGATTAACTGAGGGATGGTGGTTGTTCTAAAAATCAACTGGTTGAACGGTATTTGAACTAAGTGCATGCAAATAAATGTCCGCTGTGAAGCATTAAAACAGGAAGTTTTGGTGATACATGAAGTGAATACTGGAGAACTGGTTATAAGATACGGCTAATATTGCACTAAGCGATCAAGCGATCAACTGAGCGATGGGCGGATGGGTTAAAAAGTTAAAAATATATTAAAATACGATATATCCAGGACTGTTCTGAGGAAAGGGGCGATAAAAGGAAAGTAAGATGCAGCACCTGCGTTCTGCAAAGGAAAGAGGGGAAAAAAGTTCGCAACAGTCTGCCACAGCAGCTAAATTAGAACAATTTGCTCATAACCCTGTACAGTCATCGCAGACCCCTCCAAAAAAAGGGCAGACAAAGGGGCAGCATGGAGAAATGTCTGAAAGGAAAAGCATGGGTCAGTCGAACATTAACATTAATACGCAGGCTGGAGCAGTGGCCAAATGTTCAGTTAATAAAAAAGCGGGTGCAGGGGAACAGAATATGGAGATCACAACGGGTGACTCTCCTTCGTTAGAAAAAGAGCCAACAATTAAGGACGTGTTATTGGCCGTAAACGCATGTAACATCTCACTGAAAGAACTCTGTAATCAAATGAAGGGAGTGAAGGAAGATCTAATGGTGGTAAGGCAAGACCTACAGAAAGTGGTGGAAAGGACGATAGAACTTGAGATAAGGACTAGCAGATTAGAAGACGATACAACATTCCTAATTAAAGAAATAGAAAGCCTGAAGGAGCAGTTCGGTGGATATAGAACAAGAATGGACGAAATGGAAAATAGGCTCAGAAGGGACAATGTGCGAGTAGTGGGGCTTCCGGAAAAAAGTGAGGGTGTAAACCCTGCTGAATTTATGGAGCATCTTCTGGTTGAACTGTTTGGGAGGGATGTTTTTTCAACAGCGTTCTCAATAGAGAGGGCGCATAGGGTACCCTTTAGAGCACCATTGGAGGGGGGCCGTCCTAGGCCATTATTAATGAAATTACTGAATTATAAAGATAAAGTTGTGTTATTACGGAAGGCAAGGGAAATGGGGAATGTATTGTATAAGGGTGTTAGAATTTCATTATATTCTGATTTTTCCCCAGAACTCCAGAGAAAAAGGGTAGAGTTCCTCCAGGTGAAACGCAGGTTACAGAAGCTCAGGGTGCCTTATGCTCTTCTTTATCCTGCAAAGCTACGGATTAATGCACTAGGGCATACTCAGGTTTTTTGTTCCCCAACGGAAGTGGAAAAGTGGATAGAAGAAAATAAAGAAAAGTTGTAGTTGTTGGGGTTTCTAGTACTGAGTGGGATAGGAAGAGAGAAAGAGAAGGGGGGATGAAGTATGTGTGTTCTTGGGTTTTTTTTTTTTTTTTTTTTTTGTGTGTGTGTATGTTTGGGAGGGGGGTTGGGAGGGAGGTAACACACGTGTACTAGGTGAGGGTGGTAAATAGGTTGTGAAGAGAGTAGTATAAGGTCACTAATAGCCCCTAGGGTAACACCTAGGAAGGTGGGGGAGGGGTGGGAGGGAGGTAGAAAGGGGGGAGAGGGGGTGGGTGCAGTAGGGAAAATAGGGGGGAGGTTGAAGGGGAAAAAAAAAATATATATGAATGCACTAATAAATGGAGTACAGGAAATAACTCAAATCAAAAAAGGACACAAACTGGGGGGTGGTAAAATTTGGGGTGGTAAAAAACAAGGAAAATATATTGGTCACAAGGGGGAAAATGGTAATAAACAATTATATAGTATAATTTATATCCAAAGACACATAATATACGAGTTAATGGTGACGCTTAATAAATTTGTTATTATACAAGGGAGTAATATTTGGGGAGTGCGGTATAAGGTAATAAAAGAAGTTAGGGGGGAGTTGGTGGGTACTGGGAGACAAATGGTTCTCAATAGTGTCCTCAGTAGACTGGTTATTTCGCTCTCTCTCTTTCCTGCCTTGGGTTTTTCTTTTTTTTTCTCTCTCCTTTTAGTTGTCTATGGCTATGCAGGACGGTAAAATTAAGATAGGCTCCTGGAATGTGAGGGGTCTGGGGACGCAGTTGAAACAAAAAGCTGTGCTATCCTTGCTGGAGGGATGTGGAGTAGAGCTGCTCTGCCTACAGGAGACCCATTTAAATAGAGATACAATATACCGGTTGCAGAGCAGAAAATATCAATTTCAATATCATTCTGTTTATTCGACATATAGCAGAGGGGTGAGTGTCTTGGTAAAAACGGGGGTGAATTTTGTATGTAAACGGGTCAGCTTGGATGAAAAAGGCAGATACATTTTCTTACAGTGCCTAATTGAAAATAGAGAATGTATGCTGGCAAACATCTACATCCCTCCACCATTTAAAATGGAAGTGCTTTTTAAATTACAGGAATTTTTAGTGGGGATAGATGGTGTTCCTATAATAATAGTAGGGGATTTCAATACGGTATTGGATATTAAAATTGATAGATTCCCAGAAAAAATACTGGCGGAACCAGCTTGGCAGGGGAGGTTGGGACAGTACCTGGAAGAAGTAGGATTACGGGATTTATGGAGAACTGGGAACCCGGGAGCTCGGCAGTATAGTTGTTACTCGTCCACGCATACTACGTTATCCAGGATTGATATGATACTGGGGAATGACCTGGCCTTACAAATGGTGGAAAAGGTTGAATATCAGCCCAGGGGGATTTCAGATCATTCCCCAGTGACAGCAGTATTAAAAATGAGAGAACGTAAGGTACAGAGGTTGTGGAAAGTGAACCCGCTCTGGTTAGAACTGATAAAAAAAGAGACAGAAGAACGCCCTGAGAGAATTCAGTGGGAATTAAAAGAATTTCTAAAAAATAACCGGGGTACAGTAACATCAGGGATCCTGTGGGATACTCTGAAAGCTTTTTTAAGGGGCCTTATGATTCAATCAATAGCAAAAATAAACAGAAAGTCTAGGGAACAGGAGGTACAAATAGGGAGAGAAGTGTTAGAGGCTGAAAGAGATTTTATTAGCGACCCCACGCAGGGCAAAGAAAAAATCTGGTTAGATAAACAAGAAGAACTTAGGTTATTAACTCTGAAGAAAGCAGAGACTCAGCATATGTTCCAACGCCAAGCCTCCTTCGCTGAAGGTGAAAGCGTGGGAAAAATGTTGGCACAACTGGTGAAGAATAACTCGGGTCCTTCCTCAATTTCGGCGATTAGGATATCTGAGGGAAAGGTTATAACAGAAACAGGGAGTATTTGCCAAGCATTTGAAGGATATTATAAAAACCTATATACTGCACAGAAAGTGGGGATGGATGAGCAAATGGAAACATTCTTAGGTCAACTAGAGGTACCATGTTTGAAACAAGAAGAAAGAGAGGAACTGGAAGCCCCAATAACTTTGAAAGAACTTCAGGAAGCAGTTGCGAGTATGCCAAATCAGAAATCGCCTGGGCCGGATGGACTACCGATTGTAGTCTATAAAAATTTTGGCGAGATACTGCTTCCTGAACTCCTGGAGATGTTAAGAGGAGCATATGGGGAGGGTAAATTGCCTCCATCAATGATGGAGGCGGTTATAACCCTGTTGTACAAAGAAGGGAAGGACGCCTTAGATGTTGCAGCGTATAGGCCAATTTCTCTCCTGTGTACCGATACAAAGATACTGGCCAAGGTATTAGCGATTAGGCTTAATCGAGTCATAGCAAGATTGGTCCATATGGACCAAACAGGGTTTATAGCTAACAGGTCAACGAGTATAAATATTAGAAGAGCCTTTTTGAATTTGCAGGTCCCAATGGATAACGATACTCCGGGTGCAGTAGTGGCATTGGATGTAAGGAAAGCATTTGATAGCGTAGAATGGGGATATATATGGAAAGTTTTGGAGAAATTTGGCCTGGGTCCTTCCTTCATAGGATGGATTAGGATGCTATATGACAAACCTAGTGCGAGACTAAAAATTAATAATGAGTTATCCGGGAAAATAGAGTTGGGGAGAGGGACGAGGCAGGGGTGCCCATTATCACCCCTGCTCTTTGCATTGGCTATAGAGCCCTTGGCATGTGCAATTAGAGCAAACCGGGATATTGTCGGTTTTGTAAGAAAAACTGGAGAGGAAAAAATCTCACTTTATGCAGACGATATCCTATTGTTTTTAGGGGATATGAGATACTCACTACCAAGGGCAATGGGACTGGTGCAAGGGTTTGGAGGCTTCACAGGGCTGGAGATAAATTGGGAAAAATCGGAATGTCTTCCTTTGGACCCAATTGGTCAGCAAACGGCCCTGGGAACCCCCCAAATGCCAATAGTGGATAAGTTGAAATATCTGGGAGTAACCTTGTCAAGGGATCCTAAGCAATATATAAGTCATAACTTAGTCCCATTATTGGCTAAGTTTAAACAAAAAATTGCTATTTGGAAACGAATGCCTCTCTCGGTGGCTGGCAGATGCAATCTGATAAAAATGATATGGATGCCCCAACTTTTATACATATTACATAATGCCCCAATATGGATTAACAGAAGTTGGTTTAATAAAATTGAGATGTTGTTTAGGGAGTTAATATGGAGGGGAGGACAGGCAAGATTGAGATTGCGGATGCTTCAGCTACCGGGAGAGGAAGGAGGATTCGCGGTCCCTTATCCGGAGTGCTATTTTTGGGCGTCCCAATTACAACAGCTAGGGGGGATCGATGAGAAGAACGGAGGAACCCCAAATGGGAGATTAGTATTAACAGGCTCCCCACATAGCACCTTGATTGAGACCCTGGAAGCGGACTCATTCCAGTGTAGATGCCCTACAGTAAAAATGATGTTAAAGTTATGGGATATAGTTTAAAAAAAAATGGGATATAGTGAAATAACAAAGTATACGCCTCTATGGAACAATAAGAAGCTACAGGAAATATGGCGGGTTGGAAAAATTGTAGATTGGGAAAAATGTGGTATTGTAAGGCTTAGCCATCTATATGGCGGCAGGGGTATTAAATCTTTCGACCAACTGCAAAGAGAATTTAAGATATCACAAAACTCATTTTATGCCTATATACAAGTGAGGCACGCTTTAAGGACCCAGTTTGGAAACCTGTTACTAACATGGGAGGAACTGCCCTTGCTATACCCAGTAGCACAAGCAGGACCCACCAAAGGATTAATATCTAAATTCTATGCCCAGTTGGGTGAACAGATTAATAGTGAGAGGAAAGGGAGGGTTGAGAAGGAGAAATGGGAGCAAGACCTAGGTAATATAACACGAGCACAGTGGAAAAATATCCTAGCGGCATGCCCAAAGGTCTCGGTCTCTCCTCCCCAGAGGATTTCACACTTGATGGTAATTAATAGGGCATACTATACACCCCAGAAATTATTTAAATTTGGTAAGAGAACAGATGACTGTTGCCCCAGGTGTGGGGGGTCAGGGAATTTAATGCACATGCTTTGGAAATGTCCCAAATTATTTAGATACTGGGAAGGAGTGGTAAAGATAATAAGTAGGGCCTTTGGGACGGCAATAGAATTAAATCCCATAGTGTGTATTTTAGGTTATAGAAAGGAGGAAGCAGAGAGGAAGGGAATAACAACGGTAATCCTAAGATGTTTATTTCAAGCTAGAAGGATGATAGCTAGGAGATGGCAATCAAAGCTAGCCCCCACAGTAGAGGATTGGATAAGGGCGGTAAATGAATATCTATGTAAGGAGAGGGCAGTATATGCAAAACGAAATAACCTAAAAGAGTTTAATAGGAACTGGCGAGAGTGGATAGAAGTGATGCATACCCCAGTTTAAACCATGATAGGAAAGGGAAGAGGGGAGGGGGAGGGGGGATGGGTAATGGGAAGGAGTAGGGTAGTGTACATTAAAGGTACGGGAATCATCATAACACATTTATGATACACTGTAGGATAAAAGCACTAATATATATATAGGAGGGGAGGGGAGGGGGGGTGGGGTTGATAGAAAGGGTGGGAGGGAGGGGAGGGGTTATATTAGTAGGAAAAATGTAGGAATTGCAAAAATAGTTGTGGAAGGATAAGGGGGGATATGGTATTGTTTAGATATTGTTTTCTTTTGCTTGTTAATTATATGTGATGTATGGATGTATTTTCATGTCCCCCTTCCCTTCCTAGAACTTTAAAACTCAGACTTCGGAATGGAAGAAAGATGTATTTGAACCCTGGCAATGTTATTTTAAAATATGGTCTGTATAATTGTGAAAATTTAATAAAGATTAATAATTAAAAAAAAGTTATGTGTTAAGCAAAAGTTTACAGCTGTTATTAGAAAGTTGGCTTGGCGCATATTTACGAGGGGGTCATTAGTTAGGTAGTCTTCTACCGCTTTGAGGCCAAAGGCATGCGGGATGGAGGTGTAAAGTGAGCTAACATCCAGAGAGAGCCATACATACGAGGGCTCCCATCTGTATGAGGCCAAGGTTTCAAAGAGGTGACGGCCATCACGGATGTAGGATTGGAGCTGTGTTACCAGTGGCTGCAGAAACTGGTCGATATAAAGGCTGAAGCCGGTAGCGACACTATCCATGGCGGCTACAATTGGTCGACCAGGCAGGTGTTGGGGATTTTTGTTCACTTTTGGCAGGTAGTAGAAATATGGAATCTGGTAGAAATTCTTCTGTAGGAAGGCACCTTCCGTCTTGGATAGGATGCCTTCTTGGAGGGCAGATGTAATTAGGACCTCAGCTTCCTTAGCAAAAGCGTTAGTAGGGTCATGTGTCAGTTTTTTATAAGTGATGTTATCCGCAAGGAGGCGGAGAGATTCTGCGACATAGTCGGATCTATCCAGCAAGACTATACCACCTCCTTTGTCTGCTTGGGCTTAATTATGAGGTCTTCTTTGTGTATAAACTTATCTAATGCCTGGGTTTCCGACCAAGTGAGGTTGTTATTGTTAGATTTTGAAGTGGTACTGCACAGTTTGGTTAGGTCAGCATATACCACTCTGTAAAAACTTTCGATGTAAGGGCCCTTTGATTGGGTAGGGAAAAAGATGGATTTAGGTTTTAGTGATGTATGGGTAATGGGAGGGGACGAAGCTAGGTGTTGGGTAAGTATTAATGATGTGTATTCGTCATCGTTTGAAATTTCACAATTGTCAATGTCAAACGTGAGGTCATCGATGGTAGATTCGGATGGGTCGTGGGTTGGGGGTATAGTGGGCCGGTTGGCAGGTTCTCTTATCTCTTTGGAGTTCTTTTCCTGTTTTATATGAAAGTGTCTTTTAAGGGTTAAATTGCGTACATAGTTATTGAGGTCTTTGAAGAGGGTGAAGGGGTTGGGTCTATTTAGTGGTGCAAAATTTAGTCCCCGACTGAACAGGGAAATGTCAGCAGGTGATGGGTCATATGAGGATAGGTTGAAAATTTTTATTGTTTTTGGTGTTTCAGTATGTTTGCGTAGCTTATTTGTTCGTCCTCCTCTACAACCTCTTCTGTGAGTTTTCTTTTTCGGGGATTTGAGGTTGGAGGAGGACTTTCCACTAAAAAAGGAAGCGGTGTGGTACAATCTGGCCTTGGGGAAGTGGTTTCTGAGTTCTGATTTGTTGGGGGTGGGATGTCAAGGGGTGCCAAGATATTGGGGTTTTTCGTTTTTGGGCTAGTGAGAGTTAACTGAATCCCGTTCACATGCCCATAGTTGGGAGTGTTATTATCATTTTTATTGTTATTGGGGGATTTTATACCTGAATTAGAGGCTGATAACCTCCTAGCTTGACTGGGGCTCGATCTTGTTTTAGGGGTTTCTGTGGGTCTATTGTAAAAATGGTTAAGAGATTGTATTAATCCATCCATCCTAGCTAGGTTGCTAGAATTGTTTTTATTAGAATTATAGTTGTGGTGCTTCTCTGTAATGCCATATTGGTTAAAACCAAGACGAAGAGTTTTTGACGAGGAGATGTGAAAAAAAGAGGGAACGATAGGATCGTATGGATTAATACTCATCAGTGCAGGTGGGGTCTGCCTGAAGGGTTTGTTGGTGGTTGGGTGGATTTTATTATTTCGGGTCGGGATTACTGGCTTGAGAGCGGAGAGGCCTAATTTAGGGGCATCGGGTACTGATAGCCCATGGCTACTTTGGTGGTTCCAGGAAAAAAATACGATTCGTATTATAATCGTCTAAATCCCGTTTAAATTTACCTATTTTGGTGGAAATGAGATCATTCTCTTGGTTCTTTGTATTTTTCTTTAAAATATCCAACCAGGATGCTGGAATTTTTTCTGAATGGTGTAGGATTTCCTCTACAATTTTTTGGATCTGTGTAATCAATTGATTATATTTCTCGATCCTATGAGATACAAGTATTCCCATCCATTTTGTTGTGCAAAAGTCTGCCACCCCTACCCATTCTTTTTTTCCCCCATCATTTAGGAAGAGGGGAGGGTTTTTCCTAACTCGTAATCCCCTAGGGGAGATCTTAGTTTCTATGTATTTTTCTAGAAAGAACCTATCTCACCATTGTGAGTTGGTCATGTGGATGGTCCTTTCTAGTTGTTTAAATTTTCCACAAAGAGTGTGGCGGATTCTTCCATTGAGATTAACTACAATGGAAAAATCCAAAGGTGATAGGTTAGAATATAGTTGATCAAGTGTGGTGTATCTATGGTGTGTAATGGCTGAAATGATATCCATTATTAACAAGAACTACAACACCACCACCAAAACATAACAAAAAAAAAAAAAAATGATATGTATAAGTGTATACGTAGACAACAGTAGTAATATTATTTGATATGCAGCACAACGGTTCCACATATATAGTACACAACAAGTAAAGGCGCAAAAATCAAGTCCCAGGAAAGTGCATTTCGTTCCTTGGATAGGAATTCAACATACAGGGCTGCCACCGCAGGGAGCTGAAACCAGGCTCCTAGACTGTTACAGAGATATAAAAGAAGAAGAAGGGGGCGCCTCTGGGTGTAGATTTTTTTAAAAGCAATTTATTCACAAGTCTAAAACAGAGATTTTGCACTCACATTTTCCATAAAATAAATGGGCATGTATAATAAGAGGGGTCATCTGATTTGTCCGTCACTTCTTCAGATGACCCCTCTTATTCTACATGCCCATTTATTTTATGGAAAATGTGAGTGCAAAATCTCTCTGTTTTAGACTTGTGAATAAATTGCTTTTAAAAAAATCTACACCCAGAGGCGCCCCCTTCTTCTTCTTCTTTTATATCTCCGTAACAGTGTAGGAGCCTGGTTTCAGCTCCCTGCGGTGGCAGCCCTGTATGTTGAATTCCTATCCAAGGAACGAAAGGCACTTTCCTGGGACTTGATAACCAAAAGATCTCATATGTACTATCATCTTATATAACTTTATACAGACAGCCTCTTTGAGTATATTATTATGTGATTTTTGCGCCTTTACTTGTTGTGTAGTTAGCTACATAGGTGGATATAGCAGTGTATGCTGGGTTCAGAGCACGCAGACAGCACGCACAATCTCCTACAACTAACTGCAAGCTCTATTTAAAAAGAGCAAGATAGTTAGCTACATAGGTGGATATAGAGGTGTATGCTGGGTTAAGAGCACGCACAATCTCCTACAACTGACTGCAAGCTCTATTTAAAAAAGAGCAAGATAGTTAGCTACATAGGTGGATATAGCGGTGTATGCTGGGGTCAGAGCATGCAGACAGCACGCAAAATCTCTTACAACTGACTGCAAGCTCTATTTAAAAAGAGCAAGATAGTTAGCTACATAGGTGGATATAGCGGTGTATGCTGGGTTCAGAGCACGCAGACAGCACGCACAATGTCCTACAACTGACTGCAAGCTCTATTTAAAAAGAGCAAGATAGTTAGCTACATAGGTGGATATAGCGGTGTATGCTGGGTTCAGAGCACGTAGACAGCACGCACAATCTCCTACAACTGACTGCAAGCTCTATTTAAAAAGAGCAAGATAGTTAGCTACATAGGTGGATATAGCGGTGTATACTGGGTTCAGAGCACGCACAATCTCCTACAACTGACTGCAAACTCTATTTAAAAAGAGCAAGATAGTTAGCTATGTAGGTGGATATAGCGGTGTATACTGGGTTCAGAGCATGCACACAGCACGCACAATCTCCTACAACTGGCTGCAAGCTCTATTTAAAAAGAGCAAGATAGTTAGCTATATGGGTGGATATAGCGGTGTATACTGGGTTCAGAGCACGCAGACAGCACGCAGAATCTCCTACAACTGATAGCAAGCTCTATTAAAAAAGAGAAATATCGCTAGCTATATAGGTGGATATTTTTTTTAATGGTTATCTGCTACCGAACATACAAATTTTTCATTACAAATCAAATATCAGTTAACATACACTTTGCAATTTAACAGATAATAAACTATACAAACAACAGGGAAAAAACAACTTACATGTCATCTTCCCCCTCCTCCTCCCCAGAAGAAAAATTTATAAGTAGAGCATCACCCCTACTGCTAGGCCCTTCTGGTGGCCCAGGATCCACCTCAGGTAACGGGGCCCTTTTTTTCTTCTTCTTCCCCTGCTTTTTCCTAATCGTGACCCAAGCCACTTCACCCTCCTCATCCGATACTTCTTTTGGGCGTTTCTGAGCCCCCTTAACCGAGACTTCCATCTCCTCCTCCCCAGACCTGTCATCCCCAGCCGAAGAATCGGATGAGGAGACAGTGACCAGACGTCTGCCCGGCCTACATCTCCGAGGAAGGGGAGTGGGAGCAGTAACCTGGGAAACAGAACCCTGTGCCCCCCCCTTATCCAAAAAGGGAGGCCCAACTACCTCCACCTGACCAATATCTGGACCGGGCACCTGAACTTCAGTGACAGGGGCCTGGGCAACATCTGCAGGCCGTACCCCCTTTTCTCTTTGAGGGACCCTACTTGCCTTTTGGGTTCGAGGTGCACCCTGTGGCTCCGCCGTAGGAGCGCTTCCCTGCCTTTCCCCTCCAGAACTCTGCCCAGCAGGAGGAGGTGCACTATCCCCTCCTGGCCCACCACCTGCTGCAGCTTCACCCCTGTAGGCTCTGGGGCATCTGCTAAAGGGATGCCCCATTTGACCGCAAAGGTTGCAGCAGATCAACCCACACGTGTCACCTGAGTGTCCAAACTTATTGCACTTAGTGCAGCGCACAACTGTGCAATCTGCACTCATGTGGGTTGGACACCCACACCTGAAACACCTACGGGGCTGGCCTGGGTAGAACACCAGGATTCTATCTCGTCCCAGGAAAGCACTTCCTGGGACATGTGCAACCGTGTTGCCAGATCTTCTCAAACGAATCCTGGTGTTCCATGCTCCAGTCCATACCCCACGCTCGTCTAAGCATTTATTTAGAGGACACTGCAACTGGCCGTGTCTCCCCAGCCAAGTTGCTATGTCCTCCGGGGGCAGGCTCTCGTTCCTTACTAACACCGTCAGGTTTTTAATCTCCTCCTGCCTACTCAAAGGAATCAGGCGGAACCCTTTCCAGGGATCAGCCCCTTTAACCAACCCAAAAGCGGTTATAAAACGCTCCATAGTCACAGCGTTGGTGAAACTGACATCAAAGTCAGGGGTGCCAGCTGGGTGGATCACAGCAAATAGCTCAGCCACCCTGAACCCCAACGCCAGGACCATGTCAACCACTTGGCCCCTCGTGGGGCACTGACCTTCACCCTCCCATCTCAGCTGGACCACATTCCTACGCTTGCGCTCCGGACCACCTGTCCCCCTAGACCAAGTACTGGCCCCAGGGGTCTGACCAGCCGGGGGTACCCGAAAGTTACTGGCCCCAAACTGGTGGTACAGGTGGTCCAGAGGCACACTGGACCCAGCCACATTGGCGTAGGAACGCCTTTCACCAAGTGCCGTCAGCAACTTTACCTCCGGTGTCCCCCTTAGTACGGGTCCCGGAGGAGGAGCCTCTGCCACAGACACTGGGGGTACAACATGAGAAGCAGCCCCCCCACTCACGGCATGGGAAGTCACACTCCCCACATCGTTTACCCCAGCCTGAACTTTAGGATAGGTCTCATCCTCAGAGCTATAAAGCAAAGCCTCCCAGGCTTCCTGCCACTCCACCTCCATATGGGCCCCGCAGGAATCCACTGACACTTGGCTCGGCCCTGATTGAGAACCCTCCAAGCCGCGAATGAACGTCATTGCAGGGTTCTCACCATCAAGCTCGCCCATTGGGCAGTCACCCCAGGCCGTAGCTTGTTCTGGCACTATACAATTAGACATTTCAACATTACTGTTACTGTTACTGTTTACACTCTCTTGACCAGAAAGCAGACCGGAAGTCCTTTGAAAACGACCCTCGGGGTCAACTTCCGGACCCGCCACCGTCACTTCCGGCCGCGGGCTATTCTCGCCATGAACCAGCTCGCGCACCGGAAGTGCGTCATCACCCCTTCCCGCGCTACTATTGGCCTCGCGGTCAGTAGCACCACCCCTCCTCCCGCGGGAAGACGGCGTTCTCTTATTCACGGCCGCCATTCCCGAACTGTCAGATGCCATGCCGCCGGCCGACACTGCACCGCTGCCCACAGCGGCAGCCAAGCTGGCTTGACTCTCATATACCCTAGTCCCCTTACCCTGAGACCGGCTTGCAGCAGTGGCAGCCGACAACGCAACTGACGGCGTGCCCTGCTTGCAACCACCGGCTGGGATCACTGGGGACTGTACAGGTAAGTCCATTTTTCCTTTGCTTACTATCCTTGCAAGCTGCACCACTGGTATCTTCTTAACAACACTCCTGTCTTTAATGTCCTTTTGCTGCCTCCTTCCCACTTCACCGGGGTCTAACCTGCCCTCTGGGGACACAGCCTCATTCATAGGCTGGCAACCCTTAGGCTTACCTGACCCCTCTGCAGGATTAGTGGAGTTAGCAGGGCTAGCAGTCTTTTCACCAGGAATGCTCTTCACATTTTCAGCCTTCACAGCACTCTCTCTCTCCAAAACTGTTTCTTTACACACCGCTGGCTTTCTTTCCACCACAGTCTTTCCCTCTGGTTTGTCACTGGCCACCTTTCTTTCCACCGCACTTTCCTTTTCTTCATGGCTGGCTTCCACAGAGGGACCCGCCATTTCCTCCTCCTGCGTTGTGTTCGGGGCTGGATACAGTCTACGGCGTCTCCCTGCCTGGGTCCCCTCGTCACACGCAATTCTCATCGCTTTGTCCACGTTAGATAGAAAGTCTTTCTCACCAGAAGCACTGTCAATCAGGTTGGATAACAGCTCACCCAATATGTTGCACTGCTTCTTCAATCCGTCTATCACCGTCTTATACTCCTGTCTCTTTACAACGCCTGATCTGTCTCTCCGGTTCCTTAGCTCCGCCAGGACCTTCATTTTCTCGCAGTAGCTGCGGGAAGCCTTTACAATTAAGCTTTTAGCTTTCTTTCTTCTGTCTGCAGATTTCTCCACATCCTCTCCTGGCTGTCTCAGAGACCAATCTGCAAGATCCAGCTGGTTCTCCAAAAACAACCTCTCCTCCTTGACGAGCTCCAGGAGCTTAGGGGCTCCACGTCCTTCATTAGGCTGAGAAACAGGCACCTGGCCTGGGCTGACTGAAGTCATCAGCTCCCTCTCTTTCTCCACCACTCTGGAAGTCCTCAGAGATCAGAGCACACAGCCAGCACGCAGAATCTCCTACAACTGATAGCAAGCTCTATTAAAAAAGAGAAATATCGCTAGCTATATAGGTGGATATAATGGTGTATACTGCGGTCAGGGCACGCAGACAACAGCCACTACAGAAGAGCAAGAACGCAAAATCGGCCGATAACGATCGGTGTATACTGTGCTTAAGGTACACAGAACACCCACTAACTCCTACAGACGCTAACATACTACACAAGGCCGCCGCGCTGGCGGCCTTATATAGTGTGGGGCATGTACTACACAGCCTGAGCTATGATTGGCCACAGGCATCCTGCCTGTGGCCAATCATGGCTCTCCTCGCTGCCGGCACTGTGATTGGTCAAGCATGCGGGGTCACAGTTCATGCTTGGTGCACGAATTTGGCGCGAACGGCCCATAACGTTCGGAATTTTCTTAACGGGTGAACAGCCGATGTTCGACTCTCGAACACGAAGCTCATCCCTAGTGAGGGGTGGGTCTGTGGGGGGGCAGCACAGCATAGTACATTACACGGGGGGGGGGGGGATGGAACAGTACATTACATGGTTGGCACAACACATTACATGGTGGATACATGGATACAGCACATTTAATGGTGGGCAAAGCACAGCAAATTACATAGTGGGCACAGCACGTTACATGGTTGGCACTGCCCAATACAGCACATTACAAGGTAGGCACAGCACATGACATGGTTGGCACAGCACTTGACATGGTTGGTACTGCACAACACAGATAATGCACAAAGTGGGCATAGGACCTAATATGGTGGGCACAGCACATGACATGGCGGGCACAGCTAAGCACATTACATGGTGGGCACTGCACATTAAAAGTTCATGGTGGGCAATGCAACTGCACATTACATGTTAGGAATGGCATATTACATGGTGGGCACTGCTGAACAGCACAGCACATTACACAGTGGGCACAACACACTACATTCTGAGCACAACACATGGCAGGGTGGGCACAGAACAGCACATGACAAGGTGGGAACTGCACATGATGTGGTGGGCACTGCATGGAACAGCACATTACATGGTGGGATCACTGCATGGCACAGCACATGACATGGTGGACACGGCAAATTATATAGTGGGCAGTGCAAGGCGCAGCATATGACATGGTGGGCACTGAATGGCACAGCACATGATATGGTGGGCATTGCACATGACATGGTGGGCACTGGGTGGCACATCACATGACATGGTGGGCACTGCATATTACATGGCAGGCACTGCATGGCACAGTACATGACATGGCGGGCACTGCATGGTACATCACATGACATGGCGGGCACAGCACATTACATAGTGGGAACAGCACATGACATGGTGGGTACTGCAAGGCACAGCACAACATAGTGGGCACTGCACATCACATGAAGAGCAATGAAATGCACAGCACATTACATGGAGGGCACTGCAATGTACAGCACATGGCATGGTGGGCACTGCTCATTACATTGTGAGCATGGCAATGCACAGCAAATTACATACTGGGCACAGCACATTACATGGGGGCACTGCAATGCACATGACATGGTGGGCACAGCATGACATGGTGGGCACTGCACATGACAAGGTGAGCAGTGCACATGACAAGGTGAGCAGTGCACATGACATGGTGGGCACTGCACATTACATAGTGGGCACTGCATTGCACAGCACATGACATGGTGGGAACTGGGTACAGGAGAGCACATGACATGGGGGGAATCAGCAGTGTATCCCCTAGCACAGTGATGGCGAACCTTTTTGAGCCCGAGTGCCCAAACTGCAAACCAAAACGACTTATTTTTTTCAAAGTGCCAACACTGCAATTAAACCTGAATAACAAGGTTTTAGTTTAGAAAAAACAATTCGTACAGTTGTCCAAACTAATTAATAGCTTTTGTTTAAAAAGAAAAACACAATAAGGCCGCGTACACACGGGCGGACTGTTCGCCCAACCTTGTTCCTCAAACAGTACGACCAACAGTCCGCTCAAAATTTGCATGAGCGGACTTGACCACACACGATGAACGAACAGTCCACTGAAAGCGTGCGCGATGACGTACGTCACGTACGACGGGACTAGAAATAGGAAGTCCAAGACACAGCAAAGCACCCTTTGGGCTCCTTCTGCTGACTTTGCGTTAGTAGAAGTTTGGTTAGAGACGATTCGCGCTTTTCAGACTTCAGCTTAATTTGTCCGTTCACTGCGGCGCAGTCTACCTGTGAGGTTTGTATCTGTCTTTCGGTACGCGTGGATCAGTTGTACCTGTTATTAGGCGCTTCTGGTCCGCTCGTTTCTGGGTTTCAGGTCGTTCTTCATAGGTCTGGCTGTTCTTCAGTGCGTTCAGTTGAGCTTGTCTGTCCAGCCGACCGTTTCAAAGCCATGGAGTGTGGACGTACTCGGGAACGAGTTCGTGCTATATTGGGGCTTGGTGTTGGGGTTAATACTTTGACCCGAGCCCAGTCTGTGAACAGGGTGAGGAGGAGTTCATGGACAAAGAATTGGTTGCGCCAGCGTGACCAATTCTCGCATATGCCTTTACTCCGTGAGATCCGTGAGAATAATCCTGATGATTTCAGGAATTATCTCAGGATGACGGACCCCGTTTTTCACCGTCTGCTGGCTTTGCTGACCCCTTATATCAGCAGACAGGATACCTGCATGCGGCAAGCCATCACTCCGGAGCAGAGGCTCGTCGCCACGTTTCGCTACTTGGCGACAGGGAGAAGCCTTCAGGACCTCAAGTTCTCGACAGGCATCTCCCCCCAGGCTCTGGGGATCATTATTCCAGAGACCTGTTCTGCCATTATTCGGGTCCTGCAGAAGGAATATATGAAGGTAAGTTTGTTCTTTTAATATTGCATTATATGCATTATATGCATTGTATGTTTGTATTCATTTCATCATGACTTTTAATATCCATGACAGGAATATGATGTGAATGTCCCCTTTATATGAATGCATGCATGCATTTTTTTTTTTTTTTTAAATGTTTTTATTTATTTTTTTATTTTTTTTTGTGTCATTTTTTTTTGAGCTTTTTACCTTTTTGTGTCCCACATGCATATTTGCTTTCATTAACGTCCTCAGCATTTTATTTCTTATCAATTTCTTGAGTTTTATTTCTTATCAATTGTTTTTATTCAATGACTAATTTTTTTTTTCCTGTGTTTGACTCCCCAGTGTCCTTCCACGCCACAGGAATGGCAGACTGTGGCTTCCCAGTTCGCTGCCCGTTGGGACTTCCCCAACTGCGGAGGGGCGATCGACGGGAAACATGTGAGGTTTGTGCACCCACCCTATTCGGGGTCCTACTATTGGAATTATAAGGGGTTCCATAGTGTGGTGCTAATGGCGGTTGTGTCGGCACAATGTGACTTTCTTTATGTGGATGTGGGGAAGAACGACCGGATGTCTGACGGAGGAGTCTTTAGGCAGACCGAGTTCTGCCACCGTCTTATCACTGGTGGCCTGGACTTGCCACCAGATGCCGAGAATGTGGAGGGGCTACCGTTTGTTTTTCTGGCTGATGAAGCGTTCGGTCTGAGTGAACATCTTATGAGACCCTTCCCCCAAAGGACCCTCACCCCGGAGAGGAGGGTTTTTAATTACCGGCTGGCCAGAGCAAGAAGGGTTGTGGAGAGTGCCTTTGGCATTATGGCCAGCCGGTTCCGTCTGTTATTGACAGCCATCAACCTTGCAGAATATAAACTGAACTATGTGATTCTGTGCTGCTGCATTCTGCACAATTTTCTACGGAAATTTTCAGATAACCAGTACCTGCAGCCTATTGGGCCTGAGGCCGGACTCATATTTCCAGAACTGACAGGGCTGGATCATGCCCTTCCTGGCTTAGCCCCCCAAACAGCACGTGAGGTGCGTGACCGCTATGTCAGCTATTTTAATGGTAGGGGGGCTATTCCAATGCCAGCTGAGCAATAAAAATTTATTTTTCTTGAAATATGTCTTGTCTGTTCAAATTTTTAAGTTTGGTTCTTGTTTGCTTTTCACGTTGCTTGTCTCCTACATTGTCCTAATTCAGGGATATGCAATTGGCATATATTGGCTCCAGCTGGTGCAAAACTACAAGTCAATCATGCCTCTGGGTCTCATGCTTGTGGCTGTCAGTCTTGCTATGCTTCATGGGACTTGTAGTTCTGCAACAGCTGGATTTCCACTAATTGCATATTCCTGTCCTAGTGCATTTGTATAGCAAAGTGGTTTTTGACAATAGGAAATAAGGCCCTTTGTGACAGAAAACACAAAATGACTTCCCAAACTGGTATTGAGTATTGAAAGAAGTAGACACACACACACACATCTTTTTTTTGATTTTTTAATAGTGCATATTCCCAGAGGCGGCCCTTTAATTAGGCAAATTAGGCAATTGCCTTAGGCCTCGCCCACAGAAAGGGCCTCGCCGTCGCGCGATTGCCTAATTTGCATTTACGGTTGTTGTGTGTGTGTTGACTCACTGACTGTCATCATAAATATGTGACTGGGCTGGCACTGGGACTCGCAAGCGGCAGGGTGAGCGGGCGGCGTGCGCTCTGCGCATGGAGAGCTGACTGATGCTTTGCCTGCCCTGGTGTGCCACCGCCGCGATCCGCGGCGGAAGACGAGGCGGGACTACAATCGATCATGGTGGATGGGTGGTGCTGGGCATGGCTCAGGCTGCCTGCATCCAATAGCAGGCTCCACTGCCACAGCACCGTCCTCTAGCCTTTCCCCAAGTCGGCGACGGCGGCCCCAATGCATGGCGGGAGTTGTAGTTCTCCAACAGAGCACAGCACACAGACTTCAATAGGGCCATCTGGTGCCTGTGCTCTGCAGAGACAGTGAGACTACAACTCCCAGATTGCACTGCAGGCAGAGAGAGAGAACATTGTGCATTGCTCCTCCCTGTCCTGCTGGCTTTAGCAGTGGACCGAGGCGAGGAGCAGGAGCAGGTGCAGGTATTCTACTATAACTATAAATTAATATTAATATATATATATATATATATATATATATATATATAGAAAGGCCAGTATGGTGGCCTGAAATTATGGGAGGAGCCCGGTGGAGTATATAACCAGCCGTCCGCCCGTCTTCCTCGTCGGTTCCGGTGCGCGATATCTGATACGTCAGAAATCAAGGGCCGACTATCCTCGAGACCTTTCAGTGAGCCGGGTTCGTGAGTTCCACGCTGTTCCGTCCGCCTTCGTGTCGACAAAGCCTTGTCGTTCGTCAGCGTCCGTCTGATTGCCGTCTGAGTCGCTATACTCAAATCGAAATTTTCCGTTGTCGTACAACACGTCTGGGCCGGCTGTCGCGGGTAGGGCTTCGGCACCCATTTCATGTCATGTGTTACAAAGTCACGTAAACTAGATTCCTGAACTCACGAACCACTCACTCTAGATTGCACGAACGTCTTAACTGTGGCACTCGTATTCGTTACTTCATGTCACTACCCCTTCTTCGAAAGAAGCCGTTATCACTTTTCGGTACATGCCGTTCGTGCCACCAGGCACTTCGTTTCGTAGCACGTCGTTGCTAAACCGAACGACTCCCCCGATCATTTCTATGTTCGAATCGATCAAACCGTTTCGAAATTACAGCCGTCTGCTTGTCACGTTAAACTGAGCACTCCGGCCAATGGCAATCTCATGTTGTTCAAAATCATGAAACGGTCGGACCGTTTCAAATCCGAATAAGTTTAAGCATTTCAATCATTTCATGCCGTTTGTACTATGTCTGTCATTTCGTTTCATTTCATTTCAATCATTTCAGTCATTTCAATCATTTCGAGTCATTTCAATCATTTCAGTCTGTTATGTCGGATCATTTCATTTCTACCATTTCTAAAGTCATTTCATCATTTCTGTCACTTACCGCGCTCCGATGCGAATCCCGTCGCATCTCCAATGCACCGGTTCGCTTCGAAGTGCCCCAGGGTTCGGCCTCATTTCTGTACATGCTCCAGAGACTGAGTCACTCGCAGGTTCAAGCACGGTCCTTGATTCTAGTCTTTGTCATGGCTTTCATTTCTGTCACTTATTACACGCCAATTCGAATCCTGTCGCATGCTGCTATGCACCGATTCGTCCTGGCGTGCCCAGCTGCTACGCCTCATTTCAGTACATGCTCCAGAGACGGATTCTTTTGTTGTAACCATCAGTCCAGTCGTTGAATCTTGTCTCTGTCATGGCATATCATTTCTGTCACTTATTACGCGCCAATTCGAATCCTGTCGCATTCTGCTATGCACCGATTCGTCCTGGCGTGCCCAGCTGCTACGCCTCATTTCGGTACATGCTCCAGAGACGGTTTCTCTGTTGCAACCATCAGTCTAGTCGTTGAAACTTGTCTCTCTCATGGCATATCATTTCTGTCACTTATTACGCGCCAAAGCGAATCCTGTCGCATTCCGTTATGCACCGATTCGTTCTGGTGTGCCCAGCTGCTACGCCTCATTTCAGTACATGCTCCAGAGACGGGTTCTTTATTGTAAACCATCAGTCCAGTCATTGAATCTTGTCTCTGTCATGGCTTATCATTTCTGTCACTTATTACGCTCCAATTCGAATCCCATCGCATTCCTTATGCATCGATTCGTTCTGGTGCGCCCAGCTGCTACGCCTCATTTCAGTACATGCTCCAGAGACGGATTCTTTTTAGTAACCATCTGTCCAGTCGTTGAAACTTGTCTCTGTCATGGGATATCATTTCAGTCACTTATTACGCTCCGATTCGAATCCTGTTGCATTTGGTTATGTACCGATTCGTTCCGGTGCGCCCAGCTGTTACGCCTCATTTCGGTACATGCTCCAAAGACAGGATTCTTCTGTTGGGTTCATGGGCTCGTCCTTTGATTCATGTCTTTGTCATGGGTTTTCATTTCATTTCACTTATCACGTTCCGGTACGAATAGTCACATCCGTGTACTAAATTCGTATCGGCGTGCCCCAGGAATGGCCTCATTTCAGTACATGCTCCAGAATCCGTTTCGTGCTCGGTCGCAAGTTGTGGCATGGCGATCCGGATCTCTGTCATGGCAGGTTCTCTCATTTCACTGTCACATACCGCTTCCCGGCTTGGGTCCAGTTGATTCTTCAATGTTTGGATGCCTGCCGGGGGGCCTTGCTCCTCGGCCTCATTTCATTATAGTTTGCCTTCAAAAGGGAAACACAGCTTCGTTTAGGCGTGTCTCGCTGTTTTCTCCACATACAAGCGTAGACTTCTTGCAATCGTTGCAAACACACATCCAAGCGTAGACTTCTTGCAATCGTTGCAAGCACGCATCCAGACATAGACTTCTCGCAATCATTACAAGCACGCATTCGAGCATAGACCTCTTGCACTTATTACTAGCACGCATTCGAGCATAGACCTCTTGCAATCATTGCAAGCACGCATTCGAGCATAGACCTCTTGCAATCATTGCAAGCACGCATTTGAGCATAGACCTTTTGCATTCATTACAAGCATGCATTCGGGCATAGACCTCTTGCAATCGCTGCAAGCACGCATTCGAGCATAGACCTCTCGCGGTCATTACAAGCACGCATTCGAGCATAGACCTCTTACACTCATTACAAGCATGCATTCAAGCATAGACCTCTTGCAATCGTTGCATGCAGGCATTCGAGCATAGACCTCTGGCGATCATTGCAAGCACGCATTCGAGCATAGACCTCTTGCACTCATTACAAGCACGCATTCGAGCATAGTTCTCTTGCAATCATGGCAAGCACGCATTTGAGCATAGACCTCTTGCAATCGTTGCAAGCAGGTGTCCAGGCACAACTTGTTGCAATCATTGCTGGCAGGCACTTCTGGCTTGCTCAATAGATTGCTTTGGGGAAGACCTGGATACCTTCCTAAATGTACGTTGTATTACGGGGTACTTATATTTATAGGTATAGTTGATCCAGGGAAAAATCCGATTGCCTCTCGAGGGGTCAGGAAGGAATTTTTTCCCCGGCTGTAGCAAATTGGCCTATGCTCTGTTGGGGTTTTTTTTCCTTCCTCTGGATCAGCTGCGGGCGTAGAATTGGGTGTGTCGGGTTGTGTGATACCTTATTTATTTTGGTTTGGTTGGACCGGATGGACTTCTGTCTTTTCCGGCCTGGCTACCCATGAAGCCTACCATAATTCCTTGCAGTCGTTGCAGGCACGAGTCCTGGCACAACTCCTTGCATTAGTTGCAGGCACGCATCCTAGCATAACATCTTGCAGTCATGGCAAGCACGCATCCTGGGTAACATCTTGCAATGCATTCAAGCACAACTCCTGTAGTCTTCGCAGTGCACATGCGGTAACACGAATGGCTCACAGTCACTACGTATACATCTCCAGTGACAAACTCCCAGGCAATTGTCGCAAGCACATGTTTAAACACAACTTTTAGTCACGCCAAGGCTCGTGACTTAGCATAACTTCTTGCAATCATTCGTTGGCAAGCACGTTCTCAGTGGCACACAAACTGGCTACACGTCATTTTCAGCAGCACTTAATTGGCCTCTCGTCTCCCGTGGCTTTCTTACAAACCACTCACTGTTGTCTGTCTATCCGTCTCTTCCTTAGGACAGTTGAGTTCAGCTTCCGTCCCGCACCAGGATCATGTTGGCACACGCAACTGGCTTCTCCCTGTAGCACGCCCAGGCTATTTCTAGCCAGCGTTCGGCATTTCTTATCCTTACAGTGCACGGAGAGCCATCTGTCGTTACGGCCCATACAGCAAGATCCCCACCTCGGGGCATCCAGAGGCATCAGCCCATAGCCAACGGCAAACGCTCGCCATCACAACTGCCATCTTTAGGGGCATATTATATCCTCGCATATTCTCCAGTCTAGTCGTCCAAAAGACACCTACAGTCCCTACACGGCATGTTGAGTTCGCTATGTGCATCATCCCTCAGGGTCGCGCCTTGTGTCGCGCCTATTGGATTTACTGTCCCTCTCACAGGATCCAGAGCAAGTCCTCAGCCTGGATCCCGCGGCAATAGCAGTCCTTGCTATGCGGGAGGAATTCCTATCGTCTGGGAATGGCATCTCCCTGTTCATTCCCTCCGTGTCTTCCCTTTCGCCCCAGGTGATGACCGACGCAGCGGCCTCCACGGGCTTGCAGCTGTTTTTTGGCCACCTCCGGCTCGCAGCTCCCTGGCCTCCCCAGTTACTGGCAATTCCTGGCTGCGCCAAGGCGTCCTCTCTGTTGATTATGTCCTTCCTACGTCAACTGGTCCAGCTCTTGTTGTTGTTTCAGTTCAACATCTATTGTTCCTTTATCCACGGTAAGTCCAATCAGGCAGCGGACGCCCTCTCCCGCTGTAACCTTGTCTCTTTTCCGATCAGGTACCCGGAGCCGGACCAACATCAGCAGCTATCCCGGACTGGTCTCAACTAACCCTGGATTAGCCCCTCACCTCCTAGCGGCTACCCAACTTATCGATCACTCCCTTTCCCGCAATACCCTCAAGGCCTATCAGTCAGCCTGGAGGGCCTTTAACCGCTTCATCACGTATCACAGCACAGTGACGTCCCGTGTCAAGCGAGTCGTAGCCTTCATTTCCTACTGCCACTCGCAGTTGGTGTTATCCGTTAATACGATCCGGCTATACCTGACCGGTGTACAACATTTCACGTCCCTCCAGGACCCTACCGTACCCTCCTTATTTTCTTACCACACCGTTCGGGCTGTTATGCGCAGTGTCCAGAAGCGCCAGCCGATGGCCGGCACCAAACCACCGCCTTTCACAGGAGACGTTCTAGAACTATGTCAGATATCCTGGCCACTTCACCTTTCGGTCTCCACATGAGTGGCATTTACAAGCAGCCATACACCTGGCCTTCTACGGCTTCTTACGGCCAAGCCAGTTTACTTGTAGTAGCCTCACAGCACGCATGCTGTACAAGCACCACCTGGTCCGATACGAAGACCATTTCATCTTACACTTAGCAGTCTCCAAAACGCAGCAGCTTGGCTCGGGTATGGACACACACTTCTATAAAACCAACAACCGCTGGTGCCCGGTCACTGTTCTCATCCGCGTGTTGACCCTTTTGGCCAACCAACCAGGAACTGGCCCGCTTCTGCCTTTTCACACGAAACCTCTCGACGCAGCCCAGTTCATGGAGCATGTCAGGATACTCCTGGGCATCCTTCACCTCAATCCTGCTCACTACTCCGGACATTCATTCCGTATCGAAGCAGCTTCTACTGCCTCCCGCCAAGGGGTCCCGGTCCATGTTATCAAGAAATTGGGTAGATGGAAGTCCTCCTGTTTTGCCCGTTACATACCCAAACTGCAAATAGAGATGGCCCAGGCCTTTGTCAAACTCACCCAGTGACAGTCTTGTCTCAACAAAGTGCAACCCCTACCTGGATGTTTTGCCCCCTTATTTTGGCATACCGTACGTTAGACCAGGGCACACTTTCAGGTCCATTTCAAGGAAGCGAGTTTATGTTAACCTTGTTTGTCATCCTTATCCGTATCGGTCTGAGGGCTCTGGACCATAAATAGAAAGGCCAGTATGGTGGCCTGAAATTATGGGAGGAGCCCGGTGGAGTATATAACCAGCCGTCCGCCCGTCTTCCTCGTCGGTTCCGGTGCGCGATACCCGCCCACCCATCCCCTTTATCAGGGCATTTCTCTAAGCATACTCCTCAAGTGAGTACTCATTTCACCCATTTCATATTCATTTCATTTTAAGGTATGCCCCCTTATTTTGGCATACCGTACGTTAGACCAGGGCACACTTTCAGGTCCATTTCAAGGAAGCGAGTTTATGTTAACCTTGTTTGTCATCCTTATCCGTATCGGTCTGAGGGCTCTGGACCATAAATATATATATATATATATATATATATATATATATATATATATATATATATATATATATAAGGAAGCACTTTGCCATGAATGCAGAAAACTATTTAAACTCCTCCAATAATTCATAATAGGACTTGTGGATTCATTGCTGTAGTTTTTTTCACACACACACACACATATATATATATATATATATATATATATATATATATATATATATATATATATATATATATATGTGTGTGTGTGTGAAAAAAACTACAGCAATGAATCCACAAGTCCTATTATGAATTATTGGAGGAGTTTAAATAGTTTTCTGCATTCATGGCAAAGTGCTTCTTTTCTGAAATGAATCATTTGAAAATGTTGACCTATTCATTCATGTATCTTTAACCACTTGAGGACCTGCTTTGCCGGGACCACGTCTATTGACGTCGTCCCGTGCACGAGTGGCCTGCGTGCCCCCTGAGGGGCGGGCGTGGCGAGCTCTGTGATCAGCAAGTCTATGAGACTCGCCTGATCACGGATCGGAGCAAGGGGTCGATCCCGACCCCTTACCACGTGATCAGCTGTCAGCCAATGACAGCTGATCATGTGATCACAACAGAGCCAGTAATCGGCTATTTTTCAGCGCGAGGAAAAAAAAAAAAAGCCGATCACCGGCAGCCGTGATCGGGACATCAGCCCTGATCACGGCCAAGTCATCAGTGCCCACCTGCCAGTGCAACCTAATTAAAGTAAAAGTGCCACCCATCAGTACCACCCCTTAGTGCCTGTAGTGCCACCCATCAGTGCCCATAGTGCAACCTAATTAAAGTAAAAGTGCCACCCATCAGTACCACCCCTTAGTGCCTGTAGTGCCACCCATCAGTGCCCATAGTGCCACCTATCAGTGCCCATAGTGCCACCTATCAGTGCTCATCAGTCCCATCTATCAGTGGTACCTATCCGTGCCCATCCGTGCCACCCATCCGTGCCATCTTATCTGTACCCATCTTTGCCCATCAGTGCCGCCTTATCTGTGCCCATTAGTGCTGCCTTTTCTGTGCCTATCAGTATCGCCTTATCTGTGCCTATCGGTGCCACCTTAACCGTGCCTATCAGTGCCCACCAGTGCAGCCTATCAGTGTCCACCAGTGCCGCCTCATCAGCGCATTTCAATGAAGGAGAAAAATGACCTGTTTGCAAAATTTTATAACAAACTATTAAACATG
Source organism: Lithobates pipiens (assembly GCF_037356315.1). Taxonomy (NCBI): domain Eukaryota; kingdom Metazoa; phylum Chordata; class Amphibia; order Anura; family Ranidae; genus Lithobates; species Lithobates pipiens. The sequence goes on along the minus strand of NW_027507889.1, from coordinate 1,659,766 downwards.
ATTTTTTATTTATTTTTATTTAGCATTTTTTTGTTCGTTAAAAAATAAAACTCCCAGCTGTAATTAAATACCACCAAAAGAAAGCTCTATTTGTGGGAAAAAAAATTATAAAAATGTCATTTGGGTACAGTGTTGTATGCCCGCGCAATTGTCATTCAAAGCGCATCAGCGCTGAAATCTGAAAATTGGTCTGGGCAGGAGGGGGGTTTAAGTGCCCAGTAAGCAAGTGGTTAACAAGACAGTTTTATTTCCCCCCAAAAAAAAAAAAAAAATAACTTGTCATCTGCTTTACTGAGGTTTTGGTATGCCTTTTGCTAGATCAATAGAATTAGCCCTGGTGTTGCATACACACGGTCGGACAAAGTTGTTGGAAAATCTGATTGTTCAGAACGTGATGACGTTCGATCGTTGCAACAGGACTACGTTGCGGCTAGTAGCCAATAGCTTTGATCTCGTAATTTGATCTGGGCACTTTGTCCAAACGGAATTCTCTACAAACGATCGGACAAAGTCCGATCGGATCATGTTGTCGGAAAATTTTATATCCAGCTGTTAAACTTTGTTGGTTGGACATTCCGACAGAAAATCTCAGATGAAACCCACACACGGTCGGATTATCCAACAACGCAGTCCGATCGGATATTTTTAGTCGGTGTGTACAGGGGCTTAGAATAGTTCCACCATACTGAAGGTTGGTTCTCTATGAACCTTAGTAGCTAATGGGCCCATCATGGTACAAGCCATATCTTTATCCATTTCCTGTAACATGATCCACAATGTGCGAGTCAGCAAAAGCTTAGTATTAGGCCGCGTACACACGCGCGGACTGTTTGCCCAACCTTGTTCGTCAAACAGTTTCGGCAAACAGTCCGCTCAAAATTTGCATGAGCGGACTTGCCCACACACGAGCGGACTGTTTGAGCGAACTGTTTGCCAAACAGTTCGGTCAACTTTTGAAATGAACGGACTCGCCCACGTAAGGAGGAGGCAAATCCGCCCATTTCGAGCGCGTGTACAGGTAGGCGGGGCCCGCGAAGGAGACGTCGCGGGCTCCGCCGCCTGGAATGGGCTTAAAGGGGAACCCCCACGCCGAAAAAAATCGGCGTGGGGGTTCCCCCAAAGTCCACACCAGACCCTTGTCCGAGCACGCTACCCGGCCGGCCAGGAAAGGGGGGCGAGCGAGCGCGCCCCCCCTCCTGAGCCGTACCAGGCCGCGTGCCCTCAACATGGGGGGGTGCCTTGGGGAAGGGGGGGCCGCGCGGCCCCCCCACCCCAAAGCACCTTGTCCCCATGTTGATGAGGACAAGGGCCTCTTCCCGACAACCCTGGCCGTTGGTTGTCGGGGTCTGCGGGCGGGGGGCTTATCGGAATCCGGGAGCCCCCTTTAAGAAGGGGGCCCCCGGATACCGGCCCCCCACCCTATGTGAATGAGTATGGGGTACAATGTACCCCTACCCATTCACCTGTGAAATAAAGTACAAAAAAAAACACAACACAGGAAAAACATATTTTATTGCACAGCTCCGGGGGTCTTCCGTCTTCGGGGGTCTTCTCGCCGGACTCCTCCGCTATCTGTGTGTAGCTCTTTTACTAGCGGAGGAGTCCGGCTTTCTTCCTCCCCGCCGCCGGCCTCTTCTCCCGACTTCGGGGGTCTTGTCCCCCTCTTCGGTTCTTCTGCCGGGCCACCGCGCCTTCTTGTAGCTCTTTTACAGGCGGTGGCCCGGTCTTCTGTCGCCGCCGCCGCCGCCTTCCGTTCTTATTCTTCTTCTTGTTCTTCTTCTTCTTCTCCTGGAGATGTTGACTCGACAAGCTCTCCGGCCGGAATGCCAGAGCCGCGCTGTGCGGTCACTTATATAGTGACAATGGGGCGGTGTCACATGGTATATGTCACATGGGTTGGTCACATGGTGACCCCGCCCCCTTACGATGTCATAGTCCCCATGTGACATCAACCCATGTGACCAACCCATGTGACATATACCATGTGACACCGCCCCATTGTCACTATATAAGTGACCGCACAGCGCGGCTCTGGCATTCCGGCCGGAGAGCTCGTCGAGTCAACATCTCCAGGAGAAGAAGAAGAAGAACAAGAAGAAGAATAAGAACGGAAGGCGGCGGCGGCGGCGACAGAAGACCGGGCCACCGCCTGTAAAAGAGCTACAAGAAGGCGCGGTGGCCCGGCAGAAGAACCGAAGGCGGCGACAGAAGAACGGAAGGCAGCGGCGACAGAAGACCGGGCCACCGCCTGCAAAAGAGCTACAAGAAGGCGCGGTGGCCCGGCAGAAGAACCGAAGAGGGGGACAAGACCCCCGAAGTCGGGAGAAGAGGCCGGCGGCGGGGAGGAAGAAAGCCGGACTCCTCCGCTAGTAAAAGAGCTACACACAGATAGCGGAGGAGTCCGGCGAGAAGACCCCCGAAGACGGAAGACCCCCGGAGCTGTGCAATAAAATATTTTTTCCCTGTGTTGTGTTTTTTTTTGTACTTTATTTCACAGGTGAATGGGTAGGGGTACATTGTACCCCATACTCATTCACATAGGGTGGGGGGCCGGTATCCGGGGGCCCCCTTCTTAAAGGGCGCTCCCGGATTCCGATAAGCCCCCCGCCCGCAGACCCCGACAACCAACGGCCAGGGTTGTCGGGAAGAGGCCCTTGTCCTCATCAACATGGGGACAAGGTGCTTTGGGGTGGGGGGGCCGCGCGGCCCCCCCTTCCCCAAGGCACCCCCCCATGTTGAGGGCACGCGGCCTGGTACGGCTCAGGAGGGGGGGCGCGCTCGCTCGCCCCCCTTTCCTGGCCGGCCGGGTAGCGTGCTCGGACAAGGGTCTGGTGTGGACTTTGGGGGAACCCCCACGCCGATTTTTTTCGGCGTGGGGGTTCCCCTTTAAGCCCATTCCAGGCGGCGGAGCCCGCGACGTCTCCTTCGCGGGCCCCGCCTACCTGTACACGCGCTCGAAATGGGCGGACTTTCCGAGCGGGAACAGTTTGCTCATTTCGAAAGTAGCCTACACACGGGCGGACTGTTCGCTCAAACACAGTTTCAGCGGACAGTTTTTCGGAATTTCCGAAAGACTTTGTCCGTCCAACTGTCCGCTGAAACTGTCCGCTGAAAGCCCACACACGGGCGGACTGTCCGCCCAAACACTGTTCAGCGGACAAGGTTGGGCGAACAGTCCGCCCGTGTGTACGCGGCCTTATGGGTGACTCTTCCTTTCAGGATCATATTCACCTTTTCCTAACTTTCCTATCCAATACTTCCATTACTTTTTATTAACTTCCATTACACTCCATCCTTTCCGTCTTAGACATGCTGTCTGTCTGTACTGTACCCAATCTCTGTCTATTGGTCTCATCATCATTGTCTGTACTGTACCCTGTCACAGTGACAACTATTGATGGGCTCAGTGGCTGCGTTTTATGGCACAGTGGCTGCATTTGATGGCACAGTGGCTGCAATTGATGGCACAGTGGCTGCAATTGATGGCACAGTGGCTGCAATTGATGGGCACAGTGAGCCTGCAATTGCTGTTTTTTTTTCAGTTTGCGCCCCCCCCCAAAAAAAATTTTTGAGCACCAGCCACCACTGGATGGGATCATAATTGTGCCCTTCTCCTTAGGCCTCATGCACACGAGACGCAGTTAAACGCGCGTTCAGATGCAGTTGGACAGTTTTTTCAACTGCCCCTGAACTCATTCAATGTTATCCTATGTGTCTATGCACACAGTCTCGTTTTTTTCCGTTTTTATGCAGTTGCGTTTAATCTCGTTTTTCCAGAAGCAAAAAAATGCGTTCAGAAGCAAAAATTTCCACGTTTCAGACGCAAAACGCGGCAAAACGCGGTAAAACGCGGCAAAACGCTGCTACCGCGTTTAGCCGCGTTTGCGTTTATATGCGTTTTTAAAGGTGACCTTTTTTTTTACATTAAAAATCTCAAAAATGATTGCAAATGATGAAAAACCATTAGAAAAATATTTTAAACAATTGCAATTGCAAGTGGACAATCCACAACTTGTGGCAAGTGACATGGCAGGTGGCAAGTGACGTGGCAAGTGGACAATCCACAACTTGTGGCAAGTGACATGGCAGGTGGCAAGTGATGTGGCAAGTGGACAATCCACAACTTGTGGCAAGTGACGTGGCAGGTGAAGTGGCAAGTGACGTGGAAAGTGGACAATCCACAACTTGTGGCAGGTGATGTGGCAAGTGACCTGGCAGGTGACGCGGCAAGTGACCTGGCAGGTGACGTGGCAAGTGGAAAATCAACAACTTGTGGCAGGTGACTGGCATGTGACGTGGCAAGTGGACAATCCATAACTTGTGGCAAGTGACGTGGCAAGTGGACAATCCACTTGTGGCAGGGGACGTGGCAAGTGATGTAGCAAGTGGACAATCCACTTGTGGCAGGGGATGTGGCAAGTGACGTGGCGAGTGGACAATCCACAACTTGTGTCAGGTGACGTGGCAAGTGGACAATCCACAACTTGTGGCAGGTGATGTGGCAAGTGATGTGGCAAGTGGACAATCCACTTGTGGCAGGTGACGTGGCAGGGGACGTGGCAAGGGACGTGGCAAGTGGACAATCCACAACTTGTGGCAGGTGACGTGGCAGGTGACGTGGAAAGTGATGTGGCAAGTGGACAATCCACAACTTGTGGCAGGTGATGTGGCTGGTGACGTGGCAAGTGGACAATCCACATCTTGTGGCAGGTGACGTGGCAGGTGACGTGGAAAGTGGTGTGGCAAGTGGACAATCCACAACTTGTGGCAGGTGATGTGGCTGGTGACGTGGCAAGTGGACAATCCACAACTTGTGGCAGGTGGCATGGCAGGTGACGTGGAAAGTGGACAATCCACATCTTGTGGCAAGTGACGTGGCAGGTGATGTGGCAAGTGACGTGGCAAGTAGACAATCCACAACTTGTGGCAGGTGATTTGGCAAGTGACGTGGCAGGTGATGTGGCAAGTCACGTGGTAAGTGGACAATCCACAACTTGTGGCAGGTGATGTGGCTGGTGACGTGGCAAGTGGACAATCCACAGCTTGTGGCAGGTGATGTGGCAAGTGGACAATCCACTTGTGGCAGGTGACGTGGCAGGGGACGTGGCAAGGGACGTGGCAAGTGGACAATCCACAACTTGTGGCAGGTGACGTGGCAGGTGACGTGGCAAGTGGACAATCCACAACTTGTGGCAGGTGGCATGGCAGGTGACGTGGAAAGTGGACAATCCACATCTCGTGGCAAGTGACGTGGCAGGTGTTGTGGCAAGTGACGTGGCAAGTAGACAATCCACAACTTGTGGCAGGTGATGTGGCAAGTGATGTGGCAGGTGATGTGGCAAGTGACGTGGCAAGTGGACAATCCACAACTTGTGGCAGGTGATGTGGCTGGTGACGTGGCAAGTGGACAATCCACAGCTTGTGGCAGGTGGCATGGCAGATGACGTGGAAAGTGGACAATCCACATCTCGTGGCAAGTGACGTGGCAGGTGATGTGGCAAGTGACGTGGCAAGTGGACAATCCACAACTTGTGGCAGGTGACGTGGCAGGTGATGTGGCAAGTGATGTGGCAGGTGATGTGACAAGTGGACAATCCACATCTTGTGGCAAGTGACGTGGCAGCTGACGTGGCAAGTGACGTGGCAAGTGGACAATCCAAAACTTGTGGCAGGTGACGTGGCAGGTGACGTGGCAAGTGACGTGGCAAGTGGACAATCCACAGCTTGTGGCAAGTGACATGGCAGGTGGCAAGTGATGTGGCAAGTGGACAATCCACAACTTGTGACAGGTGACGTGGCAAGTGATGTGGCAGGTGATGTGGCAAGTCACGTGGCAAGTGGAAATCCACAACTTGTGGCAGGTGATGTGGCTGGTGACGTGGCAAGTGAACAATCCACAACTTGTGGCAGGTGGCATGGCAGGTGACATGGAAAGTGGACAATCCACATCTTGTGGCAAGTGACGTGGCAGGTGATGTGGCAAGTGACGTGGCAAGTGGACAATCCACAACTTGTGGCAGGTGATGTGGCAAGTGACGTGGCAGGTGATGTGGACAATCCCCAACTTGGGGCAGGTGACGTGGCAAGTGACGTGGCAAGTGGACAATCCACAACTTGTGGCAGGTGACATGGCAAGTGGACAATCCACAGCTTGTGGCAGGTGGCATGGCAGATGACGTGGAAAGTGGACAATCCACATCTCGTGGCAAGTGACGTGGCAGGTGATGTGGCAAGTGACGTGGCAAGTGGACAATCCACAACTTGTGGCAGGTGACGTGGCAGGTGATGTGGCAAGTGGACAATCCCCAACTTGTGGCAAGTGACGTGGCAAGTGACGTGGCAAGTGGACAATCCAAAACTTGTGGCAGGTGACGTGGCAAGTGACGTGGCAGGTGATGTGGCAAGTCACGTGGCAAGTGGACAATCCACAACTTGTGGCAGGTGACGTGGCAGTTGGACAATCCACAACTTGTGGCAGATGACGTGGCAAGTGACGTGGCAAGTGACGTGGCAAGTGGACAATCCACAACTTGTGGCAGGTGATGTGGCAAGTGACGTGGCAGGTGATGTGGCAAGTGACGTGGCAAGTGGACAATCCACAACTTGTGGCAGGTGATGTGGCTGGTGACGTGGCAAGTGGACAATCCACAGCTTGTGGCAGGTGGCATGGCAGATGACGTGGAAAGTGGACAATCCACATCTCGTGGCAAGTGACGTGGCAGGTGATGTGGCAAGTGGACAATCCACAACTTGTGGCAGGTGACGTGGCAGGTGATGTGGCAAGTGGACAATCCCTAACTTGTGGCAAGTGACGTGGCAAGTGACGTGGCAAGTGGACAATCCAAAACTTGTGGCAGGTGACGTGGCAAGTGACGTGGCAGGTGATGTGGCAAGTCACGTGGCAAGTGGACAATCCACAACTTGTGGCAGGTGACGTGGCAGTTGGACAATCCACAACTTGTGGCAGATGACGTGGCAAGTGACGTGGCAAGTGACGTGGCAAGTGGACAATCCACAACTTGTGGCAGGTGCCGTGGCAAGTGACACGCTAAATACAAGTACACTGCAGCTCTCACAGCTGCTGCTACTCACTCTGGTCTCACAAAATTGCTGAAATAGTTAATAATACAGTTTTTTTGAGCTGGGGAGGGTCTATGATGTTAGCTTAACTAAACGCTTCTAGACGCAAACGCGGTAAAACGCGGTAAAACGCCGCTAAATCGCGGTAAAAATCGCGGCAAAACGCGCGTTTCTAAACGCCGGTTTCAACATGTGTCCAGCAGCGTTTGCATCTGTGTCTCGTGTGCATGAAGCCTAACTTGTTAAATGACAGGCTGAGGGCATGTACATTCCAGTTGAATGCCGTTGAATGAGGCTGGCTGTCATTCAAACTGGAGGGATTATTTTCTTTTTCATTTTAATTATTTTAATTCATTATCTTGCTGCAGTTCTGCTTTCACACACATATTCACACACATATGTGAAATGTTTCCTCCACCAAAAGATTTATAATTCTGTGCAGCTATTTTTGTGATTCATCTTCCTCTGCCAGACAGTACACTTAGAATGGTGTGACAGTACCACCTTTTGTATTACAGTTAAGTAATACAGCAGTTTTATTTACCCTCTCCCTAAACCTGCTGACGATGAAGAAGCATTACACTGATAAGTTATCAATTATGCTCATTCTGTTATCATAGCCGCGCAGTCTCTGACCGTCTCCTGTATCATTGTCCGCACAGTCTCTGACCATTTCCTGTATCTTTGTGGCGTGATTGTCTGTCAGCTCCCTGTCTGTGGCTCCAACTTTTCATACTGTGTTGGCAAGGTAAGAGTTTGCTTGTCATTACCATAATAAAACTGTCTCCTGTAACATTTTCTGCACAGTCTCTGACCGTCTCCTGTATCATGGCCACACAGTCTCTGACTGTCTCCTGTATCATGGCCACACAGTCTCTGACCGTCTCCTGTATCATGGCCACACAGTCTCTGACCGTCTCCTGTATCATGGCCGCACAGTCTCTGACCGTCTCCTGTATCATGGCCGCACAGTCTCTGACCGTCTCCTGTATCATGGCCGCACAGTCACTGACCGTCTCCTGTATCATGGCCGCACAGTCAATGACCGTCTCCTGTATCATGGCCGCACAGTCTCTGACCATCTCCTGTATCATTGTCCACATACAGTCTCTGACCATCTCCTGTATCATGGCCGCACAGTCTCTGACCATCTCCTGTATCATTGTCCACATACAGTCTCTGACCATCTCCTGTATCATGGCTGCGCAGTCTCTGACCATCTCCTGTATCATTGTCCACATACAGTCTCTGACCATCTCCTGTATCATGGCTGCGCAGTCTCTGACCATCTCCTGTATCATTGTCCACATACAGTCTCTGACCATCTCCTGTATCATGGCCGCACAGTCTCTGACCATCTCCTGTATCATTGTCCACATACAGTCTCTGACCATCTCCTGTATCATGGCTGCGCAGTCTCTGACCATCTCCTGTATCATTGTCCACATACAGTCTCTGACCATCTCCTGTATCATGGCTGCGCAGTCTCTGACCATCTCCTGTATCATTGTCCACATACAGTCTCTGACCATCTCCTGTATCATGGCCGTACAGTCTCTGACCATCTCCTGTATCATTGTCCACATACAGTCTCTGACCATCTCCTGTATCATGGTTGCGCAGTCTCTGACCATCTCCTGTATAATTTTACACACAGTCTATGACCATCTCCTGCATCTTTCTGGGGTGATTGTCTGTCAGCTCCCTGTCTGTGGCTCCAACGTTTGATATTGTGTTAACCAGGTAAGAGTTTGCTTGTCATTACCATAATAATACCATCTCCTGTATCATTGTCCGCACTGACCATCGCCTGTAGCGCTGTCTGCTAAAAAATCACTTGTTGCATCCTTGTTGCATTAAACAGGTTATGTGCAAGAATAAGTTGTAAAATTTCTTTTTTTGGTTTCATAGTTTGTTGACAAATTTATTTTACATTTACAAGACAGACAACACATAGGATAATGAGTAGACAGCTGCACAATTTGATCTATATCTGTGTGCGTCCAACATTTATATATATATATATATATATATATATATATATAAAAATATAATCTATCATACCTACCCACCCACCCTATGTTTAACCACTTGCCGACCGCCGCACGACGATATACGTCGGCAGAATGGCACGGGCAGGCATAAGGGCGTATATATAAGTCCCTGCCTTCCCGCGGGTGGGGGGCCCGATCGGGCCCCCCCCCCCCGGTGCCTGCGGCAGTCGGCATTCGTTCGGGAGCGATCCCGGACGAGGGGACGGCCATTCATTCATGGCCACCCCCTCGCGATCGCTCCCGACGAATGAAAATCCTCCGTGACATCACTTCCTCTCCTGTAATGTAAACACAGGAGAGGAAGTGATGTAATCTCTCCTCCGTGTCGGTATTTTTCGTTCCGGCACCGAGGAGAGAGCATCGGTGAGTTGCACCAACACACCACACATACAGTAGAACATGCCAGGCACACTCACACCCCCCTTTTACCCCCCGATTACCCCCCCAATTACCCCTGCCCCCCCCCAGTCACAGTGACACCAATTGCATTTTTATTTTTTTTGCATTGGTGTCATTTGTGACTGTAATAACTGTTAGGGCAGTTAGGGTTAGCCCCCTTTAGTTCTAATGTACCCCCCTAACCCCCCCAATAAAGGTTTAACCCCGTGATCACCCCCCGTCGCCAGTGTCACTAAGGCTGGGTTCACATTGCAGCGGTTTATGAGAACGGATGTGATTCGCACCGCACTGCAGTGCAAATCACATCCGATCTCTGTGCGATTCGAGTTCAGCCATACAGATAGTATGGCTGAATTCGCATCACACCCGCCGCACCCGCCGCAAATTCGCACGGGACCCTTTTTTTGGTCCGCAGCAGAGTTTGCAGATTGCACTGCGATATGCGAACTGATCTGGGGGTGTCATTAACATTTCACTGACACTCCCAGCAGTTCGCATAGGGCAGTGTGAACTGCCGCCGGGAGGCATGCGATGCGGGAACCCGCCGCGGATTCGTGGCGTTCCCGCATCGCTCCAGTGTGAGCCCAGCCTAATAAGCGGTCATTTTTCTGATCGCTGTATTAGTGTCACAGGTGACGCTAGTTAGGCAGGTAGGTATTTAGGTTCGCCGCAACTTTTTATAGCGCCAGGGACCCCCATATACTACTACCCCTGATTGCCCCCTAGTTAACCCTTTCACCAGTGATCACCATATAACTGTTACAGGTGACGCTGGTTGGTTAGTTATTTTTTTATAGTTTCAGGGCACCCGCCATTTATTACCTAATAAAGGTTTAACCCCTTGACCACCCGGCGGGTGTCATTTGTGACTGTAATAACTGTTAGGGCAGTTAGGGATAGCCCCCTTTAGTTCTAAGGTACCCCCCTAACCCCCCCAATAAAGGTTTAACCCCGTGATCACCCCCCGTCGCCAATGTCACTAAGGCTGGGTTCACATTGCAGCGGTTTGAGAACGGATGTGATTCGCACCGCACTGCAGTGCAAATCACATCCGATCTCTGTGCGATTCGAGTTCAGCCATACAGATAGTATGGCTGAATTCGTGTCGCACCCGCCGCACCCGTCGCAAACTCGCACGGGACCTTTTTTGGTCCTCAGCAGAATCGGATCGCATGGGTGTTCACACCATGCGATCCGAGTTTGCAGATCGCACTGCGATATGCGAACTGATCTGGGGATGTCATTAACATTTCACTGACACTCCCAGCAGTTCGCATAGGGCAGTGTGAACTGCCGCCGGGAGGCATGCGATGCGGGAACCCGCCGCGGATTCGTGGCGTTCCTGCATCGCTCCAGTGTGAACCCAGCCTAATAAGCGATCATTTTTCTGATCGCTGTATTAGTGTCACAGGTGACGCTAGTTAGGCAGGTAGGTATTTAGGTTCGCCGCAGCTTTTTATAGCGCCAGGGACCCCCATATACTACCGCATAAAGCCCCCTGATTGCCCCCTAGTTAACCCTTTCACCAGTGATCACCATATAACGGTTACAGGTGACACTGGTTGGTTAGTTATTTTTTTATAGTTTCAGGGCACCCACCATTTATTACCTAGTCCCACTAGTGTACCCCTAAATTTAGGGGTGTCTACTTTCCAAAATGGGGTCATTTGGGGGGGGGGGGTTTGTGCCATCTTGGCATTTTATGGCCTTCAAAACTGTAACGCCCTTAGAAAGCCTGAAGGCGGTGCTTGGTTTTCGGGGCCCTGTATGCGGCTAGGCTCCCAAAAAGTCCCACATATGTGGTATCCCCGTACTCAGGAGAAGCAGCAGAATTTATTTTGGGGTGTCATTTCACATATGCCCATGGCATGCGTGAGCAATATATCATTTAGTGACAACTTTGTGAAAAAAATAAATAAAAAAAAAAGTTTGTAATTTTCCCGCAACTTGGGGCAAAATATAAAATATTCCATGGACTCAACATGCCTCTCAGCAAATAGCTTGGGGTGTCTACTTTCTAAAATGGGGTCATTTGTGGGGGTTTTGTGCCATCTTGGCATTTTATGGCCTTCAAAACTGTAATAGGTAGTGAGGAGTGAAGTCAAATATTTACGCCCTTAGAAAACCTGAAGGCGGTTCTTGGCTTTCGGGGCCCCGTACGCGGCTAGGCTCCCAAAAAATCCCACACATGTGGTATCCTCGTACTCAGGAGAAGCAGCAGAATTTATTTTGGGGTGTCATTTCACATATGCCCATGGCATGTGTGAGCAATATATCATTTAGTGACAACTTTGTGAAAAAAAAATAAAAAATTAAAGTTTGTAATTTTCCCGCAACTTGCGGCAAAATATAAAATATTCCATGGACTCAACATGCCTCTCAGCAAATAGCTTGGGGTGTCTACTTTCTAAAATGGGGTCATTTGTGGGGGTTTTGTGCCATCTTGGCATTTTATGGCCTTCAAAACTGTAATAGGTAGTGAGGAGTGAAGTCAAATATTTACGCCCTTAGAAAACCTGAAGGCGGTTCTTGGCTTTCGGGGCCCCGTACGCGGCTAGGCTCCCAAAAAATCCCACACATGTGGTATCCCCATACTCAGGAGAAGCAGCAGAATTTATTTTGGTGTGTCATTTCACATATACCCATGGCATGTGTGAGCAATATATCATTTAGTGACAACTTTGTGAAAAAAAATAAAAAAAAATTAAAGTTTGTAATTTTCCCGCAACTTGTGGCAAAATATAAAATATTCCATGGACTCAACATGCCTCTCAGCAAATAGCTTGGGGTGTCTACTTTCTAAAATGGGGTCATTTGTGGGGGTTTTGTGCCATCTTGGCATTTTATGGCCTTCAAAACTGTAATAGGTAGTGAGGAGTGAAGTCAAATATTTACGCCCTTAGAAAACCTGAAGGCGGTGCTTGGCTTTCGGGGCCCCGTACGCGGCTAGGCTCCCAAAAAATCCCACACGTGTGGTATCCCCGTACTCAGGAGAAGCAGCAGAAATTATTTTGGGGTGTCATTTCACATATGCCCATAGCATGTGTGAGCAATATATCATTTAGTGACAACTTTGTGTAAAAAAATAAAAATAATTTTTTTTTTGTCATTATTCAATCGCTTGAGGCAAAAAAATAAAATATTCAATGGGCTCAACATGCCACTTATCAATTTCCTTAGGGGGTCTACTTTCCAAAATGGGGTCATTTGGGGGGGTTTTGTACTGCCCTGCCATTTTAGCACCTCAAGAAATGAGATAGGCAGTCGTAAACTAAAAGCTGCGTAAATTCCAGAAAACGTACCTTAGTTTGTAGATGTGACAACTTTTGCGCAAACCAATAAATATACAGTTATTGACTTTTTTTTTACCAAAGACATGTGGCTGAATACATTTTGGCCTAAATGTATGACTAAAATTGAGTTTATTGGATTTTTCTAATAACAAAAAGTAGAAAATATCATTTTTTTTCAAAATTTGCGGTCTTTTTCCATTTATATCGCAAAAAATAAAAATCGCAGAGGCAATCAAATACCATCAAAAGAAAGCTCTATTTGTGGGAAGAAAAGGACGCAAATTTTGTTTGGGTACAACATTGCATGACCGCGCAATTACCAGTTAAAGCAGCGCAGTGCCAAATTGTAAAAAGACCTCTGGTCATTTACCAGCAAAATGGTCCGGTCTGAAAGTGGTTAATGATAGTTGATTAAAAAATAATTGGTTAGAGAAATTTATAGAAACTGTGAATTCATAGGATTAAAGTTAATATATGCATTTATACAGTTAATTTTTTATAGTTTTTTAAAATATTTTTGCCATTATGGGTGTGAGTGGGGCCTCATGTCTAAGTTTTGCCTAAGGCCTCACAAAGTCTAGAGCCGCCTCTGCATATTCCAACCAGTGCCTCTTTTTTAGATCGTTTTTTTTTTTTGTGTTTATATATATTTTTTTTTTTATTGTTTTTTTTTTTTTTATTGTTTTTTTTTTTTTGTAAACATAGAAATATATAGATATATCTAAAATACAATTATCACAAAAAAATAAAATAAAATAAAAGCATATTTTTAACTATTTACATAAAACAAGGGGTAAAGCCAAATTTTGAAGTTGCACACCAAAAATTGGTAATGTCAACATGTGCTATGTACCATCATGAGTGATCAATGGACGTGTTTGGTGTGTGCAATCCCTTCCTCTCACATACTAGAATGAGGAAGGGTTTGCAAACACCAAATGCGTCCATTGCGATCCTCTGATGGCACATAGCACATGTTGACACACCGTGTGCATCTTCAAAATTTGGCCTCTAAAAACTCTGTTTTTAAAACATTAAAAACGTTTTTACAAGGGAATGAAGAACATGATCGATTGGGTTTTAGGGAAAAGGGGCTTAGATTCTCCCTAAAACATCGATCATGTTCTCCATTCTCTGCCTCATAGTGACCAGTTCTCTTTGGATGTTGAGAATCTGGTTCTCCATCCGGTCAATCTGCCCATTCCAGGCCATGATGTCACCAATTAGCCTCTGGGCACTGTCCGCTGAAAATGGCTCCGCGGCTTCTCCTACCACAACCAGATCATCACCTAAAAACATGTGTAGATAAAAAATTGGTTAAAATATACAGCCATTAATTGTTTACCTTAAGCTGGGTTGTCAGACACTCACTTTGTGGGGTGTGTAACTCCACCAGCTCTTCCTCCTCCACATCTAGCCCTAGGCTCGGCTCATCCAGTGGAGCTACGGAGCTTGGTCCAGCGGAGGATACCGAGCTTGGCTGCTCCCTCTCGGACACTGGGCTGGGCAGCTCCAATACCGACGTGGGGCTGGGGCTAAGTGCCCAATCAGGCTGGCGAGGTCGGGGGGTCCTGGGCTGCTCCGCCTCTTGTCTGAGTCTTTGTTCCCCTATGAGAATGAAAAAAAAAAAAAAGATACTTTTAAGCATAGTGATATTTGAGTTCAGAAATTTGAATATGAAACATTGGTTTGAAGTGGTGTACAATTATTAGCTGGTTATTACAAGATCCTAGTTTAATACATCCTTAAAATGACTTTTTTTTAGTTAGGCTGTGTTCAGACTGCTGCGATGTGCGAACGCTGCAAATCTACTGTGGTTTCACGCATCGCATGCGCAGTTCGAACTGCCCTATGTGACCTGCTGGGAGTATCATCAGTGTAAAGTTTTATTGACACCTCCAAATTAGTTCTCATTTCACAGTGCAATCTTTAAACTCGGACAGGAATCGGACCACATGGTGTGAACACCCATGTGATCCGATTCGGCTGTGGACTAAAAAAAGGGCCATGTACAAGTTTGGGCCGGATGCGATGCGAATTCAGCCATACTATATGTATGGCTGAAATCGCATCACACAGAGATCACATGTGATTTGCACTGCAGTGCGGTGCAAATCACATTTGATCTCGTACATTGCAGCAATGTGAACCTAGCCTTTAACCAAACTGTGATACTTTATATCTTTTGTCCAAGTTTCACAGACGGACACACTCGAATCATCCCCTGGAGTACTTGTGTGTGATTATGTCAAAAAATGTTCTATGATGTCCCAAACTACACTTAAATGTTTCCCAGTCCAGATGTTGAACCAGCATTTTATCTATCTATCTCATTTTTTTAATTGAGTCTACATTGCACTGAATAAATTTATGAAACTTTAGTAAAAATGTATATCCTATAAACTGAGCGTGACAATTCAGTTTATCATGAACAATACAAAAAAATTAATAACTAATTAAAATCTAATCCAACACCAGATAAATTTACACCATACACAAATTCATGCTATTTACGCCCACATATACGAACAACCATATGCGCTCATTACATGAACTATTAACTACACGAACGATCAAATCCGCCAGATTTACATTCAATACCTACACGAACGATTACGAGCAAATCCGCCAGATTTACATACAATACCTACACGAACGATTACGAACAAATCCGCCAGATTTACATACAATACCTACACGAACGATTACGAACAAATCCGCCATATTTACATATAATACCTACACGAACGATTATGTCCGACAGTCACGAGAAACGCGGAGTTTACTCACTTTTTTTCAGGGCCTTTTTGATGCGGTGATATTGGTCCGGCTCCCTGGACTTGATGTCGGACCATCGTTTCCGGAGCTGGTCCTTGCCTCTTTGTACCCCAAATTTGTTCTGCAACGATGTCACGACCTTATCCAATATGGCGCTTTTCCGGACGTTAGGTTTGGGGTACGGGCCATGTTCCCCATCATAGTCCTCCCTTCTTAATATAGCCACCATCTCCACCATCTCTTCAAAGGCCATATTGGTGGCCTTATATCTCCTCCTTGCTCCGGAAGCATGGGGTCCATGGCTTTCCTCCGCGCTGCTCACGCTGCTAATAGAATTTGCGTCCGCCATTTTCTCCTATCATTCACCCACAGCGGAACGAGGGTAAAAGGGGCGGGGAAATACGGTCACAAGGAACGTCAGGGGCGGGCGACGCAGGCGGAGCCTGAGCGCATGCGCTGTATATAAAGCGTTACTGCGAGGCCGTACGCTTGTCCGAACGGAAGCAGCGAGTGCTACACGCGACGGTAAGATAGTTATCGTTTTATTTTCGTTTAATTTAAAGCCTGCGTTAGGAATGTGTATATTGAAATTTAATCTTATTGATGTTTAATTGATTTTTATGTGGGTTGGTGGTTGAGTGGGGTTGGTGTTTTGTGTGGTAGTGTGGGGGTGGAGGTGGGTGTATAGGGGGGTGGGGGTAGTGTGTGTGTGTGTGTGGGGGGGGTAGTGTGTGTGTGTGTGTGTGTGTGTGTGTGGGGGGGTAGTGTTTGTGTGTGTGTGTGTGTGTGGGAGGGGTAGTGTGTGTGTGGGGGGGTAGTGTTTGTGTGTGTGGGAGGGGTAGTGTGTGTGTGGGGGGTAGTGTGTGTGTGGGGGGGGGGTAGCGTGTGTGTGTGTGTGGGGGGGTAGTGTTTGTGTGTGTGGGAGGGGTAGTGTGTGTGTGTGAGGGGTAGTGTGTGTGTGGGGGGTAGTGTGTGTGTGGGGGGGTAGTGTGTGTGTGTGTGTGTGGGGGGGGGGTAGTGTTTGTGTGTGTGGGAGGGGTAGTGTGTGTGCAGGAGGGGTAGTGTGTGTGTGGGGGGTAGTGTGTGTGTGGGGGGGTAGCGTGTGTGGTAGTGTGTGTCTCGCCTACATTGTCACAATATAGTGTGCATTTGGTCTGACTTTTTTTATTTTTTTTTCAGAAAATGCAAAGGTATACCCCAGACCCCTTTAAGGAGGAGGCCTTCCTCTCAACATTTCTGGATTTAGTTGAGTCGCACAGTAGTCTTTGGGATTCAAAACACCCCCAATATTCAAGCCGTGCTGCCCGGAAGAAGACACTGGAGACAGTTTTGACGTTTGTGAAAACCCGACTCCCCCAGGCAGACACTGACTTTGTGAATGCCAAAATTAAGAACCTGCGTAGCGTGTATAGGCGGCAGCGCAGAAAGATCCTAGAGTCCCAAACATCAGGATCAGCAGCAGGTCAGGTCTATGTACCTAAGCTGTGGTATTATGACAGGCTGCGTTTTCTGGATGACACGTCAGAAGCCAGGCAGTCACTTTCGACTCTTCCGTCTACCCGTCCCTCCACCCTTCCCTCCGCCTCAGGTGAGCCATCCCTGGAAGATCCAGACCCTTCCTTGCTGGACGAAGTTGATGCGCCCAGCTGGAGCCAGGTATATTTTAGTTTCTAAAGTTTGGATTGCTCAAATATTAATGATGTAAAGTTCAATGTTTGAATTGCTTCCAAATCTAGGATTTCATCACAAATTAAATTAGATAGAAGGATACAGTAGTTTACACAAATGTGGCTCAAATCTTGGTGAACTGATGGAAAAATGATGGTGTCAAAATAATAGCCTTTTGTATTTCAACACAAATGTATTTGCAAGTGAGAACTGTAAAATTGTTAGTGATTGATGATTTCAAAATATAGACATATTTTATTTATTGATTTCTTTGTTTTTTACACAGGATGAGCTCACCCAGGAGGAGGCCGGGACCAGTGGTATGGAGGAGGAGGCCGGGACCAGCCACACACAAGAGCTAGCTGGGCCCAGCAGGAGTCGGACTGAAAGCCAGGTCCCTCCCCTCCGCCTAGCCAGCAAAAGGCCCAGGAGGATGACCCGTACAGAGGAGGAGTCCTTGGCGCTTATACGCCAAGCCACACAAGTTCTGTCCAAACCCCCCAATCCGGAGGAGGCCTATGCCACTTATCTGGCTAGTAAGCTACTTGAAATGGACAAACCACAGCGCAACTTGTGTGAAGCAATATTTTTTGATGCCATCCAACGGGGTCTGAAGGGTGAGCTCACACCCACCACCAAGCTTTACAACACAGACCCTACTGCTCCTCCTCCTCCTCCTCCTCCTACCACAACTCCACCACCAGAGGCACAGCCTCCAGCGACGCGTGGAGGGAAGGCTAGACGGAAGAGTCGCAAGTGACTGCCTGGCTTCAGTCTGCTCTGAAAGAAGACGCAGGCTGTTGTAGTACCACAGTCTGGGGACATAGATCTCATCTGCTGCTGTTCCTGGTCTTTGGGATTCTAGGACCTGGTTGTGCTCCCTATTTACATGCTACACAGGTTCGGAATTTTGGTGGCCACTCACTTGATGTGTGCCTGGGGGACAAAAGGCTTCACAAACGTCAAAATTGTCTCCAGTGTTGCCTCCCTCTTGATTTATTTTTGTTCTGAGGAAAAATAAAAATTTATTATTTCAAAAAAATCTTGTATGTTTTTTTTATTTTATTTTTTATTTATTTTTTTAATTTTGGCTTAAAAAACAAAGTTTATTTGTGAGTAGGCAGATACATGTCAAAAGACTCTGGGGGTTATTTACAAAACACACGTTCATGTAAATATGCTAACTTCAAGTGCAATTTTTAAAGCACTGCAAGTGCACTTGGAAGTGCAGTCGCTGTAAATTTGAGGCTTAACATTTGAAATGAGGGGAAGCTCTGCTGATTTTGAACATGCAATCATGTGTAAGCTAAAATGCTGGTTTGGGTATCTATCTATCTATCTATCTATCTATCTCTACTTGCATAGTCCTGCTTGGCCAAAAAAAATGCAAGTCCATCTTGTTTCAACCAAGATCCAAAAATATATAGTAATAGATAAATTCTATATTTCTTTTAAGAAGTAAATAAATAAATATATATATATATATATATATATATATATATATATATATATATATATATATATATACATTTTTGGGGGGGTTTTTATTTTATATTTTTTTTAATATATATATATATATATATATATATATATATATATTTTTTTTTTTTTTTTTATTCTTTTTTTTAGGGTTTTTTTTTATTTTTATTTTGAATATATTTTTTCGATAATTGGAAGATTAATCATAGGATGAGGATGAATAAAAACATGTGGTATAACTCTGTGTGAATATAAGCAGCAAAGCTACTTCACTTTTCTTGCATTACGAAGAAGAAAAGAACGGGCTATATTAAAAAAACACAAAATTAGCAGCATGACGAATATGCTAGCTTCAATACGAACACTAGTTTTACAAGACCGAGCGCTTCCGCCCTGTCCGCCCTGTAAATTCTTTCTGAGCATGCGCGAGACTTAGTTTGACGAACAAGCCTACACACGAGCGGACTGTCCGCTCAAACCAAGTTTCAGCGGACTGTCTAACGGGAATTCCGAAAAACTTTGTTCGTCAGACTGTCCGCTGAAACTGTCCGCTGAAGCCCACACACGAGCGGACTGTCCGCTGAAACACTGTTCAGCGGACAAAGTTGGGCGAACAGTCCGCCCGTGTGTACGCGGCCTTACAGAGCTTTCCATTAAACATTTAGTTTTTATTGAAAAAACAGTCCTACTTTTGAATGAACGGACTTGACTACACACGATGAGCAGACAGTCCGCCGAAAGCTTGCGCGATGACGTGTACGGCACGTACGACGGGACTAGAAATTCGACGTCCAATACACTGCAATGCAACCTTCGGCGTGTAAATCCTTTCTGAGCATGCGCCATACTTAGTCCGTCCAACTTGCCTACACACGAGCGGACTGTCCGCTGAAACCAAGTTTGGACGGACAAAATTACGGAAATTCCGAAAGACTTAGTCCGCCAGACTGTCCGCTGAAAAAGTCCGCTGAAGCCCACACACGAGCGGATTGTCCGCTGAAACACGTTTCAGCGGACTAAGTTGGGCAGACAATCCGCCCGTGTGTACGCGGCCTAAGGCTGAGTTCCCATCTATGCATGTTGCTTTTGAGCGTTTCTGCAGTGCCTTTTGCGGTGCTTGCCGCATTTTTGGACACACGTTTTTACCGCATTTTACTTATTTTTATTTATTTTTTACACTGTGGTTGCTTAGCAACCAGCTATATACAGTGAAAAAAAAAATTGAAGAAATGCAAATTGTGGCAAAAAACGCAGTACTTTCATGCTTAAGGTTTCATGTACAATGGGCTACATTTACTTCACAAATAACCCTATGTGTAGAGTTCTAGGTAGTTAGAGCCATTACAAGAAGTTCTTTGACAAAACTAATAATGGCTGAAAAAAAAAAATGGGTAGAGAGGTGTCCAGGTGTGGTTTGTGGGGGTTTTTTTTTATTTATTTGTTTCCAGTAAAATGGAGAAGAGTTAGACCCACTTTCAGGTTTACAGTAAAATTCTTCTTAAATTATCAATTAAAAAAATGCATAGGTTTAAAAACATGGTTAAAATGTTATCTTACAGTGAACCTTTATACCATAGAAAGGTTATCTTGTACCAGTCCAGTTGTTCCCAGCCCTATCAAGGCTCATACAGAGGGTAGATTGCGATAATCCACCCTCCAGAGATGCTGTCAGGTGTGTGCCTGCTCCAGTTTGCCTGTCCAAGATGACATGCATTTGTGTCCGTGCTTGTGTACCCACTTCTATGGCCAGCCAGCATGACACTGATGCACACCTCTGCCAGCGGCTCTGTATGGAAGATGACACTAATTCTGTATTTTAAATTATTTTCTTGGAAGTTATTTTTTTAGGATCCTTTCAAACATGTGCTTGGGTTATTTGAAGTTTTTGCTAAAAAAACAAAAAAACAAAACAAAAAAAAACACCCCACAAAATGCTGGTAAACTGCACCGCATCAGTGTGAAAGTGGCATAATAGCTGTTAGCTCCATTTTTGTTTTCTAGGTGCTATTATGTTCATTGCTAAGTATAGCTGCTTATTATGCCCAGTGATATGCTTAAGACACTGACCTGAATTTACTTTTTCTGTCGGTTATGCTGCTTGCAGGAATAATGGGCAGAGTATAGTTGATATTGCTCCGTCAGACACTGCAGCCAGCACTACCGAGTATTTTTTTTTACCTACTCGGCTGCCTGTTCTGTACATTGCTGGCATTGGCTCAGTTTCCCAAATAGTCCTGATTCTAATTGCACTGTCTTTGATGCTCTAGAGTGGTGGGGTTGGCAGCCTATGGCCTACTCTAGCAGTCACCTGTCTGCGATTGACTGACTGTTAGATCCAATACTTTCTGAAAAATACCACAATTTTTAGCTTGATTCTTCAATAAAGTTGGATTACTCCAACATCCATTTATGGACACAGTGCTTCTGTAAACGTATGTGTGGGTATCTTTCAGAGTGGCTCTACAGTGGATATCCCTGGAGACGCAATGTCTTTTTTTATTGCAGTGCACAGGTAGGCACCATGTCAAAATGTTTTCTATCTTTTTTTCCACTTTATTCAGTCTCCTTTGCTTTTTCATTGGGGTTTTATTCTATCACAGCCTTGATTCTACAATAAAGTTTAAGTGGGATTACTGCAACATACGTGCAGAGTGGTTATCCCTGGCCTTTCTGGAGATGCAATGTATTTACTGCAGTGCACAGGTAAGCACCATATGTCAAGATGTGATAGATAGAGATATAGATATAGATTATATAATTTATTTTTTCACTTGATTCAGTCTCCTTTGCATTTTCATTGGGATTTTCTACAGCTTGATTCTATTACAGCCTGTCTACATTTACACCATCAATCATCTGATGATCATTATTGATCTTGACCATGGGTCTTCAAACTGTGGCTCTTGGGGCACTATTGTTTCTACCGACAACCGTCATAAATACACTGACCCCCAACAAGGATGGGGCAACATTTTGTCCTACTGATCACAGGCTTGCACTCCAATCCTAAATTATTGCTTACCCCCAATGCTGAGACATTTTCTACTCCCCTGTGCCACAGGCAGTACACTGGAACTTTTGGAGATCTCTGGTCTAGAACAACCACATGTTATTACTTTTTCAGAGAAGAGTTAAAAGGTACTCCTTACCTGATTGGAGATTTCACTTCATTTAATCTTCTGGAGGCGCAACAATGAGTGTAAAATCCCTTTTTTATAAAGGGGTGAAAATCCATAAGTCTCCATGAGAAAATTTTAGCTGCATTACTGCATCCAATTTTTGGGGATTATCAACCAAGCAGTACTCCTTGGGCTGCCTGAAAGCTTCACAACAGTACTCGCTTGTTCTTCACAAGGCAGTATCACAACAGTACTCGCTTGTTCTTCACAAGGCAGTTCAGCAGCATATACGCGATTCCAGGAGCAAGAGTGAGCACATTGAGGCTGCAGTGAAATGCATGCAAAGAGTAATGGCTGCTCAGCCAATACAAACATGTCAGGCCGACAGCAACTGATCATGTTTTCATGTAGTCACACACCAAGGGGTGAAGTGTGTTTAAGGGCGGATGTATGATTTTGATCAAAGCTGACTGCATCCAGGTTTCAACATTGAATCTTAAGAGCAGGCAACAAAGTGCTAGCTAGGCTTTATATTACTAAAATATTATAAGTTTTCCCCAAATGTGAAAAATGGACAGCAATGAATGGCTGCAGGGACATGTGACCTAACATGTTTACACTATACATTTTACAATTTGGTTAGGGAACATGCATGTATCTTTGGGCTTCCATTGATACCTGAATATTGTTTGGGAGAATAAATTGCTTGTCTGGTATGGACTATGTAAAGTGACAGGCTGAGGCTGACCATACAGTGTACAATCTATTTGAACCCTTTCACTGTCCGGTCCATATGTCTTACAGACCTGACAGCAGGGGTTATCGCACACAATCCAGTGGCTGCAGCAGCCAGTGTATTTGGCTCCTGCCAGTGAGGGGAGAGCGGGACCAAGCAACACTGTCAATGTACAGTATGAAAATGATGCAGTTGGGCAATAAAAAGGAATGGCAAGAATCAACCATCCAAGAGATGTGCCACTGAGCAGCTTTAATGCTAATATTTGGTGAATTTAAAGTTGGTGAATTTAAAGTTGGCACACAACACAAGATGTACGAAGCCCCATCGTTTTCCAGCACTGCCATAACCATCTTAGGCATGGAGTTCACCAGAGCTTCACAGGTTGCCACAGGAGACCTTGCACTTTTCTTCCTTCCGTTTGAAGATGTTCAATAGGATTTAGGTCTGGAGACATACTTTGCAAGTCCATCATCTTTACCCTCAGCTTCTTTAGCAAGGCAGTGGACATCTTGGTGGTGTTTTTGGGGCCATTGTCCTGCTGGAATACTGCCCGGCGTCACAGTACATGTTGGCATTCATGGTTCCCTCAATGAACTGTAGCTCCCCATTGCCAGAAGATATCATGCAGTCTCAAACATGACCTTCCCACCACCACGCTTGACTGTAAGCAAGACACACTCGTCTTTGTACTCCTCACCTGGTTGCCACCGCACACGCTTGACACCATGTGAACCAAATAAATGTATCTTGGTTTCAATAATCTATGTCCTTAGTCTTCTCATCTTCAGCAAACTGTTTGCGGGCTTTCTTCCAGGATGACTGCCATGCAAACCAATTTAATGCAGTGTATGGTTGATCCCAAAGGCATAACCTCAGGATATGACGCTGAGCATGTGCATTTCTCCAGTATTGTTGCATGAAAAGATATAATAAAATATTTACAAAAATGTGACGGGTGTAATCCTCATTGTGGTGTGTAGCTGTATGTACATTATCTCACAAAAGTATTGTATACACAATGCTGACTGGATAGATAACTTAACATCTGGACCAACTGTTGGATAACAAAGTGCCCTCTTTGTCTTGTCTGATTCAAGGAATTACTATAAAAAAAGCACAGTTACCCTCCTAACACAGGATAATGACAGGTTACAGGTCCACAGGTGCCTAACAACATCCGCTACAGTGTGAGGAGCCGCTTCTTCAGAGCGCTTTGCAAGTGCTATTTTTAACGCCTCAGTGAGAAAGTAGCCTAAAACGCATGGATTTTTCTTGCATGCTGATGCTTCAAAGTTGGGTAAATGCAAAAGGGTCTTAAAATTCTTAAATATATACTCTAATGTGCCAAATTCTTCCATCTGCCCTGGGAACCCCTAATAATGGCCACAGCAGGTGTACACACCTGGAAACTCAGCACAGGGATGGTGGGAAGCCTACATAATGGGCATAGCAGTTGTAAATTGTATAGACGTGGGACACATCACCAGGATGGTGGGAACCCCTCATAATCACATCAGGTGTAAAGACCTGGTAAATCATCACAGGTTTGGTGCCAGCAGGTTTACAGAACTGGGAGCACAGCACAGGGATGGCGAGAACCCCTCATGGGTCTGTACACCTGTGCCCAAGCGCTCAGCTCAGGGATGGTGGGAACCACTCACAACTGGCACAGCAGCCAGCAGGTGTACAAACATGGGAGCCCCTCATAATGGGGAAAAAGTTATACAGACCTGGGAACACAGCACAGGGATGGTGGGAACCATTAAGAATGGGCACAGCAGGTGTACATAACTGGGAACTCAGCACAGGGATGGTTGGAACCACTCTTAATGGGCACAGCAGCCAGCAGCTGTACAGACCCAGGAGCTCAGCACAGCAACGGTAAGAACTCCTCAATGTGCACATGTCTACAGATGCGGGAACTCTGCACAGGGATGGTGAGAACCCCCTCATAATGGGGTCAGCGGGTGTACAGACTCAAGAGCTCAGCAGAGGGATGGTATGTACCACTCAATGGCCACAGCAGCCAGCAGGTGTACAGACGTGGGAACAACCAGTGTACAGATCCAGGAACAAAACACAGATCCCATGCCATTGTATATCGCTGGGGATACCCTTCAAAGCGAACTATTTCAAGAGATGATCACACTGAAGTAGTGACTACGTTAGAAGAAGGGCTGGCTCTATTACGGACATGTGACATCATTCCAGAATCTTCAACAGTTACCCCAGCTTCCACTGCTACACCGATAAATCCTGGCCAAACAGTTTCTCGCAAGCACAAAGCTAAGAAATGAAAATACACTGGTTGAACACCCTACGCTACCACTTTAATGCAATGTTTTAGTTCCCATGGCCACTTAGATGGCTAAGACATTATACTTCACCCCAAATATTGTTGGGCAGTCCTACTGCCTCAGAATTCAATTCGTAATCCCTCTTTTTACTCCTACTGTTTGGGATACAGACATTTACCTGTTTCTACTATGTTTATTTTTGCTAGTTTTGGTTTGCTTTTTTGTTTTTACTCCTCTACTCTCTCCAGGATGGACCTCAGTACCAAGCATGTTTACTTCTTGTCACTCTGCAGAACTGAACCCTCGAATATGGACTCGTGGATCTTTTATAGACGTAATCACGTCCAATACGAACGCAACTACCTATCATCCGATAGTAAGGTAAAATGTTGAACATAATCTCTTTTAACACTCACGGCTTAAATCACCCTGTGAAAAGAACTGCTCTATGGAAGGAAGCTCTGAAACTGCAGGCTGATATTTTATGCATCCAGGAGTCCCATCTGCTACCATCTGATCAGTTTCGATTAAAACATCCCAGATATCCCCAAATCTTTTTTGCTTCTGCTACACAAAAAACCAGAGGAGTTGCCATCGCCATTAGAGATACTGTTTCTTTTAAAGTACTGGAGACAATCCCGGATAAGGAAGGGAGGTATTTGATCTTAATAGGAGATATAAACAACAAAACCTACACGATCGTTTGTCTCTATGCTCCAAACTCCCACCAGATGCGTTTCCTAAAACGGCTATTAAAGAGGATATCCACTGTTAAGAAAGGGGCCTTGGTGGTTTTTGGAGATTTCAATCTTACCGCCGACTATGCAATCGACACTACCACTAAGTCCAGATGCCCTTTGTCTTCCCTTCAAACGCTCTTTCATTCGGAACAGCTCTACGATGCCTGGAGGTGTCAGCACCCAGGAGAAAGGGACTTTTCATTCCACTCTGCCAGACATAATTCCTACTCTCGTATTGACATGATTTTAGTAGATAGAGTTTTATTGCAACAGCTGTCCTCCTCCACCATCCACGACATCTCATGGTCTGACCACACTCCAGTGTCAGTCGCGGTGGCGGAGGGGAACGCTTATTTGGGAGATTTTGTGTGGAGGGCCAATTCTAATCTGCTCAGGGTACCCGAACATGCGACCTTCATATCAAACAAATTAAAGGAATATTTTGAAATGAATTCATCCTCAGTCTCTGACCCGTCAGTTCTGTGGTGTGCCCATAAGGCATACATAAGGGACATAATGATACAACTAAATTTGAGAATTAATTAACAAAAAACTAAACAACTAGATCTCCTATTACAAGAGATTAAATCACTTGAAATCCAGAATAAGGTCGCACCCATGGTTTCTCTGGCAGATAAATTGACCAAACTCCGTTGTGATCTTAGACGTATGCTTTTAGAACGCTATGATAAATATATCACAGCTATTAAGGTTAATCATTAGGCACTGGGCAATAGAGCAAGTAAATTACTGGCCTATATTTTAAAAGAACACAGAGCCCGTACCAGAATCACTTATATTAAATGCTCTGTGGGCAACGGCAGGATCATTGATCCTAAGGGTATTGCTGATGCCTTCGCTAATTATTATTCTACCCTGTACAACCTCCAGCAGGATGGAAACACCTATCAACCCTCAGAATCAGACATACAAGGTTTTTTGGAGGAGATAGCTCTCCCAGCCCTTTCCCGGGAACAACTACAATCTTTAAATGCACCAACCTCACCACTAGAAATACAGAAAGCAATCCACTCTCAACCGATTGGCAAATCCCCAGGTCCAGATGGGCTACCCAATGATTATTACAAAACATTCGCCTCCACTCTAGTGTCTCCTCTAAAAGATACATTTACTCATGCAATACACACATTTTCGTTCCCCCCCTGAAATGCTTAAAGCATACATTGTCACTATACCCAAACCGGGGAAAAGCCCTGATGAGCCCGCCAATTTCCGTCCAATTTCTCTTTTAAATACAGATGTTAAATTATACGCTAAAATAATTGCCCAGAGACTAGCCCAGTTTATTCCTCTTTTGATTAATCCTGACCAATCGGGTTTCACACCTGGTAGGCAGCCATCGGACGCAACTCGCAGGGTGGTGGATATCCTCCACTGTAAAAATTCCTGTCGGACGCCTTCTCTGCTCCTATCTTTGGATGTGGAGAAGGCGTTTGACAGGATACACTGGGAATACATGGTCCATACCCTTAAAAAGTTTGGCCTTGGGGGACCTATATTGTCAGCCATATTAGCCTTATACTCCTCACCTTCCGCACAAGTATACACATCCAATACACTATCGCGATCCTTTACAATCTCCAACGGGACTAGAGAGGGGTGCCCCCTCTCCCCTTTTATTTTCAATCTTCTTATGGAGCCTCTAGCGGAAAAAATTAGATCCCACCCAAATATCACAGGTTTCTCTTTCCCCAATCATACTCCTAAAATAAACGTATTTGCCGACGATGTTATTTTATTCCTAACCTCCCCGTCACATTCCTTAATCAATGCCCACACAGTCCTTAACGAATTTAGGAAAATCTCCTATTATAAAGTTAATTTCACCAAATCACTAATTCTCCCTATACATGTCCCACCTGCTCTTCAAAATCGACTACAACTCCAATTCCCCTACTCATGCACTGCAGAACAAATAACTTATCTTGGCCTCCAAATTACCAAAGACCCCTCTAAATTAGCAGATACTATCATGCCCTTATACAGAAATAAACCTTACAAACCGCTCGACTTGCCAAATCCGAATTAACATGGTCTGGACGCCTAGCGTCTTTTAAGATGTTGCTTCTTCCCCAAATCTTATACATCTTCCGCACCCTCCCAATACCCCTCAAGACCACCCATTTAAAAGCACTAGATTCCATACTGACAAAATATATCTGTAACTCAAAAAAAACGGAGATGTACCACAGTCATATTAGCTAAACAAAGAGGGGCAGGGGGTATGGGGTTCCCAGTCCTGCTGGACTACTACCGTGCATCTCTGCTCACTCAACTTAGAACATGGTTCCTATGTGGAGCGGACATTCCGTGGCGCAAACTAGAACAGACCCTAAGCCCCACCAGAGATCTTTCTCACCTTCTTTTCCTTGATAGTTGGAGCCATGTTCCTTTACAAAACTTACCCATGACCCTCCGGGCCTCATTAAAAGCTTGGAGGGATCTATGTGGTGCCTTAACCCCGTCGGATAAACAAATAGAAATACCAATACCCCTGGTTACAATTGAAGGTGCTATTCCAAACATTAGACTTATTAATTGGACGTCCGGGGGATTACCCAGTTAAGTGATATGTTCCATAACGACTTCCTAAAAACATTCCCACAGCTGCAAGAACAATACGGTCTTCCAAGTAGTGAACGTGACACATATGATCAGATCTCCCATCTCTTAAAACCGTTAGAGGTTCATCATTTATATATTCAAGAAGCTGCGTGGAAATGTTTCACAGTCTCTGCTGCTACCCCAAAAGGGATCTCCATTTTTTACACGCTTTTTCAACGCAAAATCACCTTTATTAAATCAGTACCATTTCAGAAATGGGAGACAGAAATGCAGACCACGTTCACATCTCAACAATGGCAAAAAGCCCTAAACACTGTGTATAAATCATCAAAGTGTGTGAATCACTGGGAATTGACTCAGAAAATCACGTTGAGATGGTACTTGACTCCATACCGTCTTCATAAGTTTTTTCCAGGTCATTCCTCTTTATGCTGGAGGGGATGTGGAGAGGTGGGTAACATTATGCACATCATGTGGACCTGTAAACATATAACTCGTTTTTGGAATGCTGTGTTTCGATTAATTTCCTCTATTACCGGGTTGATTACATATCCAAAGAACAGCTTTGCTCTATTGAACCTGGGAATTGAGGTATTTCCGCCAGATTTTCGCACGGTGGTTACACATATACTAATTGCGGCTAGATTACTTATTACTAGGAAGTGGAAAAGTGATGTTCCCAAAAACATTTCGGACATATATCCTATCATACAAACACACTACAAATGGGAAGCCTTATGGGCTGTAAAATCAGGTTCCAAGAGACAGATTGATGGTAGGTGGAAATGCTGGCTGGAAAAATTTCCACAGTAGTCCTGAGATTATACTGGTAAATACTGAAGTTTGCCCAAAAGGGTGAGTCCATTACTTTCAAGAGATAAGGCAGGAAGTTATTTATGCTGTACCATAGCGGATACATACCTATAGGCCCATACTGGAGGTCCAAATTGGTAATATAATACTCTTCAGATTATATTTTGTTAGAGGATTTGTTGCCAGACCACTTAAATCCTGGTCTTGGTTTTTCTCAGTTCTCTTTTTCTTTTTTTTTTTTTTCTATGGTCTTCTTTTTCTTTCACCTTTTCTATATATCTGCTTTCCTAACTTAGAGGCGTATATATCCTTTTACGTGTAAAGGAAAGTCTGCAACTGTTAAGTACTACATTAATCACCTGTAAAGTTTTTGAATCAATGCTGTTGACTATTGATCCAAATGTTCCATGTGTGATATATGTATACGGTCTCAAGATTTACTGCTGATTGTTGATACTATCACGACATTCTGGAATTTTATACACCTATAACGACCCCTTGTAACAAATATGTATGGAAATGTATACTTCTGTTATGTTCTGAAAATATTTCTAATAAAAACTAAACTAACAAAATAAAAAATAAATAAAAAAAAGAGGGTTGAAGGTGCCCAAAGAGATTGCCTATGGCCACATCACCCTGAAAGCGCACCATGTCATCTGATCTCGGAGACTAAGCAGTGGCGGTCCTGGTTAGTACTTGGATGGGAGACCGCCTGGGAATACCAGGTGCTCTAGGCGTCTTTTTTTTTTTTTTTTTGCCGTTGACGTGTTTTTACTTTGTTTTCCATGGTGGCAATCTTGGCGTTTGTCAAGAGGGTTGAGGGTGCCCAAAGAGATTGTCTATGGACTCATCACTCTGAAAGCGTCTGATCTCAGAGGCTAAGCAGATTCAGGCCTTCTTAGTACCTGGATGGCAGACCGCCTGGGAATACCAGGTGCCATAGGCTTCTTTTTTTTTTTTTTCCTTGTTTCCCAAGGTGACCATCTTGGCATTTGTCAAGAGGTTGAGGGTGCCCAAAGAGATAGCCTATGGCTACATCACCCTGAAAGATCCTGATCTTGGAGGCAAAGGAGGGTTGGGCCTCGTTAGTATCTGGATGATAGGTGACCATCTTGGCGTTTGTCAAAGAGGGTTGAGGATGCCCACGAGATTGCCTACGGCCATATCACCATGAAAGTGCCCAATCTCATCTGATCTACCTGGATGGAAGACCACCTGGGAATACAAGGTTTTGTAGGTTTCCTTTTTTTTTTTTGGGGCGTTGACTTGTTTTTTCCCTTGTTTCCCAAGGTGAATCTTGGTGTTTGTCAAGGGGGTTAAGGGTGTCCAAAAAGATTGGCTACGGCCACATCACCTTGAAAGAGCCCCATTTTGTCTCACCTCGGAGGCTAAGCAGGGGCTGAGCCTGGTTAATACCTGGATGGCAGACCGCCTGGGAATACCAGGCCCCTGGGCTTCTTTTTTTTTGCATTTACTTGTTTTTTTTCCCTGGTTTCCCAAGGTGACTATCTTGGCATTTGTCAAGATGGTTGAGGGCGTCCAAAGAAATTTCCTATGGCCACATCACCCTGAAAGGGACCAATCATATCTAATCTCGGAGGCTAAGCAGGGTCAGGCCTGGTTAGTACCTGGATGAGAGACTGCCTGGGAATACCAGGTGCCATAGGCTTCTCTTTTTTTTCTTTTTTTGTTTTTTTTTTCAAGAGGGTTCAGGGTGCCCAAAGCAATTGCCTACAGCCACATCTCCCTGAAAGCAACTGATCTCATCTGATTTCGGATGCTTAGCAGGGTTGGGTGTTGTTAGAACCTGGATGGGAGACCCCCTAAGAATACCAAGTGCTGTAGGTTTCTTTTTTTTTTTGTTGTTGACTTGTTTTTTTCCCCTTGTTTCCCAAGGTGACCATCTTGGCATTTGTCAAGAGGGTTTAGGGTGCCGAAAGAGATTGCCTATGGGCACATGACCCTGAAAGCGCCCGATCTCGGAGGCTTAGCAGGGTCGGGCTTGGTTAGAACCTGAATGGGAGACCCCCTAGGAATACCAAGTGCTGTAGGTTTCTTTTTTTTTTGTTGTTGACTTGTTTTTTTTCCCTTGTTTCCCAAGGTGACCATCTTGGGGTTTCTCAAGAGGGTTGAGGGTGCCGAAAGAGATTTAATATGGCCACATCACCCTGAAAGTGCCTGATCTTGTCTGATCTCGGAGGCTGAGCAGCATCTGCCCTGGTTAGTAACAAATGTGAGACCTCCTGGCAATAACCAGTCCCATTTGCTTCTTTTTTTTTTTGGCGTTTACTTGTTTTTTTCCCTACTTTCCCTAGGTGACCATCTTGGTGCTTGTCAAGAGGGTTGAGGATGCCCAAAGGTATTGCTTATGGCCACAACACCCTGAACACACCCGATCTCGTTTGATCTCAGACGCTAAGCAGGGTTGGGCCTGGTTAGTACCTGAGTGGAAGACCGCCTGGGAATACAAGGTGCCGTAATTTTTTATTTTTTTGCCGTTTGTTTGACTTGTTTTTTTCCCTTGTTTCTCAAGGTGACCATCTTGGTGTTTGTCAAAGAGGGTTGGGGATACCCAAAGAGATTGCCTACAGCCATATCACTGTGAAAGCGCCCGATCTCGTCTGATCTCGGAGGCTAAGCAGCGTCGGGCCTAGTGACCATCTTTGCATTTGTCACGAGGGATGAGGGTGCCCAAAGAGATTGCCTATGGGCAGGGTATGGCCTGGTTAGTACCTGGATGGGAGACCGCCTGGGAATACAAGGTGCTGTAGGCTTCCTTTTTTTTTTTTGCAGGGGGGGGGTGTTGACTTATTTTTTTCCCTTGTTTCCCATGTTTATTATCTTGGCGTTTGTCAAGATGGTTGAGGGCACCCAAAGAGATTTCCTATGGCCACATCACCTTGAAAGCGACCAATCTTGTCTAATCTTGGAGGCTAAGCAGGCTCAGACCTGGTTAGTACCTGGATGGGAGACTGCCTGGGAATACCAGGTAGCATAGGCTTCTTTTATTTTTATTTTTTTTGGCGTTGACTTATTTTTCCTTGTTTTCCATGGTGACTATCTTGGCATTTGTGAAGGAGGTTTAGGGTGCCCAAAGAGATTGTCTATGGCCTCATCACCCTGAAAGCTCAAAATCTCGTCTTATCTCGGAGGCTAAGCAGGGTTGGGCCTGATTATCATCTGGAGGGGAGACCGCCTGGGAATACCAGGAGCTGCAGTCTCCTTTTTTTTTTTTTTGCGTCGACTTGTTTTTTTCCCTTGTTTCCCAAGGTGACCATCTTGGCATTTGTCAAGAGGGTTGACGGTGCCCAAAGAGATTGCCTGAGGCCACATCACCCTTAAAGCCCTAACCTCGTCTGATCTCGGAGGCTAAACAGGGTCAGCCCTGGTCAGTACCTGGATGGGAGACCGCCTGAGAATAGCATGTGCTGTAGGCATCTTTTTTTTTTTTTTGCCGTTAACTTGTTTTTTTTGCCTTGTTTCCCAAGATGACCATCTTGGCGTTTGTCAAGAGGGTGGAGTGTGCCCAAAGAGATTGCCTACAGCCACATCACCCTGAAAGCACCTGATCTTGGAGGCTAAGCAGAGTCGGGCCTGGTTGGTACCTGCATGGGAGACCGTCTGGGAATACCAGGTGCTGTAGGTTTTTTTTTTTTTTGGAGTTGACCTGTTTTTTATTTCTGGTTTCCCAAGATGACCTTCTTGGCATTTCTCAAGAGGGTTTTGGGTGCCAGAAGAGATTGCCTATGGCCACTCCACTCTGAAAGCACCCAATCTCATCTGGTCTTGAAGGCTAAGCAGAGATGGGCCTGCTTAGTACCTGGATGGGAGACCGCCTTTTTTTGTGGTTCCCCAAGGTACCACAAAATCTTGGCATTTCTCAAGAGGGTATTCCCAGGCGGTCTCCCATCTAGGTACTAACCAGGCCCGTCCCTGCTTAGTATCAGATGCTTTCAGGGTGATCTTGCCATAGGCACTCACTTTTGGCACCCTCAACCCTCTTGACAAACACCAAGATGGTCACCTTGGGAAACAAGGGAAAAAAAAGAAGTCAACTATGCCATATTAGCACCTCAAGAAATGAGATAGGCAGTCATAAACTAAAAGATGCGTAAATTCCAGAAAATGTACCATTGTTTTCAGACGCTATAACATTTGCGCAAACCAATAAATATACGCTTATTAACATTACCAAAGACATGTGGCTGAATAAATCTTGACCTAAAAGTATGAATAAAATTGAGTTTATTGGATTTTTCTTATAACAAAAAGCAGAAAATATAATTTTCTTTCAATATTTTATGTGTATTTGTGTATGTGTCTCCCCCTGTGTGCGTGTGTGTGTGTGTGTCCCTGTGTGTGTGTGTCTCCCACTGTGTGTGTCTTCCCCTGTGTGTCCCCCTGTGTGTGTGTGTGTCCCCCTGTGTGTGTGTCCCCCTGTGTGTGTGTGTCCCCATGTGTGTGTGTGTGAGTGTCCCCCTTTGTGAGTGTCCCCCTTTGTGAGTGTCCCCCTGTGTGAATGTCCCCCTGTGTGTGTCTAGTGTCCCCCTGTGTGTGTCTAGTGTCCCTGTAAGTGTGTGTGTGTGTGTTCCTGTGTGTGTGCCCCCCTGTGTGTGTGTCCCTGTGTGAGTGAGTGTGCGTGTCCCCCTGTGTGTGTGCGCGTGTGTGTGAGTGTGTATCCCCCTGTGTGTGTGTGTGTGAGTGCATCCCCCTGTGTGTGTGAGAGTGTATCCCCCTGTGTGTGTGTGAGAGTGTATCCCCCTGTGTGTGTGTGTGCGAGTGTGTCCCCCTGTGTGTGTGTGTCCCCTGTGTGTGTGTGTGTCCCCCCTCTGTGTGTGTCTTCCCCTGTGTGTGTGTCCCTGTGTGTGTGTGTGTGCGAGTGTGTCCCCCTGTGTGTGTGTGTGTCCCCCCTGTGTGTGTGTGTCCCCCTGTGTTTGTGTCCCCATGTGTGTGTGTGTGTGTGTGTGTGTGTCCCTGTGTTTGTGTGAGTGTCCCCCTGTGTGAGTGTCCCCGTGTGAATTCCCCCCTGTGTGTGTCTAGTGTCCCCCTGTGTGTGTCTAGTGTCCCTGTAAGTGTGTGTGTGTGTGTGTGTGCCCCCCTGTGTGTGTGCCCCCCTGTGTGTGTCCCCCTGTGTGAGTGAGTGTGCGTGTCCCCCTGTGTGTTGCGCGTGTGTGTGAGTGTGTATCCCCCTGTGTGTGTGTGTGTGTGTGTGTGTGAGTGTATCCCCCTGTGTGTGTGAGAGTGTATCCCCCTGTGTGTGTGAGTGTATCCCCCTGTGTGTGTGTGTGAGAGTATATCCCCCTGTGTGTGTGTGTGGTGTGAGTGTGTCCCCCTGTGTGTGTGTGTGTCCCTGTGTGTGTGCCTCCCCTTGTGTGTGTCTCCGCTTGTGTGTGTGTGTGTGTGTCTCCCCCTGTGTGCGTGTGAGAGAGTCTTCCCCCTGTGTGTGTGTGTGTGTGTGAGAGAGTGTCTCCCTGTGTGAGTGTCTCTGTGTGAGTGTGTCCCCCTGTGTGGTGTGTGTGTGTCCCTGTGTGTGTGTGTCCCCGTGTGAGTGTGTGTGTCCCCCCATGTGATTGTGTGTCCCCCCGTGTGATTGTGTGTCCCCCTGTGTGAGTGTGTGTGCCCCCATGTGAGTGTGCGTGTCCCCCTGTGTGTGGTGTGTGTGTCTCCCCTGTGTGTGTGTCTCCCCCTGTGTGTATGTTTCTTCCCCTGTGTGTGTGTGTCTCCCCCTGTGTGTGTGTGTGTGTGTGTGTGTATGTTTCTTCCCCTGTGTGTGTGTGTCTCCCCCTGTGTGTGTGTGTGAGAGTATATCCCCCTGTGTGTGTGTGTGGTGTGAGTGTGTCCCCCTGTGTGTGTGTGTGTGTCCCTGTGTGTGTGCCTCCCCTTGTGTGTGTCTCCGCTTGTGTGTGTGTGTGTGTGTGTCTCCCCCTGTGTGCGTGTGAGAGAGTCTTCCCCCTGTGTGTGTGTGTGTGTGTGAGAGAGAGTGTCTCCCTGTGTGAGTGTCTCTGTGTGAGTGTGTCCCCCTGTGTGGTGTGTGTGTGTGTGTCCCTGTGTGTGTGTGTCCCCGTGTGAGTGTGTGTGTCCCCCATGTGATTGTGTGTCCCCCCGTGTGATTGTGTGTCCCCCTGTGTGAGTGTGTGTGCCCCCCATGTGAGTGTGCGTGTCCCCCTGTGTGTGGTGTGTGTGTCTCCCCTGTGTGTGTGTGTGTCTCCCCCTGTGTGTATGTTTCTTCCCCTGTGTGTGTGTGTCTCCCCCTGTGTGTGTGTGTGTGTGTGTGTATGTTTCTTCCCCTGTGTGTGTGTGTCTCCCCCTGTGTGTGTGTGTGTGTTTCTTCCCCTGTGTCTCTCCCCCTGTGTGTGTCTTTCCCCCTGTGTGCGAGTGTGTCCCCCTGTGCGTGTGTGTCCCCCTGTGTGTGTTTGTGTTTGTCTTCCCTTGTGTGCGTGTCCCCCTGTGTGCGTCAGTGTGTCCCCGTGTGTGTGTGAGTGGTTCCCCCTGTGTGTGTGTGTCCCCCTGTGTGTGTGTGCGAGTGTGTCTCCCTGTGTGTGTGTGCCCCCCTGTGTGTGTGTGTGTGTGTGTGTGTGTCCCTGTGTGTGCGTGTGCGTTCTTCCTCCAGTTTCCCCCTGTGTGCTCCCCCCGTGTCTCCCTGTGCTGGTGTGGCGCCCAAGGGGGCCCCATGAGCTTCTATTGCCTGGGGGCCCTATTAGTTGTCAGTCCGCCCCTGGTCACCGAGGACCCTTTTGGCATTCAAAGGTCAGGAGTGTGCCTTTTTTAGTCACCAAGGACCATTTTGGGCATTTAATCACTTCAGCACCGGACCATTTGGCTGGCCAAAGACCAGAGCACTTTTTGCGATTCGGCACTGCGTCGCTTTAACCACTTGCCGACCATTGCACTCTGATGTACGTCCCTACTTTGGGGACGAACAGAGGCGTCTTTAGGGGGTGGCCATAGTCTGGGACCAATAGCCCAGAGTCTCGGTCAAGAATGCAGGGAACAGGGACAGACTGAGCCATGGTTGGCTCCGGCTCCAGCTCCAGCTTTAGCTCTGCCCCGCTTCCACCCGACTTTACTCTTGGTCACTGATTGCTATAGCCGCCTGGCGGCTAGCAACCATTAACGTCACTGCCCACTGTGCCCACACTGCCCAACATTCAAAGCATAGGAGGATTGCACTTCCTCCTCCTCCGCGCTAGTGCTCGTGGGGCCTGGCGTACGACTTCTGGTCTGGATTGTCCCGCTGGAGGGAGAGAAAGGGATGACGCCGCCACCTTTGCTCCTCATGGTCCCAGCAGCTGCCTTTGCTCCTCATGGTCCCAGCAGCTGCCTTTGCTCCTCATGGTCCCAGCAGCTGCCTTCGCTACTCATGGTCCTAGCAGCTGCCTTCGCTCCTCATGGTCCCAGTAGCTGCCTTCGCTCCTCATGGTCCCAGTAGCTGCCTTTGCTCCTCATGGTCCCAGTAGCTGCCTTTGCTCCTCATGGTCCCAGTAGCTGCCTTTGCTCCTCATGGTCCCAGTAGCTGCCTTTGCTCCTCATGGTCCCAGTAGCTGCCTTCGCTCCTCATGGTCCCAGTAGCTGCCTTCGCTCCTCATGGTCCCAGTAGCTGCCTTCGCTCCTCATGGTCCCAGCAGCTGCCTCAAGGGTCCCAGCAGCTGCCTTTGCTCCTCATGGTCCCAGCAGCTGCCTTTGCTCCTCATGGTCCCAGTAGCTGCCTTTGCTCCTCATGGTCCCAGTAGCTGCCTTTGCTCCTCATGGTCCCAGTAGCTGCCTTTGCTCCTCATGGTCCCAGTAGCTGCCTTTGCTCCTCATGGTCCCAGTAGCTGCCTTTGCTCCTCATGGTCCCAGTAGCTGCCTTCGCTCCTCATGGTCCCAGTAGCTGCCTTCGCTCCTCTTGGTCCCAGTAGATGCCTTCGCTCCTCATGGTCCCAGTAGTTGCCTTCGCTCCTCATGGTCCCAGTAGCTGCCTTCGCTCCTCATGGTCCCAGTAGCTGCCTTTGCTCCTCATGGTTCCAGCAGCTGCCTCAAGGGTCCCAGCAGCTGCCTTCGCTCCTCATGGTCCCAGTAGCTGCCTTCGCTCCTCATGGTCCCAGTAGCTGCCTTCGCTCCTCATGGTCCCAGTAGCTGCCTTCGCTCCTCATGGTCCCAGCAGCTGCCTTCGCTCCTCATGGTCCCAGCAGCTGCCTCAAGGGTCCCAGCAGCTGCCTTTGCTCCTCATGGTCCCAGCAGCTGCCTCAAGGGTCCCAGCAGCTGCCTTTGCACCTCATGGTCCCAGTAGCTGCCTTCGCTCCTCATGGTCCCAGCAGCTGCCTTCGCTCCTCATGGTCCCAGCAGCTGCCTTCGCTCCTCATGGTCCCAGCAGCTGCCTCAAGGGTCCCAGCAGCTGCCTTCGCTCCTCATGGTCCCAGCAGCTGCCTTCGCTCCTCATGGTCCCAGCAGCTGCCTCAAGGGTCCCAGCAGCTGCCTTTGCTCCTCATGGTCCCAGTAGCTGCCTTCGCTCCTCATGGTCCCAGTAGCTGCCTTCGCTCCTCATGGTCCCAGCAGCTGCCTTCGCTCCTCATGGTCCCAGCAGCTGCCTTCGCTCCTCATGGTCCCAGCAGCTGCCTTCGCTCCTCATGGTCCCAGCAGCTGCCTCAAGGGTCCCAGCAGCTGCCTTCGCTCCTCATGGTCCCAGCAGCTGCCTTCGCTCCTCATGGTCCCAGCAGCTGCCTCAAGGGTCCCAGCAGCTGCCTTTGCTCCTCATGGTCCCAGCAGCTGCCTTCGCTCCTCATGGTCCCAGCAGCTGCCTCAAGGGTCCCAGCAGCTGCCTTCGCTCCTCATGGTCCCAGCAGCTGCCTTCGCTCCTCATGGTCCCAGCAGCTGCCTCAAGGGTCCCAGCAGCTGCCTTCGCTCCTCATGGTCCCAGCAGCTGCCTCAAGGGTCCCAGCAGCTGCCTTTGCTCCTCATGGTCCCAGTAGCTGCCTTCGCTCCTCATGGTCCCAGCAGCTGCCTTCGCTCCTCATGGTCCCAGCAGCTGCCTTCGCTCCTCATGGTCCCAGCAGCTGCCTCAAGGGTCCCAGCAGCTGCCTTCGCTCCTCATGGTCCCAGCAGCTGCCTTCGCTCCTCATGGTCCCAGCAGCTGCCTCAAGGGTCCCAGCAGCTGCCTTTGCTCCTCATGGTCCCAGTAGCTGCCTTCGCTCCTCATGGTCCCAGTAGCTGCCTTCGCTCCTCATGGTCCCAGCAGCTGCCTTCGCTCCTCATGGTCCCAGCAGCTGCCTTCGCTCCTCATGGTCCCAGCAGCTGCCTTCGCTCCTCATGGTCCCAGCAGCTGCCTCAAGGGTCCCAGCAGCTGCCTTCGCTCCTCATGGTCCCAGCAGCTGCCTTCGCTCCTCATGGTCCCAGCAGCTGCCTCAAGGGTCCCAGCAGCTGCCTTTGCTCCTCATGGTCCCAGCAGCTGCCTTCGCTCCTCATGGTCCCAGCAGCTGCCTCAAGGGTCCCAGCAGCTGCCTTTGCTCCTCATGGTCCCAGTAGCTGCCTTCGCTCCTCATGGTCCCAGTAGTCGCCTTCACTCCTCATGGTCCCAGCAGCTGCCTCAAGGGTCCCAGCAGCTGCCTTCGCTCCTCATGGTCCCAGCAGCTGCCTTCGCTCCTCATGGTCCCAGTAGCTGCCTTCGCTCCTCATGGTCCCAGTAGCTGCCTTCGCTCCTCATGGTCCCAGTAGCTGCCTTCGCTCCTCATGGTCCCAGTAGCTGCCTTCGCTCCTCATGGTCCCAGTAGCTGCCTTCGCTCCTCATGGTCCCAGTAGCTGCCTTCGCTCCTCATGGTCCCAGTAGCTGCCTTTGCTCCTCATGGTCCCAGTAGCTGCCTTCGCTCCTCATGGTCCCAGTAGCTGCCTTCGCTCCTCATGGTCCCAGTAGCTGCCTTCGCTCCTCATGGTCCCAGTAGCTGCCTTCGCTCCTCATGGTCCCAGTAGCTGCCTTCGCTCCTCATGGTCCCAGTAGCTGCCTTCGCTCCTCATGGTCCCAGTAGCTGCCTTCGCTCCTCATGGTCCCAGTAGCTGCCTTTGCTCCTCATGGTCCCAGTAGCTGCCTTTGCTCCTCATGGTCCCAGTAGCTGCCTTTGCTCCTCTGGGGGAATCCATAGTGGAGAAGGATCTGGGGGTTTTGGTAGATCATAAGCTCAATAATAGCATGCAATGCAAAGCTGCGGTTTCCAAAGCGAGCAAAGTCCTTTCCTGTATTAAGAGAGGTATGTACTCCAGAGAGAGAGAGATCATTTTGCCCCTGTTCAAATCATTAGTAAGACCTCATCTGGAATATGCCGTTCAGTTTTGGGCACCAGTTCTCAAAAAGGATATCAGGGAACTGGAGAAAGTGCAGAGAAGGGCAACCAAACTGATAAGAGGCATGGAGCAACTCAGCTATGAGGCAAGATTAGAGGAACTGAATTTATTCACTCTTGATAAGAGGAGATTAAGGGGGGGATTTGATCAACATGTACAAATATATAAGGGGTCCATATAGGGAACTTGGTGTCGAGTTATTCACTTTAAAGTCAACAAAGAGGACAAGGGGGCACTCTTTACATCTAGAGGAGAAGAGATTTCATCTCCAAATACGGAAAGGTTTCTTCACGGTAAGAGCTGTAAAAATGTGGAATAGACTCCCTGCAGAGGTGGTTATGGCCAGCTCAGTGGATTGCTTTAAGAAAGGCCTGGATTATTTCCTAAGTGTGGGTAATATAATAATATAAATTTATAGGTAAAGTTGATCCGGGGAAAATCCGATTGCCTCTCGGGGGATCAGGAAGGAATTTTTTCCCCTGCTTTAGCAAATTGGATCATGCTCTGCTGTTTTTTTTTTGCCTTCCTCTGGATCAACTGTGGGTATAGAATTGGGTATATGGGCTGGTATATGTATATATGTATGTATGTGTATATATATATTTTTTTTTTGGTTGAACTGGATGGACTTGTGTCTTTTTTCAACCTAACTATGTAACTATGTAACCTCGAGTCCAATCGCGGGTTCCGCAGATTCGATCACTGCAGGGATACCCACGATCGTCTCACGGGAGATGCTAAAGTAAACAAGCATCTCCTTTTTCTGCCTAGCAACAGTGACACTGATCTCTGCTCCCTGTGATTGGAGCAGAGATCAGTTATGTGTAAAACACAGCCACGCCACCCACAGATAGCAACACGCCCCTGGGACACACTTAACACCTACACTGCCAGTGTAATTTACACAGGAATCAGTGCATTTGTATAGCAATGATTGCTGTATAAATGACAATGGTCCCAAATCTGTCAAAAATGTAAAATGGGTCCGCCATAATGTCGCAGTCACAATAAAAATCGCTGATCCATTACTAGTAAAAAAAAAAAAGTAATAAAAAAGCCAGAAAGAGGCACTTTATGCGATTCTGTCAGTTTTAACAAATCGCATTAGGGATCACTAGTTCTAAGTATTGTGATTCTTTCCTTTTTTTTATGCTTATTTATTACATTTGTCTCTTACCCTGAACATCATTATGCTATAGTGGTGAGAGTCTTCCACCACCCCTTCATAAAATACGCACAACTTTTTATATACCTTCTCTTACTTTATACGGGAATATATATATCACTCACAATCTTAGTGCCTATAGAATTTATTAGCCTCCTAGGCCAATTTCCTGTCATAGTACCGCGCATCACTCCTTTATCTTTTTAAAAAAGCCAGAAAGCTATCCTTTTTGTAAACACTAATTTTTGCACAAACCAATCGCTTACTGCGAATTTTATCAAAAATATGTAGAACACTACGCATCGGCCTAAACTGGAGGGAAAAAAAAATGTTTACACATTTTTGGGGGATATAGCAAAAAGTAGAAAATGCGTTTTCAAAATTGTCGCTCTTTTTTGTTTATAGTGCAAAAAATAAAAACCGACTGAACACCACGAAAAGAAAGTTCTATTTGTGGGGAGAAAAAAGACAAATTGTCAAAAAAAAGTCAATTTGGGAGCCAAGTCGCACAAATGTGCAATTGCAAGTTAATGCGACGCAGTACCCAATTGCAAAAAGTGGTCTTTGGCCAGCAAAATGGTCTGTGGCTTATGTAGAACATCTTTTCCTCCCACAAAACAGAAGCATTGTGCATAAATATGAGTCAAAACCTCAGTCAATCTCCTTTAGCTGTAACAGGTTTCTGTGCCTGATGTCCCTCCTGCTCCTGGCTGAATTTCCAAGTTCTGACTTCCTATTTCCTTCCTTTACCAGTCCTGATACTACATGTCCCATTCATGCTTTGAGCCTCTGTAGTTTCAGGGCAGGCTTAGGGAGTAGCTTAGCAGTTCTGAGAGTTGATGTGGGTGGGTCCTAAAGTTATGGTGGGTGTTTCAAGGAGTGTATTGGAATTCTGCAGTGAACAAAGTGCTGTACAACAGGAAGTGTAACCTTACAAACTATCTCTTGAACAAGAAATTTGCCATTCTGGCTATAAAGGGCACACAAATGTAAGACTGGTCACTTTTTTCTGCTCCAATCTTATTCTTTTTAACAAAAAAACACCAAGTTGTCTTTATTGAAGGCATGATGCGCAACGTGTTAATCATACTCAGTCTCTGCTGCGTCTACCTTGTCCCTTAGTTGATCAACCATTACACAGTGCGCATTCTCAGCATGCCCAGCTTACTTAAAATTACTATGTCTTTCCAAACACCCCCATTTTATGCAGTTCAACCGCTTTTATTGAATTATGAATAGTTTGCTTGTTCCAAATTCATCCAAATATATTACCTTCAATAAAAGATGCGTCCATTGTGTATGCTTTATGAACTGTATGTAGCCCAACTATATTATGAACATAAAAAGTAGTGCAAAACAAAATTGACATACTGCAACAATCAACTCAAAACCTCATGATCTCACTGTACTTAAACAGTGTAAATACCTTTAATGAATAAAGAACAAAATGTGAAAAATAGTCTTAACTTTTAAAGCATAATATAGTTAAGCACGATTCTGGATAAAATTAAATTAAAATAGTTTGCTTCGAATAAAGATCACGATACTCGGCGCAACATTTTACTTTCTACAAAAAAAAGTGCCAACTTTAGTTTATTTTTTTAATTAGTTGAAGTAATTTTTGGGAACATTTGAAAGACTGCTGCCCAAAGACAGCGTGACAAAATATTGCAACGATTGGGATTAGTAAACCACAGACTACAATCTTGCTGGTATTGGAAGAATTTGACATTGCTATTCATTTTAGGGGCCCAGAAATCGGAGTGGTTCGGGGTAGCACTCTATTTCTCTATTACAATATGCTTTTCTGGATGGTCTTTTATAGCTGTATGAAAAAAATTCAATAAAAAAACATGAATTGATCACAAAATAATGCAACAACTGCCATTTTATTCTTTAGGATATCTGATTTATATAGATATATCCACACACACTTTTGTAAATATTTCATTTTGGGATGCACCGAAACATAGGCCGGAGGCGGCGGCTGCTGGGACCCGAGAGGAGCGGAGGCTGCTGGGACCCGAGAGGAGCGGAGGCGGCTGCTGGGACCCGAAAGGAGCGGAGGCGGCTACTGGCACCGAGAGGAGCGGAATGCGGCTACTGGCACCGAGAGGAGCGAAGGCAGCTGCTGGGACCAGTGAGGCGCGAGGCGGCTGCTGGGACCAGTGAGGCGCGAGGCGGATGCTGGGACCAGTGAGGTGCGAGGCGGCTGCTGGGACAAGTGAGACGCGAGGCGGCTGCTGGGACCAGTGAGGCGCGAGGTTGCTGCTGGGACCAGTGAGGCGCGAGGCGGCTGCTGGGAGCCTGAGGCGCGAAGCGGCTACTGGGACCCGTGAGGCGCGAGGTGGCTACTGGGACCCGTGAGGCAGCTACTGGAGATCCGTGAGGCGCGAGGCGGCTGCTGGGAGCCTGAGGCGCGAGGCGGCTACTGGGACCCGTGAGGTGCAAGGCGGCTACTGGGACCAGTGATGCGGCTACTGGAGACCCGTTAGGGGCGAGGCGGCTACTGAGATCCGTGAATCGCGAGGCAGATGCTGAAATCCGTGAGGCGCGAGACGGATACTGAGACCCGGGAGTCGCGAGGCGGATACTGAGACCCGGGAGGCGCAAAGGCAGCTGCTGGCGCGAGGCGGATACTGAGACCCGGGAGTCGCGAGGCGGATACTGAGACCCGGGAGGCGCAAAGGCAGCTGCTGGGACCATGAGGAGCAAAGGCAGCTACTGGGACCATGAGGAGCAAAGGCAGCTACTGGGACCATGAGAAGCGAAGGCAGCTACTGGGACCATGAGGAGCGAAGGCAGCTACTGGGACCATGAGGAGCGAAGGCAGCTACTGGGACCATGAGGAGCGAAGGCAGCTACTGGGACCATGAGGAGCGAAGGCAGCTACTGGGACCATGAGGAGCGAAGGCAGCTGCTGGGACCATGAGGAGCGAAGGCAGCTGCTGGGACCATGAGGAGCGAAGGCAGCTGCTGGGACCATGAGGAGCGAAGGCAGCTGCTGGGACCCTTGAGGCAGCTGCTGGGACCATGAGGAGCGAAGGCGACTACTGGGACCATGAGGAGCGAAGGCAGCTACTGGGACCATGAGGAGCGAAGGCAGCTACTGGGACCATGAGGAAAAAAGGCAGCTACTGGGACCATGAGGAAAAAAGGCAGCTACTGGG
The DNA here is from genome assembly GCF_037356315.1 of Lithobates pipiens. Classification (NCBI taxonomy): domain Eukaryota; kingdom Metazoa; phylum Chordata; class Amphibia; order Anura; family Ranidae; genus Lithobates; species Lithobates pipiens. Next base: position 1,616,072 of record NW_027507889.1, on the reverse strand, counting down.
ACCATGAGGAAAAAAGGCAGCTACTGGGACCATGAGGAGCGAAGGCAGCTACTGGGACCATGAGGAACGAAGGCAGCTACTGGGACCATGAGGAGCGAAGGCAGCTGCTGGGACCCTTGAGGCAGCTGCTGGGACCATGAGGAGCGAAGGCAGCTACTGGGACCATGAGGAGCGAAGGCAGCTACTGGGACCATGAGGAGCGAAGGCAGCTACTGGGACCATGAGGAGCGAAGGCAGCTACTGGGACCATGAGGAGCGAAGGCGCCTACTGGGACCATGAGGAGCGAAGGCGACTACTGGGACCATGAGGAGCGAAGGCGACTACTGGGACCATGAGGAGCGAAGGCGACTACTGGGACCATGAGGAGCGAAGGCGACTACTGGGACCATGAGGAGCGAAGGCGACTACTGGGACCATGAGGAGCGAAGGCGACTACTGGGACCATGAGGAGCGAAGGCAGCTACTGGGACCATGAGGAGCGAAGGCAGCTACTGGGACCATGAGGAGCGAAGGCAGCTACTGGGACCATGAGGAGCGAAGGCAGCTACTGGGACCATGAGGAGCGAAGGCAGCTACTGGGACCATGAGGAGCGAAGGCAGCTACTGGGACCATGAGGAGCGAAGGCAGCTACTGGGACCATGAGGAGCGAAGGCAGCTACTGGGACCATGAGGAGCGAAGGCAGCTACTGGGACCATGAGGAGCGAAGGCAGCTACTGGGACCATGAGGAGCGAAGGCGACTACTGGGACCATGAGGAGCGAAGGCGACTACTGGGACCATGAGGAGCGAAGGCGACTACTGGGACCATGAGGAGCGAAGGCGACTACTGGGACCATGAGGAGCGAAGGCGACTACTGGGACCATGAGGAGCGAAGGCGACTACTGGGACCATGAGGAGCGAAGGCGACTACTGGGACCATGAGGAGCGAAGGCGACTACTGGGACCATGAGGAGCGAAGGCGACTACTGGGACCATGAGGAGCGAAGGCAGCTACTGGGACCATGAGGAGCGAAGGCAGCTACTGGGACCATGAGGAGCGAAGGCAGCTACTGGGACCATGAGGAGCGAAGGCAGCTACTGGGACCATGAGGAGCGAAGGCAGCTACTGGGACCATGAGGAGCGAAGGCAGCTACTGGGACCATGAGGAGCGAAGGCAGCTACTGGGACCATGAGGAAAAAAGGCAGCTACTGGGACCATGGGGAGCGAAGGCAGCTGCTGGGGCCCTTGAGGCAGCTGCTGGGACCATGAGGAGCGAAGGCGACTACTGGGACCATGAGGAGCGAAGGCAGCTACTGGGACCATGAGGAGCGAAGGCAGCTACTGGGACCATGAGGAGCGAAGGCAGCTACTGAGACCATGAGGAAAAAAGGCAGCTACTGGGACCATGAGGAGCGAAGGCAGCTGCTGGGACCCTTGAGGCAGCTGCTGGGACCATGAGGAGCGAAGGCGACTACTGGGACCATGAGGAGCGAAGGCGGCTACTGGGACCATGAGGAGCAAAGGCGGCTACTGGGACCATGAGGAGCGAAGGCGGCTACTGGGACCATGCGGAGCGAAGGCGGCTACTGGGACCATGAGGAGCGAAGGCGACTACTGGGACCATGAGGAGCGAAGGCGACTACTGGGACCATGAGGAGCGAAGGCGACTACTGGGACCATGAGGAGCGAAGGCGACTACTGGGACCATGAGGAGCGAAGGCAGCTACTGGGACCCTTGAGGCAGCTGCTGGGACCATGAGGAGCAAAGGCAGCTACTGGGACCATGAGGAGCGAAGGCAGCTACTGGGACCATGAGGAGCGAAGGCAGCTACTGGGACCATGAGGAGCGAAGGCAGCTACTGGGACCATGAGGAGCGAAGGCAGCTGCTGGGACCATGAGGAGCGAAGGCAGCTGCTGGGACCATGAGGAGCGAAGGCAGCTACTGGGACCATGAGGAAAAAAGGCAGCTACTGGGACCATGAGGAAAAAAGGCAGCTACTGGGACCATGGGGAGCGAAGGCAGCTGCTGGGACCCTTGAGGCAGCTGCTGGGACCATGAGGAGCGAAGGCAGCTACTGGGACCATGAGGAGCGAAGGCAGCTACTGGGACCATGAGGAGCGAAGGCAGCTACTGGGACCATGAGGAGCGAAGGCAGCTACTGAGACCATGAGGAAAAAAGGCAGCTACTGGGACCATGAGGAGCGAAGGCAGCTGCTGGGACCCTTGAGGCAGCTGCTGGGACCATGAGGAGCGAAGGCGACTACTGGGACCATGAGGAGCGAAGGCGGCTACTGGGACCATGAGGAGCGAAGGCGGCTACTGGGACCATGAGGAGCGAAGGCGGCTACTGGGACCATGCGGAGCGAAGGCGGCTACTGGGACCATGAGGAGCGAAGGCGACTACTGGGACCATGAGGAGCGAAGGCGACTACTGGGACCATGAGGAGCGAAGGCGACTACTGGGACCATGAGGAGCGAAGGCGACTACTGGGACCATGAGGAGCGAAGGCGACTACTGGGACCATGAGGAGCGAAGGCGACTACTGGGACCATGAGGAGCGAAGGCAGCTGCTGGGACCCTTGAGGCAGCTGCTGGGACCATGAGGAGCAAAGGCAGCTACTGGGACCATGAGGAGCGAAGGCAGCTGCTGGGACCATGAGGAGCGAAGGCAGCTACTGGGACCATGAGGAGCGAAGGCAGCTACTGGGACCATGAGGAGCGAAGGCAGCTACTGGGACCATGAGGAGCGAAGGCAGCTGCTGGGACCCTTGAGGCAGCTGCTGGAACCATGAGGAGCAAAGGCAGCTACTGGGACCATGAGGAGCGAAGGCAGCTACTGGGACCATGAGGAGCGAAGGCAACTACTGGGACCATGAGGAGCGAAGGCATCTACTGGGACCAAGAGGAGCGAAGGCAGCTACTGGGACCATGAGGAGCGAAGGCAGCTACTGGGACCATGAGGAGCAAAGGCAGCTACTGGGACCATGAGGAGCAAAGGCAGCTACTGGGACCATGAGGAGCAAAGGCAGCTACTGGGACCATGAGGAGCAAAGGCAGCTACTGGGACCATGAGGAGCAAAGGCAGCTACTGGGACCATGAGGAGCAAAGGCAGCTGCTGGGACCATGAGGAGCAAAGGCAGCTGCTGGGACCCTTGAGGCAGCTGCTGGGACCATGAGGAGCGAAGGCAGCTACTGGGACCATGAGGAGCGAAGGCAGCTACTGGGACCATGAGGAGCGAAGGCAGCTACTGGGACCATGAGGAGCAAAGGCAGCTACTGGGACCATGAGGAGCAAAGGCAGCTACTGGGACCATGAGGAGCAAAGGCAGCTACTGGGACCATGAGGAGCGAAGGCAGCTACTGGGACCATGAGGAGCGAAGGCAGCTACTGGGACCATGAGGAGCAAAGGCAGCTGCTGGGACCATGAGGAGCAAAGGCAGCTGCTGGGACCATGAGGAGCAAAGGCAGCTGCTGGGACCATGAGGAGCGAAGGCAGCTACTGGGACCATGAGGAGCGAAGGCAGCTACTGGGACCATGAGGAGCGAAGGCAGCTGCTGGGACCCTTGAGGCAGCTGCTGGGACCATGAGGAGCAAAGGCAGCTACTGGGACCATGAGGAGCGAAGGCAGCTACTGGGACCATGAGGAGCAATGGCAGCTACTGGGACCATGAGGAGCGAAGGCAGCTACTGGGACCATGAGGAGCAAAGGCAGCTACTGGGACCATGAGGAGCAAAGGCAGCTACTGGGACCATGAGGAGCAAAGGCAGCTACTGGGACCATGAGGAGCAAAGGCAGCTGCTGGGACCATGAGGAGCAAAGGCAGCTGCTGGGACCCTTGAGGCAGCTACTGGGACCATGAGGAGCGAAGGCAGCTACTGGGACCATGAGGAGCGAAGGCAGCTACTGGGACCATGAGGAGCGAGGGCAGCTACTGGGACCATGAGGAGCGAAGGCAGCTACTGGGACCATGAGGAGCGAAGGCAGCTACTGGGACCATGAGGAGCGAAGGCAGCTACTGGGACCATGAGGAGCGAAGGCAGATACTGGGACCATGAGGAGCAAAGGCAGCTACTGGGACCATGAGGAGCAAAGGCAGCTACTGGGACCATGAGGAGCAAAGGCAGCTACTGGGACCATGAGGAGCAAAGGCAGCTGCTGGGACCATGAGGAGCAAAGGCAGCTGCTGGGACCCTTGAGGCAGCTACTGGGACCATGAGGAGCGAAGGCAGCTACTGGGACCATGAGGAGCGAAGGCAGCTACTGGGACCATGAGGAGCGAGGGCAGCTACTGGGACCATGAGGAGCGAAGGCAGCTACTGGGACCATGAGGAGCGAAGGCAGCTACTGGGACCATGAGGAGCGAAGGCAGCTACTGGGACCATGAGGAGCGAAGGCAGATACTGGGACCATGAGGAGCGAAGGCAGCTACTGGGACCATGAGGAGCGAAGGCAGCTACTGGGACCATGAGGAGCGAAGGCAGCTACTGGGACCATGAGGAGCGAAGGCAGCTACTGGGACCATGAGGAGCGAAGGCAGCTGCTGGGACCCTTGAGGCAGCTGCTGGGACCATGAGGAGCAAAGGCAGCTACTGGGACCATGAGGAGCGAAGGCAGCTACTGGGACCATGAGGAGCAATGGCAGCTACTGGGACCATGAGGAGCGAAGGCAGCTACTGGGACCATGAGGAGCAAAGGCAGCTACTGGGACCATGAGGAGCAAAGGCAGCTACTGGGACCATGAGGAGCAAAGGCAGCTACTGGGACCATGAGGAGCAAAGGCAGCTGCTGGGACCATGAGGAGCAAAGGCAGCTGCTGGGACCCTTGAGGCAGCTACTGGGACCATGAGGAGCGAAGGCAGCTACTGGGACCATGAGGAGCGAAGGCAGCTACTGGGACCATGAGGAGCAAAGGCAGCTACTGGGACCATGAGGAGCGAAGGCAGCTACTGGGACCATGAGGAGCGAAGGCAGCTGCTGGGACCATGAGGAGCGAAGGCAGCTGCTGGGACCCTTGAGGCAGCTGCTGGGACCATAAGGAGCAAAGGCGACTACTGGGACCATGAGGAGCGAAGGCAGCTACTGGGACCATGAGGAGCAAAGGCAGCTGCTGGGACCCTTGAGGCAGCTGCTGGGACCATGAGGAGCGAAGGCAGCTGCTGGGACCATGAGGAGCGAAGGCAGCTGCTGGGACCCTTGAGGCAGCTGCTGGGACCATGAGGAGCGAAGGCAGCTGCTGGGACCATGAGGAGCGAAGGCAGCTGCTGGGACCATGAGGAGCGAAGGCAGCTGCTGGGACCATGAGGAGCGAAGGCAGCTACTGGGACCATGAGGAGCGAAGGCAGCTACTGGGACCATGAGGAGCGAAGGCAGCTGCTGGGACCATGAGGAGCGAAGGCAGCTGCTGGGACCATGAGGAGCGAAGGCAGCTGCTGGGACCATGAGGAGCGAAGGCAGCTACTGGGACCATGAGGAGCGAAGGCAGCTGCTGGGAACCTTGAGGCAGCTGCTGGGACCATGAGGAGCGAAGGCAGCTGCTGGGACCATGAGGAGCGAAGGCAGCTGCTGGGACCATGAGGAGCGAAGGCAGCTGCTGGGACCATGAGGAGCGAAGGCAGCTACTGGGACCATGAGGAGCGAAGGCAGCTACTGGGACCATGAGGAGCGAAGGCAGCTACTGGGACCATGAGGAGCGAAGGCAGCTACTGGGACCATGAGGAGCGAAGGCAGCTACTGGGACCATGAGGAGCGAAGGCAGCTACTGGGACCATGAGGAGCGAAGGCAGCTACTGGGACCATGAGGAGCGAGGTCAGCTACTGGGACCATGAGGAGCGAAGGCAGCTACTGGGACCATGAGGAGCGAAGGCAGCTGCTGGGACCATGAGGAGCGAAGGCAGCTGCTGGAACCCTTGAGGCAGCTGCTGGGACCATAAGGAGCGAAGGCGACTACTGGGACCATGAGGAGCGAAGGCAGCTACTGGGACCATGAGGAGCAAAGGCAGCTGCTGGGACCCTTGAGGCAGCTGCTGGGACCATGAGGAGCGAAGGCAGCTGCTGGGACCATGAGGAGCGAAGGCAGCTGCTGGGACCCTTGAGGCAGGTGCTGGGACCATGAGGAGCGACGGCAGCTGCTGGGACCATGAGGAGCGAAGGCAGCTGCTGGGACCATGAGGAGCGAAGGCAGCTGCTGGGACCATGAGGAGCGATGGCAGCTGCTGGGACCATGAGGAGCGAAGGCAGCTACTGGGACCATGAGGAGCGAAGGCAGCTACTGGGAACATGAGGAGCGAAGGCAGCTACTGGGACCATGAGGAGTGAAGGCAGCTACTGGGACCATGAGGAGCGAGGGCAGCTACTGGGACCATGAGGAGCGAAGGCAGCTACTGGGACCATGAGGAGCGAAGGCAGCTGCTGGGACCATGAGGAGCGAAGGCAGCTGCTGGGACCATGAGGAGCGAAGGCAGCTACTGGGACCATGAGGAGCGAAGGCAGCTACTGGGACCATGAGGAGCGAAGGCAGCTACTGGGACCATGAGGAGCGAAGGCAGCTGCTGGGACCCTTGAGGCAGCTGCTGGGACCATGAGGAGCAAAGGCAGCTACTGGGACCATGAGGAGCGAAGGCAGCTACTGGGACCATGAGGAGCGAAGGCAGCTACTGGGACCATGAGGAGCGAAGGCAGCTACTGGGGCCATGAGGAGCGAAGGCAGCTGCTGGGACCCTTGAGGCAGCTGCTGGGACCATGAGGAGCGAAGGAAGCTACTGGGACCATGAGGAGCAAAGGCAGCTGCTGGGACCCTTGAGGCAGCTGCTGGGACCATGAGGAGCGAAGGCAGCTGCTGGGACCATGAGGAGCGAAGGCAGCTGCTGGGACCCTTGAGGCAGCTGCTGGGACCATGAGGAGCAAAGGCAGCTACTGGGACCATGAGGAGCGAAGGCAGCTACTGGGACCATGAGGAGCGAAGGCAGCTACTGGGACCATGAGGAGCGAAGGCAGCTACTGGGACCATGAGGAGCGAAGGCAGCTACCGGGACCATGAGGAGCGAAGGCAGCTGCTGGGACCATGAGGAGCGAAGGCAGCTGCTGGGACCATGAGGAGCGAAGGAAGCTGCTGGGACCCTTGAGGCAGCTGCTGGGACCATGAGGAGCGAAGGCGACTACTGGGACCATGAGGAGCGAAGGCAGCTACTGGGACCATGAGGAGCAAAGGCAGCTGCTGGGACCCTTGAGGCAGCTGCTGGGACCATGAGGAGCGAAGGCAGCTGCTGGGACCATGAGGAGCGAAGGCAGCTGCTGGGACCCTTGAGGCAGCTGCTGGGACCATGAGGAGCGAAGGCAGCTGCTGGGACCATGAGGAGCGAAGGCAGCTGCTGGGACCATGAGGAGCGAAGGTAGCTGCTGGGACCATGAGGAGTGAAGGCAGCTACTGGGACCATGAGGAGCGAAGGCAGCTACTGGGACCATGAGGAGCGAAGGCAGCTACTGGGACCATGAGGAGCAAAGGCAGCTGCTGGGACCCTTGAGGCAGCTGCTGGGACCATGAGGAGCGAAGGCAGCTGCTGGGACCATGAGGAGCGAAGCCAGCTGCTGGGACCCTTGAGGCAGCTGCTGGGACCATGAGGAGCGAAGGCAGCTGCTGGGACCATGAGGAGCGAAGGCAGCTGCTGGGACCATGAGGAGCGAAGGCAGCTGCTGGGACCATGAGGAGGGAAGGCAGCTACTGGGACCATGAGGAGCGAAGGCAGCTACTGGGACCATGAGGAGCGAAGGCAGCTACTGGGACCATGAGGAGCGAAGGCAGCTACTGGGACCATGAGGAGCGAAGGCAGCTACTGGGACCATGAGGAGCGAAGGCAGCTACTGGGACCATGAGAAGCAAAGGCAGCTACTGGGACCATGAGGAGCGAAGGCAGCTACTGGGACCATGAGGAGCGAAGGCAGCTACTGGGACCATGAGGAGCGAAGGCAGCTACTGGGACCATGAGGAGCGAAGGCAGCTACTGGGACCATGAGGAGCGAAGGCAGCTGCTGGGACCATGAGGAGCGAAGGCAGCTGCTGGGACCGTTGAGGCAGCTACTGGGACCATGAGGAGCAAAGGCAGCTACTGGGACCATGAGGAGCAAAGGCAGCTACTGGGACCATGAGGAGCAAAGGCAGCTACTGGGACCATGAGGAGCAAAGGCAGCTACTGGGACCATGAGGAGCAAAGGCAGCTACTGGGACCATGAGGAGCGAAGGCAGCTGCTGGGACCATGAGGAGCAAAGGCAGCTACTGGGACCATGAGGAGCGAAGGCAGCTGCTGGGACCATGAGGAGCGAAGGCAGCTGCTGGGACCATGAGGAGCGAAGGCAGCTGCTGGGACCATGAGGAGCAAAGGCAGCTGCTGGGACCATGAGGAGCAAAGGCAGCTGCTGGGACCATGAGGAGCAAAGGCAGCTGCTGGGACCATGAGGAGCAAAGGCAGCTGCTGGGACCCTTGAGGCAGCTGCTGGGACCATGAGGAGCGAAGGCAGCTACTGGGACCATGAGGAGCGAAGGCAGCTACTGGGACCATGAGGAGCGAAGGCAGCTACTGGGACCATGAGGAGCGAAGGCAGCTACGGGGACCATGAGGAGTGAAGGCAGCTACTGGGACCCTTGAGGCAGCTGCTGGGACCATGAGGAGCCAAGGCGACTACTGGGACCATGAGGAGCGAAGGCAGCTACTGGGACCATGAGGAGCGAAGGCAGCTACTGGGACCATGAGGAGCGAAGGCAGCTACTGGGACCATGAGGAGCGAAGGCAGCTACTGGGACCATGAGGAGCAAAGGCAGCTACTGGGACCATGAGGAGCAAAGGCAGCTGCTGGGACCCTTGAGGCAGCTGCTGGGACCATGAGGAGCGAAGGCAGCTACTGGGACCATGAGGAGCGAAGGCAGCTACTGGGACCATGAGGAGCGAAGGCAGCTACTGGGACCATGAGGAGCGAAGGCAGCTACTGGGACCATGAGGAGCGAAGGCAGCTACTGGGACCCTTGAGGCAGCTGCTGGGACCATGAGGAGCGAAGGCGACTACTGGGACCATGAGGAGCGAAGGCAGCTACTGGGACCATGAGGAGCGAAGGCAGCTACTGGGACCATGAGGAGCAAAGGCAGCTACTGGGACCATGAGGGGCGAAGGCAGCTACTGGGACCATGAGGAGCGAAGGCAGCTACTGGGACCATGAGGAGCAAAGGCAGCTACTGGGACCATGAGGAGTGAAGGCAGCTACTGGGACCATGAGGAGCGAAGGCAGCTACTGGGACCATGAGGAGCAAAGGCAGCTACTGGGACCATGAGGAGCAAAGGCAGCTACTGGGACCATGAGGAGCAAAGGCAGCTACTGGGAACATGAGGAGCAAAGGCAGCTGCTGGGACCATGAGGAGCAATGGCAGATGCTGGGACCCTTGAGGCAGCTGCTGGGACCATGAGGAGCGAAGGCAGCTACTGGGACCATGAGGAGCGAAGGCAGCTACTGGGACCATGAGGAGCAAAGGCAGCTACTGGGACCATGAGGAGCAAAGGCAGCTATTGGGACCATGAGGAGCAAAGGCAGCTACTGGGACCATGAGGAGCAAAGGCAGCTACTGGGACCATGAGGAGCAAAGGCAGCTGCTGGGACCATGAGGAGCAAAGGCAGCTGCTGGGACCCTTGAGGCAGCTGCTGGGACCATGAGGAGCGAAGGCAGCTACTGGGACCATGAGGAGCGAAGGCAGCTACTGGGACCATGAGGAGCAAAGGCAGCTACTGGGACCATGAGGAGCAAAGGCAGCTACTGGGACCATGAGGAGCAAAGGCAGCTACTGGGACCATGAGGAGCAAAGGCAGCTGCTGGGACCATGAGGAGCAAAGGCAGCTGCTGGGACCATGAGGAGCAAAGGCAGCTGCTGGGACCCTTGAGGCAGCTACTGGGACCATGAGGAGCGAAGGCAGCTACTGGGACCATGAGGAGCGAAGGCAGCTACTGGGACCATGAGGAGCGAAGGCAGCTACTGGGACCATGAGGAGCGAAGGCAGCTACTGGGACCATGAGGAGCGAAGGCAGCTACTGGGACCATGAGGAGCGAAGGCAGGGTAAAATTAAGAAAAAATGTGTACCCTTCACTTACTTTAGACGATGATTTAAATTTTTTTTACTGGTTATATGTTTTGAGTTACAGAGGAGGTCTAGGGCTAGAATTATTGCTCTCGCTCTAACGTTCGCAGCGATACCTCACATGTGTGGTTTGAACACTGTTTTCATATGTGAGCGGGACTTATGTATGCGTTCGCTTTTGCATGCGAGCACATGGGGACTGGGGCGCATTAAAAAAAAAAAAACATTTATTGTTCATTTTACTTTATTTATTTTAGTTTGACTTTTTTTCCCCAAAAATAAATTTTTTGATCACTTTTATTCCTATTACAAGGAATGTAAACATCCCTTGTAATAAGAATATGGCATGACAGGTCCTCTTTACAGTGAGATATGGGGTCAATAAGACCCCGCATCTCACCTCTAAGCTGGGAAGCCTGAAAAAAAAAAAAAGATTCTGGCTTTGATCGTATTGGCGAGTCGGTAGAAGCACCGGAGGGCGGCGGGAGGGGGGGTGTCTATGGGTATTACCGACTATGGCTGGGTATGGCTGGGTATCTCCAAGTATGGCTGGGTATCTCCGAGTATGGCTGGGTATCTCTGAGTATGACTGGGTATCTCCAAGTATGACTGGGTATCTCAGAGTATGACTGGATATCTCAGAGTATCAATGTGCTTTGGGCATCTCCAGGGATGTGTTCTGATCTTCTTTGTCCGTTATACTGCGGCAACTGACACACTTTTTTCTCTTTTATAGGGTCTCCTCTTTGTGGCAACCGTTACTAAGCCTCTGGACCAATCAAAGATAAGTACTCTAACAACATTTAACTGTAAATTAATTAATTAATTAATTCCCTTCTACCAGCGCCCCATACATAGTGGGCGGGGACAATTCTTGCCCCTCCCACTATTATTAATATTCCCATAGACACACTCCTAAACTTTGTAGACAGCCTTCCCAGAATAGTTGAAGCTGTTATAACTGCAAAGAGTGTGCCAACTAAATATTGAACCCTATGGACGAAGACTGATATTCCATTAAAGTTCGTGTGTGTTCGTGTGTAAAGGCAGGTGTCCCAATACTTTTGACAATATAGTGTATGTGTAAGGGGGCACTCTGCCACACTCTCATGCAAGGGGGAGATACTCTGCTATAAAGTGGGACTCTGATGTAAGGTGTTGTGGGTGATGCAATGGGCTTTGGGGCGATTCGATGTTCTGGGGAGATGCGATTGGGCGATGGGATTCGATGTGTTGGGGGCGAAGCGATTCGATGTGCTGATGCGATTCGATGTGCTGCAATGTGCTGGGGGCGATGTGATGTGCTGGGGGCGATTTGATGTTCTGGGGATATGTGATGCGATTGGGCGATGGGATTCTAGGTGTTGGGGTGAAGCGATTCGATGTGCTGATGCAATTCGATGTGTTGGGGGTGATGCAATGTGCTTTGGGCGATGCAATGTGCTGGGGGTGATTCAATGTGCTGGGGAGATGTGATTCGATGTGCTGGGGGAGATGCAATTCGATGTGCTGGGGGTGATGCGATTCGATGTGCTGGTGGAGATGCGATTCTATGTGCTGGGAGCAATGTGATGCGATGTGCTGGGGGCGATGCGATGTGCTGGGGCGATGCGATTCGATGTGATGTGCTGGGGGTGATGCGATTTGATGTGTTGCGGGTGATGCAATGTACTTTGGGAGATGCGATGCGCTGGGGGTGATTCAATGTGCTGGGGAGATGTGATTCGATGTGCTGGGGGAGATGCGATTCGATGTGCTGGGGGAGATGCAATTCGATGTGATGCCATGTGCTGGGGGGCGATGCGATGTGCTGGGGTGATGCGATTCGATGTGATGTGCTGGGGGCGATTCGATGTTCTCGGGAGATGTGATGCGATTGGGCGATGGGATTCGAGGTGTTGGGATGAAGCGATTCGATGTGCTGATGCGATTCGATGTGTTGGGGGTGATGCAATGTGCTTTGGGCGATGCAATGTGCTTTGGGGGATGCGTTGTGCTGGGGGTGATTCAATGTGCTGGGGGAGTTGCGATTCGATGTGCTGGGGGAGATGCGATTCTATGTGCTGGGGGAGATGCGATTCTATGTGCTGGGGGCAATGTGATGTGATATGCTGGGGGCAATGCGATGTGCTGGGGCGATGTGATTCGATGTGATGTGCTGTGGGCGATGCGATTTGATGTGTTGCGGGTGATGCAATGTGCTTTGGGGAGAGTCGATGTTCTGGGGAGATGCGATGCGATTGGGCGATGGGATTCGATGTGTTTTGGAGCGAAGCGATTCGATGTGCTGATGCGATTCGATGTTTTGGGGGTGATGCAATGTGCTTTGGGCGATGCGATGTGCTGGGGAGATGCGATTCGATGTGCTGGGGCCAATGTGATGTGCTGGGGGCGATTCGATGTGCTGGGGTGATGCAATGTGCTGGGGGTTATACAATTCGATGTTCTAGGGAGATGCGATTCGATGTGCTGGGGCGATGCGATGTGCTTGGGTGATGCGTTTCGATGCAATGTGGTGGGGCAAAGCGATTTGATGTGCTGATGTGATTCGATGTGTTGGGGGTGATGCAATGTGCTTTGGGCGATTTGATGCGCTGGGGCGATTTGATGTGCTGGGGGAGATGCAATGTGCTGGGGGAGATGCGATTCGATTTGCTGGGGAGATGTGATGTGCTGGGGGCGATGAGATGTGCTGGGGCTATGCGATTCGATGTGCTGATGCAATTTGAAGTGTTGGGGGTGATGCAATGTGCTGGGGTGATGCGATTCGATTTTCTGGGGGAGATCCGATTTGATGTCCTGGGGCGATTCAATGCGATGTGCTTGGGTGATGCGATTCGATGCGATGGGTGATGCGATTTGATGTGCTGGGGCGATGCGATGTGCTTGGGCAATTCGTTTTGATGCTATGTGGTGGGGCAAAGCGATTTGATGTGCTGATGTGATTCGATGTTTTGGGGGTGATGCAATGTGCTTTGGGCGATTTGATGTGCTGGGGCGATTAGATGTGCTGGGAGATGCAATGTGCTGGGGGAGATGCGATTCGATTTGCTGGGGCGATGCGATTCGATGTGATGATGCAATTCGAAGTGTTGGGGGTGATGCAATGTGCTGGGGTGATGTGATTCGATGTTCTGGGGGAGATGCGAATCGATGTGCTGGGGCGATTCAATGCGATGTGCTTGGGTGATGTGATTCGATGTTCTGATGCAATTTGATGTGTTGGGGTGATGCAATGTGCTTTGGGCGATGCGATGTGCTGGGGGCGATTCAATGTGCATTCTAAGGAAAGAGCAAGATCCAAAAGGCATCGGTCAGCTAGCCCTCCCAGGCAGGTAAAGATGGTAAAGAGGGAATGATGAACAGATAAACTGACAGCAACTGATGACAGCATCAGAAACCTGTTTCGCTAAACCTTTAAATTCTAATGTACTTTCATCAGCTAAAACATCTACAAATTCCATATTACTTTTCTACTCACCAAATATAAAACTCATCAGTTTTCCCGCTGTCCACCGTCTTTCAAGACTTCTGTATATCTGAAATTCTCCGGTCTTTCACAATCAATCGATCGAATTTTCTTCTAGGTTCAATATCACCCTGAATGCGCACGATCTCGTCTGATCTCGGATGCTAAGCAGGGTCGGGCCTGCTTAGTGCTTGGATGGGAGACCTCCTGGGAATACCAGGTGCCGTAGGCTTTTTTTAAATATGTTGTTAGTGTAGACGACCTGTTTTATTTTTCTGCTTGTTTGCCAAGGTTGATCATCTTGACGTTTGTCAAGAGGGTTGAGAGTGGCCAGCAAGATCGCCTATGGCTACATCACCCTGAATGCTCCCGATCTTATCTTATCTCGTCTGATCTCGAATGCTAAGCAGTGTCGGGCCTGGTTAGTACCTGGATGGAAGACCGCTTGGGAATACCAGGTGCCGTAGGCTTTTTTTTAATATGTTGTTGGTGTCGACAACCTGTTATATTTTTCTACTGATTTGCAGAAGTGACCATCTTGGCGTTTGTCAAGAGGGTTGAGAGTGGCCAGCAAGGTCGCCTACAGCCACATCACCCTGAATGCTCTTGATCTTGTCTGATCTCGGATGCAAAGCAGGGTCGGGCTTGGTTAGTACCTGGATGGGAGACCGCCTGGGAATAACAGGTGCCATAGGCTTTTTTGTAATATGTTGTTTGTGTAGACGACCAGATTAAATTTTTCTGCTTGTTTGCTGAGGTGATCATCTTGACGTTTGTCAAGAGGGTTGAGAGTGGACAAAAGTGATCAGATTTTTTTTTTTTTAAAGGGACAATGCAAAAAAAGAAAAAAAAATAAGATTTTTTTTTTAAAGCACCCCCCTCCCATCTTCGCATGCTTGCGCAGCAAAGAAAACGCTTACGTAAGTCACACCTCATATATAAATGGTGTTCAAATCACACATAAGGTATTGCCACAAACTAGATCTCCTCTGTAACTCTAACCTGGTAACCGTTACATTATTTTTAAAAGCGCTGTCTATGGAGATTTATTAAGTTCCTTAGTTTGTCGTCATTCCAGTAATGTTCACAAGCATGACATTGACATTAAGTATCTATTTACTTGGCATAACATCATCTTTTACATTATAGAAAAAAATTGGGCTAACTTTATGGGTTTTTTTTTTCATAAAAGTGTATTTTTCCCCCCAAAAATGTGTTTGAAAGAGCACTGCGCAAATATCATGAGACAAAAAAAATGATTTCAACGATCACCAATTTATTCGCTAGGGTCTATGCTAAAATATATATATATATATATATATACAGTAGGTGCCGCCATTTTCCTATAGGAGCGAGAGAGCGGCGATAATGTCTCGGGGGCATACCAGGCCCTTAGGTCCGGTAGGAATTTTAAGGGGAATCCCCTACGCCAAAAAAAGGAGTGGGGTCCCCCTCAAAATCCATACCAGACCCCTATCCGAGCACGCAGCCCGGCCGGTCAGGAAAGGGGGTGGGGACGAACGAGCGCCCCCCCCCCCCCTGAGCCATACCAGGCTCAACATGGGGGGTGCCTTGGGGAAGGGGGGGCGGCACGGCGCGGCCCCCGCACCCCAAAGCACCTTGTACCCATGTTGATGAGGACAAGGGCCTCTTCCCGACAACCCTGGCCGTTGGTTGTCGGGGTCTGCGGGCGGGGGGCTTATCGGAATCTGGGAGCCCCCTTTAATAAGGGGGCCCCCGGATAGCGTCCCCCCACCCTATGTGAATGAGTATGGGGTGCAATGTACTTTTAAGATCAGCCTAACTTCCTTATCCTTTGGATTACAAATTATAAAGGACCATCATAGCTAGCAGAAGAAAAGAAGATTAAAGAATGTTTACTATTAACAAGATCTTGCAACTAGCTATTAAAGTAGGGGGAGCTCCCTTGTGGTTTCACCTTGTAAAATTGTTGTTTTGCATTCATTGTTCTGTCATTTTACGTTAGGATGACAGTACAATTATTCTAACCACCTGTTTATCATAATTACAGTAAAGTATATTTATGGTTAAGTACTTCAATTGTGTGGAGTATTGTTTTCTCTCAGCAGGTGGAGCCATCGGGTGTCCTGGTAATAATACAGGTATATTATATTGTATTGTGGCGTTACCTCTCACCATTTCATTACACATTCATATTGCACCACAGCTGTGTCAAGGGGACTGAGTCAAGTCAAGGGGGGTTCATTAGCAAAGTGCAGGTGCAAATAAAACCAGCAGCTCCTTCAGGGGTTAGTGCTACATGGTAATGGGGGGAAAAAAATCAAGCCGTTTTTGTTCAACCCACTGGTTGAGCACAAAGAAACATTCTGATGTATGGACTGAGCTTACATGAAAGAAGAACTTAATTAAAACCAGCAACAGTTGAGACAATGAACACCTTGGTCAGGTCTATGTACAGTATATCTATGCATATTGTATAGAGTACAGGGATTAAGAGCAAGCAATAAACAAAACAGAGTACAGCAGTAAGGATAACTGCCACATTCACAACAGGGTTCTCCTTTACATCCATGTCTCTAAAGTCCCACCCAGTAGTGCACCTCAACCCTATATATTGTGGACCTATACCAGTCCTTAAGGATTAGCAGACTGTACCTCACTCAACCCAATATACTGTAGTACGCTATACCTTACCAGTCCTTAGAAGGACCTTTGTGCAAATAGTAGGTTGTGATTAGCAGACTGTACCTCAGTCCCTATACTCATAAAGGACTGCTGCAGAATAGGGCAGTAGTCAGCAGTAGTGCACCTCAATCCTATATATTGTGGACCTATACCAGTCCTTAAGGATTAGCAGACTGTACCTCACTCAACCCTATATACTGTAGTACGCTATACCTTACCAGTCCTTAGAAGGACCTTTGTGGAACTAGTAGGTTGTGATTAGCAGACTGTACCTCAGTCCCTATACTCATAAAGGACTGCTGCAGAATAGGGCAGCAGTCAGCAGTAGTGCACCTCAACCCTATATATTGTGGACCTATACCAGTCCTTAAGGATTAGCAGACTGTACCTCACTCAACCCTATATACTGTAGTACGCTATACCTTACCAGTCCTTAGAAGGACCTTTGTGCAGTGAATCTGGGATCGATAACTACAAGCATTCTTTTTTTATATGTGAAATTCTGACAATTCAGGACTCTTGAGACAATGGAGGCGAGGGAAGGTCAGGGTAGGCAAAGAAGAGGGTGCAGGAGATGATCACCAGCACCGTGATATAGAGCACTGACACCTGCACCGTGATAGAGCGATATGACACCAGCACCGTGACATAACACATGTATGAGGTGAATCTGGGATCGACAACTACAAGCATTCTTTTTTTATATGTGAAATTCTGACAATTCAGGACTCTTGAGACAATGGAGGCGAGGGAAGGTCAGGGTAGGCAAAGAAGAGGGTGCAGGAGATGATCACCAGCACCGTGATATAGAGCACTGACACCTGCACCGTGATAGAGCGATCTGACACCAGCACCGTGACATAACACATGTATGAGGTGAATCTGGGATCGACAACTACAAGCATTCTTTTTTTATATGTGAAATTCTGACAATTCAGGACTCTTGAGACAATGGAGTCGAGGGAAGGTCAGGGTAGGCAAAGAAGAGGTGCAGGAGATGATCACCAGCACCAGCACCGTGATATAGAGCACTGACACCTGCACCGTGATAGAGTGCACTGACACCAGCACCGAGATAGAGAGCACTAACAGCAGCACTGATACCAGCAACTTGCTGCTGGGCCCCAAAAATATGACACCGCTCAACCTCTTCAAACAGGAGGGTACGGGCATATAGTACGGTGTGCTTTTTAGGTTGTGATTAGCAGACTGTACCTCACTGAACCCTATATACTGTAGTACACTATACCTTACCAGTCCTTATAAGGACCTTTGTGGAACTAGTAGGTTGTGATTAGCAGACTGTACCTCAGTCCCTATACTCTTAAAGGACTGCTGCAGAATAGGGCAGCAGTCAACAGTAGTGCACCTCAACCCTATATATTGTGGACCTATACCAGTCCTTAAGGATTAGCAGACTGTACCTCACTCAACCCTATATACTGTAGTACGCGATACCTTACCAGTCCTTAGAAGGACCTTTGTGCAAATAGTAGGTTGTGATTAGCAGACTGTACCTCAGTCCCTATACTCATAAAGGACTGCTGCAGAATTGGGCAGCAGTCAGCAGTAGTGCACCTCAACCCTATATATTGTGGACCTATACCAGTCCTTAAGGATTAGCAGACTGTACCTCACTCAACCCTATATACTGTAGTACGCTATACCTTACCAGTGCTTAGAAGGACCTTTGTGGAACTAGTAGGTTGTGATTAGTAGACTGTACCTCAGTCCCTATACTCATAAAGGACTGCTGAAGAATAGGGCAGCAGTCAGCAGTAGTGCACCTCAACCCTATATATTGTGGACCTATACCAGTCCTTAAGGATTAGCAGACTGTACCTCACTCAACCCTATATACTGTATTACACTATACCTTACCAGTCCTTAGAAGGACCTTTGTGCAAATAGTAGGTTGTGATTAGCAGACTGTACCTCAGTCCCTATACTCATAAAGGACTACTGCAGAAGAAGGGCAGCAGTCAAGTATAATATTCTTTCTATATTTGGAAGAAAAATTATTATACGTGTATAAGCCTATTACCATACCAGTCCTGAAAAGATCCTTTGTGGACCTAATAGTAACAGCTACTGATTAAACTGACTGTTCCTCACTGCCACACACAGCTTCCTGCCTGTCCCTATTTAAACTGATAAAACACAGGCTCCTGCAACAATAACTTGAATAGCACTCAAAACTATATCCTTTACTACTTTACCATACCAGTCCTGAAAAGGACTTTTGTGGACCTAATAGTAACAGCTAATGATTAAACTGACTGTCCCTGCTGCACACAGCGTCCTGTCCCTCTCTCAGCCCTGACAAAAGACAATCTGCAGCAACAATGACTTGAATAGCAGTGCCTCAAACCTATATCCGTGCCACCCATCCGTGCCATCTTATCTGTGCCCATCTTTGCCCATCAGTGCCTCCTTATCTGTGCCCATCAGTACTGCCTTATCTGTGCCTATCGGTGCCACTTTATCTGTGCCTATTAGTGCCGCCTTAACTATGCATATCAGTGCCCACCAGTGCAGCCTATCAGTGCCCACCAGTGCCGCCTCATCAGTGCACTTCAATGAAGGAGAAAAATTACCTGTTTGCTAAATTTTATAACAAACTATTAAACATGATTTTTATTTTTTTTTGCATCTTTTTTTGTTTGTTTAGCAAAAAATAAAACTCCCAGCTGTAATTAAATACCACCAAAAGAAAGCTCTATTTGTGGGAAAAAAAATGATAAAAATTTCATTTGGGTACGGTGTTGTATGACCGCGCAATTGTCATTCAAAGTGCATCAGCGCTGAAAGCTGAAAATTGGTCTGGGCAGGAGGGGGGTTTAAGTGCCCAGTAAGCAAGTGGTTAAAGTGGTGCTCCGGCCAAAATTACACTTTTTAAATAAAAATACCCCTATAATACACAAGCTTAATGTATTCAGTAAAGTTTAATGGTTAATACAGCATTTTGAAAGTTTATAAACTAGCAGCAGACTGTGGCCATCTTAAGTGTGGGCATCTGAAGCCAGACCGTATTTCTTCCTGGATTTCAGCCTTGCAGATCTCGCACATGCTCAATGCTGCACAAGCAGTGTAATAAGTTTCAGGTCAGGTTTCCATGGCAACGGCAGTGTTAGAGGAAGTTGCCACCCATATCTATGCAAACCCCTCCTCCCTCCAGGAACCAGTAAATATACTGCATGTACAAGGAATATTATTCAAGAAACACACACACACACACTATATATATATATCGTGTTCTGTACATATATACACACACATATCTACACTCAGCTGATACTTTTTTCTGTACAGCTTTTCATTTAAAAAGAAAAAAAAAATAATTAAAAAAATAATAATCTCAGCAACACAATTCATTTATGCATCTAGACGTATTGAAGACGACTTTATGAAGTTCAAACTGTGCATATTAATTTTGAAAAATTGTGCTTGTGTTTTGGTGTTAGGCCACTTTCACACGGGATGGATCAGTAATGATCCGCCTCGTGATGATCCGCTTGCTCAGCGGGGATCGCTCTGTTGTCCCTGCTGAGCCGGAGGATAACAGGGCGGTCCCAGCACACTGTGCATGGACCGCCCTGTCAGCTCTCCGCTCTCCTCTATGGGGGATCGTCTGTCCGTGTTCATCCGATCCGCTCTGCAGACGGATAGAAAAATAGGATTTTCCTCCGTCTGCAGAATCGGACAATTGCGGAGGCGGACGATATCGGGTGTTTGCGGATGTTCATCCGCCGACACCCGCTATCCCATAGGAATGCATGTATGTCCGTACTTCATCCGCAAACGGATGGATGAAATACGCACATAATGTTCGCATGTGTGAATGGGGCCTTAGATGGAATGGTGGGAGTATTTAAAAAAACTGCTTATTTACAACTATTTGCACAAACAACTTTCTCTATGTTACATAGATAATCGGGTTAAAAATAAGAAAATATTCCCCCAGCACATCGCATCGCCCCCCTCCCGGTAAAATCGCATCACCTCAGCACATTGCATCACAACGCCCCCAGCACATCGAATCGCATCTCCCCCAACACTTCTCATCGCATCGCCCAAAGCACATTGCATCACCCCCGACACATCAAATCACATCAGAACATCGAATCGCCTGAGATCACCTGGCAGTGCAAGGGAAATGGGACGTCCATGTGGCGGGGGTAGTCTCCAACGTCTTAGAGCTGCGAGCAGTGTACTTAGCTCTGCTGAGTCTAAAAGAACATCTACGGCAGAAACAAGTGCTATTGCGGCTAGACAACAGAGCAGCAGTTTCATATATATAACGGCAGGGGTGAACGCACAGCATCACATTATTAAAGGAAGTAGAGCCCATTATGTTATGGGCGGAAAGAAATTTGTTGGATTTAAAGGCAGTTTACCTTCCGGGCCGTTTGAATCAGCAGGCAGATCGCCTATCACGTTGTTTTCCAGACAGCAACGAGTGGGCAGTGCACCCATCAGAGTTCAGTTGGATCATGAGTCTGCAGAAGCCACCAGAAATAGATCTCTTTGCTTCTCCAATGAATGCGAAGCTGCTGAGATTTCCATCCCATCTGCCTCATCCCCGTGCAGAAGCAGTAGATGCCCTCTGGAGTCCGTGGCGATGCGAGACCGCGTATGCGTTTCCCCCCAGACCCTTGATCGCAAAGTTTTTAATCAGATTATCGATGGAGCCAGTCAGAGTGATAGCTATTCTGCCGTACTGGCCGAAGAGGCCGTGGTTCCCTTGGGCAGGGAACCTCAGCGTGTTGTATGACCGCGCAATTGTCATTCAAAGTGCATCAGCGCTGAAAGCTGAAAATTGGTCTGGGCAGGAGGGGGGTTTAAGTGGCCAGTAAGCAAGTGGTTAAAGTGGTGCTCCGGCCAAAACTACACTTTTTAAATAAAAAGACCCCTATAATACACAAGCTTAATGTATTCAGTAAAGTTGGTCTGTAAACGAAGGTCCATTTTGTTAGGTTAATACAGCATTTTGAAAGTTTATAAACTAGCAGCAGACTGTGGCCATCTTAAGTGTGGGCATCTGAAGCCAGACCGTATTTCTTCCTGGATTTCAGCCTTGCAGATCTCGCACATGCTCAATGCTGCACAAGCAGTGTAATAAGTTTCAGGTCAGGTTTCCATGGCAACGGCAGTGTTAGAGGAAGTTGCCACCCATATCTATGCAAACCCCTCCTCCCTCCAGGATCCAGTAAATATACTGCATGTACAAGGAATATTATTCAAGAAACACACACTATATATACATCGTGTTCTGTACATATATACACACACATATCTACACTCAGTTGATACTTTTTTCTGTACTGCTTTTCATTTAAAAAGAAAAAAAAAATAATTAAAAAAATAATAATCTCAGCAACACAATTCATTTATGCATCTAGACGTATTGAAGACGACTTTATGAAGTTCAAACTGTGCATATTAATTTTGAAAAATGGTGCTTGTGTTTTGGTGTTAGGCCCCTTTCACACGGGATGGATCAGTAATGATCCACCCCGTGATGATCCGCTTGCTCTGCGGGGATCGCTCTGTTGTCCCCGCTGAGCCGGAGGATAACAGGGCGGTCCCAGCACACTGTGCAGGGACCGCCCTGTCAGCTCTCCGCTCTCCTCTACGGGGGATCGGATGAGCACGGACCGTCTGTCCGTGTTCATCCGATCCGCTCTGCAGACGGATAGAAAAATAGGATTTTCCTCCGTCTGCAGAATCGGACAATTGCGGAGGCGAAAGATATCGGGTGTTTGCGGATGTTCATCCGCCGACACCCGCTATCCCATAGGAATGCATGTATGTCCGTACTTCATCCGCAAACGGATGGATGAAATACGCACATAATGTCCGCATGTGTGAATGGGGCCTTAGATGGGATGGTGGGAGTATTTAAAAAAACTGCTTATTTACAACTATTTGCACAAACAACTTTCTCTATGTTACATAGATAATCGGGTTAAAAATAAGAAAATATTCCCCCAGCACATCGCATCGCCCCCCTCCCAGTAAAATCGCATCGCCCCAGCACATTGCATCACAACGCCCCCAGCACATCGAATCGCATCTCCCCCAACACTTCTCATCGCATCGCCCAAAGCACATTGCATCACCCCCGACACATCAAATCACATCAGAACATCGAATCGCCTGAGATCACCTGGCAGTGCAAGGGAAATGGGACGTCCCTGTGGCGGGGGTAGTCTCCAACGTCTTAGAGCTGCGAGCAGTGTACTTAGCTCTGCTGAGTCTAAAATAACATCTACGGCAGAAACAAGTGCTATTGCGGCTAGACAACAGAGCAGCAGTTTCATATATATAACGGCAGGGGTGAACGCACAGCATCACATTATTAAAGGAAGTAGAGCCCATTATGTTATGGGCGGAAAGAAATTTGTTGGATTTAAAGGCAGTTTACCTTCCGGGCCATTTGAATCAGCAGGCGGATCGCCTATCACGTTGTTTTCCAGACAGCAACGAGTGGGCAGTGCACCCATCAGAGTTTAGTTGGATCATGAGTCTGCAGAAGCCACTAGAAATAGATCTCTTTGCTTCTCCAATGAATGTGAAGCTGCCGAGATTTCCATCCCGTCTGCCTCATCCCCGTGCAGAAGCAGTAGATGCCCTCTCGAGTCCGTGGCGATGCGAGACCGCATATGCGTTTCCCCCTAGACCCTTGATCGCAAAGTTTTTAATCAGATTATTGATGGAGCCAGTCAGAGTGATAGCTATTCTGCTGTACTGGCCGAAGAGGCCGTGGTTCCCTTGGGCAGTGAACCTCAGCGTAGTCCCCGCCGGTCAAGATCCCAGTGTTCCCGCAGCTTCTCTCACAGGGGAAATTGGTGCACCCAGCTCCTCACAAACTGAATCTACATCTTTGGATCTTGAGCGGCAGAATTTCATTAGGATTCTCAGTGGTGGTGATTTCTACTCTCCTAAAGGCTAGGAAACCTTCCACGAACTTTATCTATTCTAAAATATGGAATACATTTAAAACATTTGCAGAAAGTAAGCAGTGTGACCCCACCACTCCGTCCACCTCAGTAGTTTTGGAGTTTCTGCAGAATGGTTTAGATCTGCGGCTCAGTTTAACCAGTAGAGACCCGCGCTATAGCCAAATGACGGCAACAGCGCGGACCTCCTTTGCCGGGACGATGTCTATTGACGTCGTCCCGTGCACGAGCGGCCTGCGCGCCCCCTGAGGGGCACGTGTGGCGCGCTCTGTGATCGGCGAGTCTACGAGACTCGTCACGGATCCGAGCAAGGGGTCGATCCTGACCTCTTACCACGTGATCAGCTGTCAGCCAATGACAGCTGATCATGTGATACAACGAAGCCGGTAATCGGCTATCTTTCCTCCTGGCGCTGGCAGCGCGAGGAGAAAAAAAAGAGCCGATCACCGGCGGCCGCGATCGGGACATCAGTCCCGATCACGGCCAGCTTACCAGTACCCACCTGCCCCCTGCCAGTGCCACCTCTGTAATAAAAAAGTGCCCCCCATCAGTGCCCATAGTGCCACCCAGCAGTGCCCATAGTGCCACCCAGTAGTGCCCACAGTGCCACACATCAGTGCCCACAGTGCCACCCATCAGTGCCCACAATCTGCCTCAACAACGGTGCTGCACTTCAGTGGCACATATCCGTGCTCATCAGTGTCGCCCATCAGTGCCACCTATCAGTGCCACTTATCAGTGCCCATCAGTCCCATATATCAGTGGTACCTATTAGTGCCACAGATCTGTTTGCGGATGAAGTACGGACATACATGCATTCCTATAGGATAGCGGGTGTCGGCAGATGAACATCCGCAAACACCCGATATCGTCCGCCTCCGCAATTGTCCGATTCTGCAGACGGAGGAAAATCCTATTTTTCTATCCGTCTGCAGAGTGGATCGGATGAACACGGACAGACGATCCCCCATAGAGGAGAGCGGAGAGCTGACAGGGCGGTCCATGCACAGTGTGCTGGGACCGCCCTGTTATCCTCCGGCTCAGCAGGGACAACAGAGCGATCCCCGCTGAGTAAGCGGATCATCACGGGGCGGATCATTACTGATCCATCCCGTGTGAAAGTGGCCTAACACCAAAACACAAGCACAATTTTTCAAAATTAATATGCACAGTTTGAACGTCTAGATGCATAAATGAATTGTGTTGCTGAGATTATTATTTTTTTAATTATTTTTTTTTTCTTTTTAAATGAAAAGCTGTAAACCTTGTAGACAGCCTTCCCAGAATAGTTGAAGCTGTTATAACTGCAAAGAGTGTGGCAACTAAATATTGAACCCTATGGACGAAGACTGATATTCCATTAAAGTTTGTGTGTTCGTGTGTAAAGGCAGGTGTCCCAATACTTTTGACAATATAGTGTATGTGGAAGGGGGCACTCTGCCACACTAATGCAAGGGGGCGATACTCTGCTATAAAGTGGGACTCTGATGTAAGGTGTTGTGGGTGATGCAATGGGCTTTGGGGCGATTCGATGTTCTGGGGAGATGTGATTGAGCGATGGGATTCGATGTGTTGGGGCGAAGCGATTCGATGTGCTGATGCGATTCAATATGATGCGATGTGCTGCGATGTGCTGGGGGCGATTCGATGTTCTGGGGATATGTGATGCGATTGGGCGATGGGATTCTAGGTGTTGGGGTGAAGCGATTCGATGTGCTGATGCAATTCGATGCAGCAAATCGAAACGCATCTCCCCCAGCACATTGCATCTCCCAGCACATCTAATCGCCCCAGCACATAAAATCGCCCAAAGCACATTGCATCACCCCCAAAACATCGAATCACATCAGCACATCAAATCGCTTTGCCCCACCACATAGCATCAAAACGCATTGCCCAATCGCATCGCCCCAGCACATCAAATCGCATCACCCATCGCATCGAATCGCATCACCCAAGCACATCGCATTGAATCGCCCCAGCACATCGAATCGCATCTCCCCCAGAACATCGAATCGCATCACCCCAGCACATTGCATCACCCCCAACACTTCGAATTGCATCAGCACATCGAATCGCATAGCCCCAGCACATCTCATCGCCCTCAGCACATCACATCTCCCCAGCAAATCAAATCGCATCTCCCCCAGCACAGCGCATCTCCCCCAGCGCATCAATTCGCCCAAAGCACATTGCATCACCCCCAACACATCGAATCACATCAGCACATCGAATCGCTTTGCCCCACCACATCGCATTGAAACGCATCACCCAAGCACATCGCATCGCCCCAGCACATCGAATCGCATCTCCCCAGAACATCGAATCGCATAACCCCCAGCACATTGCATCACCCCAGCACATCGAATCGCCCCCAGCACATCACATTGGCCCCAGCACAACGAATCGCATCTCCCCAGCACATCGCATCGCCCAAAGCACATTGCATCACCCCCAAAACATCGAATCGCATCAGCACATCGAATCGCTTCGCCCCAACACATCGAATCCCATCGCCCAATCGCATTGCATCTCCCCAGAACATCGACTCTCCCCAAAACACATTGCATCACCCGCAACACATCAAATCGCATCGCCCACAGCACATTACATCGAATCACATCGCCCTAGCACATCGCATCGCCCCCAGCATATCACATCACATTGCCCCGAGCACATAGAATCGCATCTCCCCCAGCACATAGAATCGCATCTCCCCAGCACATAGAATCGCATCTCCCCAGCACATCGAATCGCAACTCCCCCAGCACATTGAATCACCCCCAGCACAACGCATCGCCCAAAGCACATTGCATCGCCCAAAGCACATTGCATCACCCCCAACACATCGAATCGCATCAGCACATCGAATCGCTTCACCCCAACACCTCGAATCCCATCACCCAAATGCAGAACATCGAATCGCCCCCAGCACATCACATCGAATAGCATCACCCCAGCACATCGCATCGCCCCCAGCAGATGGCATCACATCGAATTGCATCTCCCCCAGCACATCAAATCGCATCTCCCCAGCACATGGAATCACATCTCCCCAGCACATCGAATCACCCCCAGCACATTGCATCTCCCAAAGTACATTGCATCACCCGCAACACATCGAATCGCATCGCCCCCAGCACATCAAATCGAATCGCATCGCCCCAGCACATCACATTGCTCCCAGCACATAGAATCGCATCTCCCCCAGCACATCGAATCGCATCACCCCGAGCACATCGAATTGCATCTCCCCAGCACATCGAATCACATCTCCCCAGCACATCGAATCACCCCCAGCACATCGCAACGCCCAAAGCACATTGCATCACCCCCAACACATCGAATTGCATCAGCACATCGAATCGCTTCACCCCAACACCTAGAATCCCATCGCCCAATCGCATCACATATCCCCAGAACATCGAATCGCCCCCAGCACATCACATCGCATCGCCCCCAGCACATCGCAGCACATCGCATCACATCGAATCGCATCAGCACATCGAATCGCTTCGCCCCAACACATCGAATCCCATCGCCCAATCACATCTCCCCAGAACATCGAATCGCCCCAAAGCCCATTGCATCACCCACAACACCTTACATCAGAGTCCCACTTTATAGCAGAGTATCGCCCCCTTGCATCAGAGTGTGGCAGAGTGCCCCCTTCCGCATACACTATATTGTCAAAAGTATTGGGACGCCTTTACACACGAACACACACAAACTTTAATGGAATATCAGTCTTCGTCCATAGGGTTCAATATTTAGTTGCCACACTCTTTGCAGTTATAACAGCTTCAACTATTCTGGGAAGGCTGTCTACAAGGTTTAGGAGTGTGTCTATGGGAATATTTGACCATTCTTCCAATAGTACATTTGTGAGGTCAGGCACTGATGTTGGACGAGAAAGGCCCATCTCGCAGCCTTCATTCTATTTCACCCCAAAGGTGTTCTATTGGGTTGAGGTCAGGACTCTGCATTCCAGTCACGTTCCTCCACCCCAAACACGCTCATCCATGTCTTTATGGATCTTGCTTTGTGCACTGGTCCAAATCACTTGGTGGAGGGGGATTATGGTGTGGTGTTGTTTTTCAGGGGTTGGGCTTGGCCCCTAAATTCCAGTGAAGGCAACACTTAAGGTGTCAGCATACCAAGAAATGTTGGACAATTTCATGCTCTCAACTTTGTGGGAAGTTTGAGGAAGGCCCCTTTCTGTTCCAACATGACTGTGCACCAGTGTACAAAGCATAATCCATAAAAGACATGAATGAGCGAGTTTGGGGTGGAGGAGCTTTACTGGGCTGGACAGATTCTTGACCTCAACCCAATAGAACACCTTTGGGATGAATTAGAGCAGAGAATCCCGAGCCAAGCCTACTCGTCCACATCAGTGCCTGACTTCACAAATGCTCTCCCTGAAAGAATGGTCAAACATTCCCAAAGACACACACCTAAACCTTGTGGTCAGCCTGCCCAGAAGAATTGAAGCTGTTGTAGCTGCAAAAGGGTGGGCCAACTCAATAGTGAATCCTCATTGACCACCAAGGGGAGACGTGCTGCCCATCATTGAGCACCAAGGGGAGACGTGCTGCCCATCATTGACCACCAAGGGGAGACGTGCTGCCCATCATTGACCACCAAGGGGAGACGTGCTGCCCATCATTGACCACCAAAGGGAGACAGGCTGCCCATCATTGACCACCAAGGGGAGACATGCTGCCCATCATTGACCACCCAGGGGAGACATGCTGCCCATTGACCACCAATGGGATTAACGTGCCCTGGAGTTAAAAGCTAAATGCATCTTTAAAGAAAAATAAATGTATAAAATTAAGAAAAAATGTGTACCCTTCACTTACTTTAGACGATGATTTAATTTTTTTTTACTGGTTATATGTTTTGAGTTACAGAGGAGGTCTAGGGCTAGAATTATTGCTCTCGCTCTAACGTTCGCAGCGATACCTCACATGTGTGGTTTGAACACCGTTTTCATATGTGGGCGGGACTTATGTATGTGTTCGCTTCTGCATGCGAGCACATGGGGACAGGGGCGCTTTAAAAAAAAAAAAATGTATTGTTCATTTTACTTTATTTATTTTAGTTTGACTTTTTTCCCCAAAAATACATTTTTTGATCACTTTTATTCCTATTACAAGGAATGTAAACATCCCTTGTAATAGGAATATGGCATGACAGGTCCTCTTTACAGTGAGATATGGGGTCAATAAGACCCCGCATCTCACCTCTAAGCTGGGAAGCCTGAAAAAAAAAAAAAGATTCTGGCTTTGATCGTATTGGCGAGTCGGTAGAAGCACCAGAGGGCGGCGGGAGGGGGGGTGTCTATGGGTATTACCGACTATGGCTGGGTATGGCTGGGTATCTCTGAGTATGGCTGGGTATCTCTGAGTATGGCTGGGTATCTCTGAGTATGACTTGATATCTCAGAGTATGGCGTTGCAGAGTATTGCATTGCAGAGCATTGCAGGGTATTGGTGGGTGTTGCAGAGCATTGCAGAATGTTGTAGGGTATTGGCGGGTGTTGCAGAGTATTGCCGAGTGTTGCAGGGTATTGGCGGGTGTTGCAGAACATTGCAGAGTGTTGTAGGGTATTGGCGGGTGTTGCAGAGTATTGCAGAGTTTTGCAGGGTATTGGCGGGTGTTGCAGAACATTGCAGAGTGTTGCAGGGTATTGCAGAGTGTTGCAGGGTATTGCAGAGTGTTGCAGGGTATTGCAGGGTGTTGCAGGGTATTGGCGGGTGTTGCAGAGTGTTGCAGGGTATTGGCGGGTGTTGCAGAGCATTGCAGAGTGTTGCAGAGCATTGCAGAGTGTTGCAGGGTATTGGCGGGTGTTGCAGGGTATTGCAGGGTGTTGCAGGATATTGGCGGGTGTTGCAGGGTATTGGCGGGTGTTGCAGAGCATTGCAGAGTGTTGTTGCAGGGTATTGCAGAGTGTTGTTGCAGGGTGTTGCAGGGTATTGCAGGGTGTTGCAGGGTATTGGCGGGTGTTGCAGAGTGTTGCAGGGTATTGGCGGGTGTTGCAGAGCATTGCAGAGTGTTGCAGAGTATTGGCGGGTGTTGCAGAGCATTGCAGATCATTGCAGGGTGTTGCAGAGCATTGCAGGGTGTTGCAGGGTATTGGCGGGTGTTGCAGGGTATTGGCGGGTGTCGCAGAGCATTGCAGAGTGTTGTTGCAGGGTATTGCAGAGTATTGCAGCAGAGTATTGTAGAGTATTGAAGCAGAGTATTGCAGAGTAATGGCAGGGTATGATGGGGTTAATTTTCGATGAGCAGCGATGTGGGCACTGCAGATGCAGCCCACAGCGCTGCTGACACCGATCTCTTCCCCCTCCGCTGTACCGATCGGTTTGTTTACAAGTGATCACTCCGTCATTTGATGGAGCGATCACGTGGACCCGGCAGTCAAGGATGCTCTCGAGTGCGCGCCCCAGGGGGCGCGCGAGAGCGGAATTCTGGGAGGACGTCATATGACGGCCTCCCAGAGTTAAACAACCGCCCTGTAGCCGTCATTCGGTTATGGGCTGGTTGTTAAGTGGTTAAAGACTCATTAGCAGAGCTAATTCATACACCTCCCTCCCTGCAAGACACGCTTAGGGGTCAAACGTCAGAAATGACTAACCAGGGTCAATCATCCGCGGACCCAGCAGGCACTTCTTCAACCCCGCCTCCCTTATCTGCTGGGGACAGTGCCGAGTCGGAGGATTCCTCAGATGAATCAGAACCCTCGGGGTTTAATTTTTCATTAGTACAACCTTTTGTCTTGGCGGTTAAACCAGCTATCTGCTGGGAAGAGGTGGAAGAGCCTCCTAAAAAGACAAAAACCTTTTTTCCATTTCTGAAAATGAAATTCATTTTTTTCCCTTTCTAGAAGAATTAAAGGATTTAATAGAAGGGGAATGGAAGAGGACGGATAAACGCTTCTCCCTAAATAGACTCCAGAAGTTGTACCCGCTGGCCAAGTCAGATACAGCCTTCCTGGATACACCTCCAGTAGTTGATGCAGCAGTGGTGCGTTTAACCAAGAACATCACCCTACCTATGGAGGATTCGGCCTCCTTTTAAAGATCCTCTGGACAGGCGTATAGATGGATTTGAAAAAAGCCTATCAGTTGGCTGGAGGAGCATGTAGACTGGCTGTGGCTTTAGCCTTGGTGTCTAATGCCATTAAAGTTTGGACAGAAAACATTGAAGTAGTCATCCGAGAAGATGTACCAAAGGACAACATTATAAAAGCCATGGGCAGCCGACGCAGCATCAAAACAAAACTGGTGCAAAATCCCTTTTGATGGGAAGGCACTCTTTGGAGAAAGACTGGAAAAGGCAATCTCGAGAGTGACAGGAGGGAAGTTGGGGCTACTTCCCCAGGATAGAAGGGTGAGGCATTCACGCGTGGTATCAACAAAATTCCAAGCTTCCAGGAATAGGAATTTCTCCAACTTTAGACAAGGCAGAGACCCCAAAAAGAATTGGAGGAGTACTCAGGCCACGTTTCTGAAGGCAAATAGAGAAGCCTCTCCAATACTCAGGAGGGGACAAAATCCTTTTGACAAAAGGCCACTGCAGCCAGGTTGAAGAGGTTTGCGGAGGTATCGGGCAGTCGTTGCGAAGATCCGTGGGTGGTCTCTACAGTCCGTTTTACCCATTTTTGGACCTTCCAAGATGTGCCCCCACAAGACTCGTTAGTTCTAACAAAAAGTCCAACTTCACAGCAGAAAGCGGAAGCTCTGCAGAAATATCTTCACCTTCTTGTAGTACAACAGGCAGTTTTACCGGTCCCTCCCTCCGAGAGATTCATGGCATTCTATTCTCCTCTCTTCCTCATCCCCAAGAAGAGTGGAGAGTGGAGACCAGTGGTGGATCTGAAGAGGTTAAATCGTTTCATACAGCTCGACTCGTTCAAGATGGAATCCTTGCAGACGATCATCCAGATGGTCCAACCAGGAGACTGCTTGCTATCGGTAGACTTCCAAGATGCTTATTTCCATGTTCCCGTGTTACCAGCGTTCCAAAGATTTTTGAGAGTGGCAATAGGCTCAACACATCTCCAGTTTCAATGCCTGCCTTTTGGCCTATGCACATCACCAAGGATATTCTCAAAAGTTCTAATTTCAGCCCTGGCACCTTCGAGTCTTTCACTTTTTGGATGACATTCTACTGCTAGCGTCTGATCAAGCCCAGCTACGGGACCACAAGGAGATTCTTCTGAGGACTCTGAGAGAGTTTGGATGGTTAGTAAATACAGAGAAGAGCCTCCTAACCCCAACTCAGGTGATGATTTACCTGGGTGCTCTATTCAATACCAAGGCTGGTACAGTGCTCCTCCCTCCCCAGAAGGTGAAGGCGATTGTTCAGAAGATGGTCCACGTCAGATCTCTCTCCCACCTGTCAGCCTCGAATTGCTTGAGTTTAATCGGGACCATGGCGGCTTGCCTTTCCAATGTTACCTTGGGCTCATTGGCATCTGAGGACTCTTCAATGGGGCTTTTTGACGCAGTGGAGGAAGAAGTCCCTATGTCAGAGAATATCAATTTCAGCTTCTATGAAGAGAAGTCTCCTCTGGGGGTCGAAGGAAGACCTCATTTCAAAGCCTCGGCTCCTGCAATGCCCTTCCTGGACCATTCTTACCACCGACGCAAGTTCGAAAGGGTGGGGAGCACACTGAGATCACCTGGCAGTGCAAGGGAAATGGGACGTCCCTGTGGCGGGGGTAGTCTCCAACGTCTTAGAGCTGCGAGCAGTGTATTTAGCTCTGCTGAGTCTAAAAGAACATCTACATCTAAGAACATCTCAGCGTATGCCCCGCCGGTCAAGATCCCAGTGTTCCCGCAGCTTCTCTCACAGGAGAAATTGGTGCACCCAGCTCTTCACAAACTGAATCTACATCTTTGGATCTTGAGCGGCAGAATTTCCAGTCATTAGGATTCTCAGTGGGGGTGATTTCTACTCTCCTAAAGGCTAGGAAACCTTCCACAACTTTTATCTATTCTAAAATATGGAATACATTTAAAACATTTGCAGAAAGTAAGCAGTGGGACCCCACCATTCCGTCCACCTCAGTAGTTTTGGAGTTTCTGCAGAATGGTTTAGATCTGCGGCTCAGTTTAACCAGTAGAGACCCGCGCTATAGCCAAATGACGGCTACAGCGCGGACCTCCTTTGCCGGGACGACGTCTATCGACATCGTCCCGTGCACGAGCGCCCTGCCCGTTTATGAGACTCGCCTGATCACAGATCCAAGCAAGGGGTCGATCCCGACCCCTTACCATGTGATCAGCTGTCAGCCAATGACAGCTGATCATGTGATACAACGAAGCCGGTAATCGGCTATCTTTCCTCCTCGCGCTGACAGCGCGAGGAGAAAAAAAAAGAGCCGATCACCGGCGGCCGTGATCGGGACATCAGTCCCGATCACGGCCAGCTTACCAGTACCCACCTGCCCCCTGCCAATGCCACCTCTGTAATAAAAAAGTGCCCCCAATCAGTGCCACCCAGCAGTGCCCATAGTGCCACCCAGCAGTGCCCACAGTGCCACACATCAGTGCCCACAGTGCCACACATCAGTGCCCACAATCTGCCTCAACAACGGAGCTGCACCCCAGTGCCACATATCCGTGCCCATCAGTGTCATCTACCAGTGCCCATCAGCGCCGCCCATCAGTGCCCAGCAGTGCCACCTATCAGAGCCACCTATCAGTGCCACTTATCAGTGCCCATCAGTCCCATCTATCAGTGGTACCTATTAGTGCCACCCATCCTGAACTACACCTATACCATACCAGTTCTTAAAATAACTTTTGTGGACCTAATAGCTAGCGATTTGGGTCACTGCAGTCTCTCCCTGCTCCAAAGGAAGACTTATGAACCGAAAGCTTCTGTCGAAAGGCTTCATCATAAGAGAACCAAGCTAAACCTGGAACATTTTTATAAGCTTCTAAAATTATTTCAACATGATGAAACATACCGCTACATAACTCAGGATGACATTCGCCCATTACACTAGCATAAATACAAAAAGATTGTAACCAATTATTAAAATTGCGTGTGCCTAAACGTCTCCTGTCATCATCAGATTTCTCACCATATTTTTTATCAAACCTATATTCTTTAAATGACGGCAATAAGGAAAGCAATTCAATATAATCCCCTTTCCAAATCTTTTCTTTAACTGAAATAGGTAAGTGAAAACCTAATGGAGACAATTCACACGTAAGTACTTCTTTAATGTAAGGTTCAAGAACATTAGAAACAGTAGCACAAGAGGGAACTAATGATAAACCAGAGGAAGTCAAATCAACATTAAGTAAAACAGAAGAATTTGAAGCAGTATGAACACTATCTTTTGAAACTGACATAAGAGCAGCGTCATCAGCAGAGCGAGAAGAAGCAGTTTTAGGCAATAAATTTGATAAAAGTTGTGACATTAATCATAAAGTTTTGCAGAATAGAGGCATCAATCGACTCACCTCCATTTAAACGTGAAACTTCTTGAGCAGTAGGAACAGCTGCCTGCTGAAATCCTTCAGAAATGGAGCAATCTGCAGCCATTACAGGAGCTCTGTCATTCACTCAGGGGCGGATCCAGAGTCTAATCTCGGGAGGGGCACTGCTATAAAATATGTTTTTTTGGGGGCAATTTATATGGGAAATGGCTGGTATTTGTGCTTCAATCATTACGGCACCATGGTTGTTATGGTGTCAGGATGATTGAAGTGCATTATTTCTATTAATACATTGTAATATAAAATTAAATGGTTCAACTCACCATAATGCAGAATCAGTGGGAGCCCTGAGGATGTCACTTGCCATGTCGCCTGCCACCAAATGTGGATTGTCACTTGCCACGTCACTTGTCACCAAATGCGGATTGTTACTTGCCACGTCACCTGCCACACATTGTGGATTGTCACTTGCCACGTTGCCTGCCACACATTGCGGATTGTCACTTGCCACCTCGCCTGCCACCAGATGCGGATTGCCACGTAGCCTGCCACACATTGCGGATTGCCACTTGCCACGTCACCTGCCACACATTGCGGATTGTCACTTGCCACGTTGCCTGCCACACATTGCGGATTGCCACTTGCCACATCACCTGCCACACATTGCGGATTGTCACTTGCCACGTTGCCTGCCACACATTGCGGATTGCCACTTGCCACGTAGCCTGCCACACATTGCGGATTGTCACTTGCCACATTGCCTGCCACACATTGCGGATTGCCACTTGCCACGTCACCTGCCACACATTGCGGATTGTCACTTGCCACGTTGCCTGCCACACATTGCGGATTGTCACTTGCCATGTCACCTGCCACAGATTGCGGATTGCCACTTGCCACGTAGTCTGCCACACATTGCGGATTTTTTCTTTTTCTTCAAACAAGCAGACCCAGTACCTTTTTTGTTTTGCAGGGGTGAATCCACCGATTCAAATCTTCGCGGTCTCCTTCTCGTTTTTTTCCGGGCAGCCCGATGGTCCACTGCACCTGCGCCGTCCTCGGAGATCGGAGAATAGGCCAAACAGCTGCGGACATCTCCGAAAGGTTCTTGCGTCACCGTGTCAAGAGGAGGGACCGACCGGGAGGAAGAGGAAGCCGCCGAAACCGGAAGATCCTGGGGTACCCGAGAGAATGCACTGAGGAAATCAAACTGCTCCACCAGAGGGACATCCACAGACGGAACACTACCAGAACCAGCCACCGGATAAGCCGACAGACAGGAACGAAGCCACCGCTCTCCATCCACGGCACCAGCCTGTTCGATCACCTGTCGCAGTAAGGACTCCATAACGAAACAGCAGGGATGTGTTCTGATCTTCTTTGTCCGTTATACTGCGGCAACTGACACACTTTTTTCTCTTTTATAGGGTCTCCTGTTTGTGGCAACCGTTACTAAGCCTCTGGACCAATCAAAGGTAAGTACTCTAACAACATTTAACTGTAAATTAATTAATTCCCTTCTACCAGCGATGCGATGTGCTTGGGTGATGTGTTTCGATGCGATGTGGTGGGGCAAAGCGATTTGATGTGCTGATGTGATTCGATGTTTTGGGGGTGATGCAATGTGCTTTGGGCGATTTGATGTGCTGGGGCGATTAGATGTGCTGGGAGATACAATGTGCTGGGGGAGATGCGATTCGATTTGCTGGGGCGATGCGATTCGATGTGATGATGCAATTCGAAGTGTTGGGGGTGATGCAATGTGCTGGGGTGATGTGATTCGATGTTCTGGGGGAGATGCGATTCGATGTGCTGGGGCCATTCAATGCAATGTGAAAACTATTAACCAACAATACTGCGCAAAACGAGCAAAAGAAAAAAGGTTGATTGTAAACAAAGAAAGATGTGATAAGCTGTAAGCTGCTGACACGCTAAAATTAGGGATCTTTTAGCTAAGAAAATATGTCAAGGGTAAAGTGTAAGCGCTCAACTTGTGTGTTTTTAGTAGTCATACATATTCCTGTGTCTCAAAGTACATATAAGGTGATCCCAAAATAAAGGGAAAAATGTTACAGTTTAGTGACAAAGAAAATGACTATGAAATTAAAATATATATGTGAAGACCACAAAATAGAAACTATGTGGATAAAACTTATCCCAGTGAAAAAGAAGCCAAACAATGACTATAATTAAATACAAACATTGCTAGTAATAAATATAAAAAGTCCATAAACAGAGGTATAGTCCATGCGGGAATGTGCAAAGTATCAATCCAAACGTGTTGTGCTGACAACCAAAGTTCAGTGATGTTTAAACAGGAGGAGATATTATTTCACCCTGTGTCGGTCCCACCACCTTATAAGGTACAGGCTTACCGGAACTAGATGACCCTAGCAGACATACGTCTCAGGGGTCAATCAAAGCTTATGGTCCTAGCCAAGGATTGGATGTATCAATCGTGCCGTATGCGATCACCACAAACGATTAGATGTAATCACAGTTCTTCATATGTATATGTAAATCCGACAACAACTCAGGCATGGAAGATGAAGAAACAAAGCCAACATGGCATAATAACGTTTTTAAAAAAAACCTTTAATAAAAAATGTTCTAAAACTCACATTTCCAGAGTAGATAATAAAGCATGTCAGAGAGACAAAGGTGGCAGTAGCGGAGTCCTCCCGACGCGTTTCGACCTACAGGTCATCATCTGGGGTGGGCTCCTGCTACTGTCATGCTGCCTTATATAGGTACTTGTACAATAAACCAATGCATTTACCCCAAGTGTCATAATCAAGCCCACTTCCGGTTTTCAAAATGGCGGACGGGCGTGCGTTCCACGCCTCTGTTGTTATGCGTTCCACCCATATCACCATTCTGTTTAAGCACCAAAGGTCATAATTAGAAATGGTAATCAGTCAACTTCCGGTTATGGCGGAAATGGCGGTGTGGCGTGCGTTCCACGCCTCAACAGGCATGCGTTCCACCCATTCACAGTGAGCTGTGCTAAAAAAAGTAAAGAAGGGTACTTATTTAGAGAAATGATATGGCCACTAACAGGAAAGTAGGGCCATCCCCTTATGTATACATCCGTTTATTCAGACTAGGATAGGAGGGCATGGGAGTATGTTAAACTCATTATAAATCCCAACACAAAAACCGGAAGTGTGCGTCTATGATCACACAGGAACCGGAAGTAGGTAAACATCACTTCCGGTACGGAACGAAAACGGAAACGAGGCTTGAATATGTAAACAACATCATCTCCCTCTGATACTGCTATAAATGTGCCACAATGGCACCTAGTGGCCAAAAAGTAGAATAAAACTTAACAATAATAAAAGAGCTATACTTAACATATATCGCATTATACATGATGTGTATCGCATGATATAGATATATAGTCATGTAGTTTAAACACACTGTCTTGACACTGAAAATATACATGTATAAAACTAGTATAGTATAGTATAAACTTTTTGGATCTATGAGCTCCAATCCCACTCTCCACTCGGTATGAATGTAGAGTGGGATATTAATGCTTTTATAGATGACTCATAGATGCCATGCGCAATACGTAATCTGGTATCACAAAATTTATTTGCCGGTATATTTTACTAAGCAGTCTGTATGTAGTTTCATTTTAATTTTTATCTTATTTTATTTCATGTTCCCCTTTTTTGGGTTTTGGCTATACTAGTTTTATACATGTATATTTTCAGTGTCAAGACAGTGTGTTTAAACTACATGACTATATATCTATATCATGCGATACACATCATGTATAATGCGATATATGTTAAGTATAGCTCTTTTATTATTGTTAAGTTTTATTCTACTTTTTGGCCACTAGGTGCCATTGTGGCACATTTATAGCAGTATCAGAGGGAGATGATGTTGTTTACATATTCAAGCCTCGTTTCCGTTTTCGTTCCGTACCGGAAGTGATGTTTACCTACTTCCGGTTCCTGTGTGATCATAGACGCACACTTCCGGTTTTTGTGTTGGGATTTATAATGAGTTTAACATACTCCCATGCCCTCCTATCCTAGTCTGAATAAACGGATGTATACATAAGGGGATGGCCCTACTTTCCTGTTAGTGGCCATATCATTTCTCTAAATAAGTACCCTTCTTTTCTTTTTTTAGCACAGCTCACTGTGAATGGGTGGAACGCATGCCTGTTGAGGCGTGGAACGCACGCCACACCGCCATTTCCGCCATAACCGGAAGTTGACTGATTACCATTTCTAATTATGACCTTTGGTGCTTAAACAGAATGGTGATATGGGTGGAACGCATAACAACAGAGGCGTGGAACGCACGCCCGTCCGCCATTTTGAAAACCGGAAGTGGGCTTGATTATGACACTTGGGGTAAATGCATTGGTTTATTGTACAAGTACCTATATAAGGCAGCATGACAGTAGCAGGAGCCCACCCCAGATGATGACCTGTAGGTCGAAACGCGTTGGGAGGACTCCGCTACTGCCACCTTTGTCTCTCTGACATGCTTTATTATCTACTCTGGAAATGTGAGTTTTAGAACATTTTTTATTAAAGGTTTTTTTTAAAAACGTTATTATGCCATGTTGGCTTTGTTTCTTCATCTTCCATGCCTGAGTTGTTGTCGGATTTACATATACATATGAAGAACTGTGATTACATCTAATCGTTTGTGGTGATCGCATACGGCACGATTGATACATCCAATCCTTGGCTAGGACCATAAGCTTTGATTGACCCCTGAGACGTATGTCTGCTAGGGTCATCTAGTTCCGGTAAGCCTGTACCTTATAAGGTGGTGGGACCGACACAGGGTGAAATAATATCTCCTCCTGTTTAAACATCACTGAACTTTGGTTGTCAGCACAACACGTTTGGATTGATACTTTGCACATTCCCGCATGGACTATACCTCTGTTTATGGACTTTTTATATTTATTACTAGCAATGTTTGTATTTAATTATAGTCATTGTTTGGCTTCTTTTTCACTGGGATAAGTTTTATCCACATAGTTTCTATTTTGTGGTCTTCACATATATATTTTAATTTCATAGTCATTTTCTTTGTCACTAAACTGTAACATTGTTCCCTTTATTTTGGGATCACCTTATATGTACTTTGAGACACAGGAATATGTATGACTACTAAAAACACACAAGTTGAGCGCTTACACTTTACCCTTGACACATTCAATGCAATGTGCTTGGGTGATGTGATTCGATGCGATGTGTTGAGGGCGGCGCGATTCGATTTTCTGATGCGATTTGATGTGTTGGCGTGATGCAATGTGCTTTGGGCGATTCGATGTGCTGGGGGAGATGTGATTCGATGTTCTGGGGAGATTCGATTCGATGTGCTGAGGCGATGCGATGTGCTTGGGTGATGCATTTTGATGCGATAAGGTGGGGCGAAGCAATTCGATGTGCTGATGCGATTCGATGTGTTGTAGGTGATGCAATGTACTTTGGGCATTTCGATGCGCTGGGGGTGATGCAATGTGCTGGGGCAGATGCAATGTGATGGGGGAGATGCAATTCGATTTGCTGGGGCGATGAGATGTGTTGGGGCGATACGATTCGATGTGCTGATGCAATTCGAAGTGTTGGGGGTGATGCAATGTGCTGGGGGTGATGCGATTCGATGTTCTGGGGGAGATGCGATGCGATGTGCTTGGGTGTTGTGATTTGATGTTCTGGGAGAGATGCGATTCAATGTGCTGGGGCGATTTAATGCGATGTGCTTGGGTGATGCGATTTGATGCGATCTGTTGAGGGCGATGCGATTCGATGTTCTGATGTGATTTGATGTGTCGGGGGTGATGCAATGTGCTTTGGGCAATGCGATGAGAAGTGTTGGGGGAGATGCGATTCGATGTGCTGGGGGCGTTGTGATGCAATGTGCTGGGGCGATGCGTTTTTACGGGGAGGGGGGCGATGCGATGTGCTGGGGGAATATTTTCTTATTTTTAACCCGATTATCTATGTAACATAGAGAAAGTTGTTTGTGCAAATAGTTGTAAATAAGCAGTTTTTTTAAATACTCCCACCATCCCATCTAAGGCCCCATTCACACATGCGGACATTATGTGCGTATTTCATCCATCCGTTTGCGGATGAAGTACGGACATACATGCATTCCTATGGGATAGCGGGTGTCGGCGGATGAACATCCGCAAACACCCGATATCGTCCGCCTCCGCAATTGTCGGATTCTGCAGACGGAGGAAAATCCTATTTTTCAATCCGTCTGCAGAGCGGATCGGATGAACACGGACAGACGATCCCCCATAGAGGAGAGCGGAGAGCTGACAGGGCGGTCCATGCACAGTGTGCTGGGACCGCCCTGTTATCCTCCGGCTCAGCGGGGACAACAGAGCGATCCCCGCTGAGCAAGCGGATCATCACGGGGCGGATCATTACTGATCCATCCCGTGTGAAAGGGGCCTAACACCAAAACACAAGCACAATTTTTCAAAATTAATATGCACAGTTTGAACTTCATAAAGTCGTCTTCAATACGTCTAGATGCATAAATGAATTGTGTTGCTGTGATTATTATTTTTTTAATTATTATTTTTTTCTTTTTAAATGAAAAGCTGTACAGAAAAAAGTATCAGCTGAGTGTAGATATAGTGTGTGTGTGTGTTTCTTGAATAATATTCCTTGTACATGCAGTATATTTACTGGTTCCTGGAGGGAGGAGGGGTTTGCATAGATATGGGTGGCAACTTCCTCTAACACTGCCGTTGCCATGGAAACCTGACCTGAAACTTATTACACTGCTTGTGCAGCATTGAGCATGTGCGAGATCTGCAAGGCTGAAATCCAGGAAGAAATACAGTCTGGCTTCAGATGCCCACACTTCAGATGGTCACAGTCTGCTGCTAGTTTATAAACTTTCAAAATGCTGTAATAACCTAACAAAACAGACCTTAGTTTACAGACCAACTTTACTGAATACATTAAGCTTGTGTATTATAGGGGTATTTTTATTTAAAAAGTGTAATTTTGGCCGGAGCACCACTTTAACCACTTGCTTACTGGGCACTTAAACCCCCCTCCTGCCCAGACCAATTTTCAGCTTTCAGCGCTGATGCACTAATTCTAGCACTAGACCTCCTCTGAAACTCTAACCTGGTAACCGTAAAAAAATGTTTAAAGCGTCGCCTATTGAGATTTTTAGGTACCGTACTTTGTCGTCAATCCACAAGTGCGTGCAATTATAAAGTGTGGCATGTTTGGTATCTATTTACTCGGCGTAACATTATCTTTCACATTATGCAAAAAAAAAAAAATGGGATAATTTTACTGTTTTTTTTTTTTTTATTCATGAAAGTGTCCCTTTTCCCAAAAAGTTGCATTTAAAACACCGCTGAGCAAATACCGTGTGACATAAAATATTGCAACAATCGCCGTTTTATTCTCTAGAGTCTCTGTTAAAAAAAATATATATATATAATGTTTGGGGGTTCCAAGTAATTTTCTAGCAAAAAATATGGATTTTAACTTGTAAACACCAAATGCCAAAAATAGGCTTAGTCATGAATGGGTTAAGCCAGGTTTAACCATGAAGTAAGCATTTTAGGTTAACAGTAAAAAAAATATATATCGTGCCATGGTTTCGATTTTGTATTTTTAACCCAAACCTCAGATTTCATTATCTCTGGATAAGTAAGCATAATGCCATTGTAAATTTTCTCTTTTTCATGACTGTTTGATAAGCCATGAAATCTTCAAGCAAGATGGGAAGCTATGATCTCTCAAAGCAAGATGGGAAGCCAGGCACACTCCAAGCAAGACGGAATCCCTTTTCTGCTTCTGCAGCATTAGCAGATGGTGGGTACCTACATAAAAATCATGGATGATGATAAAATAAATTTTCTAAATGTACCATTTCAGAATGTATTCCCAGGGGGTCTTCCATCCAGGCTCTAACCAGGCCCGACCCTGGTTAGTATCCGAGATCAGACGAGATCAGGCGCATTCAGGGTGATGTGGCCGTAGGCGATCTTTTTGGCCACTCTCAACCCTCTTGAAAAACACCAAGATGGTCACCTCGGCAAAAAAGCAGAAAAATAAAAGAGGTTGTCGACATCAACAACATATTAAAAAAAAGCCTACAGCTCCTGGTATTCCCATGCGGTGTACTATCCAGGTACTAACCAGGTTCGACCCTGCTTAGCATCCGAGATCAGATGAGATCGGGCGCATTCAGGGTGATGTACAGTAAGCGATCTTTCTGGCCACTCTCAACCCTCTTGACAAACGCCAACATATTCACCTTGGCAAACAACCAGCAAAATAAAACAGGTCGTCGACGCCAACAACATATTAAGAAAAAGTCTACGGCACCTGGAATTCCCAGGCGGAATCCCACCCAGGTACTAAACAGGCCCGACCCTGCTTAGCATCCAAAATCAAATGAGATCTGGCAAATTCAGGCTGATTTGGTCGTAGGCGATCTTTATTTATTTGCAATGGACACCCCCATCAAGTCTGTATTTAACATTTCAAAGGGTATTCCCTTCCACACCAGTAACATTATCATGGGTCATATGTGTAGTTACAAAAATCAATCCCTTAACAACACCAT
Organism: Lithobates pipiens; assembly: GCF_037356315.1. Taxonomy (NCBI): domain Eukaryota; kingdom Metazoa; phylum Chordata; class Amphibia; order Anura; family Ranidae; genus Lithobates; species Lithobates pipiens. Next base: position 1,573,804 of record NW_027507889.1, on the reverse strand, counting down.
AAGTGAACTTACTACATACAGGAACACAACCTCTGGGATACTTGTGAGTAAACTTGTTAGTGCTGCATTTGAGGCTGGAACTGAGCCCCAACGTAGTTCTCTAAGAAGTTTTTCATTGGGAAACAATACATATGTATGCTGTGCTAAAATTTGTTACCCATGGATCCCCGCAGGAGTGAAAGGATGGTGTTATTTAGCACAGTTGGTACCAGTCATGTCAGCCCTAGGCCAGAATCAGGAACATCACATACAAGTGACTTCAAGTCCAGTACATAGGTTAACTTATAAATACAAGAGAGAAACCCCACCTATGTTTTCTACTTCAGATAAGTCATGGACATGGTTTCCATCCTGGACAGGATGGGGCATAACCATGATGGACAAATTAAATAACTACACTAGTTTAATAAATGATGTTATGGAAAAAAACTCCCAAGATATAGGACTACTCAATGTCGAGCTCAAAGCAATTAGAAGACAACTAGAGTTACACGAATTGGCTATTGAAAGCATGAGTGCAGCTCTGACAGGTTTATGCGAAATGACCCAAGATTATGAATGTTGTACATGGTTTCACAATACCAGCCTGGAAATCCCAGACTACTATGATGTTATTAGTCAACACCGAACACAGGTAAATGAATTAATGAAACAAGCAAGGGACATAGGTAATTATGGATGGAACCCCTTTTCTAGTTTGGGTTTAGGTGGAATGTTTTCATGGTTAAAGGACATAGTGATTATAATTATCATAGTACTATTGTTAGGATTGATAGGCTACCTGATTTTCAAGCTTATTCTACTTTATTTACCCCCCCCCCGCTAAACAAGATTTTAAAAATAAGGGTTATTATCGGTGGTTGGCAGCATAACCCCCCCCCCCCCCCCCAGACAAGATTTTTTTTTTAAAGGGTTATTATTAATAACCCTTTTTTTAAAGCTTTTTGGGGGGGGGTTTTTGCTGCCGGCCACCGATAACACTTTTTCTTTAAATCTTTTTTAGCAGGGGGGGGTGAAGGGGGTTGGGGTATGCTGCCGAGTGCGACCACCATAGTAACCCTGTGGATGTGGAGGGGATACCGGCGGCGGCTCTGAATAAATAATAACGAATTTGTAAGCTGCCATGCGGCAGCCCCTTACCTGATCCTCTCAGGCGGGCAGAACAGAAAAGTGCTGTGCCAAAGTCACTTCCTTGAGTGACGTCGGAAGCACCGCCCACCCAAAGTGCAAGTCTTTTTTTTTTTTGGGTGACTTGTTATTTTCCCTTGTTTACCAAGGTTAACATCTTGGCGTTTTTCAAGAGGATTGCGAGTGCCCAATGCGATTGAATACGGCCACATCTCCCTGAAAGCAACCAATCTCATCTGATCTCGGAGGCTTAGCAGGGTCAGGCCTGGTAAGAGCCTGGATGGGAGACCCCCTGGGAATACCAGGTGCCGTAGGCTTTTTTTAATATGTTGTTGGCGTTGACGACCTGTTTTATTTTTCTGCTTGTTTGCCGAGGTGACCATCTTGGCATTTGTCAAGAGGGTTGAGAGTGACCAGTGATGTGGTGATGTGGCAATCTTGCTGACCCCTCTCAACCCTTTTGACAAACGCTAAGATGGTCCCCTCGGCAAACAAGCAGAAAAATAAAACAGGTCGTCGACGCCAACAACATATTAAAAAAAAGCTTACAGCACATGGTATTCCCAGGCGGTCTCCCATCCAGGTACTAAGCAGGCCCAACGATGCTTAGCATCCGAGATCAGACGAGATCAGGTGCATTCAGGGTGATGTGGCCGTAGGCAAACTTTCCGTCCACTCTAAATCCTCTTCACAAACGCCAAGATGGTCACCTCGGTAAACAAGCAAAAAAATAAAACAGGTCGTTGACGCCAACAACATATTAAATAAAAAGCCTACGGCACCTGGTGTTCACGAGCGGTCTCCCATCAAGGTACTAACCAGGCCCGACCCTGCTTAGCATCTGAGATCAGACGAGATCAGGCATATTTCGGGTGTTGGGGCTGTAGGCAATATTGCTGGCCACTCTCAACCCTCTTGACAAACGCCAAGATGGTCACCTGGATTATGGATTATGCTTTGTACACTGGTGCACAGTCATGTTGGAACAGAAAGGGGCCTTCCTCAAACTTCCCACAAAGTTGAGAGCATGAAATTGTCCAACATTTCTTGGTATGCTGACACCTTAAGTGTTGCCTTCACTGGAATTTAGGGGCCAAGCCCAACCCCTGAAAAACAACACCACACCATAATCCCCCTCCACCAAGTGATTTGGACCAGTGCACAAAGCAAGATCCATAAAGACATGGATGAGCGTGTTTGGGGTGGAGGAACGTGACTGGAATGCAGAGTCCTGACCTCAACCCAATAGAACACCTTTGGGGTGAAATAGAGTGAAGGCTGCGAGATGGGCCTTTCTCGTCCAACATCAGTGCCTGACCTCACAAATGTACTATTGGAAGAATGGTCAAATATTCCCCTAAACAAACTCCTAAACCTTGTAGACGGCCTTCCCAGAATAGTTGAAGCTGTTACAACTGCAAAGAGTGTGGCAACTAAATATTGAACTCTATGGACAAAGACTGATATTCCATTAAAGTTTGTGTGTGTTCGTGTATAAAGGCAAGTGTCCCAATACTTTTGACAATATAGTGTATGTGGAAGGGGGCACTCTGCCACACTCTGATGCAAGGGGGCGATACTCTGCTATAAAGTGGGACACTGATGTAAGGTGTTGTGGGTGATGCAATGGGCTTTGGGGCGATTCGATGTTCTGGGGAGATGTGATTGGGCGATAGGATTCGATGTGTTGGGGTGAAGCGTTTCGATGTGCTGATGCGATTCGATGTGATGCGATGTGCTGCGATGTGCTGGGGCGATGCGATGTGATGTGCTGGGGGCGATTCGATGTTCTGGGGATATGTGATGCGATTGGGCGATGGGATTCTAGGTGTTGGGGTGAAGCGGTTCGATGTGCTGATGCAATTCGATGTGTTGGGGGTGATGCAATGTGCTTTGGGCGTTGCGATGTGCTGGGGGTGATTCGATGTGCTGGGAGATGTGATTCGATGTGCTGGGGGAGATGCAATTCGTGTGCTGGGGGTGATGCGATTCGATGTGCTGGGGGAGATGCGATTCTATGTGCTGGGAGCAATGTGATGTGCTGGGGCGATGCGATTCGATTTGATGTGCTGAGGGCGATGCGATTCGATGTGTTGCGGGTGATGCAATGTACTTTGGGAGATGCGATGCGCTGGGGGTGATTCGATGTCATGGGGAGATGTGATTCGATGTGCTGGGGAGATGCGATTCGATGTGCTGGGGGAGATGCAATTCGATGTGATGCCATGTGCTGGGGGGCGATGCGATGTGCTGGGGTGATGCGATTCGATGTGATGTGCTGGGGGCGATTCGATGTTCTGCGTTTGGGCGATGGGATTCAAAGGTGTTGGGGTGAAGCGATTCGATGTGCTGATGCGATTCGATGTGTTGGGGGTCATGCAATGTGCTTTGGGCGATGCAATGTGCTTTGGGCGATGCGTTGTGCTGGGGGAGATGCGATTCTATGTGCTGGGGGCAATGTGATGTGATATGCTGGGGGCGATGCGATGTGCTGGGGCGATGTGATTCGATGTGATGTGCTGTGGGCGATGCGATTTGATGTGTTGCGGGTGATGCAATGTGTTTTGGGGAGAGTCGATGTTCTGGGGAGATGCAATGCGATTGGGCGATGGGATTCGATGTGTTGGGGCGAAGCGATTCGATGTGCTGATGCGATTCGATGTTTTGGGGGTGATGCAATGTGCTTTGGGCGATGCGATGTGCTGGAGAGATGCGATTCGTTGTGCTGGGGCCAATGTGATGTTCTGGGGGCGATTCGATGTGCTGGGGTGATGCAATGTGCTGGGGGTTATGCGATTCGATGTTCTGGGCAGATGCGATTCGATGTGCTGGGGCGATGCAATGTGCTTGGGTGATGCGTTTCGATGCGATGTGGTGGGGCAAAGCGATTCGATGTGCTGATGTGATTCGATGTGTTGGGGGTGATGCAATGTGCTTTGGGCGAATTGATGCGCTGGGGTGATTCGATGTGCTGGGGGAGATGCAATGTGCTGGGGGAGATGCGATTCGATTTGCTGGGGAGATGTGATGTGCTGGGGGCGATGAGATGTGCTGGGGCTATGCGATTCGATGTGCTGATGCAATTCGAAGTGTTGGGGGTGATGCAATGTGCTGGGGTGATGCGATTCGATGTTCTGGGGGAGATGCCATTCGATGTGCTGGGGCGATTCAATGCGATGTGCTTGGGTGATGCGATTCGAAGCGATGGGTGATGCGATTTGATGTGCTGGGGCGATGCGATGTGCTTGGGCAATGCGTTTTGATGCTATGTGGTGGGGCAAACCGATTTGATGTGCTGATGTGATTCGATGTTTTGGGGGTGATGCAATGTGCTTTGGGCGATTCAATGTGCTGAGGCGATTCGATGTGCTGGGAGATGCAATGTGCTGGGGGAGATGCGTTTCGATTTGCTGGGGCGATGCGATTCGATGTGATGATGCAATTCGAAGTGTTGGGGGTGATACAATGTGCTGGGGTGATGTGATTCGATGTTCTGGGGAGATGCAATTTGATGTGCTGGGGCGATTCAATGCGATGTGCTTGGGTGATGTGATTCGATGCGATGTGTTGGGGCGGCGCGATTCTATCTTCTGATGCGATTTGATGTGTTAGGGTAATGCAATGTGCTTTGGGCGATGCGATGTGCTGGGGGCGATTCGATGTGCTGGGGGAGATGCGATTCGATGTTCTGGGGAGATGCGGTTTGATGTGCTGAGGCGATGCGATGTGCTTGGGCAATGCGTTTTGATGCTATGTGGTGGGGCAAACCGATTTGATGTGCGATGTGATTCGATGTTTTGGGGGTGATGCAATGTGCTTTGGGCGATTCGATGTGCTGGGGCGATTCGATGTGCTGGGAGATGCAATGTGCTGGGGGAGATGCGTTTCGATTTGCTGGGGCGATGCGATTCGATGTGTTGGGGGTGATACAATGTGCTGGGGTGATGTGATTCGATGTTCTGGGGAGATGAAATTTGATGTGCTGGGGCGATTCAATGCGATGTGCTTGGGTTATGTGATTCGATGAGATGTGTTGGGGGCGGCGCGATTCGATGTTCTAATGCGATTTGATGTGTTGGGGTGATGCAATGTGCTTTGGGCGATGCGATGTGCTGGGGGCGATTCGATGTGCTGGGGGAGATGCGATTCGATGTTCTGGGGAGATGCGGTTCGATGTGCTGAGGCGATGCGATGTGCTTGAGCGATGCATTTCGATGCGATATGGTGGGGCAAAGCGATTCGATGTGCTGATGCGATTCGATGTGTTGTAGGTGATGCAATGTGCTTTGGGCATTTCGATGCGCTGGGGGTTATGCAATGTGCTGGGGGAGATGCAATGTGATGGGGGAGATGCGATTCGATTTGCTGGGGAGATGAGATGTGCTGGGGCGATGCGATTCGATGTGCTGATGCAATTCGAAGTGTTGGGGGGTGATGCAATGTGCTGGGGGTGATGCGATTCGATGTTCTGGGGGAGATGTGATGCGCTTGGGTGTTTTGCGATTTGATGTTCTGGGAGAGATGCGATTCAATGTGCTGGGGCGATTCAATGCGATGTGCTTGGGTGATGCGATTTGATGCGATCTGTTGGGGGCGACGCGATTCGATGTTCTGATGCGATTTGATGTGTCGGGGGTGATGCAATGTGCTTTGGGCGATGCGATGAGAAGTGTTGGGGGAGATGCGATTCGATGTGCTGGGGCGTTGTGATGCAATGTGCTGGGGCGATGCGATTTTACGGGGAGGGGGATCGATGTGCTGGGGGAATATTTTCTTATTTTTAACCCGATTATCTATGTAACATAGAGAAAGTTGTTTGTGCAAATAGTTGTAAATAAGCAGTTTTTTTTTAATACTCCCACCATCCCATCTAAGGCCCCATTCACACATGCGGACATTATGTGCGTATTTCATCCACCCTGCTTAGCATCCGAGATCAAACGAGCTTGAGTGCATTCAGGGTGATGTGGCCATAGGCTATCTTGCTCGCCAATCTCAACCCTCTTGACAAATGCCAAGATGGTCACCTCGGCAAACAAGCAATAAGATAAAACAGGTCGTCGACGCCATCAACATATTAAAAAAAAGCCTAAGGCACCTGGTATTTCCAAAGGTCTCCCATCCAGGGACTAACCAGGCCCGACCCTGCTTAGCATCTGAGATCAAACGATATCTGGCGCATTCAGGGTGATGTGGCATTAGGCGATCTTGTTTGCCACTCTCAACCCTCTTGATAAACTCCAAGATGGTCACCTTGGCAAACAAGCAGTAAAATAAAACAGGTCGTCGATGCCAACAACATATTAAAAAAAAAGCCTACGGCACCTGATATTCCCAGGCGGTCTCCTATTCAGTTACTGACCAGGCCTGACCCTGCTTAGCATCCGAGTTCAGATGATAGCTGGCGCATTCAGGGTGATATGACTATAGGCAATTTTGCTCGCCACTCTCAACCCTCTTGACAAACGCCAAGATGGTCACCTCGGCAAACAAGCAGAAAAATAAAACATGTCCTCGACGCCAGCAACATATTAGAAAGACGCCTACGGCAACTGGTATTCCCAGGCGGTCTCACATCCAGCTACTAACCAGGCCCGACCCTGCTTAGCATCTGAGATCAGATGAGATCGGGCGCATTCAGGGTGATGAAGCCGTAGGCAATCTTGCTGGCCACTCTCAACCCTCTTGACAAATGCCAAGATGGTCACCTCGGCAAACAAGCAGAAAAAAAAAACAGGTCGTCGACGCCAACAACATATTAAAAAAAAGCCTACGGCACCTGGTATTCCCAGGCGGTCTCCCATCCAGGTATTAACCAGGCCCGACCCTGCTTAGCATCCGAAATCAGACAAGAACGGACGCATTCAGGGTGATGAGGCCATAAGTGACCTTCCTTACTACTCTCAATCCTCTTGACAAAGGCCAAGATGGTCACCTCGGCAAACAAGCAGAAAAAAAAACAAGTCGTCGATGTCAACAACATATTTAAAAAAAAGCCTACAGCACCTGTTATTGCCTGACGGTGTCCCATCTGGGTACTAACCAGGCCCGTCCCCGCTTAGCATCCAAGATCAGACAAGATCGGGCTCATTCAGGGTGATGTGGCCATAGGCTATCTTGCTGGCCAATCTCAACCCTCTTAACAAATGCCAAGATGGTCACCATGGCAAACAAGCAGAAAAATAAAACAGGTCGTCGACGCCAACAACATGTTAAAAAAGCCGACGGCACCTGGTATTCCCAGGAGGTCTCCCATCCAGGTACTAACCAGGCCCGACCCTGCTTAGCATCTGAGATCAGACGAGATCGGACGCATTCAGGGTGATGAGGCCATAAGCGATCTTCCTTACTACTCTCAATCCTCTTGACAAAGACCAAGATGGTCACCTCGGCAAACAAGCAGAAAAATAAAACAGTTCGTTGTTGCCAACAACATATTAAAAAAAGCCTACAGCACCTGGTACTCCCGAGCGGTCTCCCATCCAGTTACTAACCAGGCCTGACGCTGCCTAACATCTGAAATCAGGCGCATTGAGGGTGATGTTGCCGTATGCGATCTTGGTGGCCACTCTCAACCCTCTTGACAAACGCCAAGATGGGCACCTCGGCAAACAAGCAGAAAAATTAAACAGGACGTCGACGCCAACAACATATTAAAAAAAGCCTATGGCACCTGGTATTCCCAGCTGGTCTCCCATCCAGGTGTTAACCAGGCCTGACGCTGCTTAGCATCCGAGATCAGATGAGATCGAGCACTTTCAGGGTGACGTGGTTGTAGGCGATCTTGCTGGCCACTCTCAACTCTCTTGACAAATGCCAATATGGTCCCCTCGGCAAACAAGCAGAAAAATAAAACAGGTCGTCGACGCCAACAACATATTAAAAAAAAGCCTATGGCACCTGGTGTTCCCAGGCGGTCTCTCATTCAGGTACTAAGCAGGCCCGACGCTGCTTAGCATCCGAGATCAAACGAGCTTGAGTGCATTCAGGGTGATGCGATCTTGGAGGCCACTCTCAACCCTCTTGACAAGATGGGCACCTCGGCAAACAAGCAGAAAAATTAAACAGGACATCGATGACAACAACATATTTAAAAAAGCCCACGGCATCTGGTACTCCCAAGCGTTCTCCCATCCAGGTACTAACCAGGACCGACCCTGCTTATCATCTGAAATCAGATGAGATGGGGCGCATTCAGGGTGATATGGCCGTAGGCCATCTTGCTGGCCACTCTCAACCCTCTTGACAAACGCCAAGGTGGTCACCTCGGAAAACAAGCAGAAAAATAAAACAGGACGCCAACAACATATTAAAAAAAAATTTGGGTGTGGAGGAGGTCACTTCTGGTTTCAGGAAATGGCAGTTAGCTATGCAGTTTCTTGGCTTTTTAAACATGAAATCCAGTCACTTTTCACCCCTCTGGTCCATTCTTGTAAGACCGCCTTGGAATACCAGGTGCCGTAGGCTTTTTTCTTAATATGTTGTTGGCGTCGACGATTTGTTTTATTTTTCTGCTTGTTTGCCGAGGTGACCATCTTGGCGTTTGTCAAGAGGCTTGAGGGTGGCCAGCAAGAATGCCTACTGCTGCATCACCCTGAATGCACCCGATCTCATCTGATCTCGGATGCTAAGCAGGGTCCGGCCTGGTTATTATCTGGAAGGTGGACCGCCTGGGTAGACCATCTTGGCATTTGTCAAGAGGGTTGAGAGAGGTAATGAAGAACCCTTAAGGCCTCATCACCCTGAATGCGCCCAATCTCGTCTGATTTCGGATGATAAGCAGGGTCGGGCCTGGTTAGTACCTGGGTTGGAGACTGCTTGGGAGTACCAGGTGCCGTCGGCTTTTTTTTATATGTTGTTGGCGTCGATGACCTGTTTCATTTTTCTGCTTGTTTGTCGAGGTGACCATCTTGGCGTTTGTCAAGAGGGTTGAGAGTAGCCAGAAAGATACCCTACGGCCATATCACCCTGAATGCGCCCAATCACATCTGATTTCAGATGATAAGCAGGGACGGTCCTGGTTAGTACCTGGATGGGAGACCGCTTGGGAGTACCAGGTGTAGTAGGCTTTTTTAAATATGTTGCTGTCGTCGACGTCCTGTTTAATTTTTCTGCTTGTTTGCAGAGGTGCCCATCTTGGCGTCTGTCAAGAGGGTTGAGAGTGGCCACCAAGATCGCATATGGCCACATCACCCTGAATGCACTATAGCTTGTTTAATCTCGGATGCTAAGCAGGGTCGTACCTGGATGGGAGACCGCCTGGGAACACCAGGTGCCATAGGCTTTTTTTTTATATGTTGTTGGCGTCCTGTTTTATTTTTCTGCTTGTTTGCCAAGGTGACCATCTTGGCGTTTGTCAGGAGGGTTGAGAGTGGCCTGCAAGATCGCCTACGGCCACATCTCCCTGAATGCGCTCGATCTTGTTTGATCTCGGATGCTAAGCAGGGTCGGACCTGGTTAGTACCTGGATGGGAGACCACATGGGAATACCAAGTGCCATAGGCTTTTTTTTAATATGTTGTTGGCATTGACGACCTGTTTTAATTTATTGCTTGTTTGCCAAGATAACCATCTTGGCGTTTGTCAAGAGAGTTGAGAGCGGCCAGCAAGATCGCCTACGGCCACATCACCCTGAATGCGCCTGATTTCAGATGTTAGGCAGGGTCGGGCCTTGTTAGTAACTGGATGGGAGACTGCTCGGGAGTAACAGGTGCTGTAGGTTTTTTTAATATGTTGTTGGCATCGACAACCTGTTTTATTTTTCTGCTTCTTTGTCGAGGTGACCTTCTTGGCATTTGTCAAGAGGGTTGAGAGTGGCCAGCAAGATGCCCTACAGCCATATCACCCTGAATGTGCCCAATCACATCTGATTTCAGATGATAAGCAGGGACAGTCCTGTTTAGTACCTAGATGGGAGATCGCTTGGGAGTACCAGGTGTAGTAGGCTTTTTTAAATATGTTGCTGTCGTCGACGTCCTGTTTAATTTTTCTGCTTGTTTGCCGAGGTGCCCATCTTGGCGTTTGTCAAGAGGGTTGAGAGTGGCCACCAAGATCGCATATGGCCACATCACCCTGAATGCACTCAAGCTTGTTTGAGCTCGGATGCTAAGCAGGGTCGGACCTGGATGATAGACCGCCTGGGAACACCAGGTGCCATAGGCTTTTTTTAATATGTTGTTGGCGTCCTGTTTTATTTTTCTGCTTGTTTGCCAAGGTGACCATCTTGGCGTTTGTCAGGAGGGTTGAGATTGGCCTGCAAGGTCGCCTACGGCCACATCTCCCTGAATGCGCTCGATCTTGTTTGATCTCGGATGCTAAGCAGGGTCGGACCTGGTTAGTACCTGGATGGGAGACCGCATGGGAATACCAAGTGCCATAGGCTTTTTTTTAATATGTTCTTGGCACTGACGACCTGTTTTAATTTATTGCTTGTTTGCCAAGATAACCATCTTGGCATTTGTCAAGAGGGTTGAGAGCAGCCAGCAAGATCACCTACGGCCACATCACCCTGAATGCGCCTGATTTCAGATGTTAGGCAGGGTCGGGCCTTGTTAGTAACTGGATGGGAGACTGCTCGGGACTACCAGGTGCTGTAGGCTTTTTTTAATATGTTGTTGGCATCGACGATCTGTTTTATTTTTCTGCTTGTTTGCCGAGGTGACCATCTTGGCTTTTGTCTAGAGGGTTGAGAGTGGCAAGCAAAATTGGCTATGGTCATATCACCCTGAATGCGCCAGCTATCATCTGATTTCGGATGCTAATCAGGGTCGGGCCTGGTTAGTAACTGAATGGTAGACCGCCTGGGAATATCAGGTACCGTAGGCTTTTTTTAATATGTTGTTGGCATCGACGACCTGTTTTATTTTACTGCTTGTTTGCCGAGGTGACCATCTTGGCATTTGTCAAGAGTGTTAAGAGTGGACAGCAACACCTCTTACGGCCACATTACCCTGAATGTTCCCGATCTCGTCTGATCTCGGATGCTAAGCAGGTTTGGGCCTGGTTAGTACCTGGATGGGAGACCTCCTGGGAATACCAGGTGCCGTAGGCTTTTTTTAATATGTTGTTGGCGTAGACGACCTGTTTTATTTTTCTGCTTGTTTGCCGAGGTGACCATCTTGGCATTTGTCAAGAGGGTTGAGATTGGCCAGCAAGATTGCCTATGGCCACATCACCCTGAATGCGCCCGATCTTGTCTGATCTCGGATGCCAAGTAGGGTTGGGTCTGGTTAGTACCTGGGTGGGAGACCGCTTGGGAGTACCAGGTGCCGTAGGCTTTTTATAATATGTTGTTGGCGTCGACGACCTGTTTTATTTTTTACTTGTTTGCCGAGGTGACCATCTTAGGGTTTGTCAAGAGGGGTGAGAGTGGCCAGCAAAAACACTTACAGCCACATCACCCTGAATGCGCTCGATCTCCTCTGATCTCAGATGCTAAGCAGGTTTGGGCCTGGTTAGTATCTGGATGGGAGACCTTCTGGGAATACCAGGTGCCGTAGGCTTTATTTCAATATGTTGTTGGCGTCGACGACCTGTTTTTTTTCTGCTTGTTTGCCGAGGTGACCATCTTGGCGTTTGTCAAGAGGGTTGAGAGTGGCCAGCTAGATCGCCTACAGCCACTTCACCCTGAACGTGCTTGATCTCCTCTGATTTCGGATGTTAAGCAGGGTTGGGCCTGTTTAGTACCTGGATGGGAGACTGCTTGGGAGTACCTGGTGCCGTAGGCTTTTTAAAAATATGTTGTTGGCGTCGACGACCTGTTTTATTTTTCTGCTTGTTTGCCGAGGTGACCATCTTGGCCTTTGTCAAGAGGGTTGAGAGTGGTAAGGAAGATCGCCTACTGCCACATCACCCTGAATGCGTCCGATCTCGTCTGATCTTGGATAATAAGCAGGGTCGGCCTGGATAGTACCTGGATGGGACACCGCCTGGGAATACCAGGTGCTGTAGGCGTTTTTTAATATGTTGTTGTCGAAGACCTGTTTTATTTTTCTGCTTGTTTGCCGAGCTGACCATCTTGGCGTTTGTCAAGAGGGTTGAGAGTGGCCGGCAAGAACACCTACAGCCACATCACACTCAATGCGCCTGATCTCGTCTGATCTCGGATGCTAAGCAGGGATGGGCCTGGTTATACCTGGATGGGAGGCCGCCTGGGAATAACAGGTGCCACAGGCATTTTTTTAATATGTTGTTGGCGTCGACGACCTGTTTTATTTTTCTGCTTGTTTGCCAAGGTGACTATCTTGGCATTTGTCAAGAGGATTGAGAGTGGCCAACAAGTTCACCTACAGCCACATCACCCTGAATGCGTCCGTTCTTGTCTGATCTCAGAAGCTAAGCAGGATTGGATCTGGTTAGTACCTGGATGGGAGACCGCCTGGGAATTCCAGGTGCCGTAGGCTTTTTTTTAATATGTTGTTGGCGTCGATTAGCTGTTTTATTTTTCTGCTTGTTTGCCGAGGTGACCATCTTGGTGTTTGTCAAGAGGGTTGAGAGAGGCCAGCAAGATCGACTTTGGCCACATCACCCTGAATGTTCCTGATCTCGGATGCTAAGCAGGGTCGGGCCTGGATCGGAGACCACCTGGGAATACCGAGGTGACCATCTTAGCGTTTGTCAAGAGGGTTGAGAGTGGCAAGCAAGATCGCCTAAGGCCACATCACCCTGAATGCGCTAGATATCATCTGATCTCGGATTCTAAGCAGGGTCAGGCCTGGTTAGTACCTGGATGGGAGACAGCCTGGGAATACCAGGTGCCGTAGGCTTTTTTTAATATGTTGTTGGTGTCGACGACCTGTTTTATTTTCTGCTTGTTTGTCGAGGTGACCATCTTGGCATTTGTCAAGAGGGTTGAGAGTGGCCAGCAAGATTACCTATGGCCATATCACCCTGAATGTGTAATACGGATATATATATTTGGTTATAATGTTTGTTGTAAAATGTATTTATATGCATTAAGTTATGTTGTATCTAAGAATTTTGTATTTTCATATGCTGATAAGAAAAAGGCTGCTATGGCCATTCGACTCCAAAGAGAATGTGTCGTCTGGTCAATCATAAGTTATTTAAGACAAAGGTATAGGTTGTTTTTTTTGGGGAGCCTCACAAAATAGGCACATCCCTTAGTCATGAAACTTTTCTCTAATCGACTTCTCTCAAACCGGCTTGTTGGAAGGTTTTACTTTCAATAAGTGCTGATTAGTTTATTTTGACAGTGGGGTCATCTCCCCTTTTGTCAGAATACAATAACCCAGAAAGAAGGATTTCTCTATCGACCCCACTTGTGTCAATGTGATAATCGGTTCAGTTGTTTTTTTTTTTTTTTTTTGATCAGCCAACTTTAAAAAAAACTTCCATGTATGGCAAGCCTTAGAGTAACTAAAGATGAATTTGGATCCATGTGTGGCCACTGTGGTTGAACAGAAGTCAGGATATTCCCAATCAATCAGGGCTGTAGGCTGGAGAGATGATCTGTATATTTTGACAGAAAGGTAGCCTTCCTGCTGTCAGAATTCAATAATACAGTGGAGAGGATTCCAGCACCCACATTGAGTGTGTGGATGGAGGAATCCAGTCAGGTGTTGTTTTTTAAATTTAACCCACTAGCTGAATGAAAAAAACTGACATGTGCATGGCCAGCTTTAGAGATTCAGGGGTTAAGTGACCTGGAGATATTGAAGCACAGTGGTTTGGGCAGCACAGTGGTGTAGTGGTTAGCACTCTCATCTAGCAGTAAGAAGGGTTGCTGGTTCAAATCCCAACCATAATCCTACCTGTCTGCAGTTTGCATGTTCTCCCTGTGCCTGTCTATATTCAACCTCATTATTAAGCCAGGTTTAACCATGAAGTAAGCATTTTAGGTTAACAGTAAAAACAAAATTATATCGTGCCATGGATTCGATTGTGTATTTTTAACCCAAACCTCAGATTTCATTATCTCTGGATAAGAAAGCATAATGCCATTGTAAATTTTCTCTTTTTCATGAAGGTTTGATAAGCCATGAAATCTTCAAGCAAGATGGGAAGCTATGATCTCTCAAAGCAAGATGGGAAGCCAGGCACACTCCAAGCAAGACGGAATCCCTTTTCTGCTTCTGCAGCATTAGCAGATGGTGGGTACCTACATAAAAATCATGGATAATGATAAAATAAATTTTCTAACATGCTATAGAAGCAGTGTCAGAGTTATGAGCTTTAATCATAACTCATTGCTTGGGTTAACCACTCAATTTTGTGGACTCAAAAATATTGCTAGACTGAGTTAGGAATGAAAAAGTATGTAGCTCAATCAACAGCAGTGTTCAGGCGCAATGCACATAGATTTTTTGCTGCCCATTTCTTGCAGCTAGGCTTTAGACAGGACCCCCCTCCCAAGCCCACTGTAGCCATGAAATCTTCAAGCAAGATGGGAAGCCATGATATCTTCACGCAAGATGGGAAACCATGAAAACTTCAAGCAAGATGGGAAGCCATTAAATCTTCAAGCAAGATAGGAAGCCATTAAATCTTCAAGCAAGATGGCAAGCCATGATCTCTTCAAGCAAGATGGCAAGCCATGATCTCTTCAAGCAAGATGGAATCCCTTTTCTGCTCCTGCAGCATTAGCAGATGGTGGGTACCTACATAAAACTCATTAACCACATCAGCCCCGGACCAATTGTCAGCCTAAGGACCAGAGGTCTTTTTACAATTTCGCACTGCACTGCTTTAACTGGTAATTACGCGGTCATGCAATGTTGTACCCAAACAAAATTTGCGTCCTTTTCTTCACACAAATAGAGCTTTCTTTTGATGGTATTTGATTGCCTCTGCGATTTTTATTTTTTGCGATATAAATGGAAAAAGACCGAAAATTTTCGAGAAAAAATTGAAAATTTATATCAAATACTTACCGTAATTTTCCTTTCCTGATAGGCTCCATGGCAGCATACGCGTGGGTATCCCTGCCTCCACGATTACCCAATAGGACCCAACTCTCATAAATCTTTGCTCCCGGCTACAATCAGTGTTCCGTAACTAGCCTACTTCAGACATTTGGGAGGGAACTCCTGCTGCCATGGAGCCTATCAGGAAAGGAAAATTACGGTAAGTATTTGATATACATTTTTCATTTTCCTGAAAGGCTCCATGGCAGCATACGTGTGGGAAATAACTCGCCAAACACACCCGGGTGGGCAAAATGTCGAGCAAAGAACAAAAGTTTATTTAGCATTGTCAACCGACAAAACTTAAAAACCAAAATTAACAGAAGACAGAGCCGCTGGCTCTACACAATAATGAGAAACAAAGGTATTAATGGAGGACCAAGAGGCCGCTCTGCAAATAACTTCAGGCGCAACATGACGAGAAGCTGCCCACGACGTTAAAATACTTGGCGTTGAATGAGCCGTTAATGCCTCAGGAGGAGCCAAGCCCTTTGCTCTGTATGCCCTCTGAATGATCTGAACGATCCAGGTAGAGATAGATCTAGCCGAAGCTCGCAATCCTTTATTCTTGCCATGAGGGAGAACAAAAAGAAATTTTGTTTGCCTAAAAGGAGCTGTGACTTCCAAATATTGCTTTAGCGCGTGTCCTACGTCCAGAGGATGAACATCCTGACTCTCTGAGTTTTTGAAAGTGGGAAGCACAATTTCCTGATTCTCATGGAAGACCGAGGTTACTTTGGGATTCGATCCCAACATGGGAATCAATACTGCCCTGTCTGGAAAGAAAGTCAGAAAAGGTTCCTCCGAACCTAGATTCCTAATCTCAGAAACTCTCTTGGCTGAGGTTATAGCTACCAAGAAGATGGTCTTGAGAGTGAGATCCCTTATGGACAGAGGCTCTGTAGGATCCTTTCCAAGGTTCGAAAGAAAATCCAGCACTAAAGGGAGGTCCCATTTAGGAAACCTTGGTTTTCTTTGGGGTCTGAGCCTGATAGCTCCCTTGAAGAATTGTCGTACCAGTGCATGGTTTGCCCAGGAAATACCCGTAAAGGCTGAAATAGCCGACACTTGGACTCTCAATGAACTGATAGCTAAAGGTAAATCAAGGCCTGTTTGGAGAAAGCTTAGTATGTCTTGTACTGTTGGAGAACTGCAAGAATTTTCTCTGGAGGACATATGGACTGAAAACTTGGACCATATGCGCTCATATACCCTGTTAGTACTCCCTCGTCTGGAATTGAGAAGTGTTGGAATAGCTTCTTCCGGACAACCAAGAGCTTCTAGCCTTTCCCTCTCAAAAACCATACCCTGAGGTGCAGACATGATGGGCATGGATGTAACCTTGTGCCTTGAGATAGCAAATCTGGCCTGAGATGCAGGGGAACTGGCTCTTGATAACTGAGGAGCAGCGGTAGAGGGAACCAAGGCCTGTTGGGCCAGAATGGAATCACTGCAAGAATCTCCACCTTCTCTATCCTGAGCCTCCGAAGGAACTGTAGGATCACCGGAACTGGGGGGAAGGCATAAGCTGTCTGAAACTTCCAATGTTCTGTGAGGGCATCTATCCCATATGCCTGAGGATCCCTGAACCTTGAGTAATATTTTGGAAGCTTCCGATTGCACGGGGAAGCGAACAAGTCGACCTCCAGGGACAATCCTAAGGTCAGGAGCCAATCGAATACTTCCCTGTGTAGGGACCATTTGTTGTTGTCCAACTCGACACGCGATAGGAAGTCCGCCTGAACATTCTGCACACCTGGGATGTAGACCGCAGAAAGGTTGGACAAATTCTTCTGAGCCCAATTCATTATTGGCTCCACCTCCTGTAACAGAGACCAGCTGCGAGTTCCCCCTTGCTTCTTTACGTAAGCCACTGCGGTTGTGTTGTCCAACCTTAACATGACCGAGGCATTCGCTATCAGATGGTGGAATGACCGAAGCGCCTGGAAGGCCGCCCTCAAATCCAGAACATTGGAGACGACTCTTTGTGATGGAAATGTCCACCTGCCCTGAGCGACATCCGAAAGGCAGTGAGCACCCCATCCTCTGTTGCTGGCATTGAATGGTGGTTGCGCAGGTTCTTCCCCTGCAGCCACCAAAGAAGAGACGTCCTCATCGCTGGAGTGAGGAATATGCGCTGTGTCTGGCTGGATAAGTCCCACTGTTGTAGAAACCCCTTCTGAAAGGGACGAATGTGCCACTGGGCCCACTTTACCATGGGAATGGTGGCTGACATTGTGCCAATCTCCTTCAGACACTGGAGAGCCGAGAGATGGGATGACGCAAGGGCTGCATGAATCCTGTCTCGTATGACTCCCACCTTCTCTTCTGGAAGGGCGATAGTACCTTCCACCGTGTTGAACTGTGCTCCTAGAAAAACGAGAGACTGAGTTGGATCTAGGTGATTCTTTTCTAGGTTCAGAAGCCACCCAAACTCTTGCAGAGTGGAGATGACTAGATCTTTGTGCTTCAAGAGCTGCTCTCTGTTCTGAGATAGCAGAAGTAGGTCGTCGAGATAGTGGTGGAGACGAACACATTTGACTCTGAGAAAGGCCACAACTGCCAAAAGAACTTTGGAGAAGACCCGTGGGGACGTTGTTAACCCAAAGGGAAGACATGTAAATTGAAGATGTTGATTGCCTACCGCAAAGCGGAGGTACTGTTGAAACTCCTTTGCTACGGGTACATGGAAGTAAGCATCCTTCAAGTCGACTGATATCATCCAGTCCCCCAGATGCACTGACTGCTGGATGGTAATCAGAGATTCCATCTTGAACTTCTCTTTGTAAATGAAGGAATTGAGATGGGTCAAATCTATTACCGGCCTCCATGTGCCATTTTTCTTTTGAACCAAAAACAGAGGGGAATACATGCCCTCTCCACGTTCTTCTTCTGGAACAGGAACGGCTGCGCCTTGATCCAGTAAAGAGTTCACGTAGGTCAATAGGACTTGTTTCTTCTCTTCTGATTCTGGAAGATTTGTGGGAATAAATCTTAGCCTTGGGGTGCTGATAAAACACCACTTGTTACCTGAGGAAACTGTTTTTACTGTCCAAAAATCTCGAATTGAGGCCGCCCAAACATGCCTGAAGTGGAGAAGATGAGCCCCCACCTGACAAGTTTGAGCGGGCCCAATTTCTAAAGGATTTCGCTGAATCCTGCTTGCCGGACGAACCACCTTTTGAGGTATTTTTGAAAGAAGACTGCCTGGATCTCCATGACCTTGAGAATTCTCGACCAGGTCTATAGCTCCGCGCCTCCCTAGCACGATCAGGGCCTTGTCTTCTAGGAAATGGACGCTTTTGATTTTGAAGACGTCTGTCCTGGGGAAGAAACCCAGATTTCTCACCTGTAGCCCGGGATATGGCAGTATCCAGCTTGTTACCAAACAAAGATGTCCCCTCAAAAGGAATACGGCACCAGGCCTGTTTGGATGCTGGATCCGCCAGCCATGGACGGAGCCATAACGCACGGCGTGCTGAGACCACTGCTAACATATCCCGAGATATCAGGCGAATAACATCAATAGATGCCTCCCCCAAAAAGGCAGATGCCATCCTGATTTCTTGAATAGGGGAGTCTTTGGCTGTTTCAATAGAAATACCCCTCAGGAATTCTTCTACGGAATCAGCCCCGGATTCTATGGCCTTAGATACCGCTGCCATTGCAAGCACTGGTTTGCAAGCCATTCCAGAAGTCAGGTATATCCTTTTTAGGTCTGAGTCGATCCGCCTCTCCAAAGGATCTTTAAAAGATACCGTATCCTCTAAAGGTAGAGGATTTATGGCGGTGTGATCTTGATGATCCACTGCGTCTAGAGGTATTAAGCTGTGGATCAGACCCAGAAGGGCTGTAAAGACAAAACAGACAGAGAGAGAAAAAGAAACAGTCAATCCTACCTATGCAAAACTCTCTCCATTAAAATACCATAAATGCTAGCAACCTACCTAACATGAGCGGGCTGGCCACTAGGAGGCAGTAAGGCGTCCATATCCAAACAAACCAACAGATCAAAGAAGTACTGCAAACCAAAGAAAAAGAAAAATGCATTTTTTTTATTATTTTTTTTAAGAGTAAGCATTTCCCTAGCCTAAGGGGCATGCTCTTACCTTAAACAGCCAAACTGTCAGCCCCGGGAAGTCGCTGCGACCACTGCAAACATTCCCAGGGTTCTGACAGCTTTAAAAGCCTTTTAAAAGTGGCGCCCGTGACGTCATTACCGACGTCAGATGCGAGGCGCTCGCGCGCATGCGCGGGAACCAAGCCTCGGTTTCACACCGGGTTCGCACATGCGCAGAAAGCCTGCATAACATGGAACTAGGAGAGAGAGGTTTGCTGGAAAGCGGAAGCGACCGCAAACAGCATAGAGAAGACCGCTAGACAAAACAGAAAAGGAGAAAATACACACAAATACATTGCTGCCATGGATAGACAAAAGGCTCACCACTCCACTAACGATCACCTGGCCGAACGGACTGGGACACACACACTGCACCTCCAAGCAGATAATGGTCACCCATAGCAACGGGACACAGACCGGTAGGGAATCCTCTCTTCAGCGCTACTCTGCAAATACACTCCATACCCTGCTTAACAGTCAGGGCCTATCGGAGGAAAAATTCTCAGTCAATCAGCCAATCGATCGTCGTGAAGTTTTGTTTCCAGGAAAGAAACCATCTGGTCCTACTGGGGAAGACAAAAAAGGAACACTGATAGTAGATGGGAGCAAAGATTTATGGGAGTTGGGTCCTATTGGGTAATCGTGGAGGCGGGGCTACCCACACGTATGCTGCCATGGAGTCTTTCAGGAAAAATATATTTTCGACTTTTTGTTACAAGTAAAATCGAATAAACTCAATTTTAGTCATACATTTAGAGCAAAATTTATTCAGCCACATGTCTTTAGTAAAAAAAAATGTCAATAAGCGTATATTTATTGGTTTGCGCAAAAGTTATAGTGTCTACAAACTAGAGTAAATTTTCTGGAATTTACACAGCTTTTAATTTATGACTGCCTATCTCATTTCTTGAGGTGCTAAAATGGCAGGGCAGTACAACCCCCCCCCCCCAAATGACCCCATTTTGGAAAGTAGACACCCCAAGGAAATTGCTGAGGGGCATGTTGAGCACATTGAATATTTTTTTTTCTCCCAAGTGATTGAATATTGACACAAAAAAAAAGTTTACAAAAAGTTGTCACTAAAAGATATATTGCTTACACATGCCATAGTTATATGTGGAATTGCACCCCAAAATATATTCTGCTGCTTCTCCTGAGTATGGGGATACCACATATGTGGGACTTTTTGGGAGTCTAGCCACGTACGGCACCCCGAAATCCAATCACTGCCTTCAGGATTTCTAAGGGTGCAAATTTTTGATTTCACTCCTCACTACCTATCACAGTTTCGAAGGTCATAAAATGCCAAAATAGCACAAAAAAACAAAAAAAAGGCATGTTGAGTCCATGAAATATTTTATATTTTGCCACAAGTTGCAGGAATATTACAATTGTTTTTTTTTGCACAAAGTTGTCACTAAATGATATATTGCTCACACATGCTATGGGCATAAGTGAAATTACACCCCAAAATAAATTCTGCTGCTTCTCCCGAGTACGGGGATACCGCATTTGGGGGAATTTTTGGGAGCCTAGCCACGTACGGGACCCTGAAAACCAAGCACTGCCTTCCGGATTTAAATGTAAAACGCTACCAAAAAAAACTGTTAGCAATCGCAGGGATCAGGCCTGACTCTGCGAACGTTGCAGTTATGTGTTTAGTGTTTTGTAAGTGACAGTGATCGATCGATACTGCACTTGGGTAGGCTGGGCGGAGGGGCAAAACGCAGGTCCTAGCAGGTATCTGGGCTGATCCCGCTAACAATGCGTTTTTTTGGAACCCTAAACTGCTGGGGACGCTAGTATAGATCTGAACAGTCAGATATTGATCTGTTCAGATTCTATACCACTACGGGAGGTTTATGCTTTGCGCGTAGGTGTTAGCGGTACTGGCACTAACCTAGCGCTGCCTGGAGCGATGCAGACCCTGACCCTAAAACCTAATTGATATCACCCGCCGGGTGATCAGGGGGTTAAACCTTTATTGGGTAATAAATGGTGGGTGCCCTGATGCTAGAAAAAGCAAACTAACTAACCAGAGTCACCCATAACACTTATACGGTGATCACTGGTTAAAGGGTTAACTAGGGGCAATCAGGGGGTTAAAATCTTTATTAGGTAGTATATGGGGGTCCCTGGCGCTATATAAAAACCTGACGGGGAACCTAAATAACTAACTGGCTAACCAGCGCCACCAGTGACACTTATATGATGATCGCTAGTGAAAGGGTTAACTAGGGGCAATCAGGGGGTTAAAACCATTATTGGGTAGTATATCGGGGTACCTAGCGCTATAAAAACCTGGTGGTGAACCTAAAAAAATAACTAGCTACCTAGCGACACTAGTGACACTAATGCAGCGATCAGAAAAATGATCGCTTAGTGACACTGGCAAAAGGGGGTGAAAGGGTTAACTAGGGGCAATCAGGGGGTTAAAACCATTATTGGGTAGTATATCGGGGTACCTAGCGCTATAAAAACCCGGCGGTGAACCTAAAAAAATAACTAGCTACCTGACGGCACCAGTGACACTACTGCAACGATCAGAAAAACTATTGCTTAGTGATACTGGTAAAAGGGGGTGAAAGGGTTAACTAGGGGCAATCAGGGGGTTAAAACCGTTATTGGATAGTATATCGGGGTACCTAGCGCTATAAAAACCTGGCGGTGAACCTAAAAAAAACTAGCTACTTAGCGGCACCAGTGACACTAATGCAGCGATCAGAAAAACGATCGCTTAGTGACACTGGCAAAAGGGGGTGAAAGGGTTAACTCTAGGGGCAATCAGGGGGTTAAACCTTTATTGGGGCCTAACACTAACTGCCCTGACAGTTTTTACTGTCACAGCTGACACTAAATGCAGTGATCAATAAATAAATGATCACTGCAATCAGTGACACTGTGACTGGGAGGGGGAGGGGGGGTTTGTGTGCCTATGTGTGCCTACATGTCAGTGTAGTGTTGGTGCACACTTACTTTCACTGTTCTCCTCGTAGTCTGGTCAATAAGACCGCCCCGAGGAGAATGACATCACTTCCACCCTGCCTGTGTTTACTATACACAGCGGGAGAAGCTTCTCATTCGCCAGGAGCGATTGAGAGGGGATGGCCAGAAACCAACGGCCATCCCCTCATCCTGGATCGCTCCTGAAGCGAAACGGACCGCCGCATCCAGCGGGAGGGGGGTCCGATTGGACCCCCCACCCGCTGGAAGGCGAGCACGTACATGTACATGCTTTCATAGTTTCATAGTTAGTTAGGTTGAAAAATGACACCAGTCCATCCAGTGTGAGTGTCTACAATTGTCCCTATTCCTGTACATTGCACACTCACATTGGTCCCTACCCTCAAGGAGCCCACAATCCAAGGTCCCCATGCATATACTAGGGCCAATTTTGGACAGAGGCCAATTAACCTACCTGCATGTCTTTGGATTGTGGGAGGAAACCAGATTACCTGGAGGAAACCCACGCAGGCACTGGGAGAACATGCAAACTCCAGGCTGGTAGTGTTGGGGTTGGGATTAGGGATTTGAACCAGTGACCCTTCTTACTGCTAGGTGAGAGTGCTAACCACTACACCACTGTGCTGCCCTTGTGCCTGTCGGTGCCATTGCACCGACGTACATTGCCATGCGGCGGTCCTTAGGTGGTTAAGGATGATAAAATAAATTGTCTAACATGCTATAAAAGCTGTGTCAGAGTTATGAGCTTTAATCATAACTCATTGCTTGGGTTCATCACTGAATTTTCTGGACCCAAAAATATTGCTTGACTGCGTTAGGAATGAAAAAGTATATAGCTCAATCAACTGCCTGAGTTATGAGCTTTAATCAGAACTCATTGCTTGGGTTTACCCACTGAATTTTGTGGACCCAAAAATATTGCTGGATGGAGTTAGGAATAAGAAAGAGCAGGGATTTCAGTCTGATCCCTCTTGGGAAAGTCTACAGAGAGCCCCCGCTCTCTGGAAGTAAAGGGCAGCTGTTGGAAGACCATCTTACATTTCAATTGTAAGCTATAATTAAGCCTCTAGTCTGGTTGCTAGGTTGTTCTGAAGTAGAAGGCTGAGGGACTGGGTCAATCTCAGTTCGTGCTGGACTGGCGGAAGAGTGCTCATTCCTCTGAGAAGGCCGGGCTAGATCTGATTCAGTCTCTCTTCCAACTGCTTCCAGGGCAACATGGCAGGCAGTCCAAATGTTTGGTTATGGCTTATGAAGCGAATGGCAGATCCTATTCTAACTGTTCATCCTTTCTTCCTGGGAATTCTGTGTTTTGATCTTGGAATGGTTCTTAGCTTTTCTTGGTTAGAGTATGAGGGCACCATACTACAGCCAACAAACTTTGGCCAGGCCAAAATCAACGTGCCCTATTCTTGGTTCAGACTTTAGGGACTGGGTCAAGATGTCTTCTCTCCATAGGGGAAAAGGTATGACACATGCCATTCCCACACAAATAGGTTTAAACGTCCATAATTTAAACCATATGAAAGTTTTCAATGAAAACTATTCATTAATGTCCATGTATAGTGTAGCCAGTAGCAAGCAAAAACAGAGTAGGGTTCAGGCACAATGCACGTAGATATCACTTGCTGCCCATTTGCTAGAGCAGGATTTAGACAGGACCCCCTCCCAAGCCCACTGTAGCATTGTTTGTATATAATGCTGTTAACTACCCGTTTGCTGCTCATTAGTATGCCCACCTTGGAGCAGTGTAGAATGCATTGCCAGTGATTTCCCCTTGCGCATATGCTCTATGGTCCCAACAGAGCAGATTTCATAGGCAATGTAAATAGTAAATGGCTGCTCTACTAGAGCCGGTGCCACATCACCAGGTGGCACCAGGAATACCAGGTGCCGCAGGCTTTTTTTAATTTGTGTTTTATTTTTCTGCTTGTTTGCCGAGGTGACCATCTTGCCGTTTGTCAAGAGGGTTGAGAGTGGCAAGCAAGGTCGCCTAAGGCCACATCACCCTGAATGCGCTAGATATCATCTGATCTCGGATCCTAAGCAGGGTCAGGCCTGGTTAGTACCTGGATGGGAGACCTCCTGGGAATACCAGGTGCCGTTGGCTTTTTTAAATATGTTGTTGGCGTCGACGACCTGTTTTATTTTTCTGCTTGTTTGCCGAGGTGACCATCTTGGCATTTGTCAAGAGGGTTGAGATTGGCCAGCAAGACTGCCTATGGCCACATCACCCTGAATGCACCCGATCTTGTCTGATCTCGGATGCTAAGCAGGGTTGGGTCTGGTTAGTACCTGGGTGGGAGACCGCTTGGGAGTACCAGGTGCCATAGGCTTTTCATAATATGTTGTTGGCGTCGACGACCTGTTTTATTTTTTTGCTTATTTGCCGAGGTGACCATCTTGGGGTTTGTCAAGAGGGGTGAGAGTGGCCAACAAAATTGCCTACGGCCACTCTCACCCTGAATGCGCTTGATCTCATTTGATCTCGGAAGCTAACTCTGGGTAGGACGTTCATTTTCAGTATCACCGACCTCCCAAACCAGGAGAATTTTTCTGGGGACCATTTGGTTAAGTTATTAGAGATACCTTTTAATAACGGGGTGTAGTTTAGTGCATACAAGTCGGATAGTGCAGCTGGCAATTGGATTCCCAGGTAGGTTAATGAACGGGTATTCCAATGAAATGGGAAGTTTGTTTGACAATATGTTGTTGGCGTCGACAACCTGTTTTATTTTTCGGCTTGTTTGCTGAGGTGACCATCTTGGTGTTTGTCAAGAGGATTGAGAGTGGCCAGCAAGATTGCCTACGGCCACATCACCCATAATGCTCTCGATCTTGTCTTATCTCGTCTGATCTCGGATGCCAAGCAGGGTCGGGCCTGATTAGTACCTGGATGGGAAACCGTCTGGGAATAACAGGTGCCGTAGGCTTTTTGTAATATGTTGTTGGCGTCGACGAAGTTTTAATTTTCTGCTTGTTTGCCGAGGTGACCATCTTAGCGTTTGTCAAGAGGGTTGAGAGTGGCCAGAAAGATCACCAAAGGCCATATCACCCTGAATGCGCACGATCTCGTCTGATCTTAGATGCTAAGCAGGGTCGGGCCTGCTTAGTGTCTGGATGGGAGACCTCTTGGGAGTACCAGGTGCCATAGGCTTTTCATAATATGTTGTTGGCGTCGACGACCTGTTTTATTTTTTTGCTTATTTGCCGAGGTGACCATCTTGGGGTTTGTCAAGAGGGGTGAGAGTGGCCAACAAAATTGCCTACGGCCACTCTCACCCTGAATGCGCTTGATCTCATTTGATCTCGGAAGCTAAGCCGGGTCGGGTCTGGATGGGATACCGTCAGAATATAACAGGTGCTGTCGTTTTTTTTTTTAATAAGTTGTTGGCGTCGACAACCTGTTTTATTTTTCTGCTTGTTTGCCGAGGTGACCATCTTGGCAATGGTCAAGAGGGTTGAGAGGGGTAATGAAGAACCCCTAAGGCCTCATCACCCTGAATGTGCCCAATCTCGTCTGATTTCGGATGATAAGCAGGGTCGGGCCTGGTTAGTACCTGGGTTGGAGACTGCTTGGGAGTACCAGGTGCCGTAGGGTTTTTTTTAATATGTTGTTGGCGTCGACGAACTGTTTTATTTTTCTGCTTGTTTGCCGAGGTGACCATCTTGGCGTTTGTCAAGAAGGTTGAGAGTGGCCAGCAAGATCGCCTACAGCCACATCACCCTTAGTGCGCCTGATCTCGTCTGATCTCGCATGCTAAGCAGGGTCACGCCTGATTAGTACCTGGATGGGAGACCGCCTGGGAAAACCAGGTGCCATAGGCTTTTTTCTAATATGTTACTGGCGTCAATGTCCTGTTTTATTTTTATTTTTCAAGAAGAACCCATGCTTTTTGTTTGGAATGAATATTCCAATAGATTATTCGTGATAAGTGGCAAGCGTGGTAATATTTCTGTATGTCCGGGAGGCCAATGCCCCCTTTCAATTTAGGGGCGGTCAGTCTATGAAAGCTTAGTCCAAGGTGTCGATCGGCCCACAGGAATTGTGTACACATCTTTTCGATATAGTGCAAAGAATGTCCGGGGAAGTTTAATCGGGATAGTCTGAAGGGTGTATAGAACTCTGGGTAGGACGTTCATTTTCAGTATCACCGACCTCCCAAACCAGGAGAATTTTTCTGGGGACCATTTGGTTAAGTTATTAGAGATACCTTTTAATAACGGGGTGTAGTTTAGTGCATACAAGTCGGATAGTGCAGCTGGCAATTGGATTCCCAGGTAGGTTAATGAACGGGTATTCCAATGAAATGGGAAGTTTGTTTGACAATATGTTGTTGGCGTCGACAACCTGTTTTATTTTTCGGCTTGTTTGCTGAGGTGACCATCTTGGTGTTTGTCAAGAGGATTGAGAGTGGCCAGCAAGATTGCCTACGGCCACATCACCCATAATGCTCTCGATCTTGTCTTATCTCGTCTGATCTCGGATGCCAAGCAGGGTCGGGCCTGATTAGTACCTGGATGGGAAACCGTCTGGGAATAACAGGTGCCGTAGGCTTTTTGTAATATGTTGTTGGCGTCGACGAAGTTTTAATTTTCTGCTTGTTTGCCGAGGTGACCATCTT
The DNA here is from genome assembly GCF_037356315.1 of Lithobates pipiens. NCBI lineage: Eukaryota > Metazoa > Chordata > Amphibia > Anura > Ranidae > Lithobates > Lithobates pipiens. The sequence continues at coordinate 1,547,045 of NW_027507889.1, read as the reverse complement.
AGCGTTTGTCAAGAGGGTTGAGAGTGGCCAGAAAGATCACCAAAGGCCATATCACCCTGAATGCGCACGATCTCGTCTGATCTTAGATGCTAAGCAGGGTCGGGCCTGCTTAGTGTCTGGATGGGAGACCTCATGGGAATACCAGGGGCCATAGGCTTTTTTTTATATGTTGTTAGCGTCGACAACCTGTTATATTTTTCTACTGATTTGCCGAAGTGGCCATCTTGGCGTTTGTCAAGAGGGTTGAGAGTGGCCAGCAAGGTCGCCTACAGCCACATCACCGTAAATGCTCTTGATCTTGTCTGATCTTTTATAACAAACTATTAAACGTGATTTTTTTTTTTTGCATCTTTTTTTGTTTGTCTAGCAAAAAATAAAACTCCCAGCTGTAATTAAATACCACCAAAAGAAAGCTCTGTTTGTGGGGAAAAAATGATAAAAATTTCATTTGGGTACGGTGTTTTATGACCGCGCAATTGTCATTCAAAGTGCATCAGCGCTGAAAGCTGAAAATTGGTCTGGGCAGGAGGGGGGTTTAAGTGCCCAGTAAGCAAGTGGTTAAAGTGGTGCTCCGGCCAAAATTACACTTTTTAAATAAAAATACCCCTATAATACACAAGCTTAATGTATTCAGTAAAGTTGGTCTGTAAACTAAGGTCTGTTTTGTTAGGTTATTACAGCATTTTGAAAGTTTATAAACTAGCAGCAGACTGTGACCATCTGAAGTGTGGGCATCTGAAGCCAGACTGTATTTCTTCCTGGATTTCAGCCTTGCAGATCTCGCACATGCTCAATGCTGCACAAGCAGTGTAATAAGTTTCAGGTCAGGTTTCCATGGCAACGGCAGTGTTTGAGGAAGTTGCCACCCATATCTATGCAAACCCCTCCTCCCTCCAGGAACCAGTAAATATACTGCATGTACAAGGAATATTATTCAAGAAACACACACACACACACTATATATATATTGTGTTCTGTACATATATACACACACATATATACACTCAGCTGATACTTTTTTCTGTACAGCTTTTCATTTAAAAAAAAAAAAATAATTAAAAAAATAATAATCTCAGCAACACAATTCATTTATGCATCTAGACGTATTGAAGACGACTTTATGAAGTTCAAACTGTGCATATTAATTTTGAAAAATTGTGCTTGTGTTTTGGTGTTAGGCCCCTTTCACACGGGATGGATCAGTAATGATCCGCCCCGTGATGATCCGCTTGCTCAGCGGGGATCGCTCTGTTGTCCCCGCTGAGCCGGAGGATAACAGGGCGGTCCCAGTACACTGTGCATGGACCGCCCTGTCAGCTCTCCGCTCTCCTCTATGAGGGATCGTCTGTCCGTGTTCATCCGATCCACTCTGCAGACGGATAGAAAAATAGGATTTCCTCCGTCTGCAGAATCGGACAATTGCGGAGGCGGACGATATCGGGTGTTTGCGGATGTTCATCCGCCGACACCCGCTATCCCATAGGAATGCATGTATGTCCGTACTTCATCCGCAAACGGATGGATGAAATACGCACATAATGTCCGCATGTGTGAATGGGGCCTTAGATGGGATGGTGGGAGTATTTAAAAAAACTGCTTATTTACAACTATTTGCACAAACAACTTTCTCTATGTTACATAGATAATCGGGTTAAAAATAAGAAAATATTCCCCCAGCACATCGCATCGCCCCCCTCCCCGTAAAATCGCATCGCCCCAGCACATTGCATCACAACGCCCCCAGCACATCGAATCGCATCTCCCCCAACACTTCTCATCGCATCGCCCAAAGCACATTGCATCACCCCCGACACATCAAATCACATCAGAGCATCGAATCGCATCACCCCCAAAAGATCGCATCAAATCGCATCACCCAAGCACATCTCATTAAATTTCCCCAGCACATTGAATCGCATCTCTCCCAGAACATCAAATCGCAACACCCAAGCGCATCGCATCTCCCCCAGAACATCGAATCGCATCACCCCCAGCACATTGCATCACCCCCAACACTTCGAATTGCATCAGCACATCGAATCGTATCGCCCCAGCACATCTCTTCGCCCCAGCAAATCGAATTGCATCTCCCCCATCACATTGCATCTGCCCCAGCACATTGCATTACCCCCAGCGCATCGAAATGCCCAAAGCACATTGCATCACCTACAACACATCGAATCGCATCAGCACATCGAATCGTTTCGCCCCACCATATCGCATCGAAATGCATCGCCCAAGCACATCGCATCGCCTCAGCACATCGAATCGCATCTCCCCAGAACATCGAATCACATCTCCCCCAGCACATCGAATCGCCCCCAGCACATCGCATCTCCCCCTCCCCGTAAAAAACGCATCGCCCCAGCACATTGCATCACAACGCCCCCAGCACATCGAATCGCATCTCCCCCAACACTTCTCATTGCATCGCCCAAAGCACATTGCATCACCCCCGACACATCAAATCACATCAGAGCATCGAATCGCGTCGCCCCCAACAGATCGCATCAAATCGCATCACCCAAGCACATCGCATTGAATCGCCCCAGCACATTGAATCGCATCTCTTCCAGAACATCAAATCGCAACACCCAAGCACATCGCATCTCCCCCAGAACATCCAATCGCATCACCCCCAGCACATTGCATCACCCCTAACACTTCGAATTGCATCAGCACATCGAATCGCATCGCCCCAGCACATCTCATCACCCCAGCAAATCGAATCACATCTCCCCCATCACATTGCATCTCCCCCAGCACATTGCATCGAAATGCCCAAAGCACATTGCATCACCTACAACACATCGAATCACATCAGCACATCGAATCGCTTCGCCCCACCATATCGCATCGAAATGCATCGCCCAAGCACATCGCATCTCCCCCAGCACATCGAATCGCCCCCAGCACATCGCATCGCCCCCAGCACATCGCATCACCGCAACACATCAAATCGCATCAGAACATCGAATCGCGCTGCCCCCAACACATCGCATCGAATCACATCACCCAAGCACATCGCATTGAATCGCCCCAGCACATCGAATCGCATCTCCCCCAGAACATTGAATCACATCACCCCAGCACATTGCATCACCCCCAACACTTCGAATTGCATCATCACATCGAATCGCATTGCCCCAGCAAATCGAATCGCATCTCCCCCAGCACATTGCATCTCCCAGCACATCTAATCGCCCCAGCACATCAAATCGCCCAAAGCACATTGCATCACCCCCAAAACATCGAATCACATCAGCACATCAAATCGCTTTGCCCCACCACATTGCATCGAAACGCATCACCCAAGCACATCGCATTGCCCCAGCACATCGAATCGCATCTCCCTAGAACATCGAATCGCATAACCCCCAGCACATTGCATCACCCCAGCACATCGAATCGCCCCCAGCACATCACATTGGCCCCAGCACATCGAATTGCTTCTCCCCAGCACATCGCATTGCCCAAAGCACATTGCATCACCCCCAAAACATCGAATCGCATCAGCACATCGAATCGCTTCGCCCCAACACATCGAATCCCATCGCCCAATCGCATCGCATCTCCCCAGAACATCGACTCTCCCCAAAGCACATTGAATCACCCGCAACACATCAAATCACATCGCCCCAGCACATCGCATCGCCCCCAGCATATCACATCACATTGCCTCCAGCACATAGAATCGCATCTCCCCCAGCACATCGAATCGCAACTCCCCCAGCACATTGAATCACCCCCAGCACAACGCATCGCCCAAAGCACATTGCATCGCCCAAAGCACATTGCATCACCCCCAACACATCGAATCGCATCAGCACATCGAATCGCTTCACCCCAACACCTCGAATCCCAATCGCATCACATCTCCCCAGAACATCAAATCACCCCCAGCACATCACATCGAATCGCATCACCCCAGCACATCGCATCGCCCCCCAGCACATGGCATCACATCGAATTGCATCTCCCCAACACATCGAATCGCATCTCCCCCAGCACATCGGATCACATCTCCCCAGCACATTGAATCCCCCCCAGCGCATCGCATCTCCCAAAGTACATTGCATCACCCGCAACACATCGAATCGCATCGCCCCCCAGCACATCACATTGAATCGCATCGCCCCAGCACATCGCATCGCCCCCAGCACATCGCATCACATTGCTCCCAGGACATAGAATCGCATCTCCACCAGCACATCGAATCGCATCACCCCCATCGAATCTCCCCAAAGCCCATTGCATCACCCACAACACCTTACATCAGAGTCCCACTTTATAGCAGAGTATCGCCCCCTTGCATCAGAGTGTGGCAGAGTGCCCCCTTACACATACACTATATTGTCAAAAGTATTGGGACACCTGCCTTTACACACGAACTTTAATGGAATATCAGTCTTCGTCCATAGGGTTCTATATTTCGTTGGCACACTCTTTGCAGTTATAACAGTTCAACTATTCTGGGAAGGCTGTCTACAAGGTTTAGGAGTGTGTCTATGGGAATATTAAAAATAGTGGGAGGGGCAAGAATTGTCCCCGCCCACTATGTATGGGGCGCTGGTAGAAGGGAATTAATTAATTAATTTACAGTTGTTGGAAGTGAATAAGAAGTAATGTTATATATCTAAAGTTCTACACATTTGTTGGTATAGCCGAACTCAGCCATGTTGATGTTTGCATGACACATGTTTAGAATGTGTAGAGGAATGTGGCAGAATCTGCATATCAAAGGAGTTACCTTCAGCCCAACTGGTGCACACAAGCTTCAAAGAGATTGATGACAAAGACGGCCCAGGGCACATCAGATGCATACTGGCCACAAAAGCCAAGTATGGCAGGACAGTCAGTAATATTAGGAGGGCTGTCATGTGAACACTGATTGGTCCAAACCAAATGGGACTGGCAGTAGGGTGTGGTATGGCTGAGGTATGTTTTAACAAAAAGGTTTGCAACCATGAGGTCTCTCTCTGTCTCTTTATTCCATCATGAGGTGTAGCGGCGAAGGTCGGATAAGTATGGCTTATATTATACTTTGATTGTATGATATGTATTATCGTAACTTCTATTGATACCTTATGCACGCTGTATTATTTCCTTGGGAAATAAATGAGATTTAATTGACCGTAGACCGTGTATTGATTTCATAGCCAACGGTGGTAGCATTGTGGTATTAACAATAACATGTGCTCGGCGTAATAGATTGATAGATTAGCTAAACTATAGGGACTAGACAAAGGAATACATAACTGATAATAATAAGACTAGACTGAATTGATCAGTTACTTCATTTGGCACCCCAGAAGGCGTGTAAAACTTATTTTTACACAGAATCCACAAAAATCTAAGGTATTTTTGTTTGAGTCCCTGTAAGCACAGATGCTCAGACACCCAGAACTGAAAGTCATCTCTAGTGTGGACAATATTGGCGCTGGCTCGCAAATTCTGAAACCACGCTTGGATGAGCAGGAAAATTCTGTGAGATATTTCACTGGTATAAACGCACGCGTAAAACCTGGTGAGAATTGTGACTGATATATATATATATATGTACATTATTGTTGTGTTTGCTGCAGAAACTGTAACCAGAGGGCAAATTGGCGCACTGGCGAGATAAGGGACTGCTCATCCCTGGTTATGTGATATAACCGCAGATTGACAGGATAAATCATACAATTTTGAGGGAAAAGTGGAAATATCCACGTGATTGTGAAAAAGCGTTCTGTCCCAAAAGAAATTCCCTATGACCTGCTATCGGGTAGAAGGACATTGAATAAGAGTGTGTTCTCCTAAAGAAATTCGTGGGTAAACGAATTTGTATTTGTTTTTTTTGTTTTTTTTTGTCTGTATGTGCAGTGGGACTACAGGTCAAAGCTAGCTTCTAAACAGCTTCCTCTGTGTCTTTGTGTGTTTGGTATCTGATTGTTTAGTGTATTGCTAATGCACAGTGTTGGTTAGAGAGTGGCAGGAATTACCATACATCTTTGAGGAAAAAGTGGGGGAAATATAGGTTTTTATTTCTACACACGTGAGAGTGAAATAGCTCTGGTCCAATAGAAGACCAAGGCATTGATTAAGAGTGTGCTTTGTGTCTTGTATGCTGTAGAACCACAAGTCACTGTAGATTTAAACGTTCGTATCTGTTTTTTTTTTTTTTGTTTTTAGTTTTTTGGTAGGAGTAGGGGGGGTTGTCCATTTGTTATCTGTTTTCTTTTGTCTAAGCAACTGGTTGAGCAATCTTGTGTGGATAGGCTAATTAGCATATCAATGGAAGCCATTGAAGGTTTCATTAGCAAGCATGGTGGGATTCGATTTCAATTTACTCACGAAGGTAAATTAACATATCAGTTTAATGAAATTTTAAAACAATGTAATACACATAACAGTCGCATATTTAATAGATCAAAAAAAGGCAGGAAACAGAGAATGGCCAATGCCTTATGCATGTTAATGAGAATGAAAGAAATTGCGGAACAAAAAGAATTAGAATGGTTTGCTGATAGAGAAAAAGTGATGGAACAGGTAAGTGATATATCAATCAGGATTGAAAAGGCTGATGCGGATGCTTGTAGTCGGATTGAACAATTAGTGGCTGAGAAATGTGTATTGCAAAAGAGATTAGATGAATTAGAACAAACGTGTAAATTGAGAGAAAGTTGCATTGCCTCTTTGAATCAAAGGGAGGCTGAGAATTTGCAGGTTATCACAAGGCTTAAGGCACAAGCAGCCATAATGGAATTATCCTCCAAGTGTGCAATAGTGGAGGTACCCTCCACACATGCTCAGTGTATAGAAAAGCCAGAAGTGAAATATGAAGAAAACCCGTATGCTATTATCACTGCAAATGATAGTACTGTGATGGGAATCGATGTGGAAGAAGCAAATAAAGGTGGGATAACTGCACTTGAAATTGACTCAGGAGTTGACACTTCGGATGACTCCTCAGACAACGAAAGTGTAAAGTCTGTGCATTCCAATCGCAGTAATATTATCCAGCAATGTGGGTTTCCAGCGCCATATGCTAAAAAAATGGCCTATGCAGGGAAACCAGAACTAAAATGTTTTTTGTGTAAAAGGGGGGGTCACACTTCAAAATATTGTCGGGCGGCGAATAATGATATCGAAAGGAAATTATACCCGAAAACGACCCCAAGGCTTCATGTGTGTTATTCAGCCAGGTGGGGTAGCCATCCACAGCACGGAACCCATAGTAATCAAACCCATTTCCCGTGTAAAACGCAAATGCGGGGTCTAGAAACTAAAAAGCAATATGTAGGACAGTTGCTTAGAGTCAAAATGGAGATAGACGCATGGTTACTCAAATATAGCACTGGGGGAAACAATGTTAGCAGAACTTAGTGAGCTGCAAGCATGGTAAGAATATTCTGGTCAATGTTTCCCGGCTATGAAAAAGGTTTGATGTAAGTTTCAAGTTCAGAATATGATAGAGGACCTGGATATAGATATACATTTTTTTTGTTTTGTACTTTTAGGGATAAACCCCTGAATTGGTATTGTGGTTTTTCTTTTGTGTGGTTAAAAGATGTTTCTGTTATGAGTTTTTTTTAATCTTGTGTTTCTTTACTCTTCTCTTATTGTCAGTCTTTGTAAACTTTTCCTGAGTAGTATCCAATACTGCTGATTAACATAAGAATTGTGTGTAATCACTTGTGTGTTCCTTTTTCCAGAGACCAGGAAGAAGCTAATCTGGTTCGTATACGGACATTTGCATTTGTTTGCAGGTCTCTCAAAGTAACAACAGTGGTAAAATATAGCAGAACATGGGTTAGGTTATTGTAAATGCATAATCGATTATCACATGGTACCATGAGCTCATTAGTTAGTAATTGTTTGCAAACAATGAAAAATAATAGTACTAAAAAGAGTTACAAATGAAGCTAAAATGTTGTGATGATACATATGCTTTGTTGTGTTTTTTGTTTTCCCCAGTAACTAATTGTATTTCAGATTGGAATGAGCACGCTCCTCAGGAGAAAAGTCCATGGATGTTGTCAACTAAAAGTTGAGTGTTTGTCATTGTTGTATGATGGTTGTCTTGTCATGTTATTTGTGTGATCATGGCCAGATTTTTAAGTTTTTTTTTACATTTTTTTTTTTTTTTATTTTTTTTTTTTTATTTATTTTTTTTATTTTTTTTTTTTCTTCTAAAAAAAAATTTTTTTTTTTGATATTGGTTTAGTCCTCTATGTTAGTTATATTTTTATTCAGGTGGAAAAGTAGTAGGTCTAATCCACCTGAAAGGGGGGGAATTGACAATGCCCTCAGTTAGAACCAGTCACCTGAAAAGGGGTAGTGCATACATCGTAAAGATACAGATAGATGCATTGTTTTTTTTAGTTTGTAAAATCTGAAGTTTTTGAGAAGCAACACTGACGTTCAGTTTTAAACGTTTTTTGATCATACCATGGGGATCCATTTTACAGTGGGTGTAGCCTAAAGAGGTCATGGTTGTTTGGATAGTTTGGTCAGAGTTGCAGAAGCCAGGAATACTGAGGTCCTGGGCTCCAAGGAGGGAACTATAAGTAAACATGGTAAGCGAGCAGATATTGTGGATAAGAAGTTGATACTGCTCTTGTTTTTCACTTCCAGAATCCAAGTGGAGCGAGAATTGGAGAGGCTTCTGGAACATGGATGACAGATGATCATCTGGTTGGCAGTTTGTCTGTGCCACACCATACCATAAATTAGTTCCAATACACATCAGGAGAGAAGGAAAACTGAAAGATTCAGATTAATACCTGTTTTTTTTCGTATGGACAATTTGGTGCTAATGCTGAATCTGAAAGACTGTGCCTAGCAAGAGAACTTGTGAAATATTTTTGCTGAAGTCTCTCCTGATGAATGCAAACATGTTATTTATACATGTGCAATGGGTTGGAGGTTGGGGAAGAATTATGACACATCCAATCCGTCAAAACATGAAAATGTAAAATATGTGTTGTTTTTGTTGGAAGGAGGAATTGAAAGAAGAAAGGTTTTAATGTATTACATGTATTAATGTAACGGAGACAATATGGTGCAGGTACCCAGGAGGTATACTGGCGCTTATGCATAATAAGGTGGCTGTTGGTCAGACTAAAGGGTGCCAGGTGATACATCAATGGGGTGAAAACTTCCTCGTAGGGGTGGTGTCTCAATCCTAGCGGTCCTAGAGAGAAGCTTTCGGTTACAGGATATGCGGGACACCAGAACTAGACACGAGGAAGATACGCCCGGTTGGTGTCTCACCTGAGAGGTTGAAACCCTGCACAGATAATGCCAGTGAATACACACAGGAGCATGCTCTGTTAAAATAAAGGGAACAAACGCTGGCTACCAGGGTACCGTAGGACTTCACCACATGGTGCTGCAACATCTCATGGTGGTTGACAAAAACCTATCACCCTATATGTGCTGAGTATACACTGAATCAGGTGCGGTTATTGTACCAGTGACTTACTCCCAGAGATGAGAATGAGGTCCATGCAGGATGCTTATTTCTGAGGAGTAACCCGAAAGAGGAGGGATGTATTCAGCACTATATTGGGGGGGAACAATAGCTGGGATGGGTGTTGTTAATGGAGGGGACATCAGCCTTCTGAGGAACAAACTCACAGCCATAGCTTCAGAGAAGGAGCGTGACTTTGTTACCCTGGGAGATTGGTGGTATCCTTGATAACATTCAATGAAGTCACAGAAACACTCAGGTTAGAGTGGCTCCGGATTTTGTCAACCATGTTGAGAGGTTGGTAGGGAAGACAGAAACCTGTCATTGGCTCTGGCGCGCACTCTGTGGCAGGTGGAAATATCAGCCAACATCAAGCTGATTGTACTGTCTCTGTATGAGGGGCAGTAGCCTGATGAGTTAGCGTCACCGCTCAGTAAGATTTTGCCAAAACACGTTGCTTACACTAATCCAAAATAGTGGTCGAATGCCTGTATGGGTGGTACTAAGTTGGATTGTGAAAGGTGTTATGCTGTATGTTCTCATATACAGAAGTGCAGACTTGGTCTGTATATTTGGTGGCATCAATGGGCTTACTGACTGGGGACTCTAGCTTGTTGCATTTGAGGCTATATCACACATGTGATCAGAGAAGATGAACGCTGGAGGCAGGTTGATATTTCCCTTTGTCGGAAGCATGACCATGATGTCCTTTGTAGGCCAGGTCAATACATGGGGATGAACGAATAATGTTGGGAAGTTATTTCTCTCTGTATTCTGGATGGAGAGGTCATTGCTGGGAAGAAGGCACCCAGGTATTATTTAGGACATAGGCGAGTTTTGTTTCTTTGTCCTAAAGAATACCGGTGTAGTGTTAGTCATGGGACTCGAGGGTTCCTTGAACCTAACCGTAGGTAGAGGTGCATGGTACACAATGGGCATGATCTCTGAAATCCAGGCACAGGGGTGGAATTGTGTGGGTTTGGTAATTGTTGTAAACTTATATGTGTAGTTAAGCGATATTTATCTAGAAGGGTCTCCCATTTGTCTATGCAAGTTGAGGGACGATTTGACGGTGAGCTCTCTGTGTACAAATTGGAGACATTGCTGCCAAGTCAGAGCCCTGCAACGCCGCTGCGAGCAAGCCTGCCTAATCCCGACCCGTAGTTACAGTAAAAGGTTATAGGAGGTTGGGAGCGGGGTGCGTAATACATATATATGTATACATATTATGGTAATAAGTTGATTTATGTTTGCGGTAGAATGTGACCTATGGGTATTGTAGGCTAGTAAAGGCCCTCCTCAAGAATCTGGGTCTGAAAGCTGGGTGATATGTTGCTCTGAATGGGTACTGGTGAATGGTGAATGAATGGGCACCCCTTGCCTGTACTGCCGTCCTGAAGATACCCAAGATGCAGAATGGTGACATGGAAGCTGTCGCTGAAGAGTGGTGGAGGTGTGTCACTCAGTGGCAAAGCGGCACGTGTTGGGAGACATCACATGGTAAAACAATTATGGACTGCTCCATAGGACCTGCTTCGGCACACGTTGAAAACACAGCGTGGTAAGACAATTGTGTACTGTTCCATGAGAGATGTCTCTGGAGCGCTCGTTGAAAACAACCATGCGTTACACGAGCTAAGGACTGTGCTACAGGTACTGGTTCGGAAGCACATGTTGGGGAACCACACACGTTGAGACAGTTATGGATTGTTCAGAAGGAGCCGTGTCTAAAGAAGGGTGGTATGCGCCTTTTAGGCGCAAAGCGGCATATGTTGGAAGTGAATAAGAAGTAATGTTATATATCTAAAGTTCTACACATTTGTTGGTATAGCCGAACTCAGCCATGTTGATGTTTGCATGACACATGTTTAGAATGTGTAGAGGAATGTGGCAGAATCTGCATATCAAAGGAGTTACCTTCAGCCCAACTGGTGCACACAAGCTTCAAAGAGATTGATGACAAAGACGGCCCAGGGCACATCAGATGCATACTGGCCACAAAAGCCAAGTATGGCAGGACAGTCAGTAATATTAGGAGGGCTGTCATGTGAACACTGATTGGTCCAAACCAAATGGGACTGGCAGTAGGGTGTGGTATGGCTGAGGTATGTTTTAACAAAAAGGTTTGCAACCATGAGGTCTCTCTCTGTCTCTTTATTCCATCATGAGGTGTAGCGGCGAAGGTCGGATAAGTATGGCTTATATTATACTTTGATTGTATGCTATGTATTATCGTAACTTCTATTGATACCTTATGCACGCTGTATTATTTCCTTGGGAAATAAATGAGATTTAATTGACCTTGGACCGTGTATTGATTTCATAGCCAACGGTGGTAGCATTGTGGTATTAACAATAACATGTGCTCGGCGTAATAGATTGATAGATTAGCTAAACTATAGGGACTAGACAAAGGAATACATAACTGATAATAATAAGACTAGACTGAATTGATCAGTTACTTCAACAGTTAAATGTTGTTAGAGTACTTACCTTTGATTGGTCCAGAGGCTTAGTAACGGTTGCCACAAACAGGAGACCCTATAAAAGAGAAAAAAGTGTGTCAGTTGCTGCAGTATAACGGACAAAGAAGATCAGAACACATCCCTGCTGTTTCGTTATGGAGTCCTTACTGCGACAGGTGATCGAACGGGCTGGTGCCGTGGATGGAGAGCGGTGGCTTCGTTCCTGTCTGTCGGCTTATCCGGTGGCTGGTTCTGGTAGTGTTCCGTCTGTGGATGTCCCTCTGGTGGAACAGTTTGATTTCCTCAGTGCATTCTCTCGGGTACCCCAGGATCTTCCGGTTTCGGCGGCTTCCTCTTCCTCCCGGTCGGTCCCTCCTCTTGACACGGTGACGCAAGAACCTTTCGGAGATGTCCGCTGCTGATCGGCCTATTCTCCGATCTCCGAGGATGCCGCAGGTGCAGTGGACCATCGGGCTGCCCGGAAAAAAACGAGAAGGAGACCGCGAAGATTTGAATCGGTGGATTCACCCCTGCAAAACAAAAAAGGTACTGGGTCTGCTTGTTTGAAGAAAAAGAAGAAATCGAATCATTTGAATGTTACTGGGCATACTGTCACTGCTAGGGACAATGTCTATAGTGCTTTACATGTATCTGATGCGGTGGCTGCTACAGTTGATAATGCTTCACTGGTGCTTGACAACGTTGCCATGGTGAATGACAGAGCTCCTGTAATGGCTGCAGATTGCTCCATTTCTGAAGGATTTCAGCAGGCAGCTGTTCCTACTGCTCAAGAAGTTTCACGTTTAAATGGAGGTGAGTCGATTGATGCCTCTATTCTGCAAAACTTTATGATTAATATGTCACAACTTTTATGTAATGTATTGCCTAAAACTGCTTCTTCTCGCTCTGCTGATGACGCTGCTCTTATGTCAGTTTCGAAAGATAGTGTTCATACTGCTTCAAATTCTTCTGTTTTACTTAATGTCGATTTGACTTCCTCTGGTTTATCATTAGTTCCCTCTTGTGCTACTGTTTCTAATGTTCCTGAACCTTACATTAAAGAAGTACTTACGTGTGAATTGTCTCCATTAGGTTTTCACTTACCTATTTCAGTTAAAGAAAAGATTTGGAAAGGGGGTTATATTGAATTGCTTTCCTTATTGCCGTCATTTAAAGAATATAGGTTTGATAAAAAATATAGTGAGAAATCTGATGTTGACAGGAGACGTTTAGGCACGCGCAATTTTAATAATTGGTTACAATCTTTTTGTATTTATGCTAGTGTAATGGGCGAATGTCATCCTGAGTTATGTAGCGGTATGTTTCATCATGTTGAAATAATTTTAGAAGCTTATAAAAATTTTCCAGGTTTAGCTTGGTTCTCTTATGATGAAGCCTTTCGACAGAAGCTTTCGGTTCATAAGTCTTCCTTTGGAGCAGGGAGAAACTGCAGTGACCCAAATCGCTAGCTATTAGGTCCACAAAAGTTATTTTAAGGACTGGTATGGTATAGGTGTAGTTCAGGATGGGTGGCACTAATAGGTACCACTGATAGATGGGACTGATGGGCACTGATAGGTGGCACTGACAGGTGGCACTGCTGGGCACTGATTGGCGGCGCTGATGGGCACTGGTAGATGACACTGATGGGCACGGATATGTGGCACTGGGGTGCAGCACCGTTGTTGAGGCAGATTGTGGGCACTGATGTGTGGCACTGTGGGTACTGATGTGTGGCACTGTGGGCACTGCTGGGTGGCACTATGGGCACTGCTGGGTGGCACTGATTGGGGGCACTTTTTTATTACAGAGGTGGCACTGGCAGGGGGCAGGTGGGTACTGGTAAGCTGGCCGTGATCGGGACTTATGTCCTGATCACGGCCGCCGGTGATCGGCTCTTTTTTTTCTCCTCGCGATGTCAGCGCGAGGAGGAAAAATAGCCGATTACCGGCTCCGTTGTATCACATGATCAGCTGTCATTGGCTGACAGCTGATAACATGGTAAGGGGTCGGGATCGACTCCTTGCTTGGATCTGTGATCAGGCGAGTCTCAGACGGGCAGGCCGCTCGTGCACGGGATGACGTCAATAGACGTTGTCCCGGCAAAGGAGGTCCGCGCTGTAGCCGTCATTTGGCTATAGCGCGGGTCTCTACTGGTTAAACTGAGCCGCAGATCTAAACCATTCTGCAGAAACTCCAAAACTACTGAGGTGGACGGAGTGGTGGGGTCCCACTGCTTACTTTCTGCAAATGTTTTAAATGTATTCCATATTTTAGAATAGATAAAGTTTGTGGAAGGTTTCCTAGCCTTTAGGAGAGTAGAAATCACCCCCACTGAGAATCCTAATGACTGTAAATTCTGCCGCTCAAGATCCAAAGATGTAGATTCAGTTTGTGAGGAGCTGGGTGCACCAATTTCCCCTGTGAGAGAAGCTGCGGGAACACTGGGATCTTGACCGGCGGGGCATACGCTGAGATGTTCTTAGATGTAGATGTTCTTTTAGACTCAGCAGAGCTAAATACACTGCTCGCAGCTCTAAGACATTGGAGACTACCCCCGCCACAGGGACGTCCCATTTCCCTTGCACTGCCAGGTGATCTCAGTGTGCTCCCCACCCTTTCGAACTTGCGTCGGTGGTAAGAGGTCTTCCTTCGACCCCCAGAGGAGACTTCTCTTCATAGAAGCTGAAATTGATATTCTCTGACATAGGGACTTCTTCCTCCACTGCGTCAAAAAGCCCCATTGAAGAGTCCTCAGATGCCAATGAGCCCAAGGTAACATTGGAAAGGCAAGCCGCCATGGTCCCGATTAAACTCAAGCAATTCGAGGCTGACAGGTGGGAGAGAGATCTGACGTGGACCCTCTTCTGAACAATCGCCTTCACCTTCTGCTGAGGGAGGCGCACTGTACCAGCCTTGGTGTTGAATAGAGCACCCAGGTAAATCATCACTTGAGTTGGGGTTAGGAGGCTCTTCTCTGTATTTACTAACCATCCAAACTCTCTCAGAGTCCTCAGAAGAATCTCCTTGTGGTCCCGTAGCTGGGCTTAATCGGACGCTAGCAGTAGAATGTCATCCAAAAAGTGAAAGACTCGAAGGTGCCAGGGCTGAAATTAGAACTTTTGAGAATATCCTTGGTGATGTGCATAGGCCAAAAGGCAGGCATTGAAACTGGAGATGTGTTGAGCCTATTGCCACTCTCAAAAATCTTTGGAACGCTGGTAACACGGGAACATGGAAATAAGCATCTTGCAAGTCTACCGATAGCAAGCAGTCTCCTGGTTGGACCATCTGGATGATCGTCTGCAAGGATTCCATCTTGAACGAGTCGAGCTGTATGAAACAATTTAACCTCTTCAGATCCACCACTGGTATCCACTCTCCACTCTTCTTGGGGATGAGGAAGAGAGGAGAATAGAATCCCATGAATCTCTCGGAGGGAGGGACCAGTAAAACTGCCGGTTGTACTACAAGAAGGTGAAGATATTTCTGCAGAGCTTCCGCTTTCTGCTGTGAAGTTGGACTTTTTGTTAGAACTAACGAGTCTTGTGGGGGCACATCTTGGAAGGTCCAAAAATGGGTAAAACGGACTGTAGAGACCACCCACGGATCTTCGCAACGACTGCCCGATACCTCCGCAAACCTCTTCAACCTGGCTGCAGTGGCCTTTTGTCAAAAGGATTTTGTCCCCTCCTGAGTATTGGAGAGGCTTCTCTATTTGCCTTTAGAAACGTGGCCTGAGTACTCCTCCAATTCTTTTTGGGGTCTCTGCCTTGTCTAAAGTTGGAGAAATTCCTATTCCTGGAAGCTTGGAATTTTGTTGATACCACGTGTGAATGCCTCACCCTTCTATCCTGGGGAAGTAGCCCCAACTTCCCTCCTGTCACTCTCGAGATTGCCTTTTCCAGTCTTTCTCCAAAGAGTGCCTTCCCATCAAAAGGGATTTTGCACCAGTTTTGTTTTGATGCTGCGTCGGCTGCCCATGGCTTTTATAATGTCGTCCTTTGGTACATCTTCTCGGATGACTACTTCAATGTTTTCTGTCCAAACTTTAATGGCATTCATTAGACACCAAGGCTAAAGCCACAGCCAGTCTACATGCTCCTCCAGCCAACTGATAGGCTTTTTTCAAATCCATCTATACGCCTGTCCAGAGGATCTTTAAAAGGAGGCCGAATCCTCCATAGGTAGGGTGATGTTCTTGGTTAAACGCACCACTGCTGCATCAACTACTGGAGGTGTATCCAGGAAGGCTGTATCTGACTTGGCCAGCGGGTACAACTTCTGGAGTCTATTTAGGGAGAAGCGTTTATCCGTCCTCTTCCATTCCCCTTCTATTAAATCCTTTAATTCTTCTAGAAAGGGAAAAAAATTAATTTCATTTTCAGAAATGGAAAAAAGGTTTTTGCCTTTTTAGGAGGCTCTTCCACCTCTTCCCAGCAGATAGCTTGTTTAACCGCCAAGACAGAAGGTTGTACTAATGAAAAATTAAACCCAGAGGGTTCTGATTCATCTGAGGAATCCTCCGACTCGGCACTGTCCCCAGCAGATAAGGGAGGCGGGGTTGAAGAAGTGCCTGCTGGGTCCGCGGATGATTGACCCTGGTTAGTCATTTCTGACGTTTGACCCCTAAGCGTGTCTTGCAGGGAGGGAGTTGTATGAATTAGCTCTGCTAATGAGTCTTTAACCACTTAACAACCGGCCCATAACCGAATGACGGCTACAGGGCGGTTGTTTAACTCTGGGAGGCCGTCATATGACGTCCTCCCAAAATTCCGCTCTCACGCGCCCCCTGGGGCGCGCACGCGAGAGCATCCTTGACTGCCGCGTCCACAGGACCCGGCGCATCACAGATTACGGTCAAATGACGGAGTGATCACTTGTAAACAAACCGGCGTCATGTTATGACGCCGGTTCCTCCCTCCCCCTCTCTGTACCGATCAGTACAGCGGAGGGAGAAGAGATCAGTGTCAGCAGCGCTGTGGGCTGCATCTGCAGTGCCCACATCGCTGCTCACCGAAAATTAACCCCATCATACCCTGCCATTACTCTGCAATACTCTGCTTCAATACTCTACAATACTCTGCTTCAATACTCTACAATACTCTGCTGCAATACTCTGCTGCAATACCCTGCAACAACACTCTGCAATACCCTGCAACAACACTCTGCAATGCTCTGCGACACCCGCCAATACCCTGCAACACCGCCAATACCCTGCAACACCCTACAATGCTCTGCAACACCCTGCAACACTCTGCAAAGCTCTGCAACACCCGCCAATACCCTGCAACACTCTGCAATGCTCTGCAACACCCGCCAATACCCTGCAACACCACTCTGCAATACCCTGCAACAACACTCTGCAATGCTCTGCAACACCCGCCAATACCCTGCAACACCCTGCAATACCCTGCAATACCCTGCAACACCCGCCAATACCCTGCAACACCCGCCAATACCCTGCAACACCCTGCAACACTCTGCAATGCTCTGCAACACCTGCCAATACCCTGCAACACTCTGCAACACTCTGCAACACCCGCCAATACCCTGCAACACTCTGCAATACCCTGCAACACTCTGCAATGCTCTGCAACACCCGCCAATACCCTGCAACACTCTGCAATACTCTGCAACACCCGCCAATACCCTGCAACACTCTGCAATGCTCTGCAACACCCGCCAATACCCTGCAATACCCTGCAACACCACTCTGCAATACCCTGCAACAACACTCTGCAATGCTCTGCAACACCCGCCAATACCCTGCAACACCCTGCAATACCCTGCAATACCCTGCAATACCCTGCAACACCCGCCAATACCCTGCAACACCCGCCAATACCCTGCAACACCCGCCAACACCCTGCAACACTCTGCAATGCTCTGCAACACCTGCCAATACCCTGCAACACTCTGCAACACCCGCCAATACCCTGCAACACTCTGCAATACCCTGCAACACTCTGCAATGCTCTGCAACACCCGCCAATACCCTGCAACACTCTGCAATGCTCTGCAACACCCGCCAATACCCTGCAATGCTCTGCAAAATTCAGTGGCTAAACCCAAACAATGAGTTATGATTAAAGCTCATAACTGCTTCTATAGCATGTTAGAAAATTTATTTTATCATCATCCATGATTTTTATGTAGGTACCCACCATCTGCTAATGCTGCAGAAGCAGAAAAGGGATTCCGTCTTGCTTGGAGTGTGCCTGGCTTCCCATCTTGCTTTGAGAGATCATAGCTTCCCATCTTGCTTGAAGATTTCATGGCTTATCAAACAGTCATGAAAAACAGAAAATTTACAATGGCATTATGCTTACTTATCCAGAGATAATGAAATCTGAGGTTTGGGTTAAAAATACACAATCGAAACCATGGCACGATATACATTTTTTTTACTGTTAACCTAAAATGCTTACTTCATGGTTAAACCTGGCTTAACCCTTTCATGACTAAGCCTATTTTTGGCATTTGGTGTTTACAAGTTAAAATCCATATTTTTTGCTAAAAAATTACTTGGAACCCCCAAACATTATATATATATATATATATTTTTTAACAGAGACTCTAGAGAATAAAACGGCGATTGTTGCAATATTTTATGTCACACGGTATTTGCGCAGCGGTGTTTTAAATGCAACTTTTTGGGAAAAGGGATACTTTCATGAATAATAATAAAAAAAACAGTAAAATTATCACATTTTTTTTGCATAATGTGAAAGATAATGTTACGCCGAGTAAATAGATACCAAACATGTCACACTTTATAATTGCACGCACTTGTGGATTGACGACAAAGTACGGTACCTAAAAATCTCAATAGGCGACGCTTTAAACATTTTTTACGGTTACCAGGTTAGCGTTTCAGAGGAGGTCTAGTGCTAGAATTATTGCTCTCACTCTGACGATCGTGGCGATACCTCACATGTGTGATTTGAACACCGTTTACATACGCGGGCACGACTTCCGTATGCGTTTTCTTTGCTTCGCGAGCTCGCGGGGACGGCGGGCGCTAAAAAAAATTTTTTTTTTTTTTTTATTCATTTTAAAATGACTAAATTGTTTTTAAAAATAAAATAAAAAATGTGATCACTTTTATTGCTGTCACAAGGAATGTAAACATCCCTTGTGACAGTAATAGGCGGTGACAGGTACTCTTTATGGAGGGATCGGGGGTCTAAAAGACCCCCCACCCCTCCTTTACACTTCAATGTATTCAGATCGCCGAAAACGGCGATTCTGAATACCGGATATTTTTTTTTAAATCGGCGCCATTGGCAGCTGAGTAAACGGGAAGTGACGTCATGACGTCGTTTCCGTGTTTACTATGAGGAGACTGGAACGAAGCTGATTACGGCTTCGTTCCAGTTCCTCCCCAGCGGCATCGCACCAGAAATCGGTGCTCCGTATCGAGCGGGAGCACCGGTAACAGCGGCGGGAGGGGGGTACGTCCCCTCCCGCTCCTCCGGCATAACAGCCGAGCGGCTTTTA
This sequence comes from Lithobates pipiens, assembly GCF_037356315.1. Classification (NCBI taxonomy): domain Eukaryota; kingdom Metazoa; phylum Chordata; class Amphibia; order Anura; family Ranidae; genus Lithobates; species Lithobates pipiens. The sequence continues at coordinate 1,527,620 of NW_027507889.1, read as the reverse complement.
GCCGCATCGGTTGTTATGGCTGGATAGCCAATTGCCTGCTGAAAAAAACGGTACCGGGATGATGCATGCAGGTGCGGGCATCATCCCGGTATACCGCCCGGAAGCCGAGCACGCACATCTGCGTACGCTCGGCGGGAAGGGGTTAATAACAAGGTTAAATATAGACAGGCACAGGGAGAACATGCAAACTCAGGGAGGGAGTGTCATGGTTGGGATTTGAACCAGCAACCCTTCTTACTGCTAGATGAGAGTGCTAACCACTACACCACTGTGCTGCCCAAACCACTGTGCTTCATTATCTCCGGGTCACTTAACCCCTGAATCTCTAAAGCTGGCCATGCACATGTCAGTTTTTTTCATTCAGCTAGTGGGTTAAATTTAAAAAACAACACCTGACTGGATTCCTCCATCCACACACTCAATGTGGGTGCTGGAATCTTCTCCACTGTATTATTGAATTCTGACAGCAGGAAGGCTACCTTGCTGTCAAAATATGCAGATCATCTCTCCAGCCTACAGCCCTGACTGATTGGGAATATCCTGACTTCTGTTCAACCACAGTGGCCACACATGGATCCAAATTCATCTTTAGTTACTCTAAGGCCGCGTACACACGGGCGGACTGTCTGTCCAACTTAGTCCGCTGAAACGTGTTTCAGCGGACAATCCGCTCGTGTGTGGGCTTCAGCTGACTTTTTCAGCGGACAGTCTGGCGGACTAAGTCTTTCGGAATTTCCGTAATACAGTCCGTCCAAACTTGGTTTCAGCGGACAGTCCGCTCGTGAGTAGGCAAGTTGGACGGACTAAGTATGGCGCATGCTCAGAAAGGATTTACACGGCCGAAGGTTGCATTGCAGTGTATTGGACGTCGTATTTCTAGTCCCGTCGTACGTGCTGTACACGTCATCTTGCAAGCTTTCAGTGGACTGTCTGTTCATCGTGTGTGGTCAAGTCCGTTCATTCAAAAGTAGGACGGACTGTCTGTCGGATTGTCTGACGAACTTAGTTGGCCAGACAATCCGCCCGTGTGTACGCGGCCTAAGGCTTGCCATACATGGAAGTTTTTTTTAAAGTGGGCTAATCAAAAAAAAGCAAAAACAACTGAACCGATTATCACATTGACACAGGTGGGGTCAATAGAGAAATCCTTCTTTCTGGGTTATTGTATTCTGACAAAAGGGGAGATGACCCCACTGTCAAAATAAACTAATCAGCACTTATTGAAAGTAAAACCTTCCAACAAGCTGGTTAGAGAGAAGTCGATTAGAGAAAAGTTTCATGATGTGCCTATTTTGTGAGGTTCCCCCCCCAAAAAAAACCTATACCTTTGTCTTAAATAACTTATGATTGACCAGACGACACATTCTCTTTGGAGTCGAATGGCCATAGCAGCCTTTTTATTACCAGCAGATGAAAATACAAAATTCTTAGAAACAACATAACTTAATGCATATAAATACATTTTACAACAAACATTATAACCAAATATATATATCCGTATTACACATTCAGGGTGATATGGCCGTAGGCAATCTTGCTGGCCACTCTCAACCCTCTTGACAAACGCCAAGATGGTCACCTCGGCAAACAAGCAGAAAAATAAAACAGGTCGTCGACGCCAACAACATATTAAAAAAAGCCTACGGCACCTGGTATTCCCAGGCTGTCTCCCATCCAGGTACTAACCAGGCCTGACCCTGCTTAGAATCCGAGATCAGATGATATCTAGCGCATTCAGGGTGATGTGGCCTTAGGCGATCTTGGTGGCCACTCTCAACCCTCTTGACAAACGCCAAGATGGGCACCTCGGCAAACAAGCAGAAAAATTCAACAGGACGTTGATGACAGCAACATATTTAAAAAAGCCTACTACACCTGGTACTCCCAAGCGGTCTCCTATCCAGGTACTAACCAGGACCGACCCTGCTTATCATCTGAAATCAGATGTTATCGGGCGCATTCAGGGTGATATGGCCGTAGGCAGGGCCGCTGATAGAAATCATGGGGCCCCGTACAGCCTACCTGATGGGGCCCCCTTCAGCTCCACCCTGGCCCCGCCCCTGGTCCCTCATGTAGCCCCACCCCTGGCCCCACCCATTGCCCCTCCCCAGACCCCGCCTTGAAACAAAGTGTAGGTTTGTCTACAAGTGACATTTGTTTTTCTCCAGTCAGTTATAGGTTTGATTATCCAAAAGAAATACTGTTTTCAGATGAGAACATACCTCTTTAATATCTATATGTAATACAAACAAAACAAATAAATAAAATGGTATTTTGGAGAGTATTGGCAGGGTATTTATTGCAGAGTATTGGCAGGGTAAGTATTGCAGAGTATTGGCAGGGTAGATATTGCAGGGTATTGCCAGGGTATTGGCAGGGTATTGGCGGGGTATGTATTGCAGAGTATTGGTGGGGTATGTATTGCAGAGTATTGGCAGGGTAAGTATTGCAGAGTATTGCAGAGTATTGTCAGGGTATTGCCAGGGTATTGGCGGGGTATGTATTGCAGAGTATTGGCGGGGTATGTATTGCAGAGTATTGGCGGGGTAAGTATTGCAGAGTATAGGCAGGGTAAGTATTGTAGAGTATTGGCAGGGTATTGGCAGAGTAAGTATTGCAGAGTATTGGCAGGGTAAGTATAAAGTATTGCAGAGTATTGTCAGAGTATGTATTGCAGAGTATTGGCAGGGTATGTATTGCAGAGTATGTATTGCAGAGTATGTATTGCAGAGTATGTACCGCCTGGGAGTACCAGGTGCCGTAGTCTTTTTTTTAATATGTTGTTGGCGTCAACGACCTGTTTTATTTTATTTGTTTTACCTGTTTTAGGCCATCTTGCTGGTCACTCTCAACCCTCTTGACAAAAACCAAGATGGTCACCTCGGCAAACAAGCAGAAAATTAAAACAGGTCGTTGACGCCAACAACATATAAAAAAAAAGCCTATGGCAGCTGGTATTCCCAGGTGGTCTCCCATCTATGTACTAACCATTTCAGACCCTGCTTAGCATCCGATATCAGACAAGATCGGGCACATTCAGGGTGACGTGGCTGTAGGCGATCTTGCTGGCCACTCTCAACCCTCTTGACAAATGCCAAGATGGTCAGCTCGACAAATAAGCAGAAAAATAAAACAAGTCGTCGACGCCAACAAAATGTTAAAAAAAGCCTACGGCACCTGGTATTCCCAGGGGGTCTTCCATCCAGGCTCTAACCAGGCCCGACCCTGGTTAGTATCCGAGATCAGACGAGATCAGGTGCATTCAGGGCGATGTGGCCATAGGCGATCTTTTTGGCCACTCTCAACCCTCTTGAAAAACACCAAGATGGTCACCTCGGCAAAAAAGCAGAAAAATAAAAGAGGTTGTCGACATCAACAACATATAAAAGAAAAGCCTACAGCTCCTGGTATTCCCATGCAGTGTACCATCCAGGTACTAACCAGGTTCGATCCTGCTTAGCATCAGAGATCAGATGAGATCGGGCGCATTCAGGGTGATGTACAGTAAGCGATCTTTCTGGCCACTCTCAACCCTCTTGACAAACGCCAACATATTCACCTTGGCAAACAACCAGAAAAATAAAACAGGTCGTCGACGCCAACAACATATTAAAAAAAAGCCTACGGCACCTGGAATTCCCAGGCGGAATCCCACGCAGGTACTAAACAGGCCCGACCCTGCTTAGCATCCAAAATCAGATGAGATCAGGCAAATTCAGGCTGATTTGGTCGTAGGCGATCTTTCTGGCCACTCTCAACCCTCTTGACAAATGCCAAGATGGTCACCTCTGCAAACAAGCAGAAAAATAAAACAGGTCATCGATGCCAACAACATATTAAAAAAAGAATACGCCACCTGGTATTCCCTGGCGGTTTCCCATCCAGGTGCTAACCATGTCACCCTGAATGTCCCTAGACCTAAGTGCAGCGTTTGATACAGTAGATCACAATACTCTACACGTCCACCTCACAGAAGTAGCCGGAGTCCAAGACATAGATCTCCAATGGTTCGCGTCCTTGCTAGGAAATCGGTCACAGACAGTGAAACTAGTAAAATTCCTCTCCGAAACTCAGGCAGTCACCTGCGGAGTCCCTCAAGGCTCTCCTTTGTCACCCGTTCTCTTCAACATTTACATTCGCCCACTCCTTCAAATCATCAGATGCTCAGTTTCTGAAGTGTTACACATATACAGAAGAAATAGCTTCAGTCAATATTTTACTTATTAGCTGATGCCATGAGCCAAAATTTTACATCATCTTTACTACAAAATATATGTATTCTTGAACAGATGTCGTTATCTTATCTAAAACAAACGTAAGCCTGAGCTAAGTCAAACTCCACAGTCTTAATATATATGTAAAAATGACCTCGAGAACATTTCTATAGATAACACTTTAAACATGTGAGTTTCAACTTAAACTCATATCTGAATTCAAGAGTTTTCCTGTAACACGTATAATCTAAAAACAAAATGGAGTCTATCTTGCTATCGTTCTTTACAGTTCCCCTCTTTGAGACATTTATATGACTCACTACCTTTCACAGTTATGTAATCTTTCTTCTATCATAATACATACTAAGATAAACTCTATTTGCAGCAGCAGGATCAGGGGTTCGGGATGCCTTAACAATTATGCACATTATAAGCTTATAACAGGCATATAGGAACAAAACAAAAAGAATAATCATAGTTATAGTTATGGCAGCACTTTTTAACCATGTAAGTATTCCTATTCCAGAACTTAGGTTTGCAAAAGGATCCCATGTCTTAGCAATGTTTCTAGCTTCATCTTGTAATTTGCTTACTTCTTTCCGGTGTTGTGCAATTATATCATAGTAATCCGGTACCTCAATACTTGTGTTATGAAACCAGGTACAACACTCATAATCTTCTGTGTTTTCACATATCCCTGTTAAAGCAGCACTCATGCTTTCTATGGCTAACTCGTGTAGTTCTAATTGTTTTCTAATTGCCCTAGTTTCTATATTTAATTTAGTAATATCCTCAGAATTCTTTTCCATTACTTCATCAATGATTCCAGTGTATCTATTCAACCTTTTCATGAAGTCTATTCCCCACCCAGTCCATGAGGGGAACCAAGCCCATGCCATATCTTTTTCAAGAAATAACTCCTTTTATTGCGGTGTTTGAGGGGGTACCTAGGATGCATGCTAGCTTCAAGGAGGTGTCTTCCCTTGCTATCTCCTACTACGCCCATGATGGGGACTAGGGCTGCGAGATAACACCATCCTTGGGGTTCAGTGGGGATCCAAGGGTGACAGATTTTTCCACAACAAATATAAATACTGTTTCCTAGAGCTAAAGATCGTTTGTTGAATATTGTCATCATTTCATCAGAAAGACTGGAAAAGGTTAAACTCGACAATAATTGTCCTACTGTGGAACTGGAACTGGAGCTAAGAAAGTTTATCAGAGTGGTGTTTAGGGCAGGTTCTGAAGTGTGAAAGAAAGGACTTTCAATTGATGTCATTGAAAAGTTAATTTTAGCTTGTTGGAAAACTTCAGCTCCATTTGTGGAGTTTCCCAACCTAAAACACCAGTCTGGGAAATGACTTCTACCAATAATTTGGAAAGTAAGGGTATTATTTGAAAGCGTTCTTGTGACATTTGTAAGAACGACAGGAGGAGTGCCATTAAGGAGAGGGGTGACGTTTAGAGGTACTGCCATTAAGGGGATCCTAGCAGTGCTAGGATGGAGTTTACTACATATCCAACATTTTTCAAATCCAGACTTCTGGGCATAGCTATATTTAACCTTCAATAATAACATTTTATCGGTAAAACTTTCTGAGTACTCATTTCTCTTGTGTCTGTCAGGTATATTATTCATATTATTCTGTTGTAGAGTGTTAGAGGCTCCACAAATACTTTTCATGGGTCCCAAATCTTCAGGATGATAAATACAGTTAGTTATCAGCAAAGTTGGCAGGAACACAATCAGGGCAGCACAACATAAGAGGCACAAGGCCTTCCCAGAAGTCAGTGGTGAAATGAGCAAAGTCATCTTGTTCAGAGTCTTGACTATCTTCTTCACTTCTCTGTGCTTTATCTTTGTCTTTGCCTTGCTTCTTAGGGTCCTGGTTGACCTTCTTTACACGACTTGCATGAATCCAGGCCTGTTGTCCCTCTACCAGAATAGCTGTGCGGGTAACTGCGTTCACTGTGGTTGGGGGTCCAAAGGGATACTCCTGTTTCTTGGTGCGTTTCAATTGCTGGACCACCACGGTGTCACCCACCTGAAAAGGGTGTGTAGGTTCCTGTGAAGAAGAAGGAGAGGTGCGAGCAACGTTCCTTTCAACTTGATCCAAAGTTTCAATAAGTTTTTTTACACATTCTTCCTGAATAAGATCTAGGTCCCCTCTTTCTAACATAAGTGGCTGTCTGGCCCATGGGGTGGGAAATGGCCTACCCATTAAGACTTCAAAAGGAGAGTATCCTGTCTTTTTAGAGGGTGTCATTCTTATCTCGGCTAGTACAGCTGGGAGGACCTTCTTCCAATTTGCATACGTACCTCCAGTGGCCTTCCTGATCTTATCCTTAATGGTTCTGTTCATCCTTTCCACTATACCTGAACTCTGGGGGTGGTAAGGAATATGAAACTTCCATTCTATTTTCAGTGTTTTTACCAGGTCTTGACAAACTTTGGCCACAAATGCAGGGCCATTGTCAGAATTGATCTGTAGTGGGCAACCCCACCTTGGAATAATTTCTTGTATCAGAATCCTCACTACTGTTTGTGCATCTTCCTTTGTAGTTACAAATATTTCTAACCATCTTGAAAATACGTCCAAAATTACGAGCAAAAATTCTTGTCTTTTACCTAGTTTGGGCATGTGTGTAAAATCTATCTGCAGGTGAGTGAATGGTGTAGATGGATATATTGTGAGTGGTATGCAGTGTGGTGGCATGTCCTAGAGTGAATGATGTAGCCAATTCCACCACCATGGCACACGATGCAAGAGCTCTGAGACATGCGGGCATGCCCTGTACCGGCATAGGCACAACCTTTGAAAAAAACGCAATAGGGCGGAGTTTGCCCCCATGCTCCTGGGCCAGGACCCCCGCCAAAGTTTTACAATTGTCCCTTGCAAACAAGTGAAACATTTTCCCATATTCAGGTAGTCCAAGTCCAGGAGCTGTGACCATTGCAGTTTTAAGATACACAAAAGCATTGTACATTTCATCATTCCATTTCACACAATCTGGCATGTCAGTACCTGTGGCTTGCCTCAGGAGATTATCATAGTAGGAACAGATCAGGTATCTATTGGCGGCAGTAACCAATCATACCAAGAAAGGATAGCATGTCCTTCTTAGTAAGTGGGCGGGGCAGACCCACAAGAGCCTCAGCTCTCTTGTGACTGATTTTCCTTTCTCCTTTGGAGAGTACAAAACCAAGGTATTCAACAGTTTCCTGACACCATTGTAGCTTTTTCTTAGAAACCTTGTGACCATTGTCTGCTAACCAATGTAACAGATCTAAACCATCATTTTTACATGCTTTCTGGCTTGGACTACACAACAACAAATCATCAACATATTGAAGTAGGACGGAACCATGGCGGGGTGCCCAGGACCGCAGGGTTGCTTGGAAGGCCACTGTATATCCTACAGGGGAGTCTACATATCCCATTGGCATTCTACACCACGTCATTTGCCTATTTCTGAAATTAAACGAGAAGATAGGTTGTGTCTCTTCGTCAACAGAAACTGAAAAAAATGCATTACAAAGGTCAATGACCGAAAAATACTCTGCATCGGATGGTATGGAGGTTAGGAGTGATGGCACGTCAGGCACTATGGGAGCAATGGGTATCACTAGGTTGTTTATAGCTCTGAGGTCTTGTACAAACCTGTAAGAGCCATCCGGCTTCTTTACTGGGTTAATGGGGGTGTTGTAGGGTGAGAGTATCTCTTTAAGAATTCCTTGCTGCAGGAACCTTTCTACCATTGGAGCAATTCCTTCCTCTTTTTCTTTTGAAATGGGGTATTGTTTGTGATAAACCGGCTGTGCCCATGATTTTAAAGCTGCCTTGTATGGGGTGCAAGAAATAAGACCTACATCCAAGGAGCTTTTAGACCATACCGGATCATCTGGTGGAGGGAGATCACTATCCTCAGTGTAATATATTGGTATTACCTTGGAGTGTACGAAGACCCCTCCTTCAGTGGTCATTTTCAGTGTTATACCCAATCTTCCCATCAAATCTCTTCCCAAGAGGTTCACGGGACATTTTGGTATAATCCTGAAACAATGATGCAAGACTGTTGCACCTTCCCCTTCAACATCACTTACTGGTAAAGGCGGTGTTTTGTATGTTTTGGTAAGTATCCCATTAATTCCCATAGAAGGTTCAGCAATTTTGGTCTCACCTCTGTAGTAGTCCTCACTGAGGGTGCTCCGAGTCGCTCCTGAATCGGTTAAAAACGGAACAGGCCTATATTTAACATATAAGGTCACAATTGGTTGCTCATTGTAAGAGTGTGAGATCAAGGGAAATGCTGGGATACTACCCTCTGGGCAGCTTCATTTCAGTTGTTGTTGATTCCACTGTATAGGGAATCGGGGACCCTGTTGTTTTGGGGCAACTTGATTCTGTTGGCTAGATTGGGGTCCCTGTGTATGCATGTGATCTTGATCTTGAGTATTCGGGTCATTCCATTCATAAGGACATTGATTTCTCCAGTGCCCCTCCTGTCCACAGTTAAAACAACATGTGCGTGACTGCTGGGGGGGTCTGGAAAAACCATGCCCTTTCCCTCTTATTTTTCCTCTTCCTCTGCCTCTACCTCTATTTCCACTGTCCCATTGTCCACCATTAACTTGGGAAGGCTGGGCTTGCACTCCACCCTGATAATGGGTACTCACTGCTTTCTCTTTTATTACATCGAAACACCCTGCTGCTTCTTTCTGTATTAAAGTTTCCTGAAATTGGTCAATCGTCTGTGTGGTCCATTCCGATATCATCTGTTTGACCACCAAGGCGAACTGGGGTTTTAGATTATTCATATAAGTTTGAATAAACAAAGCTCCCACATCAGTAGTTGTAGCTAATCCAGCTTCTGTTGTCCAATTTTCATGAAACCTTTTCCAGAACTCAACTACAGTCTCTCCTGACTTTTGTTTGCATGCTATGGCAGTAGGGAGGGAACTTTTATTTTTAAATACTCTCATCATTTCAGTCTCTAATTCCGTCCACGTGGTGTTCCTACCTGGTACTGTGTTTAACCCATATGTTCCCGCATTTCTAGTGTCAATAGTGTTTATAGTTGCAACATTTGCCCAGTTCCAGGAACTGGTGTGTCCTATGATGCCATCAATGATAAGACGCATATCTTCCTGTGTGTAATTTCTACCCTTACAGGCCTTTTTTAAGTAAGTTAACCACTTCAGGACCGCCGTATTGCCATTGTACGTCAGCACAATGGCACAGGCAGGCAGAATCACGTACATCTACGTGATTGCCTTCCAGCGGGTGGGGGGTCCCATCGGACCCCCTCCCGCTGGATACGGCGGTCCGATTCGGTCCAGGAGCGCTCCGTGAAGAGGGGATGGCCGTTCGTTTTCAGCCACCCCCTCTGGATCGCTCCTGGCCAATGAGAAGCTTCCTCCCCTGTGTATTGTTTACACAGGAAGGAGGAAGTGATGTCATTCTCCTCGGGGCGGTCTTTTTGACCGGACTACGAGGAGAAGAGTAAAAGTAAGTCTGCACGAACACTACACTGACATGTAGGTACACACAGGCACACAAACCCCCCCCGATCCCCCCCCCGATCGCCCCCCGATCCCCCCCCGCCCCCCCTCCCCCCCCAGTCACAGTGTCACTGATTGCATTGATCATTTCTTTACTGATCAATGCATTCAGTGTCAGTTGTGACAGTAAAAACTGTCAGGACAGTTAGTGTTAGGTCCAGGGTAGCCCCCTATCACCCCCCAATAAAGATTTAACCCCCTGATTGCCCCTAGAGTTAACCCTTTCACCCCCTTTTGCCAGTGTCACTAAGCGATCATTTTTCTGATCGCTGCATGTGTCGCTAGTGTCGCTAGGTAGCTAGTTATTTTTTTAGGTTCACCGCCAGGTTTTTATATCGCTAGGTACCCCGATATACTACCCAATAATGTTTTTAACCCCCTGATTGCCGCTAGTTAACCCTTTCACCCCCTTTTGCCAGTGTCACTAAGCGATCGTTTTTCTGATCGCTGCATTAGTGTCGCTACAGTCGCTAGGTAGCTAGTTATTTTTTTAGGTTCACCGCCAGGTTTTTATAGCGCTAGGTACCCCGATATACTACCCAATAATGTTTTTAACCCCCTGATTGCCGCTAGTTAACCCTTTCACCCCCTTTTGCCAGTGTCACTAAGCGATCATTTTTCTGATCGCTGCATGTGTCGCTAGGTAGCTAGTTATTTTTTTAGGTTCACCGCCAGGTTTTTATATCGCTAGGTACCCCGATATACTACCCAATAATGTTTTTAACCCCCTGATTGCCGCTAGTTAACCCTTTCACCCCCTTTTGCCAGTGTCACTAAGCGATCGTTTTTCTGATCGCTGCATTAGTGTCGCTACAGTCGCTAGGTAGCTAGTTATTTTTTTAGGTTCACCGCCAGGTTTTTATAGCGCTAGGTACCCCGATATACTACCCAATAATGGTTTTAACCCCCTGATTTCCGCTAGTTAACCCTTTCACCCCCTTTTGCCAGTGTCACTAAGCGATAATTTTTCTGAACGCTGCATCAGTGTCGCTAGTGTCGCTAGGTAGCTAGTTAACTAGGCTCCCAAAAAGTCCCCCACATGTGGTATCCCCGTACTCGGGAGAAGCAGCAGAATTTATTTTGGGGTGTAATTTGACTTCTGCCCATAGCATGTGTGAGCAATATATCATTTAGTGACAACTTTGTGCAAAAAAAAAAAAAGTTTGTAATATTCCCGCAACTTTTGGCAAAATATAAAATATTCCATGGACTCAACATGCCTCTCAGTAAATAGCTTGGGGTGTCTACTTTCCAAAATGGGGTCATTTGGGGGGGTTTTGTGCTATTTTGGCATTTTATGGCCTTCGAAACTGTGATAGGTAGTGAGGAGTTAAATCAAAAATTTGCACCCTTAGAAATCCTGAAGGTGGTGATTGGTTTTCGGGGTGTCGTGCGCGACTAGACTCCCAAAAAGTCCCACACATGTGGTATCCCCGTACTCGGGAGAAGCAGCAGAATGTATTTTGGGGTGTCATTTCACATATAACCATGGCATGTGTGAGCAATATATCATTTAGTGACAACTTTTTGTAAAAAAAATTTTTTTTTTTTTTTTTGTCATTATTCAATCCCTTAGGACAAAAAAAATAAATATTCAATGGGCTCAACATACCCATCAGCAATTTCCTTGGGGTGTCTACTTTCCAAAATGGGGTCATTTGGGGGGGATTTGTACTGCCCTGCCATTTTAGCACCTCAAGAAATGAGATCGGCAGTCATAAATTAAAAGCTGTGTAAATTCCAGAAAATGTACTCTAGTTTGTAGACGCTATAACTTTTGCGCAAACCAAAAAATATACGCTTATTGACATTTTTTTTACTAAAGACATGTGGCTGAATAAATTTTGCCCTCAATGTATGACTAAAATTTAGTTTATTCGATTTTTCTTATAACAAAAAGAAGAAAATATTTGAAAATTTTTCAAAATTTTCGCTCTTTTTTCATTTATATCGCAAAAAAAAAAAATCGCAGAGGCAATCAAATACCATCAAAAGAAAGCTCTATTTGTGGGAAGAAAAGGACGCAAATTTCGTTTGGGTGCAATATTGCATGACCGCGCAATTACCAGTTAAAGCAGCGCAGTGCGAAATTGCAAAAAGACCTCTGGTCCTTAAGGTGTTTATTGGTCCGGAACTGAAGTGGTTAAAGTACCTCCTGCAGAGGTGGTGGGTTTGGGGCAATGCTTTACTATCCTGTCAATGTCCTCAATGTCTATTGCCTTTTTCAATATTTCATTTCCAATGGTCATGAAAGGCGCTTGAAGATTAGGGTTACAATATACAGCTCCACTCTTTGTTTTAGGGGGACTGAATATTCTATCCCTATCAGCGTTTTCCTGTTCTTCCTCCTGCTCTTGGCCAGGTGGTGAAACTACCTCTCCTATAGCTCCTTGATCTTCTGGTTCAGCTACCTCGACTTGGGCTCTCGCTTCTCTCCTCTGTGGGGGCTGTCTATCTCGTTGAGCAGGAAAGACCTGCTGTTGTGGTTGTGGAGCGGGAGGGACCTGCCGTTATCTGGTTGCATAATGTCCTGCCAGAAGATCAATATCTTCCTTTGCTAAACTTGGATAGACATGTACATATGCGGGTGGAGGATGACTAACTATTGGCAGGGATGGGGCTGTTGGGTCAGGGAAAACTCTCTTTTTATCGGCTTCTTCTCTATGTTTCTGGTCATAATCTTCCTTACTTAGACATTTGGTGGGCTTTTTCTGTTTCTTATTTTCCCTCTCAAACCAATATGGGGCGTATTTTAACCAGTTCTCCCCTCCCTTTTTCATATAATCCATATCCCATTGAGGATCCCCAGGGTACCAAGGGAAAGTTCTCTTATCTCCTAAACACAATCCTTTAATCATATCCATATGAAAATTATCATTGTTACCATTCCGGGAAAAGGGGTTACACTGTGCATGGTTTCGGTCCATCCCGCTAAATTTGAAACCCATGGGACTATAAATTCATAATTAGTACCACAAACTCTGGCTACAAAATCTTTACATGTTTCTCCTGGGTTGGGAAGAGGGGGAGGATCTTCTTTACCTTGTTTCTGACCCATATTGACAGTGGGAGCCGACTGTTTTACCACACAGCCTTCTGACCCACACAACAGATAATCTTATAATTCCTAAGCGATAGAAAGAAAAAGCAAAAGATTTTGGGGTCACCGGAGTCTATTTCCTCATTAACCTCCTCATATTTCTTCCCAAAAGAAATGTATCTATATATGTGTATGCAGTACTGCTTATCTTTGTGGATTTCCCAAAAACCCTCCAATATTAACCTCTGGCGTGATCCTATCCCCTACTAATTTACGGGTCTAAAAAAGCATTAAATCAGAGCTGGGGTAAGGAATATTTTGTCAATAAAGACAAATTAAAAAATTACCCTTCAGCTGACCTTTGCTTATCTGTTTTCTATCCCGGACGAGCCCCCAGTTGTAGGGAAATTCAGCTTCTAGGACCACCCAGATAGGTTCAGGTAATGCAGGAAGACTTCCGTAGACCCCCAGGCCCGGAGATATCAATAAGTGACATAGGAGACAGGTGTGCAACCGTTCACTTTATGAATATCTATTGGATCAAGTCAAAAAGTTGCGCTTATATGCAGTCTTGGGATAACAAGGGAGGAGTTTCTGAAGTGTTACACGTATACAGAAGAAATAGCTTCAGTCAATATTTTACTTATTAGCTGATGCCATGAGCCAAAATTTTACATCATCTTTACTACAAAATATATGTATTCTTGAACAGATGTCGTTATCTTATCTAAAACAAACGTAAGCCTGAGCTAAGTCAAACACCACAGTCTTAATATATATGTAAAAATGACCTTGAGAACATTTCTATAGATAACACTTAAAACATGTGAGTTTCAACTTAAACTCATATCTGAATTCAAGAGTTTTCCTGTAACACGTATAATCTAAAAACAAAATGGAGTCTATCTTGCTATCGTTCTTTACAGTACCTTGTATTCTTAGGTGGTCTCCCATCCAGGTAACAACCCCACCCGACCCTGCTTAGCATCCAAGATCAGACAAGCTTGGGCACATTCAGGGTAATGTCGCCATTGGGATCTTGCTAGACACTCTCAACCCTCTTCACAAACACAAAGATGGTCACCTCGGCAAACAAGCAAAAAAATAAAATAGGTCGTTGATGTTAACGACATATTAACAAAAAAGCCTACAGCACCTGGGATTCCCAGGCGGTCTCCCATCCAGGTACTAACCAAGCCTGACACTGCTTAGCATCTGAGATCAGATGAGATTGGGCACATTCAGGGTGATGTTGCCGTAGGCAATCTTGCTGTCCACTCTCAACCTTCTTGACAAACGCCAAGATGTTCACCTCAGCAAACAAGCAGAAAAATAGAAGAGGTCGTTAACACAAACAACATATTAAAAAAACACCAACGGCACCTCGTATTTCCAGGCAGTCTCCCATCCAAGTACTAACCAGGCACGACCCTGCTTAGCAGGAACATTCATGGTGATGTGGCTATAGAGGATCTTGCTTGCCACTCTCAACCCTCTTGAAAAATGCCAAGATGGTCACCTCAGCAAACAAGCAGCAAAATAAAATAGGTCGTTGACGTCAACAACATATTAAAAAAAGCTTACGGCACCTAGTATTCCCAGGTAGTCTCCCATCCAGGTACCAACCATGCCTGATACTGCTTAGCATCCAAGATCAGACGAGATCGGGAACATTCATGGTGATGTGGCCGTAAGGGATCTTGGTGGCCACTCTCAATCCTCTTGAAAAACACTCAGCAAACAAGCAGAAAAATGCAATAGGTCGTTGATGTTAACAACATATTAAAAAAAAGCCTACGGCATCTGGTATTCCCAGGCGGTCTCCCATCCAGGTACTAACCAAGCCGGACCTTGCTTAGCATCCAAGATCAAATGAGATCAGGTGCATTCAGGGTGATGTTGCCATAGGCAATCTTACTGTCCACTCTCAGTCCTCTTGACAAACGGCAAGATGTTCACCTCAGCAAACAAGCAGAAAAATAGAACAGGTCATTGACGCCAACAACATATTAAAAAAAAGCCAACGGCACTTGGTATTCCCAGGCGGTCTCCCATGCAGGTACTAACCAGGCACGACGCTGCTTAGCATCCGAGATCGGGCGCATTCTGGGTGATGTTGCTTTAGGCAATCTTGCTGGCCACTCTCAACCCTCTTGACAAACACCAAGATGGTTACCTCAGCAAACAAGCAGAAAAATAAAACAGGTCGTTGATGCCAACAACATATTAAAAAAGAGCCCACGCAACCTGGTATTCCCAGGCGGTCTCCCATCCAGGAACTAACCAGGTCCCAACCCTGCTTAGCATCCGAGACCAGATGAAATCGGGTGCATTCAGGGTGATGTAGCCATAGGCCGTCTAGATGGCCACTTTAAACCCTCTTGTCAAACGCCAAGATGGTCACCTCGACAAACAAGCAGAAAAATAAAACAGGTCGTCAACGCCAACAACATATTAAAAAATAGCCTACGGCACCTGGTATTCATAGGCGCTCACCCATTCAGGTACTAACCAGGCCCGACATTGCTTAGCATCCGAGATCAGACGAGATCGAGCAGATTCTGGATGATGTGGCCATAGGCGATCTTGCTGGCCACTCTCTTGACAAACACAAAAGATGGTCACCTCGGCAAACAAGCAGAAAAATAAAATAGGGAGTTGATGTTAACAACATATTAAAAAACCAAGCCTGGCACTACCTAGCATCTGAGATCAGATGAGATCGGGCGCATTCAGGGTGATGTTGCCGTAGGCAATCTTGCTTTCCACTCTCAACCCTCTTGACAAATGCCAAGATGTACACATCAGCAAACAAGCTGAAAAATAGAAGAGGTCGTTGACGCCAACATATTAAAAAAAAAAGCCAACAGCACCTCGTATTCCCAGGCGGGCTCCCATCCAGGTACTAACCAGGCACGACCCTGCTTAGCATCTGAGATTAGACGAGATTGGGAACATTGATGTGGCCATAGAGGATCTTGCTTGGCACTCTCAACCCTCTTGACAAACGCCAATATGGTCAATATGGATTATTTTTTTTTTATTTTTTACTAAATGGGAGGGGGGGGGGTGGCGCCCGGGTGCCCCCTATGGACGGCCTCTACTGCTCCTGGGAATACCCAGTGCCACAGGCTTCTTTTTTTCTTTTTTTTTTGGCGTTTACTTGTTTTTTCCCTTGTTTCCCAAGGTGACCATCTTGGCATTTTGTCAAGAGGGTTGAGCGTGCGCAAAGAGGTTGCCTATGGCCACATCACCCTGAAAGCAACAAATCTTGTCTTATCTTGGAGGCTAAGCAGCATCGGGCCTGATTCGTACCTGGATGGGAGACTGCCTGGGAATATCAGGTGCTGTAAATGTTTTTTGTTTTGTTTTTTGCCGTTGACTTGTTTTTTTTCCCTTGTTTCCCAAGGTGACAATCTTGGCATTTGTCAAGAGGGTTGAGGGTGCCCAAAGAGATTGTCTACAGCCACATCACCCTAAAAGCGCCCCATCTCATCGCATCTCTGAGGATGCATCCGAATGTCCGAAAGATGCAAAATTCGGCCGAATTTCGATTCGTTACGAAACGAATTGCACAAGCAATTAAAGGTACTAACCAGGCCCGACCCTGCTTAGCATCTGAGATCAGACGAGATCAAGCCTATTTCGGGTGTTGGGGCCGTAGGCGATATTGCTGGCCACTCTCAACCCTCTTGACAAACGCCAAGATGGTCACCTTGGCAAGCTTGAGAGGGAATGGGATGTTTATCCCAGAGCGTGTGGAAACCGATGACCTTTTCCTTAAATAGTTTGTGTGTCTGCATGTTAGAGTGAATGATGTGGAGGGATGTTGGTTTGTGCGTACCGAGAAAGGGCCAATGTCACCTTAAGTCAGTCGGTTGAAACATGTGAATCAAAAAACAATTAACAGATGCATCATAGTAACTTTTAGAACCATAACTATAACCAAAAAAAAAAAAAGAAAAGAAAAAACAGCCGTCCAGAATTCAGCTGGGCGGTATTATCTCGTAGATGAGCTTGATCTCTGGGCACATGTATATAGAAGCCTGTCAGGTGGACGAGCCTGGTTCCGCAAGAAAGCCATAGGTAAGAAGTCCCCAGATAACAGTGACCATCTTGGCGTTTGTCAAGAGGGTTTAGAGTGGCCAGAAAGTTTGCCTATGCCCACATCACCCTGAATGCGCCCGATCTCACCTGATCTCGGATGCTAAGCAGGGTCAGGCCTGGTTAGTACCTGGATGGGAGACCGCCTGGGAATACCAGGTGCAGTAGGCATTTTTTTAGTATGTTGTTGGCGTTGACGACCTGTTCTGTTTGTCAAGAGGGTTGAGAGTGGCCAGCAAGATTGCCTTTGGCCACATCACCCTGAATGCACCCGATCTCGTCTGATCTTGGATGCTAAGCAGGGTCGGGCCTGGTTAGTACCTGGATGGCACACCGCCTGGGAATCCCAGGTGCCGTAGGCTTTTTTTTTTATATGTTTTTGGTGTCGACGACCTGTTTTATTTTTCTGCTTGTTTGCTGAGGTGACCATCTTGCCGTTTTTCAAGAGTTGAGAGTGTCCAGCAAGATTGCCTATGGCCTTATCACCCTGAATGCACCTGATCTCGTCTGAACTCAGATGCTAAGCAGTCGGGCTTGGTTAGTACCTGGATGGGAGACCGCCTGGGAATACCAGGTGCCGTAGGCTTTTTTTTAATATGTTATTGGCGTCGATGACCTGTTTTATTTTTCTGCTTGTTTGCCGAGGTGACCATATTGGCATTTGTCAAGAGGGTTGAGAGTGGCCAGCAAGATCGCCTACGGCCCCATCACCCGGAATATGCCTGATCACGTCTGATCTCGGATGCTAAGCAGGGTTGGGCATGCTTAGTACCTGGATAGGAGACTGCCTGGGAATACCAGGTGCCGTAGGCTTTTTTATAATATGTTGACTTCGACGACCCTTCTTCTTCTTCTTCTTCAGATGTTGCCTTGTCGAGTCCTCCGCTCACAATAGCTCTGACCGGGCACGCGGCGACTTATATAGGGACATCACCGGATGATGTCCCCGCCCATTATGGTGTCACAGTCCCAGAGGATGCTGGGACTGTGACATCATAATAGGCGGGGACATCATCCGGTGATGTCCCTATATAAGTCGCCGCGTGCCCGGTCAGAGCCACTGTGAGCGGAGGACTCGACGAGGCAACATCTGAAGAAGAAGAAGAAGAGAAGAACAGAAGGCGGCGGCAGCGGCGGTGACAGCGGCGACAGAAGACCGGGCCACCGCCTGTAAAAGAGCTATAAGAAGGCGCGGTGGCCCAGCAGAAGAACCGAAGAGGGGGGACAAGACCCCCGAAGTCGGAAGAAGAGGGCGGCGGCGAGGAAGAAAGCCGGACTCCTCCGCTAGTAAAAGAGCTACAAGAAGATAGCGGAGGAGTGCGGCGAGAAGACCCCCGAAGACGGAAGACCCCCGGAGCTGTGCAATAAATTATTTTATCTTGTGTGTTGTGTTTTTTTTTGTACTTTATTTTACAGGTGAATGGGTAGGGGTACATTGTACCCCATACTCATTCACATAGGGTGGGGGGCCGGTATCCGGGGGCCCCCTTATTAAAGGGGGCTCCCGGATTCCGATAAGCCCACGCCCGCAGACCCCGACAACCAACGGCCAGGGTTGTCGGGAAGAGGCCCTTGTCCTCATCAACATGGGGACAAGGTGCTTCGAGGTGGGGGGGGCCGCGCGGCCCCCACTTCCCCAAGGCACACCCCATGTTGAGGGCACACGGCCTGGTACGGCTCAGGAGGGGGGGCGCTCGCTCGCCCCTCCTTTCCTGGCTGGCCGGGTAGCGTGCTCGGACAAGGGTCTGTTGTGGACTTGGGGGGGACCCCCACGCGGATTTTTTTCGGCGTTGGGGTTCCCCTTTAAGTCCATACCAGGTGGCGGGGCCAGCGGCGTCTTCTTCGCGGGCCCCGCCTACCTGGAGACCCGCTCGAAATGAGCGGACTTTTCTCCGGGCGGGAAAAGTCCATTAATTTCAAAAGTACGGCGGACTGGCACACACGTGGCCAGATTGTCCACCGAAATGCGAGTCCAGCGGGAAGATTGGAGTGCAAAACTACTTTCTAAGTCCGCCGTACTTTCGGGTCAAAAAAGTATGCCAGAAGCCTACACATGGGGGGATTGTCCGGCGGACTTGAGTTTGCCGGACTTTTCCACCCGCTTGTTTGATTGTGTGTACGCGGCATAAGAGTAACTAAAGATGAATTTGGATCCATGTGTGGCCACTGTGGTTGAACAGAAGTCAGGATATTCCCAATCAGTCAGGGCTGTAGGCTGGAGAGATGATCTGTATATTTTGACAGCAAGGTAGCCTTCCTGCTGTCAGAATTCAATAATACAGTGGAGAAGATTCCAGCACCCACATTGAGTGTGTGGATGGAGGAATCCAGTCAGGTGTTGTTTTTTAAATTTAACCCACTAGCTGAATGAAAGAAACTGACATGTGCATGGCCAGCGTTAGAGATTCAGGGGTTAAGTGACCTGGAGATATTGAAGCACAGTGGTTTGGGCAGCACAGTGGTGTAGTAGTTAGCACTCTCATCTAGCAGTAAGAAGGGTTGCTGGTTTAAATCCCAACCATGACACTACCTGCCTGGAGTTTGCATGTTCTCCCTGTGCCTGTCTATATTCAACCTTGTTATTAAGCCAGGTTTAACCATGAAGTAAGCATTTTAGGTTAACAGTAAAAAAAATGTATATCGTGCCATGGTTTCGATTGTGTATTTTTAACCCAAACCTCAGATTTCATTATCTCTGGATAAGTAAGCATAATGCCATTGTAAATTTTCTCTTTTTCATGACTGTTTGATAAGCCATGAAATCTTCAAGCAAGATGGGAAGCTATGATCTCTCAAAGCAAGATGGGAAGCCAGGCACACTCCAAGCAAGACGGAATCCCTTTTCTGCTTCTGCAGCATTAGCAGATGGTGGGTACCATGGATGATGATAAAATACATTTTCTAACATGCTATAGAAGCAGTGTCAGAGTTATGAGCTTTAATCATAACTCATTGTTTGGGTTTAGCCACTGAATTTTGTGGACCCAAAAATATTTCTAGACTGAGTTAGGAATGAAAAAGTATATAGCTCCAATCAACTGCCTGAGTTATGAGCTTTAATCATAACTCATTGCTTGGGTTAACCACTCAATTCTGTGGACTCAAAAATATTGCTAGACTGAGTTAGGAATGAAAAAGTATATAGCTCAATCAACAGCAGTGTTCAGGCGCAATGCACATAGATTTTTTGCTGCCCATTTCTTGCAGCTAGGCTTTAAACAGGACCCCCCTCCCAAGCCCACTGTAGCCATGAAATCTTCAAGCAAGATGGGAAGCCATGAAATCTTCAAGCAAGATGGGAAGCCATGAAAACTTCAAGCAAGATGGGAAGCCATTAAATCTTCAAGCAAGATGGCAAGCCATGATCTCATCAAGCAAGATGGCAAGCCATCATCTCTTCAAGCAAGATGGCAAGCCATGATCTCTTCAAGCAAGATGGCAAGCCATGATCTCTTCAAGCAAGATGGCAAGCCATGATCTCTTCAAGCAAGATGGAATCCCTTTTCTGCTCCTGCAGCATTAGCAGATGGTGGGTACCTACATAAAACTCACTAACCACTTCAGCCCCGGACCAATTGTCAGCCTAAGGACCAGAGGTCTTTTTACAATTTCGCACTGCACTGCTTTAAATGGTAATTATGCGGTCATGCAATGTTGTACCCAAACGAAATTTGCGTCCTTTTCTTCCCACAAATAGAGCTTTCTTTTGATGGTATTTGATTGCCTCTGCAATTTTTATTTATTGCGATATAAATGGAAAAAGACCGAAAAGTTAGAGAAAAAAAAATATTTTCTACTTTTTGTTCTAAGAAAAATCGAATAAACTCAATTTTAGTCATACATTTAGAGCAAAATTTATTCAGCCACATGTCTTTAGTAAAAAAAATGTCAATAAGTGTATATTTATTGGTTTGCGCAAAAGTTATAGCGTCTACAAACTAGAGTACATTTTCTGGAATTTACACAGCTTTTAATTTATGACTGCCTATCTCATTTCTTGAGGTGCTAAAATGGCAGGGCAGTACAACCCCCCCCCCGCCAAATGATCCCATTTTGGAAAGTAGACACCCCAAGGAAATTGCTGAGGGGCATGTTGAGCCCATTGAATATTTTTTTTGTCCCAAGTGATTGAATATTGACACAAAAAAAATGTTTACAAAAAGTTGTCACTAAATGATATATTGCTCACACATGCCATAGTTATATGTGGAATTGCACCCCAAAATATATTCTGCTGCTTCTCCTGAGTACGGGGATACCACATATGTGGGACTTTTTGGGAGTCTAGCCGCGTACGGCACCCCGAAAACCAAGCACTGCCTTCCGGATTTAAATATAAAACACTACCAAAAAAACTGTTAGCAATCGCAGGGATCAGGCCAGACTCTGCGAACGCTGCAGTTATGTGTTTAGTGTTTTGTAAGTGACAGTGATCGATCGATACTGCACTTGGGTGGGCTGGGCGGAGGGGCAAAACGCAAGTGCTAGCAGATATCTGGGCTGATCCCGCTAACAATGCATTTTTTTGGAACCCTAAACTGCTGGGGACGCTAGTATAGATCTGATCAGTCAGATATTGATCTGTTCAGATTCTATACCACTACGGGAGGTTTATGCTTTGCGCGTGGGTGTTAGCGGTACTGTCACTAAACTAGCGCTGCCTGGGGCGACGCAGACCCTGACCCTAAAACCTAATTGATATCACCCGCCGGGTGATCAGGGGGTTAAACCTTTATTGGGTAATAAATGGTGGGTACCCTGCTGCTATAAAAAGCAAACTAACTAACCAGAGTCACCCATAACACTTATACGGTGATCACTGGTGAAAGGGTTAACTAGGGGCAATCAGGGGGTTAAAATCTTTATTAGGTAGTAAATGGGGGTCCCTGGCACTATATAAAAACCTGACGGGGAACCTAAATAACTAACTGGCTAACCAGCGTCACCAGTGACACTTATACGGTGATCGCTGGTGAAAGGGTTAACTAGGGGCAATCAGAGGGTTAAAACCATTATTGGGTAGTATATGGGGGTACCTAGCGCTATAAAAACCTGGCGGTGAATCTAAAAAAATAACTAGCTACCTAGCGACACTAGTGACACTAATGCAGCGATCAGAAAAATTATCGCTTAGTGACACAGGCAAAAGGGGGTGAAAGGGTTAACTAGGGGCAATTAGGGGGTTAAAACCGTTATTGGGTAGTATATCGGGGTACCTAGCGCTATAAAAACCTGGCAGTGAACCTAAAAAAATAACTAGCTACCTAACGGCACCAGTGACACTAATGCAGCGATCAGAAAAACTATTGCTTAGTGATACTGATAAAAGGGGGTGAAAGGGTTAACTAGGGGCAATCAGGGGGTTAAAACCATTATTGGGTAGTATATCGGGGTACCTAGCGCTATAAAAACCTGGCGGTGAACCTAAAAAAAATAAAAGTGCAGCGCTTGGCCTCTTAAATATAAATGTGACTTAATAGGAAAAATGTGTGTGTATGGAAAATGTGAAAAACCTAAATAATGTGAAAAATCATTAGTGAAAAATGCTTTGAAAACCCAAATGTCCAATGAAGTCAAAAGAAATTAATCTGTAACTCAAATGTCCATTAAAGTGAAAAACCAAATAATCATAAAAAATAATGTGACACAATATAAAGTCCCATGTGAAATATAAGACAAAAAATGATGATTGATCTTGTATGTTCAAAACAACAATAATAATGCTTGACCACGTGGACCCCCCACCCACTGGAAGGCAAGCACGTACATGTACGTGCTTTCATAGTTTCATAGTTAGTTAGGTTGAAAAAAGACACCAGTCCATCCAGTTCAACCTGAGTGAGTGTCTACAATTGTCCCTATTCCTGTACATTGCACACTCACATGGGTCCCTACCCTCAAGGAGCCCACAATCCAAGGTCCCCATGCATATACTAGGGCCAATTTTGGACAGAGGCCAATTAACCTACCTGCATGTCTTTGGATTGTGGGAGGAAACTGGAGTACCCGGAGAAAACCCACGCAGACACAGGGAGAACAGGTAGTGTTGTGGTTGGGATTTGAACCAGTGACCCTTCTCATTCCTAGGTGAGAGTGCTAACCACTACACCACTGTACTGCCCTTGTGCCTGTCGGTGCCATTGCACCGACATACATTGCCATGCGGCGGTCCTTAAGTGGTTAAGGATGATAAAATAAATTGTCTAACATGCTATAGAAGCAGTGTCAGAGTTATGAGCTTTAAAGGGGTTGTAAAGGTAAATGTTTTTTCACCTTAATGCATTCTATGCATTAAAGTGAAAAAACATCTCACACTGCCGGCGCCCCCAGTCCCCCCGTTTTACTTACCTGACCCCTCGAAAATCCCGCGCTCGCCCTGCCGTCCTCTTCGCCGCTCAGCCTGGCCGTTGATTGGCTGGAGTGGATGGATTGAAAGCAGCGCAGCCATTGGCTCGCGCTGCTGTCAATCACATCCAATGACGCAGCGCGCCGGGGGCGGGGCCTTGTGATACAGCGAGTGGCTATAGCCGCCGGCTGTATCACGGGAGCGCGCCCGCAGTGCTTCTCACCAATGCGAGGGAGCTCGCATTAACGTGAGAAGCACCTGCGGGAGGAAGCTGAGACAGCCGCCGAGGGACCCCAGAAGAGCAGGTTCGGGGCCACTCTGTGCAAAACGAGCTGCACAGTGGAGGTAAGTATGACATGTTTGTTATTTTAAAAAAATAAAAAGTTTTACTTTACAACCCCTTTAATCATAACTCATTGCTTGGGTTCATCACTGAATTTTGTGGACCCAAAAATATTGCTTGACTGCGTTAGGAATGAAAAAGTATATAGCTCAATCAACTGCCTGAGTTATGAGCTTTAATCAGAACTCATTGCTTGGGTTTACCCACTGAATTTTGTGGACCCAAAAATATTGCTGGATGGAGTTAGGAATAAGAAAGAGAGCAGGGATTTCAGTCTGATCCCTCTTGGGAAAGTCTACAGAGAGCCCCCGCTCTCTGGAAGTAAAGGGCGGCTGTTGGAAGACCATCTTACATTTCAATTGTAAGCTATAATTAAGCCTCTAGTCTGGTTGCTAGGTTGTTCTGAAGTAGAAGGCTGAGGGACTGGGTCAATCTCAGTTCGTGCTGGACTGGCGGAAGAGTGCTCATTCCTCTGAGAAGGCCGGGCTAGATCTGATTCAGTCTCTCTTCCAACTGCTTCTAGGGCAACATGGCAGGCAGTCCAAATGTTTGGTTATGGCCTATGAAGTGAATGGCAGATCCTATTCTAACTATTCATCCTTTCTTCCTGGGAATTCTGTGTTTTGATCTTAGAATGGTTCTTAGCTTTTCTTGGTTAGAGTATGAGGGCACCATACTACAGCCAACAAACTTTGGCCAGGCCAAAATCAACGTGCCCTATTCTTGATTCAGACTTTAGGGACTGGGTCAAGATGTCTTCTCCCCATAGGGGAAAAGGTATGGCACATGCCATTCCCACACAAATAGGTTTAAACGTCCATAATTTAAACCATATGAAAGTTTTCAATGAAAACTATTCATTAATGTCCATGTATAGTGTAACCAGTAGCAAGCAAAAACAGAGTAGTGTTCAGGCACAATGCACGTAGATATCACTTGCTGTCCATTTGCTAGAGCGGGATTTAGACAGGACCCCCTCCCAAGCCCACTGTAGCATTGTTTGTATATAATGCTGTTAACTACCCGTTTGCTGCTCATTAGTATGCCCACCTTGGAGCAGTGTAGAATGCATTGCCAGTGATTTCCCCTTGCGCATATGCTCTGTGGTCCCAACAGAGCAGATTTCATAGGCAATGTAAATAGTAAATGGCTGCTCTACTAGAGCCGGCCTTTGGTTTATATGAAATTCAAATGATGTGTTGTGCAATCAAGCCCACTGAAGCATTGTTTGTTTACAATGCCATTAATTCCCCTCCACTACTCATTTATATGCCCAACTTGGAGCAGTGTAGAATGCATTGCAAATGATTTCACCTTGCGCATATGCTTTTTGTGGTCCCAACAAAGCAGCATTCATAAGCAATGCAGATAGTGATTGGCTGCTCTAGGGGAGCCAGTTATATGAAATGCAAATGATGTGTTGCACAAGCAAGCCCACTGTAGCATTGGTTTTATACAATGCCATTAATTCGCCCTTTGCTGCTGATTCATACCCAGTCTGGCGCAGCATAGAATGTATTGCGCCTGATTTCCCGTTTCAGGCTCTCTGTGGTCCCAACAGAGAAGTGTTCAGATGCAATGCACATAGATTTCTTGCTGCCCATTTGTTGCAGCTAGGCTTTCGACAGGACCCCCTCCCAAGCCCACGGTAGCATTGTTTGTATACAATGCCATTAATTTGCCCTTTGCTGCTGATTCATGCCCAGCCTGGCGCAGCATAGAATGTATTGAGATTGATTTCCCGTTGGTTTCCAGCTCTTTGTGGTCCCAACAGAGCAGTATTCAGACACAATGCACATAATTGATTTATTTTTATTTTTTTGTTAGGCTTTAGTACGGTTATTAGTTAGCATTAGAACCATATTGTTTAATGTGAAAATGATGTATATTTTCACTGCTGAATGCTTTATTTTTTTAGAAGCCAGGAAAGCATTTTATTGTTTTAAAATGCCTAGCTTGTCAATATTACAATTGAGTGCAGTGTGTTTTAAAGGTTGTTAATGCAATAATTGGGGCCTAAAGCCCCATATCATCCTCCTTGTGTTTTTTATTGTTACCAATATCTCATTGCAGATGACTAGAATGAGCACAAGATGTATGTGTGAAATGCGTCCACATGACCATAGTTTGGTGTCTTTGGTGTTATCTTTGTGAAACAATATAAAAGGCAATCGGAAGTTCTGGATCTGCAGTCATTTCTTTCTTCCTTCTGACTGGAATGATCCAGTATGGCTGGGCTGCTGTTCGATCTAAAGTAAGTGAAGGGTACACATTTTTTCTTCATTTTATACATTTATTTTTCTTTAAAGATGCATTTAGCCTTTAACTCCAGGGCACGTTCATCCCATTGGTGGTCAATGGGCAGCATGTCTCCCCTTGGTGGTCAATGGGCAGCATGTCTCCCCTTGGTGGTCAATGGGCAGCATGTCTCCCCTTGGTGGTCAATGATGGGCAGCATGTCTCCCCTTGGTGGTCAATGGGCAGCATGTCTCCCCTTGGTGGTCAATGATGGGCAGCACGTCTCCCCTTGGTGGTCAATGATAGGCAGCACGTCTCCCCTTGGTGGTCAATGATGGGCAGCATGTCTCCCCTTGGTGGTCAATGATGGGCAGCACGTCTCCCCTTGGTGCTCAATGATGGGCAGCACGTCTCCCCTTGGTGGTCAATGAAGATTCACTATTGAGTTGGCCCACCCTTTTGCAGCTACAACAGCTTCAATTCTTCTGGGCAGGCTGACCACAAGGTTTAGGTGTGTGTCTTTGGGAATGTTTGACCATTCTTCCAGGGAGAGCATTTGTGAAGTCAGGCACTGATGTGGACGAGTAGGCTTGGCTCGGGATTCTCTGCTCTAATTCATCCCAAAGGTGTTCTATTGGGTTGAGGTCAAGAATCTGTCCAGCCCAGTAAAGCTCCTCCATCCCAAACTCGCTCATCCATGTCTTTTATGGATTAGTGACAGGAGGGAAGTTGGGGCTACTTCCCCAGGATAGAAGGGTGAGGCATTCACACATGGTATCAACAAAATTCCAAGCTTCCAGGAATAGGAATTTCTCCAACTTTAGACAAGGCAGAGACCCCAAAAAGAATTGGAGGAGTACTCAGGCCACGTTTCTAAAGGCAAATAGAGAAGCCTCTCCAATAATCAGGAGGGGACAAAGTCCATTTGACAAAAGGCCACTGCAGCCAGGTTGAAGAGGTTTGCGGAGGTATTGGGCAGTCGTTGCGAAGATCCGTGGGTGGTTTCTACAGTCCGTTTTACCCATTTTTGGACCTTCCAAGATGTGCCCCCACAGGACTCGTTAGTTCTAACAAAAAGTCCAACTTCACAGCAAAAAGCGGAAGCTCTGCAGAAATATCTTCACCTTCTTGTAGTACAACAGGCAGTTTTACCGGTCCCTCCCTCCGAGAGATTCATGGGATTCTATTCTCCTCTCTTCCTCATCCCCAAGAAGAGTGAAGAGTGGAGACCAGTGGTGGATCTGAAGAGGTTAAATCGTTTCATACAGCTCGACTCGTTCAAGATGGAATTCTTGCAGACGATCATCCAGATGGTCCAACCAGGAGACTGGATGGTATAGGTAGACTCGCAAGATGCTTATTTCCATGTTCCCGTGTTACCAGCGTTCCAAAGATTTTTGAGAGTGGCAATAGGCTCAACACATCTCCAGTTTCAATGCCTGCCTTTTGGCCTATGCACATCACCAAGGATATTCTCAAAAGTTCTAATTTCAGCCCTGGCACCTTCGAGTCTTTCACTTTTTGGATGACATTCTACTGCTAGCGTCCGATCAAGCCCAGCTACGGGGACCACAAGGAGATTCTTCTGAGGACTCTGAGAGAGTTTGGGTGGTTAGTAAATACAGAGAAGAGCCTCCTAACCCCAACTCAGGTGATGATTTACCTGGGTGCTCTATTCAACACCAAGGCTGGTACAGTGCGCCTCCCTCCCCAGAAGGTGAAGGCGATTGTTCAGAAGATGGTCCACGTCAGATCTCTCTCCCACCTGTCAGCCTCGAATTGCTTGAGTTTAATCGGGACCATGGCGGCTTGCCTTCCAATGTTACCTTGGGCTCATTGGCATCTGAGGACTTTTAAATGGGGCTTTTTGACGCAGTGGAGGAAGAAGTTCCTATGTCAGAGGATATCAATTTCAGCTTCTATAAAGAGAAGTCTCCTCTGGGGGTCGAAGGAAGACCTAATTTCAAAGCCTCGGCTCCTGCAATGCCCTTCCTGGACCATTCTTACCACCGACGCAAGTTCGAAAGGGTGGGGAGCACACTGAGATCACCTGGCAGTGCAAGGGAAATGGGACGTAGTAGTCTCCAACGTCTTAGAGCTGCGAGCAGTGTACTTAGCTCTGCTGAGTCTGAAAGAACATCTACGGCAGAAACAAGTGCTAGTGCGGCTAGACCACGGAGCAGCAGTTTCATATATATAACGGCAGGGGTGAACGCACAGCATCACATTATTAAAGGAAGTAGAGCCCATTATGTTATGGGCGGAAATACATTTGTTGGATTTAAAGGCAGTTTACCTTCCGGGCCGTTTGAACCAGCAGGCGGATCGCCTATCACGTTGTTTTCCAGACAGCAACGAGTGGGCAGTGCACCCATCAGACTTCAGTTGGATCATGAGTCTGCAGAAGCCACCAGAAATAGATCTCTTTGCTTCTCCAATGAATGCGAAGCTGCCGAGATTTCCATCCCGTCTGCCTCATCCCCGTGCAGAAGCAGTAGATGCCCTCTCAAGTCCGTGGCGATGCGAGACCGCATATGCGTTTCCCCCCAGACCCTTGATCGCAAAGTTTTTAATCAGATTATCAATGGAGCCAGTCAGAGTGATAGCTATTCTGCCGTACTGGCCGAAGAGGCCGTGGTTCCCTTGGGCAGTGAACCTCAGCGTATGCCCTGCCGTTCAAGATCCCAGTGTTCCCGGAGCTTCTCTCACAGGGGAAATTGGTGCACCCAGCTCCTCACAAACTGAATCTACAGCTTTGGATCTTGAGCGGCAGAATTTCCAGTCATTAGGATTCTCAGTGGGGGTGATTTCTACTCTCCTAAAGGCTAGGAAACCTTCCACGAACTTTATCTATTCTAAAATATGGAATACATTTAAAACATTTGCAGAAAGTAAGCAGTGGGACCCCACCACTCCGTCCACCTCAGTAGTTTTGGAGTTTCTGCACAATGGTTTAGATCTGTGGCTCAGTTTAACCAGTAGAGACCCGCGCTATAGCTAAATGACGGCTACAGCGTGGACCTCCTTTGCTGGGACGACGTCTATTGACGTCGTCCCGTGCACGAGCAGCCTGAGGGGCGCATGCGGCGCGCTCTGTGATCGGCGAGTCTACAAGACTCGCCTGATCACGGATCCGAGCAAGGGGTCGATCCCGACCCCTTACCACGTGATCAGCTGTCAGCCAATGACAGCTGATCATGTGATACAATGGAGCCGGTAATCGGCTATTTTTCTTCCTCGCGCTGACAGCGCGAGGAGAAAAAAAAGAGCCGATCACCGGTGGCCGTGATTGGGACATCAGTCCCGATCACGGCCAGCTTACCAGTACCCACCTGCCCCCTGCCAGTGCCACCTCTGTAATAAAAAAAGGGGCCCTCTATCAGTGCCACCCAGCAGTGCCCATAGTGCCACCCAGCAGTGCCCACAGTGCCACCCAGCAGTGCCAACAGTGCCACACATCAGTGCCCACCGTGCCACACATCAGTACCCACAGTGCCACCCATCAGTGCCCACAATCTGCCTCAACAACGGTGCTGCACCCCAGTGCCACATATCCGTGCCCATCAGTGTCATCTACCAGTGCCCATCAGTGCCGCACATCAGTGCCCAGCAATGCCACCTATCAGAGCCACCTATCAGTGCCACCTATCAGTGCCCATCAGACCCATCTATCAGTGGTACCTATTAGTGCCACCCATCCGTGTCATCTTATCTGTGCCCATCTTTGCCCATCAGTGCCGCCTTATCTGTGCCCATCAGTACTGCCTTATCTGTGCCTATCGGTGCCACTTTATCTGTGCCTATCGGTGCCACTTTATCTGTGCCTATTAGTGTCGCCTTAACTATGCCTATCAGTGCCCACCAGTGCCGCCTCATCAGTGCACTTCAATGAAGGAGAAAAATGACCTGTTTGCAAAATTTTATAACAAACTATTAAACATGATTTTTTTATTTTTTTGCATCTTTTTTTGTTTGTTTAGCAAAAAATAAAACTCCCAGCTGTAATTAAATACCACCAAAAGAAAGCTCTATTTGTGGGAAAAAAATGATAAAAATTCCATTTGGGTACGGTGTTGTATGACCGCGCAATTGTCATTCAAAGTGCATCAGCGCTGAAAGCTGAAAATTGGTCTGGGCAGGAGGGGGGTTTAAGTGCCCAGTAAGCAAGTGGTTAAAGTGGTGCTCAGGCCAAAATTACACTTTTTAAATAAAAATACCCCTATAATACACAAGCTTAATGTATTGAGTAAAGTTGGTCTGTAAACTAAGGTCCGTTTTGTTAGATTACAGCATTTTGAAAGTTTATAAACTAGCAGCAGACTGTGGCCATCTTAAGTGTGGGCATCTGAAGCCAGACCGTATTTCTTCCTGGATTTCAGCCTTGCAGATCTCGCACATGCTCAATGCTGCACAAGCAGTGTAATAAGTTTCAGGTCAGGTTTCCATGGCAACAGCAGTGTTAGAGGAAGTTGCCACCCATATCTATGCAAACCCCTTCTCCCTCCAGGAACCAGTAAATATACTGCATGTACAAGAAATATTATTCAAGAAACACACACACACACTATATATATATCGTGTTCTGTACATATACACACACACATATCTACACTCAGCTGATACTTTTTTCTGTACAGCTTTTCATTTAAAAAGAAAAAAAAATAATTAAAAAAATAATAATGTTAGCAACACAATTCATTTATGCATCTAGACGTATTGAAGACGACTTTATGAAGTTCAAACTGTGCATATTAATTTTGAAAAATTGTACTTGTGTTTTGGTGTTAGGCCCCTTTCACACGGGATGGATCAGTAATGATCCGCCCCGTGATGATCCGCTTGCTCAGCGGGGATCGCTCTGTTGTCCCCGCTGAGCCGGAGGATAACAGGGCGGTCCCAGCACACTGTGCATGGACCGCCCTGTCAGCTCTCCGCTCTCCTCTATGGGGGATCGTCTGTCCGTGTTCATCCGATCCGCTCTGCAGACGGATAGAAAAATAGGATTTTCCTCCATCTGCAGAATCGGACAATTGCGGAGGCGGACAATATTGGGTGTTTGCGGATGTTCATCCGCCGACTCCCGCTATCCCATAGGAATGCATGTATGTCCCTACTTCATCCGCAAACGGATGGATGAAATACACACAAAATGTACCGCATGTGTGAATGGGGCCTTAGATGGGATGGTGGGAGTATTTAAAAAAACTGCTTATTTACAACTATTTGCACAAACAACATTCTCTATGTTACATAGATAATCGGGTTAAAAATAAGAAAATATTCCCCCAGCACATCGCATCACCCCCCTCCCCGTAAAATTGCAATGCCCCAGCACATTGCATCACAACGCCCCCAGCACATCGAATCGCATCTCCCCCAACACTTCTCATCGCATCGCCCAAAGCACATTGCATCACCCCGACACATCAAATCGCATCAGAACATCGAATCGCGTCGCCCCCAACAGATCGCAGCAAATCGCAACACCCAAGCACATCGCATTGCATCTCCCCCAGAACATCGAATCGCATCACCACCAGCACATTGCATCACCCCCAACACTTCGAATTGTATCAGTACATCGAATCGCATCACCCTAGCACATCTCATCGCCCCAGCAAATCGAATCGCATCTCCCCCATCACATTGCATCTCCCCCAACACATTGCATCACCCCCAGCGCATCGAAATGCCCAAAGCACACCGAATCGCATCTCCCCAGAACATCGAATCCCATCTCCCCCAGCACATTGAATCGCCCCCAGCAAATTGCATCGGCCAAAGCACATTGCATCACCCCAACACATCAAATCGCATCAGAACATCGAATCGCGCCGCCCCCAAAACATCGCATCGAATCACATCACCCAAGCACATCACATTGAATCGCCCCAGCACATCGAATCGCATCTCCCCCAGAACATCGAATCACATCACCCCAGCACATTGCATCACCCCCAACACTTCGAATTGCATCATCACATCGAATCGCATTGCCCCAGCACATCGCATCGCCCCAGCAAATCGAATCGCATCTCCCAGCACATCGAATCGCATCAGCACATCAAATCGCTTTGCCCCACCACATAGCATCAAAACGCATTGCCCAAGCACATCGCATCGCCCCAGCACATCAAATCGCATCACCCATCGCATCGAATCGCATCACCCAAGCACATCGCATTGAATCGCCCCAGCACATCGAATTTCATCTCACCCAGAACATTGAATCGCATCACCCCAGCACATTGTATCACCCCCAACACTTCGAATTGCATCAGCACATCGAATCGCATAGCCCCAGCACATCTCATCGCCCCCAGCACATCACATCTCCCCAGCAAATCAATTCGCATCTCCCCTAGCACATTGCATCTCCCCCAGCACATCGAATCGCCCCAGCGCATCATATCGCCCAAAGCACATTGCATCACCCCCAACACATCGAATCACATCAGCACATCAAATCGCTTTGCCCCACCACATCGCATCAAAACACATCACCCAAGCACATCGCATCGCCCCAGCACATCGAATCGCATCTCCCCAGAACATCGAATCGCATAACCCCCAGCACATTGCATCACCCCAGCACATCGATTCGCCCCCAGCACATCACATTGGCCCCAGCACATCGAATCACATCTCCCCAGCACATCGCATCGCCCAAAGCACATTGCATCACCCCCAAAACATCGAATCACATCAGCACATCGAATCGCTTCGCCCCAACACATCGAATCCCATCGCCCAATCGCATCGCATCTCCCCAGAACATCGACTCTCCCCAAAGCACATTTCATCACCCGCAACACATCGAATCGTATCGCCCACAGCACATCACATCAAATCACATCGCCCCAGCACATCGCATCGCCCCAGCATATTACATCACATTGCCCCCAGCACATAGAATCGCATCTCCCCCAGCACATAGAATCGCATCTCCCCCAGCACATCGAATTGCAACTCCCCCAGCACATTGAATCACCCCCAGCACAACGCATCGCCCAAAGCACATTGCATTGCCCAAAGCACATTGCATCACCCCCAACACATCGAATCGCATCAGCACATCGAATCGCTTTACCCCAACACCTCGAATCCCATTGCCCAATCGCATCACATCTCCCCAGAACATCGAATCGCCCCCAGCACATCACATCGAATCGCATCACCCCAGCACATCGCATCGCCCCCCAGCACTTGGCATCACATTGAATTGCATCTCCCCCAGCACATCGAATCACATCTCCCCCAGCACATCAAATCACATCTCCCCAGCACATCGAATCACCCCCAGCACATCGCATCTCCCAAAGTACATTGCATCACCCGCAACACATCGAATCGCATCACCCCAGCACATCACATCAAATCGCATCGCCCCCATCACATCGCACCACATTGCTCCCAGCACATAGGATCGCATCTCCCCCAGCACATCGAATCGCATCACCCTCAGCACATCGAATTGCATCTCCCCCAGCACATCGAATCACATCTCCCACGAACATCGAATCACCCCCAGAACATCGCATCGCCCAAAGCACATTGCATCACCCCCAACACATCGAATTGCATCAGCACATCGAATCGCTTCACCCCAACACCTAGAATCCCATCGCCCAATCGTATCACATATCCCCAGAACTTCAAATCGCCCCCAGCACATCACATCGCATCGCCCCAGCACATCGCAGCACATCGCATCACATCGAATCACATCAGCACATCGAATCGCTTCGCCCCAACACATCGAATCCCATCGCCCAATCGCATCTCCCCAGAACATCGAATCTCCCCAAAGCCCATTGCATCACCCACAACACCTTACATCAGAGTCCCACTTTATAGCCGAGTATCGCCCCCTTGCATCAGAGTGTGGCAGAGTGCCCCCTTACACATACACTATATTGTCAAAAGTTTTGGGACACCTGCCTTTACACACGAACACACACACAAACTTTAATGGAATATCAGTCTTCGTCCATAGGGTTCAATATTTAGTTGGCACACTCTTTGCAGTTCTAACAGCTTCAACTATTCTGGGAAGGCTGTCTACAAGGTTTAGGAGTGTGTCTATGGGAATATTTGACCATTCTTCCAATAGTACATTTGTGAGGTCAGGCACTGATGTTGGACGAGAAAGGCCCATCTCGCAGCCTTCACTCTATTTCACCCCCAAGGTATTCTATTGGGTTGAGGTCAGGACTCTGCATTCCAGTCACGTTCCTCCACCCCAAACACGCTCATCCATGTCTTTATGGATCTTGCTTTGTGCACTGGTCCAAATCACTTGGTGGAGGGGAGATTATGGTGTGGTGTTGTTTTTCAGGGGTTGGGCTTGGCCCCTAAATTCCAGTGAAGGCAACACTTAAGGTGTCAGCATACCAAGAAATGTTGGACAATTTCATACTCTCAACTTTGTGGGAAGTTTGAGGAAGGCCCCTTTCTGTTCCAACATGACTGTGCACCAGTGTACAAAGCATAATCCATAAAAGACATGGATGAGCGAGTTTGGGGTGGAGGAGCTTTACTGGGCTGGACAGATTCTTGACCTCAACCCAATAGAACACCTTTGGGATGAATTAGAGCAGAGAATCCCGAGCCAAGCCTACTCGTCCACATCAGTGCCTGACTTCACAAATGCTCTTCCTGGAAGAATGGTCAAACATTCCCAAAGACACACACCTAAACCTTGTGGTCAGCCTGCCCAGAAGAATTGAAGCTGTTGTAGCTGCAAAAGGGTGGGCCAACTCAATAGTGAATCCTCATTGACCACCAAGGGGAGACGTGCTGCCCATCACTGAGCACCAAGGGGAGACGTGCTGCCCATCATTGACCACCAAGGGGAGACGTGCTGCCCATCATTGACCACCAAGGGGAGACATTCTGACCATCATTGACACACCAAAGGGAGACATGCTGCCCATCATTGATCACCAAGGGGAGACATGCTGCCCATCATTGACCACCAAGTGGAGACATGCTGCCCATTGACCACCAATGGGATGAACGTGCCCTGGAGTTAAAGGCTAAATGCATCTTTAAAGAAAAATAAATGTATAAAATTAAGAAAAAATGTGTACCCTTCACTTACTTTAGATCGAACAGCAGCCCAGTCATACTGGATCATTCCAGTCAGAAGGAAGAAAGAAATGACTGCAGATCCAGAACTTCCGATTGCCTTTTATATTGTTTCACAAAGATAACACCAAAGACACCAAACTATGGTCATGTGGACGCATTTCACACATACATCTTGTGCTCATTCCAGTCATCTGCAACGAGATATTGGTAACATTAAAAAACACAAGGAGGGTGATATGGGGCTTTAGGCCCCAATTATTGCATTAACAACCTTTAAAACACACTGCACTCAATTGTAATATTGACAAGCTAGGCATTTTAAAACAATAAAATGCTTTCCTGGCTTCTAAAAAAATAAAGCATTCAGCAGTAAAAAATATACATAATTTTCACATTAAACAATATGGTTCTAATGCTAACTAATAACCGCACTAAAGCCTAACATAAAATAAAAATAAATCAATGATGTGCATTGTGTCTGAATACTGCTCTGTTGGGACCACAAAGAGCTGGAAACCAATGGGAAATCAATCACAATGCATTTCTATGCTGTGCCAGGCTGGGCATGAATCAGCAGCAAAGGGCAAATTAATGGCATTGTATACAAACAATGCTACCGTGGGCTTGGGAGGGGGTCCTGTCGAAAGCCTAGCTGCAACAAATGGGCAGCAAGAAATCTATGTGCATTGCATCTGAAAACTGCTCTGTTGGGACCACAGAGAGCCTGAAATGGGAAATCAGTCGCAATACATTCTATGCTGCGCCAGACTGGGTATGAATCAGCAGCAAAGGCCAAAATTAATGGCATTGTATAAAACCAATGCTACAGTGGGCTTGATTGTGCAACACATCATTTGCATTTCATATAACTGGCTCCCCTAGAGCAGCCAATCACTATCTGCATTGCTTATGAATGCTGCTTTGTTGGGACCACAAAAAGCATATGCGCAAGGTGAAATCATTTGCAATGCATTCTACACTGCTCCAAGTTGGGCATATAAATGTGTAGTGGAGGGGAATGAATGGCATTGTAAACAAACAATGCTTCAGTGGGCTTGATTGCACAACACATCATTTGAATTTCATATAAACCAAAGGTCGGCTCTAGTAGAGCAGCAATTTACTATTTACATTGCCTATGAAATGTGCTCTGTTGGGACCACAGAGCATATGCGCAAGGGGAAATCACTGGCAATGCATTCTACACTGCTCCAAGGTGGGCATACTAATGAGCAGCAAACGGGTAGTTAACAGCATTATATACAAACAATGCTACAGTGGGATAAATTGTTGAGAAAATCTGGTCCCCAACCAGAGATGTCAACCAAAAAGAAAGAGCGAGGGGACTATTACGGTGCAGTTCACAAAATATAAAACATTGAAAAAAACAGACATAAAAAAAATTATATCAATTTATTTAAATAAAAACATTTGACAGTACAAATGATCCACAAATGGTGTAAGAAATGACGTATTTCGACTAGTTTCGCTTTTTCAGCTTCCTCGGGAAATACATATGTCTAAAAATATATGTAAAAATCACAATTAGATATGTGGTTAATAGTAATATGTACTACTATTATTACATATTACTATTAACCACATATCTAATTGTGATTTTTACATATATTTTTAGACATATGTATTTCCCGAGGAAGCTGAAAAAGCGAAACTAGTCGAAATACGTCATTTCTTACACCATTTGTGGATCATTTGTACTGTCAAATGTTTTTATTTAAATAAATTGATATAATTTTTTTATGTCTGTTTTTTTCAATGTTTTATATTTTGTGAACTGCACCGTAATAGTCCCCTCGCTCTTTCTTTTTGGTTGACATCTCTGGTTGGGGACCAGATTTTCTCAACAATTTATCTCATACTTATTTTAGGATGAAGGTGCTTTTTGTAATGTTCCAATTGTAATCCAATATTACATTGTGAGGCCATCCATAACTTACACAGAATGCTACAGTGGGCTTGGGAGGGGGTCCTGTCTAAATCCTGCTCTAGCAAATGGGAAGCAAGTGATATCTACGTGCATTGTGCCTGAACCCTACTCTGTTTTTGCTTGCTACTGGCTACACTATACATGGACATTAATGAATAGTTTTCATTGAAAACTTTCATATGGTTTAAATTATGGACGTTTAAACCTATTTGTGTGGGAATGGCATGTGTCATACCTTTTCCCCTATGGGGAGAAGACATCTTGACCCAGTCCCTAAAGTCTGAACCAAGAATAGGGCACGTTGATTTTGGCCTGGCCAAAGTTTGTTGGCTGTAGTATGCACCATACTCATACTCTAACCAAGAAAAGCTAAGAACCATTCCAAGATCAAAACACCGAATTCCCAGGAAGAAAGGATAAACAGTTAGAATAGGATCTGCCATTCACTTCATAGGCCATAACCAAACATTTGGACTGCCTGCCATGTTGCCCTAGAAGCAGTTGGAAGAGAGAGAGAGAGACTGAATCAGATCTAGCCCGGCCTTCTCAGAGGAATGAGCACTCTTCCGCCAGTCCAGCACGAACTGAGATTGACCCAGTCCCTCAGCCTTCTACTTCAGAACAACCTAGCAACCAGACTAGAGGCTTAATTATAGCTTACAATTGAAATGTAAGATGGTCTTCCAACAGCCGCCCTTTACTTCCAGAGAGCGGGGGCTCTCTGTAGACTTTCCCAAGAGGGATCAGACTGAAATCCCTGCTCTCTTTCTTATTCCTAACTCCATCCAGCAACATTTTTGGGTCCACAAAATTCAGTGGGTAAACCCAAGCAATGAGTTCTGATTAAAGCTCATAACTCAGGCAGTTGATTGAGCTATATACTTTTTCATTCCTAACGCAGTCAAGCAATATTTTTGGGTCCACAAAATTCAGTGATGAACCCAAGCAATGAGTTATGATTAAAGCTCATAACTCTGACACTGCTTCTATAGCATGTTAGACAATTTATTTTATCATCCTTAAGCACTTAAGGACCGCCGCATGGCAATGTATGTCGGTGCAGTGGCACCAACAGGCACAAGGGCAGCACAGTGGTGTAGTGGTTAGCACTCCCACCTAGCAGTAAGAAGGGTCACTGGTTCAAATCCCAACCACAACACTACCTGCCTGGAGTTTGCATGTTCTCCTTGTGCCTGTGTGGGTTTCCTCTGGGTACTCCGGTTTCCTCCCACAATCCAAAGACATGCAGGTAGGTTAATTGGCCTCTGTTCAAAATTGGCCCTAGTATATGCATAGGGACCTTGGATTGTGGGCTCCTTGAGGGTAGGGACCAATGTGAGTGTGCAATGTACAGGAATAGGGACAATTGTAGACACTCACTCAGGTTGAACTGGATGGACTGGTGTCTTTTTTCAACCTAACTAACTATGAAACTATGAAAGCACGTACATGTACGTGCTTGCCTTCCAGCGGGTGGGGGGTCCGATCGGACCCCCCTCCCGCTGGATGCGGTGGTCCGTTTCGCTTCAGGAGCCATCCGGGAGGAGCGGATGGCCGTTGGTTTCTGGCCATCCCATCTCGATCGCTCCTGGCGAATGAGAAGCTTCCCCCGCTGTGTATAGTAAACACAGGCAGGGAGGAAGTGATGTCATTCTCCTCGGGGCGGTCTTATTGACCGGACTACGAGGAGAACAGTGAAAGTAAGTGTGCACCAACACTACACTGACATGTAGGCACACATAGACACACAAACCCCCCCTCCCCCTCCCAGTCACAGTGTCACTGATTGCAGTGATCATTTATTTATCGATCACTGCATTTAGTGTGAGTTGTGACAGTAAAAGCTGTCAGGGCAGTTAATGTTAGGTCCGGGGTAGCCCCCTACCCCCCAATAAAGGTTTAACCCCCTGATTGCCCCTAGAGTTAACCCTTTCACCCCCTTTTGCCAGTGTCACTAAGCAATCGTTTTTCTGATCGCTGCATTAGTGTCACTGGTGCCGCTAAGTAGCTAGTTATTTTTTTTAGGTTCACCGCCAGGTTTTTATAGCGCTAGGTACCCCGATATACTACCCAATAATGGTTTTAACCCCCTGATTGCCCCTAGTTAACCCTTTCACCAGCGATCACCGTATAAGTGTCACTGGTGACGCTGGTTAGCCAGTTAGTTATTTAGGTTCCCCGTCAGGTTTTTATTTAGCGCCAGGGACCCCCAAATACTACCTACTAAAGATTTTAACCCCCTGATTGCCCCTAGTTAACCCTTTCACCAGTGATCACCATATAAGTGTTATGGGTGACTCTGGTTAGTTAGTTTGCTTTTTATAGCATCAGGGCACCCACCATTTATTACCCAATAAAGGTTTAAGCCCCTGATCACCCGGCGGGTGATTTCAATTAGGTTTTAGGGTCAGGGTCTTCGTCGCCCAAGGCAGCGCTAGGTTAGTGCCAGTACTGCTAACACCCACGCGCAAAGCATAAACCTCCCCTAGTGGTATAGAATCTGAACAGATCAATATCTGACTGATCAGATCTATACTAACGTCCCCAGCAGTTTAGGGTTCCAAAAAAACGCATTGTTAGCGGGATCAGCCCAGATACCTGCAAGCACCTGCGTTTTTCCCCTCCGCCCAGCCCACCCAAGTGCAGTTTTGATCGATCACTGTCACTTACAAAACACTAAATACATAACTGCAGCGTTCGCAGAGTCAGGCATGATCCCTGCGATTGCTAACAGTTTTTTTGGTAGCGTTTTATATTTAAATCCGGAAGGCAGTGCTTGGTTTTCAGGGTCCCATACGTGGCTAGGCTTCCAAAAAGTCCCACATATGTGGTATCCCCATACTCAGGAGAAGCAGCAGAATATATATTTGGGGTGCAATTCTACATATAACTATGGCATGTGTGAGCAATATATCATTTAGTGACAACTTTTTGTAAACTTTTTTTTTGTATCATTATTCAATCACTTGGGACAAAAAAAAATATTCAATGGACTCAACATTCCCTCAGCAATTTCCTTGGGGTGTCTACTTTCCAAAATTGGGTCATTTGGGGGGGTTTTGTGTTGTTTTGGCATTTTATGGCCTTCGAAACTGTGATAGGTAGTGAGGAGTGAAATCAAAAATTTGCACCCTTAGAAATCCTGAAGGCAGTGATTGCACTGAAGGCAGTGATTGGATTTCGGGGTGCCGTACGCGGCTAGACTCCCAAAAAGTCCCACATATGTGGTATCCCTGTACTCAGGTGAAGCAGCAGAATATATTTTGGGGTGCAATTCCACATATAACTATGGTATTTGTGAGCAATATATCATTTAGTGACAACTTTTTGTAAACCTAGCAACCAGACTAGAGGCTTAATTAAAACAGGTCGTCCACGCCAACAACATATTAAAATAAAGCCTACGGCACCTGGTATTCCCAGAAGGTCTCCCATCCAGGTACTAACCAGGCCCAAACCTGCTTAGCATCCGAGATCAGAGGAGATTGGGCACATTCAGGGTGATGACCACTCTCAACCCTCTTGACAAAGGCCAAGATGGTCACCTCGGCAAACAAGCAGAAAAATAAAACAGGTCGTCGACGCCAACAACATATTAAAAAAAGCCTACAGCACCTGTTATTCCCTGACGGTCTCCCATCTAGGTACTAACCAGGCCCGTCCCCACTTAGCATCCAAGATCAGACAAGATCGGGTGCATTCAGGGTGATGTGGCCATAGGCTACCTTGCTGGCCAATCTCAACCCTCTTGACAAACGTCAAGATGATCAACCTCGGCAAACAAGCAGAAAAATAAAACAGGTCGTCGACGCCAACAACATATTAAAAAAAGCCTACGGCACGTGGTATTCCCAAGAGGTCTCCCATCCAGGTACTAACCAGGCCCAAACCTGCTTAGCATCAAAGATCAGACGAGATCGGAAACATTAAGGGTAATGTGGCCGTAAGAGGTCTTGCTGTCCACTCTCAACCCTCTTGGCAAACGCCAAGATGGTCACCTCGGCAAACGCCAAGATGGTCACCTCGGCAAACAAGCAATAAAATAAAACAGGTCGTCGACGCCATCAACATATTAAAAAAAAGCCTATGACACATGGTATTTCCAAAGGTCTCCCATCCAGGGACTATCCAGGCCCGACCCTGCTTAGCATCCGAGATCAAACTATATCTGGCGCATTCAGGGTGATGTGGCATTAGGCGATCTTGCATGCCACTCTCAACCCTCTTGACAAACTCCAAGATGGTCACCTCGGCAAACAAGCAGTAAAATAAAACAGGTCATCGATGCCAACAACATATTTAAAAAAAAGCCTACGGCACCCGATATTCCCAGGCGGTCTCCCATTCAGTTACTGACCAGGCCCGACCCTGCTTAGCATCCGAGATCAGACGATAGCTGGCGCATTCAGGGTGATATAAACATAGGCAATTTTGATCGCCACTCTCAACCCTCTAGACAAAAGCCAAGATGATCCCCTCGGCAAACAAGCAGAAAAATAAAACAGGTCGTCGATGCCAACAACATATTTAAAAAAAGCCTACGGCACCTGGTATTCCCAAAGGTCTCCCATCCAGGGACTAAACAAGGCCAACCCTGCTTAGCATGCGAGATCAGCCAAGATAGGGCACATTCATGGTGATGTGGCCTTAGATGATCTTTCAGTCCACTCTTAACCCTCTTGACAAACGGCAAGATGGTCACCTCAGCAAACAAGCAGAAAAATAAAACAGGTCCTCGAAGCCAGCAACATATTAAAAAGACGCCTACAGCACCTGGTATTCCCAGGCGGTCTCACATCCAGCTACTAACCAGGCCCGACACTGCTTAGCATCTGAGATCAGACGAGATCGGGCGCATTCAGGGAGATGAAGCCGTAGGCAATCTTGCTGGCCACTCTCAACCCTCTTGACAAACGCCAAGATGGTCACCTCGGCAAACAAGCAGTAAAATAAAACAGGTCGTCGATGCCAACAACATATTAAAAAAAAGCCTACGGTACCTGATATTCCCAGGCGATCTCCCATTCAGTTACTAACCAGGCCGACCTAGATGCTTAGCATCTGAAATCAGACGAGATCGGACTCATTCAGGGTGATGAGGCCATAAGCGATCTTCCTTACCACTCTCAATCCTCTTGACAAAGGCCAAGATGGTCACCTCGGAAAACAAGCAGAAAAATAAAACAGTTCGTTGTTGCCAACAACATATTAAAAAAGCCTACAGCACCTGGTACTCCCGAGCAGTCTCCCATCCAGTTACTAACCAGGCCCAACCCTGCCTAACATCCTAAATCAGGCACATTCAGGGTGATGTGGCCGTAGGCAATCTTGCTGGCCACTCTCAACCCTCTTGACAAACGCCAAGATGGTTATTTCGGCAAACAAGCAATAAAATAAAACAGGTCGTCGATGCCAACATCATATTAAAAAAAAAGACTACGGCACCTGGTATTCCCATGTGGTCTCCCATACAGGTACTAACCAGGCCCGACCCTGCTTAGCATCCGAGGTCAAACGAGATCGAGCGCATTCAGGGTGATGTGGCCATAGGTGATCTTGCTGGCCACTCTCAACACTCCTGACAAACGCCAAGATGGTCACTTTGGCAAACCAGCAGAACAATAAAACAGGACATCTACGCCAACAACATATTAAAAAAAAAGCCTATGGCACCTGGTGCTCCCATGCGGTCTCCCATTCAGGTACTAACCAGGCCCGACCCTGCTTAGCATCCAAGATCAAATGAGCTTGAGTGCATTCAGGGTGATGTGGCCGTATGCGAGCTTGGTGGCCACTCTCAACCCTCTTGACAAACGCCAAGATGGGCACCTCGGCAAACAAGCAGAAAAATTAAACAGGACGTCGACGACAACAACATATTTAAAAAAGCCTACGGCACCTGGTACTCCCAAGCGTTCTCCCCTCCAGGTACTAACCAGGACCGCCCCTGCTTATCATCTGAAATCAGACTAGTTTGGGCGCATTCATGGTGATATGGCCATAGGCTATCTTGCTGGCTACTCTCAACCCTCTTGACAAACGCCAAGGTGGTCACCTCAGCAAAGAAGCAGAAAAATAAAACAGGTCGTCGATGCCAACAACATATTAAAAAAAAGCCTACGGCACCTGGTATTCCCAGCCGGTCTCCCATCCAGGTATTAACCAGGCCCGACCCTGCTTAGCATCCGAGATCAACCGATATCTGGCGCATTCAGGGTGAAATGGCAATCGCATCGCCCCGAGCACATGGCATCACATCGAAACCCATCTCCCCCAGCACATCGAATGGCATCTCCCCCAGTGCATCGCATCTCCCAAAGCACATCGCATCACCCCAACATATCGAATCGCATCAGCACATCGAATGGCATCGGCACATCGAATCGCTTCGCCCCAACACATCGAATCCCACCGCCCAATCGCATCGCATCTCACCAGAACATCGAATCGCCCCAAAGCACATTACATCACTCGCAACACATCAAATCGCATCGCCCCAGCACATCACATCGCACTGCCCCAGCTCATCGCATCTCCCCCAGCACATCAAAACGCATCACACCCAGCACATTGCATCACCCCCAGAGCACTCACTTCAGTAGAATTTAGGGAAAGGGCGATTGAGGCAGCTCTCGCATTTCCTTGAATACAATTTTTTTCTTTGAAGCAGTACTCACCCTGGTCTTAGCTATTTATTGTATCACATGGTGGCACCAGGAAAACGTACCTCTGCTGTGCATATTATGAGGGGCTCCCACCATCCCTGTGCTGTGCTGACTTCCTCCTGGGGCTGTACCTCTGCTGTGCATATTATGAGGGGCCCCCGCCATCCCTGTGCTATGCTTATTATGAGGGGCTCCCACCACCCCTGTGCTGTGCTGACTTCCTCCTGGGGCTGCTTATTATGAGGGGCTCTCACCATCCCTGTGCTATGCTGACTTCCTCCTGGGGCTGTACCTCTGCTGTGCATATTATGAGGGGCTCCCACCATCCCTGTGCTGACTTCCTCCTGGGGCTGTACCTCTGCTGTGCATATTATGAGGGGCTCCCACCCTCCCTGTGCTATGCTCATTATGAGGGACTCCCACCATCCCTGTGCTATGCACATTATGAGGGGCTCCCACCATCCCTGTGCTATGCTGACTTCCTCCTGGGGCTGCTCATTATGAGGGGCACCCACCATCCCTGTGCTGTGCTGACTTCCTCCTGGGGCTGCTTATTATGAAGGGCTCCCACCATCCCTGTGCTATGCTGACTTCCTCCTGGGGCTGTACCTCTGCTGTGCATATTATGAGGGGCTCCCACCATCCCTGTGCTATGCTCATTATGAGGGGCTCCCATCATCCCTGTGCTGTGCTGACTTCCTCCTGGGGCTGCTTATTATGAGGGGCTCCCACCATCCCTGTGCTATGCTGACTTACTCCTGGG
This sequence comes from Lithobates pipiens, assembly GCF_037356315.1. NCBI lineage: Eukaryota > Metazoa > Chordata > Amphibia > Anura > Ranidae > Lithobates > Lithobates pipiens. The sequence goes on along the minus strand of NW_027507889.1, from coordinate 1,483,303 downwards.
GCTGTACCTCTGCTGTGCATATTATGAGGGTCTCCCACCATCCCTGTGCTATGCTTATTATGAGGGGCTCCCACCATCCCTGTGCTATGCTCATTATGAGGGGCTCCCAGCATCCCTGTGCTATGCTGACTTACTCCTGGGGCTGCTTACGGTGCAGATGTCAGTGCTGTATATCACGGTGCTGGTGTCAGTGCTGTATATCACGGTGCTGGTGTTAGTGCTTTATGTCACGCTGCTGATGTCAGCGCACTCTATCACGGTGCAGGTGTCATTGCTGTATGTCACGCTGCTGATGTCAGTGCTCTCTATCACGGTGCTGGTGTCAGATCACTCTATCACGGTGCAGGTGTCATTGCTCTGTATGTCACGCTGCTGATGTCAGTGCTCTCTATCACGGTGCTGGTGTCAGATCACTCTATCACGGTGCAGGTGTCATTGCTGTATGTCACGCTGCTGGTGATCATCTCCTGCACCCTCTTCTTTGCCTACCCTGACCTTCCTTCTCCTCCATTGCCTTCATGCGCTCCACAGTCCTGAATTGTCACAATTTCACATATAAAAAAAGAATGCTTGTAGTTGTCGATCCCAGATTCACCTCATACATGTGTTATGTCATTGGCCATGTGGTGGGACTATGTTTGCACAGCTAGTAATTATTTTGTGGCTGCAAATTTGACCTGTAGGTTTGCAAAGTTCTCCTCCCATTGAAGTCAATGGGGCCTGCCGCGAACGTTATGGTTCGCGAACTATCGGTCGCGTTCGCGAAACGTCCCGTCGGAAGTTCGTCCATCACTACTAACCAGGCCCAACCCTGCTTAGCATCCGAGATCGGGCGCTTTTAAGGTGATGTGGCTGTAGGCAATCTTGCTGGCCACTCTCAACCCTCTTGACAAACGCCAAGATGGTCACCTCTGCAATCAAGCAAAAAAATAAAACAGGTCATCGACGTCAACAACATATTAAAGAAATAGCCTACGGCACCTGGTATTCCCAGATGGTTTGTAAGAGGGGGGTACTGGGGGGTAGGTTTGGGTGGGCCTAAAAATCATATAAATCATGGCTCCTGTATATCCTGGATCAGGGATAAGGCTAGTAAGGGGGGTATCACTTGATAAATTGACCACCCAATGCCTGCAATATTGTAAGGTAGTGAGCGGGCTCCTGCTTTCAGGGTAGTATGATGTTTAGTAAAGTATATAGAATTACTAGCTCCTCTATGATGATATGAGGTCTGCAATATGAAGAATAGTTCATATAAGGCATAGAGGTAACTGCCAATATAAATGTCGCAGCAGGGCACAAGATCGGATCAGTCACTAAAATATACCAAGTGCTCTGTTCGATGTATACTTTACCGATAGGTATCTCGGGTCCTTCTGGGCGCTCATTCGGCTGTGGTAATGTTCAGTTAGAGAGTAAAAGGCTACAACTATATGGGATCCGAGCAGGAATGGTGTCTAGTCGAGTGCATGCGTTGAATGCTCTCTCGTCTGACGGATTGGAGGCCCAGGACTGCTCCAGTTAGAAATCATGTGTTAACCGGAGTCGGGGATATTGAAGCTAGTGTCTGTAGTCTTTCAAGGCAGGTGAGTAAGGAAATGGTCCATATGCACGGCAGAGGAAAGGAGAGCGGCACTAGGCAGGGTATGAAGCATGTAGGCTAATCCACCGTCGCATGGGTGTCCCGGAGCTCTCGTGAGGCGACAGGTCTAGCGGTCCCTGTGTGCTCTGTGAGGTAGCGGGGCCGAAGTCGGGCTCGTCGGTGGGTGGCGGGGTCGGTGTCCCCCAAGTGGTCTGAAAGTGGATGGCGACCTATGTCTGCGAGATCTGGACAGTTGAGTTTCCATGAGATCTTCAGTGCTGTGGGTGTTGGGTGAAATGTGGACCCGAAAATCTCACAAAATTGTCATATTATCAGTTTATTTCCCACACACAGCATATGCATACCACAAATTACACCCCAAAACACATTCTGCTATTACTCCCGAGTACGGCAATACCACATGTGTGAGACTTTTACACAGTGTGGCCACATACAGAGGCCCAACATGCAGGGAGCGCCATCAGGCGATCAGGAGCACCCAGGACAATTCTGACATTTCTTTCTTACATGTAAAAATCATCATTTATTTGCTAGAAAATTACATAAAATCCCAAAACATTATATATGTTTTTTTAGCAAATATCCTGGAGAATACAATGGTGGTCGTTGCAACTTTTTTATCTCGCCCGGTATTTGCACAGCAATTTTTCAAATGCTTTTTTTTGGAAAAAAAAACAGTTTTGTGCTTAAAAAAAAAAAAAACACAGTAAAGTTAGCCCAATTTTTGCATAATGTGAAAGATGAAGTTACGCTACCTAACATGTCACTCTTCAAAATTGCACACGCTCGTTGGAATGGCGCCAAGCGTCTCTACTTAAAAATCCCCATAAGCGATGATTTAATTTTTTTTTACTGGTTATATGTTTTGAGTATAACGGCAGGGGTGAAAGCACAGCATCACATTATTAAAGGAAGTAGAGCCCATTATGTTATGGGCGGAAAGAAATTTGTTGGATTTAAAGGCAGTTTACCTTTCGGGCCGTTTGAATCAGCAGGCGGATCGCCTATCACGTTGTTTTCCAGACAGCAACGAGTGGGCAGTACACCCATCAGAGTTCAGTTGGATCATGAGTCTGCAGAAGCCACCAGAAATAGAACTTTTTGCTTCTCCAATTAATGCGAAGCTGCCGAGATTTCCATCCCATCTGCCTCATCCCCGTGCAGAAGCAGTAGATGCCCTCTCGAGTCTGTGGCGATGCGAGACCGCATATGCGTTTCCCGCCAGACCCTTGATTGCAAAGTTTTTAATCAGATTATCGATGGAGCCAGTCAGAGTGATAGCTATTCTGCCGTACTGGCCGAAGAGGCTGTGGTTCCCTTGGGCAATGAACCTCAGCGTATGCCCCGCCGTTCAAGATCCCAGTGTTCCCGCAGCTTCTCTCACAGGGGAAATTGGTGCACCCAGCTCCTCACAAACTGAATCTACATCTTTGGATCTTGAGCAGCAGAATTTCATTAGGATTCTCAGTGGGGGGGATTTCGGTGTTTTTGGTTACTGACAGGGGCGGACTGACCAGTCGGTCACTCGGGTGCCGCCCAAGGTCATTAGGGGCCCGGCCCGGTCTCGGCCACATGAGAGGCCACTTGAAGCAGCTGTGCCGTATCACATGCCGCGATCATGCCGATTACAATACTGCTAACGGTACTTCTAACGGCGCACTGCTCCCCTGCGCCCCCTCCTTCCCTCCCGTCCGTCCCAGGTGATGTCACAATGCATACCATACAAGCACCTAGGATGGACGGGAGGGGAGGAGGGGCCGGCGGGGAGCAGCGCGCCGTTAGCAGTATTGTAATTGGCATGCTCGCGGCATGTGATACGGGCACAGCAGAAGAGTGGAGGGGCCGGCGGGGAGCTGCGCCGTTATTATCAGCATCTGGTAAGTGAAGCCTGGGCCTGCCACAAGTGATGGGAGGCAGCGGTACAGAATGCATCGGGCCCCGGATCCCCCCTAACCCACAGTGTCCCCCTCTGTGAGTGCCCCCCCGTGTGTGAGTGCCCCCGTGTGTGAGTGTCCCCCTGTGTGTTTGTCCCCCTGTGCCCCCATGTGAGTGTGTCCCCCTGTGTTTGTGTCCCCGTGTGTGTGTGTGTGTGTGTCCCCCTGTGTGAGTGTCCCCCTGTGTGAGTGTCCCCCTGTGTTTGTGTCCCCATGTGTGTGTGAGTGTCCCCCTGTGTTTGTGTCCCCGTGTGTGTGTGTGTGTAAATGTCCCCCTGTGTGAATGCCCCCGTGTGTGTGTCCCTGTGTGTGTCTCCCCGTGTGTGTGTCTCCCCGTGTGTGTGTGTGTGTTTCCGTGTGTGTGTCTCGCCGTGTGTGTGTGTCTCCCCGTGTGTGAGTGTCCCTGTATGTGTGTGTGTGAGAGTGTCCCCCTGTGTGGTGAGTGTGTGTCCACCTGTGTGTGTGTGTGTCCCCCTGTGTGTGTGTCCCCCTGTGTGTGAGTGTGTATCCCCGTGTGTGTGTGTGTGTGTGGTGTGAGTGTGTGTGTGTCCCCCCTTTGTGTAGTGTGTGTGAGTGTCCCCGTGTGTGTGTCCCCGTGTTTGAGAGAGTGTGTCCCCCTGTGTGTGTGTGTCCCCCTGTGTGTGTGCCTCCCCTTGTGTGTGTGTGTGTGTCTCCCCCTGTGTGTGTGTGAGAGAGTGTCCCCTTGTGTGAGTGTGTATGTCCCCCTGTGTGAGTGTTTTCCCCTTGTGTGAGTGTCCCCCTGTGTTTGTGTGTGTGTGTGTGTGTGTGTGTGAGTGAGTGTCCCCCTGTGTGAGTGTCCCCCTGTGTGAGTGTTTTCCCCCTGTGTGAGTGTTTTCCCCTTGTGTGAGTGTCCCCCTGTGTTTGTGTCCCCCTGTGTTTGTGTGTGTGTGTGTGAGTGTCCCCCTGTGTGAGTGTCCCCCTGTGTGTGTCTCCCCGTGTGTGAGTGTCCCTGTATGTGTGTGTGAGAGTGTCCCCCTGTGTGAGAGTGTCCCCCTGTGTGGTGTAAGTGTGTGTCCACCTGTGTGTGTGCCCCCCTGTGTGTGTGCCCCCCCTGTGTGTGTGTCTCCCTGTGTGAGTGTGCGTGTCCTCCTGTGTGTGCGCGTGTGTGTGTGGTGTGAGTGTGTGTGTGTCCCCCTTTGTGTGGTGTGTGTGAGTGTTCCCGTGTGTGTGTCCCCCTGTTTGAGAGAGTGTGTCCCCCTGTGTGTGTGTGTGTGTCCCTGTGTGTGTGCCTCCCCTTGTGTGTGCCTCCCCTTGTGTGTGTCTCCCCTTGTGTGTGTGTGTGTGTGTGTTGAGATGGGTGACTAGATTAGTAGTGGCCGCCGACAGTTCCCCCTGTAGCATATTCTTAAACCGAGCCAGCAGGGGTACTCGGGTACTCTGACGGGCTGGTGAGGGGTTCTCTTTATTGGGGGGGTGTAAATCAGTGTGATTGGTGTACACTAGACGGTAACGAGATGTTACCACAATCGCCTCCTCACACACGATTAGTGTGTGTGAGGAGGAGAACCCGGTAACATCTCATTACTGCGGTTTGTTTACGTTCTGTGACCGGCTGTGATTGGACACAGCCGGGCACGTGGTAAAGAGCCAATTTCTTTGGCTCTTTACTGTGATCAGGGTTGGGCTGTCAGCCTGACAAGTTGCATCCCCGATCGCCGCTCTGCACGTGCCCTAGGCGTGTGCACGAGCGCTGTGAATGTGCACAGTACATGTGACTGGCTGTGATTGGACACGGCCGGTCACATGTATCGGGAGGAGGATGGGGATGGCAATTACACAGATCGGGGATGGGCTGTTTGAGGGACACGCCTCATCCACAATTGCTGCATTGTGGGCCCCCGGGGGCCCGCAGGAGTGTCAAAATACAGAAGACTTCATGACTCCCACCCAGGATGGGAGATCCATCTATGGGTGTCATTTGGCTATGGCCTGGTATTGAAGTGGTTAAAAAGGTATAAAAGCTGTCAAACTCTATGTGCCCACAAGCCAGAACCAAGCTTATCCAGCAGTGTGTATGGGGTAGAAAATATCGGCATAGGGCATGGCCTGGAGAGCAATGGAGTAGTATGCATGCAGTGAGAGCCCATACTCCTGCATTAATCCTGCTCGGTTTTGTCTGGCCTCCACAACACAGCAGTCCTGCCTTACCCTCTATGGACCCTGGAACCTCTTAGTGTGGGGTGCCGTCCGTGGCAGCCGTTGCAGAGCTTACTCATCCCGCAACTGCCAGTAGTAAAGTCTGCAGCTCCGGCCTAGCACCCGGAGCAGAGCCACCTTGCTCCACCTGGAGACAGCCCCTGCAAGCTCTTCCGGCCTCCCTGACTGCCCTGAGCCCAGTATTCCCCCCCCCTGCTACAGCCACCAGACCTATTGACTCTTTGGGTCCAATTTAAAAATGTTCACTTAGCGGTGTATGTGCATATATATATATATATAATTTTTTTTTTTGTTTAGGGCTGTGAAAATTAACCACTACAATATAGGGCACTTTCGCCCCCTTCCTTCCCATCCCAATTTTCAGCTTTCACCGCTCTTGCAATTTCAATGACAATTGCGCGGTCATGCTACATTGTACCCAAATTAAATTTTTATTTTGTTAGCACAAATAGAGCTTTATTTTGGTATTTATTCACAACTTTTTTTTTTTTGATATAAGCGCAAAAGAGGAAATTTGGAAAACAATATTTTCTTTTTTCTATTTAAAAAAATCAAAAAATCAAATTGTCAAATTTAAGCCAAAATGTATTCTGCTACATGTTTTTGGTAAAATTCTGTTAAGTGTATAATAGGTTTGTGTGATCAGACATATGTACGCAAATGATCATGTACATATGTGTGCAGGTGATCATTGGGACATGTGATTTTAGTGGGACATATGTTTTTTTATTTGAGGACATGTCTTTTTATTATTTGGGGACATGTGTGTTTACACTAGACTAGTGATTCGTGAGTAAACTGTAAAAACGGCTCATACTCACTGATCACCAGCCGGGTGCAGCGATCTGCTCTCCTTAGCGACTGCTTCCGTGTGAGGAGAACCAATTGCCTAGGAACCGGCTGTTTTGATCACATGACGGCTGTGATTGGAGATGGCTGTCATGTGATCAGGAGGGCCAATCACAGAGCCCTCCTGCCGATCCGAGATGCGCCGTGTCCAGGTGACACGAGCACATCGGGATCGTGCCTCTGCGCTGGATCCCCCTCCTTCTGAAGGATGTTCCTGAACGTCCAGTCAGGAGGCGGCTCCCACCCGGCCGTATATGTACATTGGCCAGGTGGGAAGTAGTTAAAGATTAATTCTTCGATCAATCGTAATTTTTTTGACCGGGTCTTCAGGGAGATCTGGTGACGTCACTGGACTCCTCCCTTCCCCAAGTGCCTCCGTAGGGGCAGGGAAGGGGGGGGATGAGTGCGGTGACATTGAAGTTTCTGAACGTAACATGTATGGGGGACGAGCTACGCATGCCACCCGCTGCTGACCTACGGAATTAACACGATTGTCGACTTTACATGCTGTGTTTTTATCATCTTTGTGTGAGTAGTTTGTGTTTGAACACAAAAATTAAATCTTGTACTATAGCGGTGAGCACTTTGATCTTTTCTTTCTACCCATGACCTGAGATTGTGAGAATAGTTTATGGTCCCTTTTGATACCTGCATGCATGACCACCTGTTTGCCCAGGAGTCCATGCCATAAGGTGAGAGATTAGTTAGACCGGAGGTGGAGGGATTGTCAGGCTACTGTGGAGAAATAAATTCAAACTGTAGCACTGACTTAAGTATTTAAGTGTTTTGTGTGAAGTTAAGTCATGGATTGTGGAAACAAACTAGTGTCAGGTGATTGTATATAGTTTATACCACATTTAACACTGACTTATGCAGAGTTGCAATGCAAGGAGTTTTTAATCAGTAACAGTGTATGTATATCTCTATATCTCTATATCTCTATCTATCACATACTTTTTATAACATGAAATGGGGCGTTTGGTTTATTAAGCTTACCATTTAGTTGGTTTTGAGACTCTGTAATATTGCCAAAAACTTGTGAAGTTAGTGAGTCACTTGCATATCTCACCCAGGTGTGTGGAACTTCAGGTCTTGGCTTAGAATCTCTGAAGTAATTGAAAACAGGACTGAATATTTTTTTTTTTTTTTTTTTTTTAGATGGGACAAATCACTACTAGGCACTTAAATTCAGAGGTTTGTGGTACTTGCAACCAATAAGTATCGGTGTGGGTGGAATGGTACGCAGTAAACTGTTAACAAAGGTGAACTTGGCTTTTAAGTTACTGCTTAGTGGGGAGTACCTGTGCATCTTACACACGTGGTCTGTCCTGCAACCTCAGGCGCATCGGTGTTTACAAGTGTAAGCACTTGTATGTGTGAATTAAGTTTCTTTGGAGCATGAAAGCACCAGAACCATGTTGCTCTGTTTGTAGACTCTGATATGCTGAGTTTTTAATTGTGCTGGGCAGGATAGAATAAATCAGAATTTAGTCCTGCCCAGTTATATATGCCTGAAAAAGGAGTGTGGCTATCCAAACATCAATAGCACGCCGGCTCTGAAACGCATTGCATGTTAGTGACGTCACGGCCCACCGCCACAGCCACTAGTGCACAATCTTTGTGGAATCTCTTAATGCTGCACCAGGTCAGCACTTTGAGGACTTGCTGTGACCTGCAGTTCCACGCCATCCAAATTGTTTGTGCAGTATCCTCCAAGTCTGAAGAGGATTGACTGCAACTTGTAGTCCCACCTTACCACCCCAGAGATGTGCCTGAATTTATCTGTTCTGTTCTATGTGAGTGGATATTTTTGTATACAGATACATATTCAGAGGCACCCCTCTCCTTGGTTTTTTTTTTCCCTTGGCTTCGCCAGCACTTCTGGTCCTCGTGACAGCCCTGACGGGCTTGCCTATTTTATTTATTTTTTCCCCTGTATTTACTATTGGACTATTATGGACTACATATTGCCATTTTGAGGTATCTGAGCATTGCACCTTTTTTTTTTTTTTTTGTCAAACAGTTATATATGTCGACCAGTGTGAACAGGGAGAGTCCCTCCCTCCCCAGATCCCTGCTCTCTGAAGTCATTAATTTACATATGTAAGAAAGAACCCCTTTCATAATAATCTCCCACAGACCTTCCTCTGTCATCTTTCAGTAAGTCACTCTTTGGCATGTCGCTAGATCCACTGCAAACCTAAAGTGGGTTATCTTTTTAAAGCTAATAGTGTTCCCTTTGATTTATAAAGGGAAACGCCATCTCAAAATGAGTTTCTCTTTAATATCCATAACAGACCCTGGTTCAGAATGAGGGCATGCTAGGATTTTAAAAGGGAACTCTGGCCAAAATTAAACGCTGTGTAGCGTTTCCCTTTTATAATGACAGACCCTCTTCCAGGAATAGGGTCAGCTATGATTATGAAAGGCAACTTCATTGCAAAAATGTAAAACCCTGTAGGGTTTCCCTTTACATACATTATGAACCCCTATTCTTTAAATGCCTGTTACATTAAACATTCCATACCAGACCTTCATTCGGGATTGCATGCCATGAATAGAAGCTGCAAAACTGCTCCAAAAGTAATGTGTGTGGTTTTCTCTCCAATATCCATACCAGACCTTTATCCAGGAATATGGTCAGCTTCATCAAAGCCAACTGAGATTGCCTTTTAATATCGCAATCCTAATCCTTGATTGACATCTGCTGATTCTAAAGAGTCACTCCACTGCAAAACTAAAGTGTAGTGGTCTCCTTTATATCCATTTGAGACTCTAATGCTAGATGAGGGTCTAGTATGGATAATAAAGTGGAACATCGGAGCTTGCAAAAAAAAATTGGTGGGTTCCCCTTTAATACCTGACCCTCATCTAGTATTATGGTCTGATTATTAAAGGGCACTCCATTGCAAAAATTAAAAGCATCGTGGGTATCTTCAACTTTAATATCCTAAAACCCTAATCCAGGAATAGGGTCAGATACGAACTATAAAGTGCAACTCTCTCTCAAAGCTAGCACGTGATGTTCCCCTTAAAGTGGAAGTAAACCCATCGATTTAAACAGTTTAAAAAAAAAAGGCATGCCGGGAATGCTAACTGCACATTAGCTGTGCTCTCAGCCAAACTATCAAACCATCCAATGGATGGTGTCGTAATGAATCGCATGTGCAGCACCATAGCAGTTGAAGATTAAACTGAGGCAAAGAGGCAACTTCCTTGGCTGAAAACAAAGAAAAATAAGGGGAGTTTACTTCCACTTTAAATCTCCATGCCAGCTTCTTATCCAAGATTAAAGGGGTTGTAAACCCTTTGTTTTTCACCTTAAGGCACTCTATCTCCCCAGAGCCACCCCTTTTTTATTTGCCTGACCCTGATATTACCAGTGATGCGAACAAGCCCAGCAGCTGCAGCCGCTGTCTCGGGTCCTTATTGGATGGCTTGATAGCAGCAGCCATTGGCGGCTGCTGTCGGTCAAATCCATACACAATCTTAATCCAGAATTAACACAATTCCTGTAACAAGTACAGAGCAGTTCCTTCTCACGGCTGCCAAAACAAGCAGCAAAAGTCAATGTTTATCAACTGTTGAAAGATGAAAAACATTGTATCGTTGATCAAGGGGATGAACTTTGGTCTGCAAATGAGGTCAGTTTAACCACTTAAAGTGGCTAAGCCACTCTAACCTGTATATACCATCAGCACTATCTCCTATTGTAGTATCCCTCTCTTTATTTATTTTTGGCGTGAGCCACCGGGGGGGATCTGACTCTGGCGATCTGACTCTGGCCCCATATTGCTAATTAGCAACTGGTTGTTGCAGTTGTTTGGCACCAACCTGGGACCAGCTTCGGATCACACTGGCGTCCGGACATATGTTTTATGTAAGCACTGTTTTTTTGTGTATATGTTCCTTCTTTGTTAGTGTCTGTTGGGACTGAGTATTGGTATTCGATCAACAGTGAATACATTAGGTTATTTTATGGTGGCCTCTCTATATAGACTTTCAAGCCTCTTTTAGTGAACTTTATACATTAAAGTGGAGTATATTTTCCCTAATTTCTAATGAATGAAAATGTTGATATTTTTTTAGGGATGCACCGAAATTTCGACCGCTGAAACATATCGGCCGAAAATGCCCTTTTCGGCTATTTGCCGAAAGAGAAAAACGGCCAATAATGGAGCCGAAAATGGGGCGTGGCCTGGGTGGGGGTGGGTCTCCGCCCCCCACCCCTGGTGCCGCCCATCATGAAAAGCTAGATCATGCTATAGTGCAGGGGAGCCGCCTCTGCCGCCTGTTTGATCCCAGTGCCGGGAACATCACAGCTTTCAGTTCAATAGCTGTGTTCCCGGCCACACGCCGTTACATACAGCCCCTCCCCCTTGTCCGGGCACTTTGATAGACAGATCACCCGCAGGATTGGACGGAAATGAAAGCTGTGATGTTCCCGGCGCTGTGATCAAACAGGCGGCAGAGGTGGCTCTCCTCTTCTCTCTTCCCTTCACAGGCTGGCTGCAATAATAAGGGGACACGCTGGCTGCAATAATAAGGGGACACGCTGGCTGCAATAATAAGGGGACACGCTGGCTGCAATAATAAGGGGACACGCTGGCTGCAATAATAAGGGGACACGCTGGCTGCAATAATAAGGGGACACGCTGGCTGCAATAATAAGGGGACACGCTGGCTGCAATAATAAGGGGACACTGACCATTTCCTGTACCATGTCCCCTGTCTCTGACCATCTCCTGTACAAAAATATATTTTTTAAAATATGTTTCGGTATCGGTGCTGTTTCGGTTTTCAGCCTAGTGTATTTTTCATTTTCGGTATCTGTTTCGGCACCAAAAAACCCATTCGGTGCACCCCTATATTTTTTGAAATGTTGGTGTTTTGCTCCTCAGTGAGCCTCACTTTTCTCTGGGTCACTTGTCTTTAGGAACCCATGTTTTTGGTTCATGTACTGTGATAGAGGTTAGAGGACTTTTTTAATACCCTTTTCTGACACTTTTTAAATATATTTTTTTTTCTTCAGCCTACTAATTAAGGGGAGTGTTTAATTGAACACAGGTGCTTGAGGTCTATATAACTTTGTGTAGAACTCATGTGAGCCTGCTCATCTTGACTCTGCTGGAACTCTAAGTGGAACTGGTCAAAGTGGTGAGTTAAAAACCGGGGTTGTAGTACCCGTGTAGTGTATCGTTAGTACTTGTATATTGTGGGTGCCCGCTGGTCTGTGAGTACCTGTGTACTGTCTCGTTGAGTATTAGGGTCAAGAAGCTAGTTAGGTAATTTGGACTGGGTATAATCTCTAATCCTCAAATTAATAGGTACGATGACTGGCGTTTGTGATAGACCACCCAATGTTAATGAGAAGGTGGAGACTCCGCTCCTTGCACAGATAGAAAGGGCTGGGACAGTGATGGGGATTTTAACTACATAGAAATTGACTGGGGTAATGGCACTGCTGGGACAGGTAAAGGGCAAAAATGTATAAACCTATTACAGGACAATTTTATGGTCCAGTTTGAGGCCCCAACTAGGAATCATGCTCTGTTGGACCTGGTGATCTCAAACCGTGCAAAGCGTATTACTAATGTTCAGATAAAGGAACACCTGGGTAGCGGTGACCATAACATGATTTCATTTGATGTTAGCTGTAAGCAACAATCGCATACGGGAAAGATAAACACACTTAATTTCAAGAGAGCAAATTTTCCAAGGATGAGGTCTGCTCTCCAGGACTTAGACTGGGAGAGAATATTGGCATCAATGGGCACAGAACAGAAATGGGAATTCTTCACAAAGACTGTTTATGATCTCACGGCAAAGTATATTCCCATGGGCAATAAGTTTAAATGGCTAAAAATAAAACCGATGTGGCTCGTGGCCAAAGTTAAAGCTATGAACTATAAAAAGCTTTTAAAAAAATATAAAAATGAAGGAACACTAGTGTCATTTAACCACTTAAGGAACGCTACATGTAGATATAAGTCGGCAGAATGGCATGTACCCGTACGCCTGCCTTCCAGTGGGTGGGGGGTCCGATCGGACCCCCCTCCTGCTGGCTGCGGTGGTCCGTTTTGCTTCAGGAGCGATCCGGGATGAGGGGATGGCCATTAGTTTCTGCCCATCCCCTCTCGATTGCTCTTGGAGAATGAGAAGCTTCCCCTGCCTGTGTAGTGTAAACACAGGCGGGGAGGAAGTGATGTCACTCTCCTCGGTGCGGTCTTGTTGACCCGACTGCGAGGAGAGGACATAGTAAGTGTGCACCAACACTACACTGACATGTAGGTACACATAGGCACACTGTCGCCCCCCCAGTCAGTGTCACTGATTGCAGTGATAATTTCTTTACTGATCACTGCATTCAGTGTCAGTTGTGACAGTAAAAAGTGTCAGGGCAGTTAGTGTTAGGTCCAGGGTAGCCCCCTACCCCCCCAATAAAGATTTAACCCCCTGATTGCCCCTAGAGTTAACCTTCACCCCCTTTTGCCAGTGTCACTAAGCAATAGTTTTTCTGATCACTGCATTGGTGTCACTGGTGCCGCTAGGTTTTTATAGCGTTGGGTACCCCATATACCAACCAATAAAGGTTTTAACCCCCTGATTGCCCCTAGAGTTAACCCTTTCACCAGTGATTGACGTATAAGTGTTACGGGTGACTCCCAGCCGGTGATATCGATTGGGTTTTAGGGCCAGATAGGGTCTGCGTCGCCCCAGGCAGCGCGAGGTTAGTGCCAGTACCACTAAAACCCACGCGCAAAGCCTAAACCTCCCGTAGTGGTATAGTATCTGAACAGATCAATATCTGATCAGATCTATACTAGCGTCCCCAGCAGTTTAGGGTTCCAAAAAAATGCATTGTTAGCGGGATCAGCCCAGATACCTGCTAGCACCTGCGTTTTGCCCCTCTGCCCAGCCCACCCAAGTGCAGTATCGATCGATCACTGTCACTTACAAAACACTAAACACACAACTGCAGCGTTTGCAGACCTCAGGCCTGATCCCTGTGATTGCTAACAGTTTTTTTGGTAGCCTTTTATATTTAAATCCTGAAGGCGGTGCTGGGTTTTCAGGGTCCCGTACGCGGCTAGGCTCCCAAAAAGTCCCACACATTTGGTATCCCCGTACTCAGGTGAAGCAGCAGAATTTATTTTGGGGTGTAATTTCACTTATGCCCATAGCATGTGTGAGCAATGTATCATTTAGTGACAACTTTTTGTAAACTTTTTTTGTCATTATTCCATCACTTGGAACAAAAAAATATTCAATGGGCTCAATATGCCCTTCAATTTCCTTGGGGTGTCTACTTTCCAAAATGGGGTCATTTGGGGGGGTGTACTGCCCTGCCATTTTAGCACCTCAAGAAATGAGATGGGCAGTCATAAAAGCTGTGTAAATTCCGGAAAATGTACTCTAGTTTGCAGATGCTATAACTTTTGCGCAAACCAATAAATATATGCTTATTGACTTTTTTTTTTTTTTCTAGACATGTGCCTTATTGCATTTCGGCCTAAATGTATTACTAAAATTTAGTTTATTTGATTTTTCTTATAACAAAAATTAGAAAATATATTTCAAAATTTTCTGTCTTTTATATCGTAAAAAATAAAAATCGCAGAGGCAATCAAATACCATCAAAAGAAAGCTCTATTTGTGGGAAGAAAAGGACGCAAATTTTGTTTGGGTACAACATTGCATGACTGCGCAATTACCAGTTAAAGCAGTGCAGTGCGAAATTGTAAAAAAGACCTCTGGTCCTTAGGCTGACAATTGGTCCGGGGCTGAAGTGGTTAAATGTTACAAAGAATATAACATATGTAAAAAAATCAAGGATGCAAAAGATAAGACAATCCCCAAAAAATTCTTGAAATATATTAGAAGTAAAAAGGTCAAGTCTGAGCATGTAGGCCCTTTATAAAATAATCTGGAGTGGGTGACTTGGGGACAAAGGCTAACTTATTAAATACTTTCTTCAGCTCTATGTATACAAGAGCATGGGGGTGGTTGTGACGCAGCCCCAAATCCACAATGGCTCAAAAGTGATATGATCCAGAAATATTTGGACAGAATAAAGGTGGATAAAGCACCTGGACCTGATGGCATCCACCCACGGATCCTAAAAGAATTGAGCTCTGTCATTTCAAAGCCATTGTATCTAATTTTTAGGGACTCATTAATGACAGGAAATGGTACCACTGGATTGGCGCAGGGCCAATGTGGTGACTATATTTAAAAGGGGAACAAAGTCTTTACCAAGTAACTATAGACCCGTTAGTTTAACTTCTATAGTTGGGAAGATACTGGAGGGATTAATAAAAGACCACATAGACGAGTTCTTGCAGGAAAAAAATATTTTAAGCAACAGACAGCATGGATTCATGAAAGAGAAGCTGTCAGACAAACCCGTTTTCTTTTTGAGGTGGTAAGTAAAACCTTGGACAGAGGGGTGGCGGTGGACGTGGTATACTTGGATTTTGCAAAAGCGTTCAATATTAATATCTTTATAAATATTGGGTCTGGGATCAAAAGTAACATTTCCGTCTTTGCTGATGACACCAAGCTATGCCATGCAATGCCAAGCTGCGATTTCCAAAGCGAGCACAGTCCTTTCCTGTATTGAGAGGTATGGACTCCAGAGAGATATATAATTTTGCCCCTGTTCAAATCATTAGTAAGACCTCATCTGGAATATGCAGTTCAGTTTTGGGCACCAGTTCTCAAAAAGGATATCGGGGAACTAAAGTACAGAGAAGGGCAACCAAACTGATAAGAGGCATGGAGGAACTCGGCTATGAGGAAAGATTAGAGGAGCTGAATTTATTCACTCTTGATAACGGATTAAGGGGGGATATGATCATCGTGTACAAATATATAAGGGGTCCATATAGTGAATAGGGCCGAAACAACTAATCGATCTGCCAGTAACATAATGGGGTTAAAAAAAACTAAAATGATCCCTTAATTAGTACAAAAAGAGCAAATCGCTACTGTAAATATTACTTTCACAGCTCTACAGTAAAAAAATGAACCCCTTTCAGTAGTGATCTACTTTTTTTCTACTATAAAGGGCTAATTTTAGGTTTTTTTTAACCCCATTATATTAGTAAACATCTTAGACCTGGTTCACATCTATATGTTGGTGCTTTTTGCAGAAACTCACTACAGTTCATTTACATGGTTTCCTATAGGACACGTTCACATCTGAAAGGGTCGGGGACTTTTAACGCAAAATGCTTCTTCATTGGTTCAATATACTTCAATGGAGAAGCTGCACAAAAGCATGTAATGCGTTTTCACAGCAATTTGTGTTTTTTAATCTATACAAAAAAAGCAAAAATACAAATTGCAGTAAAAATCACGTGTGCAGAAATAAAAAACGCACAGCAAAAAGCAATGCAGAAACAGATCCAAAGCAAACGGCATAGGTGTGCACCGAGCCTTATGCTGGCCACACCGATCAATTGTCAGGTGAGAATATTCAGACGAAAAATTTTTGTACATTCACTGAGTGAAAGAATTTTTTGAAGCTTTCACTTGTTTTTAACATTCTGTTTTTAAAATTGATGCAATTTCTGATTGAAAACCACAAACGCTGTCTGAAAATTCCTTTGACTAAGAAGTTTTCGATTTCCAAATTTTCCCGTCACTGTGGTTGAAAATGAACGTCAATTTGACCCACTTTTTGTTTTTGTTTTTTAAAGGGTATTAATCAAAACAATCGGCCAACTAATCGATTATGAAAATAATCGTTAGTTGCACCCCTAATAGTGAACTTGGTGTCGAGTTATTCACTTTACAGTCAACAAAGAGGACAAGGGGGCACTCTTTACGTCTAGAGGAAAAGAGATTTCATCTCCAAATACGGAAAGGTTTCTTCACAGTAAAAGCTGTGAAAATGTGGAATAGACTCCCTGCAGAGGTGGTTCTGGCCAGCTCAGTGGATTGCTTTAAGAAAGGTCTGGATTATTTCCTAAGTGTACATAATATAACTGGGTACTGACATTTATAGGTAAAGTTGATCCAGAGGAAAATCTGATTGCCTCTCTGGGGATCAGGAAGGAATTTTTTCCCCTGCTGTAGCAAATTGGATCATGCTCTGGGGTTTTTGCCTTCCTCTGGATAAACTGTGGGTATAGAACTGGGTATATGGGATTGTAAAATAAATTTATATATATATATATATTTGGATGGACTTGTTTTGTTTGTTTTTTGTTTTTTCCAACCTAACTATGTAAAAACCCCATGCAATATTTACCACACGCAATATTGGTAGACCTGTTTTTCTTTTCTTTGTAGTATCCTCTGTGTGAATTAGAAAAATGCTGCAAATGACTTGCTTAGCTGCTGAGATTGCGATCACATGGCTAGCCAGCTTTCTCATTTCCTCCTGTAAGATGCAACAGGCGGGGCTGAGATTCCCCTGCTGATGTCAGTCTGGAGGGGAAGAGGCGAGAGCTGGCTGGTCATGTGATCACAATCTCAGAAGGGGACGCTGCAATAGGGAGGCAGTGCTGATGGTGTATACAGGTTAGTGTTGAGAGCAGCAGGAGGGGCAGCTTGCACACAGGAGCAGAGGATAGCAGGCTGCTGATGGAGGCACATAAACTGACCACGGTGTCAGGTCTCAGTTGTCATGGTTACTGTGATCAGGTTACAGAGGAAGGGGGAGAAACTTGCATGATCAGACCGCGTTTTTAAGGCGTTACAGGGGGCCAAATGACACAGGACAAGCAGTGTCTTATAACGTGCTTTAAATGAGCAGGATCCATCTTTTTTTCTTTAGTCTTTAAATAGTTTAGCCCAAACCTTTTTCTGACACTTGTTGCTTAAAAATTAAGTTTATTTTTTGTTCGAACATTACTTGGAAGCCCCCAAACATTGTGTGTATATGTGGCAACATGTCAAGAAGCTATTGCAGTGTTGCTTAATAGGGTTCGAAACATAGGGGTCATAGAAGACCTGATGCTCTCAGCCCAGGATAGAAAAGAGCAGTACATAAAAACTTGGACACCATGGAATTTGTCTACTCAGAAGAAAGGGAATTGTTGAGCAATACGGTAGGGGAATGAGTCCCCCTCGCCTTTTGAAACCTAAAATTTGGAGTCAATGACCCCCCCCCCCAACTGGGAGAGAGAGGTTGGGTTTCTGGGATTTTTTTTTTTATGCTTTGGGGGTGGGAATATTTTTTTGAAATGTAAAAAAAAATTGGAACCCCCAAACATTGTGTGTGTATATGTGGCAACATGTCAACAAGGTCTGGTGAACTCCATGCCCAAGAGGATTAAGGCTGGTCTTAGACTTCATTAATTTTCAACTTAAATCAGAACAAGTAGTAATTCAGATCTCTCTCCCTAAGGTGTCAGTGGCTGCATGTGAGATAAAAGTGTATGTATGTAGCTGCGGGTTACATATAGTCATACAGTAGACCACACGGTTTTCTGGCTGGGTATGAGTGGAGACATCCCAGAACACAGACAAGCCTACAGTCTGGTCTACAGCAGGGGTGCTCAGCCAATCACAGCAAGCACCTAGTCCGTTTTTTTTTTTACAAAGTCTCCGCCCATATCTGGAACACAGTGTGGTATAGTGTATAGTACTGGAGTATGTAGCTGCAGAACGTAGTTTTGCACATGCAGCGGGCTGAAAGCTTAGGGAGAGACAATCAATGACTGACAGTTTGTCCCAAACAACAAACTGTCTAAAGAACAACATAATATGGCAGAAGGCTGTTCTGTTTCACAGTATCTGTAAAATATTTTTAACATATGCTAAATGCAATAAATATTTTAAATTTTATTCAGCTTGAGAACTGTAGTAGTCTTTTTTCCCCCAAGTTCTCTCCCTAAGGTGTCAGCGGCTGCATGTGCGATAAAAGTGTATGTAGCTGCGAGTTACATAGTCATACAGTAGACTGCACTATGTTCCGGCCCCCGGGTATGAGCGGAGACACCCCGGTACACAGTCTGGTCTACAGCAGCGGTGCTCGGGCAAAAAAGGAAGCAATGTAGACTAGTCTGTTTCTGGAAGTCTCCGCCAATATCTGGAACACAGTGTGGTATAGTGGATAGTACTGGAGTATGTAGACAGCCACAGATACAGAACATACAGTTTTGCACATGCAGCGGGTTGAAAGCTTAGGGAGAGACATAGTTTGGCCCAACAGCAGCAAACTATGTACCATATTTATCGGCATATAACTCGTACATATTTCCCCTTAAAAGCAGGGGAAAATCGCGGGTGAGTGTTATACACCGATCCCCCGCAGTTCTGAGCCTCTAGGCGGCTTCTGGCTGTTCTCGGCAGCCAAAAGCTTCCGAGAATGGCTTAAGGACGAAATCTATTTAAAAACTAAACCCCAGGAGGCAGATAAAAAAATAAAAAATTATACAATTCCCTGATTAAATTTCATTTGGAATGGATTGCTTGCATGCTATATTAAATTTTTTGAGCTATTCTGTAGTATAGTATACTTTAACTTCATGCGATTGTTGTCATTGAATTTGTCAGCATAGTTGTTAGGAATCTCCTCTTGTGATCAGTCAAAACTCCAGATGTATTGAGAAGCAGACAATTTATTTATGAAGTGGCCCACAACAGACATGCTTACAGGACAAGCTGCAGAAAAATGTCTACCAAAAAATGTGTCCCCCCCTCCTCATTCCTACAAGAATACCACCACTATGCTTCTATTGGCTGAGGAAACATGGATAACGTTGTCATGGTACGCGATCGTACTTTATTTTGATATTCATGTTCCCATACATTCTTAGGCTATCATATTTAGTTAAATCTAATCATCCTACAACTTACTATGGAGTTAATTAAGACAAAACAATACAACAAGTAAATACAATAATGTGCTCAGAAGTAAGCTTTTAAAAATCGGTCTCAGGAATATTGTTTTTCTAAGGCCTCATGCACACGAGGCGCAGTTAAACGCACGTTCAGATGCAGTTGGACAGTTTTTTCAACTGCACCTGAACTCATTCAATGTTATCCTATGTGTCCATGCACACAGTCTCGTTTTTTTCCATTTATATGCAGTTGCGTTTAATCTCGTTTTTCCAGAAGCAAAAAATGCGTTCAGAAACAAAAATTTCTGCGTTTCAGACGCAAAACGCGGCACCCGCGTTTAGCCGCGTTTGCGTTTATATGCGTTTTTAAAGGTGACCTTTTTTTACATTAAAAATCTCAAAAATGATTGCAAATGATGAAAAACCATTAGAAAAATATTTTAAACAATTGCAATTGCAAGTGGGCAATCCACAACTTGTGGCAAGTGGGCAATCCACAACTTGTGGCAAGTGGGCAATCCACAACTTGTGGCAAGTGACGTGGAAAGTGGACAATCCACAACTTGTGGCAGGGGACGTGGCAAGTGGACAATCCACTTGTGGCAGGGGACGTGGCAAGTGACGTGGCAAGTGGACAATCCACTTGTGGCAGGGGACGTGGCAAGTGGACAATCCACTTGTGGCAGGTGATGTGGCAGGTGATGTGGCAGGTGATGTGGCAGGTGATGTGGCAGGTGGACAATCCACAGCTTGTGGCAAGTGGACAATCCACAGCTTGTGGCAAGTGGACAATCCACAACTTGTGGCAAGTGGACAATCCACAACTTGTGGCAAGTGACGTGGCAGGTGACGTGGCAGGTGACGTGGCAAGTGACATGGCAAGTGGACAATCCACTTGTGGCAGGTGATGTGGCAGGTGATGTGGCAGGTGATGTGGCAGGTGATGTGGCAGGTGGACAATCCACAACTTGTGGCAAGTGGACAATCCACAACTTGTGGCAAGTGGACAATCCACAACTTGTGGCAAGTGGACAATCCACAACTTGTGGCAGGTGACATGGCAGGTGATGTGGCAAGTGGACAATCCACAGCTTGTGGCAAGTGGACAATCCACAACTTGTGGCAGGTGATGTGGCAAGTGAACAATCCACAACTTGTGGCAGGTGACGTGGCAAGTGACGTGGCAGGTGACGTGGCAAGTGACGTGGCAAGTGACGTGGCAAGTGACGTGGCAAGTGACGTGGCAGGTGACGCGTCAAGTAGACAATCCACAACTTGTGGCAGGTGATGTGGCTGGTGACGTGGAAAGTGGACAATCCACATCTCGTGGCAGGTGACGTGGCTGGTGACGTGGAAAGTGGACAATCCACATCTCGTGGCAGGTGACGTGGCTGGTGACGTGGAAAGTGGACAATCCACATCTCGTGGCAGGTGACGTGGCAGCTGACGTGGCAGGTGGACAATCCAAAACTCGTGGCAGGTGACGTGGCAGGTGACGTAGCAGGTGGACAATCTACAGCTTGTGGCAGGTGACGTGGCAAGTGGACAATCCCCAACTTGTGGCAAGTGACGTGGCAAGTGGACAATCCCCAACTTGTGGCAAGTGACGTGGCAAGTGGACAATCCCCAACTTGTGGCAAGTGACGTGGCAAGTGGACAATCCACAACTTGTGGCAAGTGACGTGGCAAGTGGACAATCCACAACTTGTGGCAGGTGCCGTGGCAAGTGACACGGCAAATGCAAGTGTACAACTGCTCTCTATGCTGCTGCTGCTCACTCTGATCAAAATAGCAGAAATAGTTAAAAAAAATGCTTTGAGAGCTTGGGGAGGGTCTACATGATGTTATCTTTATAAACGCGTCTAAACGCGGCATGCAAATGCGGCAAAACGCGTGTTTCTAAACGCGCGTTTCAGCTTTTTTTTAACAGAGGTTTCATCTGCGTCTCGTGTGCATGAGGCCTAATAGTCACACAATAAACATTTTCTAACAGTAGTATTATAACTAAGTAAGTTATATATGTTGAAACATGATAGTACGCAATAAAATATATAATAGTTATTAAAGATATTTATTGCGTACTGTCTTTTAAAACATGTGCTTGCTGTCATGTCAGTGTGTACTGTATAACTAATGACTATACTGTGACAAACAACAAATTCAATGACAACAAGGGCATACATTTAATTTTATAGTATACTACAGAATAAATGGCATGGCATTCCATTGCAAATCAGTTTTATTATATATAATATTTTTGCTACAAGTCAGATGAAATGCACTACAGACAGATATATTTTAATACCATACTGCATGGCACAAAGGCCAAGTAGTAATGTTTGACTGTTATGTCAGTTTCAGTAGTATAATAAAATTAGTTTGATTGTTTAAGGCAAAATAAACCAATGCATTGCTCACCGGCGAAATAGTAGTAATAGCCATCCAGGAGTGACAGTGCCCACTCTTGTACTTTAGTATGCTATGTGCAGCCCTCTATGAAGCCCTCTCACAAAATTGACATACTGCAACAATCAACTCAAAACCTCATGATCTCATTGTACTTAACCAGTGTAAATACCTTTACTGAATAAAACAAAAAGTGAAAAATAGTGTCTTAACTTTTAAAGCATAATATACAGTTAAGCTGCACGATTCTGGATAAAATTAAATTAAAATTGTTTGCTTCGTATAAAGATCAAGTTTCTCGGCGCAACATTTTACTTTCTACAAAAAAAATTTGTGCCAACTTTTGTTTAGTTTTTTTTTAATCTGTTGAAGTAATTTTTGGGAACAATATTTGAAAGGCCCCTTACACACGTGGTGATCCGCTCGCTCAGCGGGGATCGCTCCGTTGTCCCCGTTGAGCTGGCGGCGGACAGGATCGCCCTGTCAGATCTCTGCTCTCCTCTATGGGGATCGGATGAGCACGGACTATCTGTCCGTGTTCATCAGATCCGCTTTGCAGACGGAAAGTATTTTCCTCCGTCTGCAGAATCGGACAGTAGCGGAGGCGGACAATAGCGGGTGTCTGCGGATATTCATCCGCAGACACCCGCTATCCCATAGGGATGCATGTATGTCCATATTTAATCCACAAACGGATGGATGAAATGCGGACATAATGTCCGCATGTGTGAAAGGGGCCAAAGACTGCTGCCCAAATACAGCGTGACAAAATATTGCAACAATTTGGATTAGTAAACCACAGACTATAATCTTGCTGGAATTGGGAGGATTTGACATGACTATTCCTTAAAGGGGCCCAGAAATCGGAGTGGTTCAGGGTAGCACTCGATTTCTTATACACAGGTTCTTGCACTGGTATACTATACCCAACAACATTTTACATGTTTAGAGGCTATATACTATACATTTCTCTATTACAGTATGCTTTTCTGGATGGTCTTTTATGGCTATATGAAAAAAATTCAATAAAAAAACATTGATCACAAAATAATGCAACAACTGCCATTATATTCTTTAGCGTGTATATCTATCTATTATCTCTATATATCTATACTTGTAAATATTTCATTTAGGGATGCACCGAAGCAGCCTCCTCGCGGGTCCCAGCAGCTGCCTTCGCTCCTCATGGTCCCAGTAGCTGCCTCAAGGGTCCCAGCAGCTGTCTTCGCTCCTCATGGTCCCAGTCGTCGCCTCAAGGGTCCCAGTAGCTGCCTTCGCTCCTCATGGTCCCAGTAGCTGCCTTCGCTCCTCATGGTCCCAGTAGCTGCCTTCGCTCCTCATGGTCCCAGTAGCTGCCTTCGCTCCTCATGGTCCCAGTAGCTGCCTTCGCTCCTCATGGTCCCAGTAGCTGCCTTCGCTCCTCAATGGTCCCAGTAGCTGCCTTCGCTCCTCAATGGTCCCAGTAGCTGCCTTCGCTCCTCAATGGTCCCAGTAGCTGCCTTCGCTCCTCAATGGTCCCAGTAGCTGCCTTCGCTCCTCAATGGTCCCAGTAGCTGCCTTCGCTCCTCAATGGTCCCAGTAGCTGCCTTCGCTCCTCAATGGTCCCAGTAGCTGCCTTCGCTCCTCATGGTCCCAGTAGCTGCCTTCGCTCCTCATGGTCCCAGTAGCTGCCTTCGCTCCTCATGGTCCCAGTAGTCGCCTTCGCTCCTCATGGTCCCAGTAGTCGCCTTCGCTCCTCATGGTCCCAGTAGCTGCCTTCGCTCCTCATGGTCCCAGTAGTCGCCTTCGCTCCTCATGGTCCCAGTAGTCGCCTTCGCTCCTCATGGTCCCAGTAGTCGCCTTCGCTCCTCATGGTCCCAGTAGTCGCCTTCGCTCCTCATGGTCCCAGTAGCCGCCTTCGCTCCTCATGGTCCCAGCAGCTGCCTCAAGGGTCCCAGCAGCTGCCTTCGCTCCTCATGGTCCCAGTAGTCGCCTTCGCTCCTCATGGTCCCAGTAGTCGCCTTCGCTCCTCATGGTCCCAGTAGTCGCCTTCGCTCCTCATGGTCCCAGTAGTCGCCTTCGCTCCTCATGGTCCCAGTAGTCGCCTTCGCTCCTCATGGTCCCAGTAGCTGCCTCAAGGGTCCCAGCAGCTGTCTTCGCTCCTCATGGTCCCAGTCGTCGCCTCAAGGGTCCCAGTAGCTGCCTTCGCTCCTCATGGTCCCAGTAGCTGCCTTCGCTCCTCATGGTCCCAGTAGCTGCCTTCGCTCCTCATGGTCCCAGTAGCTGCCTTCGCTCCTCATGGTCCCAGTAGCTGCCTTCGCTCCTCATGGTCCCAGTAGCTGCCTTCGCTCCTCATGGTCCCAGCAGCTGTCTTCGCTCCTCATGGTCCCAGTCGTCGCCTCAAGGGTCCCAGTAGCTGCCTTCGCTCCTCATGGTCCCAGTAGCTGCCTTCGCTCCTCATGGTCCCAGTAGCTGCCTTCGCTCCTCATGGTCCCAGTAGCTGCCTTCGCTCCTCATGGTCCCAGTAGCTGCCTTCGCTCCTCATGGTCCCAGTAGTCGCCTTCGCTCCTCATGGTCCCAGTAGTCGCCTTCGCTCCTCATGGTCCCAGTAGCTGCCTTCGCTCCTCATGATCCCAGTAGTCGCCTTCGCTCCTCATGGTCCCAGTAGCTGCCTCAAGGGTCCCAGCAGCTGTCTTCGCTCCTCATGGTCCCAGTCGTCGCCTCAAGGGTCCCAGTAGCTGCCTTCGCTCCTCATGGTCCCAGTAGCTGCCTTCGCTCCTCATGGTCCCAGTAGCTGCCTTCGCTCCTCATGGTCCCAGTAGCTGCCTTCGCTCCTCATGGTCCCAGTAGCTGCCTTCGCTCCTCATGGTCCCAGTAGCTGCCTTCGCTCCTCATGGTCCCAGTAGCTGCCTTCGCTCCTCATGGTCCCAGTAGCTGCCTTCGCTCCTCATGGTCCCAGTAGCTGCCTTCGCTCCTCATGGTCCCAGTAGCTGCCTTCGCTCCTCATGGTCCCAGTAGCTGCCTTCGCTCCTCAATGGTCCCAGTAGCTGCCTTCGCTCCTCAATGGTCCCAGTAGCTGCCTTCGCTCCTCAATGGTCCCAGTAGCTGCCTTCGCTCCTCAATGGTCCCAGTAGCTGCCTTCGCTCCTCAATGGTCCCAGTAGCTGCCTTCGCTGCTCAATGGTCCCAGTAGCTGCCTTCGCTCCTCAATGGTCCCAGTAGCTGCCTTCGCTCCTCAATGGTCCCAGTAGCTGCCTTCGCTCCTCAATGGTCCCAGTAGCTGCCTTCGCTCCTCAATGGTCCCAGTAGCTGCCTTCGCTCCTCAATGGTCCCAGTAGCTGCCTTCGCTCCTCAATGGTCCCAGTAGCTGCCTTCGCTCCTCAATGGTCCCAGTAGCTGCCTTCGCTCCTCAATGGTCCCAGTAGCTGCCTTCGCTCCTCAATGGTCCCAGTAGCTGCCTTCGCTCCTCAATGGTCCCAGTAGCTGCCTTCGCTCCTCAATGGTCCCCGTAGCTGCCTTCGCTCCTCAATGGTCCCAGTAGCTGCCTTCGCTCCTCAATGGTCCCAGTAGCTGCCTTCGCTCCTCAATGGTCCCAGTAGCTGCCTTCGCTCCTCAATGGTCCCAGTAGCTGCCTTCGCTCCTCAATGGTCCCAGTAGCTGCCTTCGCTCCTCAATGGTCCCAGTAGCTGCCTTCGCTCCTCAATGGTCCCAGTAGCTGCCTTCGCTCCTCAATGGTCCCAGTAGCTGCCTTCGCTCCTCAATGGTCCCAGTAGCTGCCTTCGCTCCTCAATGGTCCCAGTAGCCGCCTTCGCTCCTCAATGGTCCCAGTAGCCGCCTTCGCTCCTCAATGGTCCCAGTAGCCGCCTTCGCTCCTCAATGGTCCCAGTAGCCGCCTTCGCTCCTCAATGGTCCCAGTAGCCGCCTTCGCTCCTCAATGGTCCCAGTAGCCGCCTTCGCTCCTCAATGGTCCCAGTAGCCGCCTTCGCTCCTCATGGTCCCAGTAGTCGCCTTCGCTCCTCATGGTCCCAGTAGTCGCCTTCGCTCCTCATGGTCCCAGTAGCTGCCTTCGCTCCTCATGGTCCCAGTAGTCGCCTTCGCTCCTCATGGTCCCAGTAGTCGCCTTCGCTCCTCATGGTCCCAGTAGTCGCCTTCGCTCCTCATGGTCCCAGTAGTCGCCTTCGCTCCTCATGGTCCCAGTAGTCGCCTTCGCTCCTCATGGTCCCAGTAGTCGCCTTCGCTCCTCATGGTCCCAGTAGTCGCCTTCGCTCCTCATGGTCCCAGTAGTCGCCTTCGCTCCTCATGGTCCCAGTAGTCGCCTTCGCTCCTCATGGTCCCAGTTGTCGCCTTCGCTCCTCATGGTCCCAGTTGTCGCCTTCGCTCCTCATGGTCCCAGTAGTCGCCTTCGCTCCTCATGGTCCCAGTAGTCGCCTTCGCTCCTCATGGTCCCAGTAGACGCCTTCGCTCCTCATGGTCCCAGTAGCTGCCTTCGCTCCTCATGATCCCAGTAGTCGCCTTGGCTCCTCATGGTCCCAGTAGCTGCCTCAAGGGTCCCAGCAGCTGTCTTCGCTCCTCATGGTCCCAGTCGTCGCCTCAAGGGTCCCAGTAGCTGCCTTCGCTCCTCATGGTCCCAGTAGCTGCCTTCGCTCCTCATGGTCCCAGTAGCTGCCTTCGCTCCTCATGGTCCCAGTAGCTGCCTTCGCTCCTCATGGTCCCAGTAGCTGCCTTCGCTCCTCATGGTCCCAGTAGCTGCCTTCGCTCCTCATGGTCCCAGTAGCTGCCTTCGCTCCTCATGGTCCCAGTAGCTGCCTTCGCTCCTCATGGTCCCAGTAGCTGCCTTCGCTCCTCATGGTCCCAGTAGCTGCCTTCGCTCCTCATGGTCCCAGTAGCTGCCTTCGCTCCTCATGGTCCCAGTAGCTGCCTTCGCTCCTCATGGTCCCAGTAGCTGCCTTCGCTCCTCATGGTCCCAGTAGCTGCCTTCGCTCCTCATGGTCCCAGTAGCTGCCTTCGCTCCTCAATGGTCCCAGTAGCTGCCTTCGCTCCTCAATGGTCCCAGTAGCTGCCTTCGCTCCTCAATGGTCCCAGTAGCTGCCTTCGCTCCTCAATGGTCCCAGTAGCTGCCTTCGCTCCTCAATGGTCCCAGTAGCTGCCTTCGCTCCTCAATGGTCCCAGTAGCTGCCTTCGCTCCTCAATGGTCCCAGTAGCTGCCTTCGCTCCTCAATGGTCCCAGTAGCTGCCTTCGCTCCTCAATGGTCCCAGTAGCTGCCTTCGCTCCTCAATGGTCCCAGTAGCTGCCTTCGCTCCTCAATGGTCCCAGTAGCTGCCTTCGCTCCTCAATGGTCCCAGTAGCTGCCTTCGCTCCTCAATG
This sequence comes from Lithobates pipiens, assembly GCF_037356315.1. Taxonomy (NCBI): domain Eukaryota; kingdom Metazoa; phylum Chordata; class Amphibia; order Anura; family Ranidae; genus Lithobates; species Lithobates pipiens. Next base: position 1,456,193 of record NW_027507889.1, on the reverse strand, counting down.
GTCCCAGTAGCTGCCTTCGCTCCTCAATGGTCCCAGTAGCTGCCTTCGCTCCTCAATGGTCCCAGTAGCTGCCTTCGCTCCTCAATGGTCCCAGTAGCTGCCTTCGCTCCTCATGGTCCCAGTAGCTGCCTTCGCTCCTCAATGGTCCCAGTAGCTGCCTTCGCTCCTCAATGGTCCCAGTAGCTGCCTTCGCTCCTCAATGGTCCCAGTAGCTGCCTTCGCTCCTCAATGGTCCCAGTAGCTGCCTTCGCTCCTCAATGGTCCCAGTAGCTGCCTTCGCTCCTCAATGGTCCCAGTAGCTGCCTTCGCTCCTCAATGGTCCCAGTAGCTGCCTTCGCTCCTCAATGGTCCCAGTAGCTGCCTTCGCTCCTCAATGGTCCCAGTAGCTGCCTTCGCTCCTCATGGTCCCAGTAGCTGCCTTCGCTCCTCAATGGTCCCAGTAGCTGCCTTCGCTCCTCAATGGTCCCAGTAGCTGCCTTCGCTCCTCAATGGTCCCAGTAGCTGCCTTCGCTCCTCAATGGTCCCAGTAGCTGCCTTCGCTCCTCAATGGTCCCAGTAGCTGCCTTCGCTCCTCAATGGTCCCAGTAGCTGCCTTCGCTCCTCAATGGTCCCAGTAGCTGCCTTCGCTCCTCATGGTCCCAGTAGCTGCCTTCGCTCCTCATGGTCCCAGTAGCTGCCTTCGCTCCTCATGGTCCCAGTAGCTGCCTTCGCTCCTCATGGTCCCAGTAGCTGCCTTCGCTCCTCAATGGTCCCAGTAGCTGCCTTCGCTCCTCAATGGTCCCAGTAGCTGCCTTCGCTCCTCAATGGTCCCAGTAGCTGCCTTCGCTCCTCAATGGTCCCAGTAGCTGCCTTCGCTCCTCAATGGTCCCAGTAGCTGCCTTCGCTCCTCAATGGTCCCAGTAGCTGCCTTCGCTCCTCAATGGTCCCAGTAGCTGCCTTCGCTCCTCAATGGTCCCAGTAGCTGCCTTCGCTCCTCAATGGTCCCAGTAGCTGCCTTCGCTCCTCAATGGTCCCAGTAGCTGCCTTCGCTCCTCAATGGTCCCAGTAGCTGCCTTCGCTCCTCAATGGTCCCAGTAGCTGCCTTCGCTCCTCAATGGTCCCAGTAGCTGCCTTCGCTCCTCAATGGTCCCAGTAGCTGCCTTCGCTCCTCAATGGTCCCAGTAGCTGCCTTCGCTCCTCAATGGTCCCAGTAGCTGCCTTCGCTCCTCAATGGTCCCAGTAGCTGCCTTCGCTCCTCATGGTCCCAGTAGTCGCCTTCGCTCCTCATGGTCCCAGTAGTCGCCTTCGCTCCTCAATGGTCCCAGTAGCTGCCTTCGCTCCTCAATGGTCCCAGTAGCTGCCTTCGCTCCTCAATGGTCCCAGTAGCTGCCTTCGCTCCTCAATGGTCCCAGTAGCTGCCTTCGCTCCTCAATGGTCCCAGTAGCTGCCTTCGCTCCTCAATGGTCCCAGTAGCTGCCTTCGCTCCTCAATGGTCCCAGTAGCTGCCTTCGCTCCTCAATGGTCCCAGTAGCTGCCTTCGCTCCTCAATGGTCCCAGTAGCTGCCTTCGCTCCTCAATGGTCCCAGTAGCTGCCTTCGCTCCTCAATGGTCCCAGTAGCTGCCTTCGCTCCTCAATGGTCCCAGTAGCTGCCTTCGCTCCTCAATGGTCCCAGTAGCTGCCTTCGCTCCTCAATGGTCCCAGTAGCTGCCTTCGCTCCTCATGGTCCCAGTAGTCGCCTTCGCTCCTCATGGTCCCAGTAGTCGCCTTCGCTCCTCATGGTCCCAGTAGTCGCCTTCGCTCCTCATGGTCCCAGTAGTCGCCTTCGCTCCTCATGGTCCCAGTAGTCGCCTTCGCTCCTCATGGTCCCAGTAGTCGCCTTCGCTCCTCATGGTCCCAGTAGCCGCCTTCGCTCCTCATGGTCCCAGCAGCTGCCTTCGCTCCTCATGGTCCCAGTAGTCGTCTTCGCTCCTCATGGTCCCAGTAGTCGCCTTCGCTCCTCATGGTCCCAGTAGTCGCCTTCGCTCCTCATGGTCCCAGTAGACGCCTTCGCTCCTCATGGTCCCAGTAGCTGCCTTCGCTCCTCATGGTCCCAGTAGCTGCCTTCGCTCCTCATGGTCCCAGTAGCTGCCTTCGCTCCTCATGGTCCCAGTAGCTGCCTTCGCTCCTCGTGGTCCCAGTAGCTGCCTTCGCTCCTCATGGTCCCAGTAGCTGCCTTCGCTCCTCATGGTCCCAGTAGCCGCCTTCGCTCCTCATGGTCCCAGTAGTCGCCTTCGCTCCTCATGGTCCCAGTAGTCGCCTTCGCTCCTCATGGTCCCAGTAGTCGCCTTCGCTCCTCATGGTCCCAGTAGTCGCCTTCGCTCCTCATGGTCCCAGTAGCCGCCTTCGCTCCTCATGGTCCCAGCAGCTGCCTCAAGGGTCCCAGCAGCTGCCTTCGCTCCTCATGGTCCCAGTAGTCGCCTTCGCTCCTCATGGTCCCAGTAGTCGCCTTCGCTCCTCATGGTCCCAGTTGTCGCCTTCGCTCCTCATGGTCCCAGTAGTCGCCTTCGCTCCTCATGGTCCCAGCAGCTGCCTCAAGGGTCCCAGCAGCTGCCTTCGCTCCTCATGGTCCCAGTAGCCGCCTTCGCTCCTCATGGTCCCAGCAGCTGCCTCAAGGGTCCCAGCAGCTGCCTTCGCTCCTCATGGTCCCAGTAGTCGCCTTCGCTCCTCATGGTCCCAGTAGTCGCCTTCGCTCCTCATGGTCCCAGTAGTCGCCTTCGCTCCTCATGGTCCCAGTAGTCGCCTTCGCTCCTCATAGTCCCAGTAGTCGCCTTCGCTCCTCATGGTCCCAGTAGTCGCCTTCGCTCCTCATGGTCCCAGCAGCTGCCTCAAGGGTCCCAGCAGCTGCCTTCGCTCCTCATGGTCCCAGTAGTCGCCTTCGCTCCTCATGGTCCCAGTAGTCGCCTTCGCTCCTCATGGTCCCAGTAGCCGCCTTCGCTCCTCATGGTCCCAGTAGCTGCCTTCGCTCCTCATGGTCCCAGTAGCTGCCTTCGCTCCTCATGGTCCCAGTAGCTGCCTTCGCTCCTCATGGTCCCAGTAGCTGCCTTCGCTCCTCATGGTCCCAGTAGCTGCCTTCGCTCCTCATGGTCCCAGTAGCTGCCTTCGCTCCTCATGGTCCCAGTAGCTGCCTTCGCTCCTCATGGTCCCAGTAGCTGCCTAAGCTCCTCATGGTCCCAGTAGTCGCCTTCGCTCCTCATGGTCCCAGTAGCCGCCTTCGCTCCTCATGGTCCCAGTAGCTGCCTTCGCTCCTCATGGTCCCAGTAGCAGGCCTTCGCTCCTCATGGACCCAGTAGTCGCCTTCGCTCCTCATGGTCCCAGTAGTCGCCTTCGCTCCTCATGGTCCCAGTAGTCGCCTTCGCTCCTCATGGTCCCAGTAGCCGCCTTCGCTCCTCATGGTCCCAGCAGCTGCCTCAAGGGTCCCAGCAGCTGCCTTCGCTCCTCATGGTCCCAGTAGTCGCCTTCACTCCTCATGGTCCCAGTAGTCGCCTTCGCTCCTCATGGTCCCAGTAGTCGCCTTCGCTCCTCATGGTCCCAGTAGTCGCCTTCGCTCCTCATGGTCCCAGTAGTCGCCTTCGCTCCTCATGGTCCCAGTTGTCGCCTTCGCTCCTCATGGTCCCAGTAGTCGCCTTCGCTCCTCATGGTCCCAGTAGTCGCCTTCGCTCCTCATGGTCCCAGTAGTCGCCTTCGCTCCTCATGGTCCCAGTAGTCGCCTTCGCTCCTCATGGTCCCAGCAGCTGCCTCAAGGGTCCCAGCAGCTGCCTTCGCTCCTCATGGTCCCAGTAGTCGCCTTCGCTCCTCATGGTCCCAGTAGTCGCCTTCGCTCCTCATGGTCCCAATAGTCGCCTTCGCTCCTCATGGTCCCAGTAGCTGCCTTCGCTCCTCATGGTCCCAGTAGCTGCCTTCGCTCCTCATGGTCCCAGTAGCTGCCTTCGCTCCTCGTGGTCCCAGTAGCTGCCTTCGCTCCTCATGGTCCCAGTAGCTGCCTTCGCTCCTCATGGTCCCAGTAGCTGCCTTCGCTCCTCATGGTCCCAGTAGCTGCCTTCGCTCCTCATGGTCCCAGTAGTCGCCTTTGCTCCTCATGGTCCCAGGAGCCGCCTTCGCTCCTCATGGTCCCAGCAGCCGCCTTCGCTCCTCATGGTCCCAGCAGCCGCCTTCGCTCCTCATGGTCCCAGCAGCCGCCTTCGCTCCTCATGGTCCCAGTAGCCGCCTTCGCTCCTCATGGTCCCAGTAGCCGCCTTCGCTCCTCATGGTCCCAGCAGCTGCCTCAAGGGTCCCAGCAGCTGCCTTCGCTCCTCATGGTCCCAGTAGTCGCCTTCGCTCCTCATGGTCCCAGTAGTCGCCTTCGCTCCTCATGGTCCCAGTTGTCGCCTTCGCTCCTCATGATCCCAGTAGTCGCCTTCGCTCCTCATGGTCCCAGTAGTCGCCTTCGCTCCTCATGGTCCCAGCAGCTGCCTCAAGGGTCCCAGCAGCTGCCTTCGCTCCTCATGGTCCCAGTAGCCGCCTTCGCTCCTCATGGTCCCAGCAGCTGCCTCAAGGGTCCCAGCAGCTGCCTCAAGGGTCCCAGCAGCTGCCTTCGCTCCTCATGGTCCCAGTAGTCGCCTTCGCTCCTCATGGTCCCAGTAGTCGCCTTCGCTCCTCATGGTCCCAGTAGTCGCCTTCGCTCCTCATGGTCCCAGTAGTCGCCTTCGCTCCTCATGGTCCCAGTAGTCGCCTTCGCTCCTCATGGTCCCAGCAGCTGCCTCAAGGGTCCCAGCAGCTGCCTTCGCTCCTCATGGTCCCAGTAGTCGCCTTCGCTCCTCATGGTCCCAGTAGTCGCCTTCGCTCCTCATGGTCCCAGTAGCCGCCTTCGCTCCTCATGGTCCCAGTAGCTGCCTTCGCTCCTCATGGTCCCAGTAGCTGCCTTCGCTCCTCATGGTCCCAGTAGCTGCCTTCGCTGCTCATGGTCCCAGTAGCTGCCTTCGCTCCTCATGGTCCCAGTAGCTGCCTTCGCTCCTCATGGTCCCAGTAGCTGCCTTCGCTCCTCATGGTCCCAGTAGCTGCCTTCGCTCCTCATGGTCCCAGTAGCTGCCTAAGCTCCTCATGGTCCCAGTAGCTGCCTAAGCTCCTCATGGTCCCAGTAGTCGCCTTCGCTCCTCATGGTCCCAGTAGCCGCCTTCGCTCCTCATGGTCCCAGTAGCTGCCTTCGCTCCTCATGGTCCCAGTAGTCGCCTTCGCTCCTCATGGTCCCAGTAGTCGCCTTCGCTCCTCATGGTCCCACTAGCCGCCTTCGCTCCTCATGGTCCCAGCAGCTGCCTCAAGGGTCCCAGCAGCTGCCTTCGCTCCTCATGGTCCCAGTAGTCGCCTTCGCTCCTCATGGTCCCAGTAGTCGCCTTCGCTCCTCATGGTCCCAGTTGTCGCCTTCGCTCCTCATGATCCCAGTAGTCGCCTTCGCTCCTCATGGTCCCAGTAGTCGCCTTCGCTCCTCATGGTCCCAGCAGCTGCCTCAAGGGTCCCAGCAGCTGCCTTCGCTCCTCATGGTCCCAGTAGCCGCCTTCGCTCCTCATGGTCCCAGCAGCTGCCTCAAGGGTCCCAGCAGCTGCCTTCGCTCCTCATGGTCCCAGTAGTCGCCTTCGCTCCTCATGGTCCCAGTAGTCGCCTTCGCTCCTCATGGTCCCAGTAGTCGCCTTCGCTCCTCATGGTCCCAGTAGTCGCCTTCGCTCCTCATGGTCCCAGTAGTCGCCTTCGCTCCTCATGGTCCCAGCAGCTGCCTCAAGGGTCCCAGCAGCTGCCTTCGCTCCTCATGGTCCCAGTAGTCGCCTTCGCTCCTCATGGTCCCAGTAGTCGCCTTCGCTCCTCATGGTCCCAGTAGCCGCCTTCGCTCCTCATGGTCCCAGTAGCTGCCTTCGCTCCTCATGGTCCCAGTAGCTGCCTTCGCTCCTCATGGTCCCAGTAGCTGCCTTCGCTCCTCATGGTCCCAGTAGCTGCCTTCGCTCCTCATGGTCCCAGTAGCTGCCTTCGCTCCTCATGGTCCCAGTAGCTGCCTTCGCTCCTCATGGTCCCAGTAGCTGCCTTCGCTCCTCATGGTCCCAGTAGCTGCCTAAGCTCCTCATGGTCCCAGTAGTCGCCTTTGCTCCTCATGGTCCCAGGAGCCGCCTTCGCTCCTCATGGTCCCAGCAGCCGCCTTCGCTCCTCATGGTCCCAGCAGCCGCCTTCGCTCCTCATGGTCCCAGCAGCCGCCTTCGCTCCTCATGGTCCCAGCAGCCGCCTTCGCTCCTCATGGTCCCAGTAGCCGCCTTCGCTCCTCATGGTCCCAGTAGCCGCCTTCGCTCCTCATGGTCCCAGCAGCTGCCTCAAGGGTCCCAGCAGCTGCCTTCGCTCCTCATGGTCCCAGTAGTCGCCTTCGCTCCTCATGGTCCCAGTAGTCGCCTTCGCTCCTCATGGTCCCAGTTGTCGCCTTCGCTCCTCATGATCCCAGTAGTCGCCTTCGCTCCTCATGGTCCCAGTAGTCGCCTTCGCTCCTCATGGTCCCAGCAGCTGCCTCAAGGGTCCCAGCAGCTGCCTTCGCTCCTCATGGTCCCAGTAGCCGCCTTCGCTCCTCATGGTCCCAGCAGCTGCCTCAAGGGTCCCAGCAGCTGCCTTCGCTCCTCATGGTCCCAGTAGTCGCCTTCGCTCCTCATGGTCCCAGTAGTCGCCTTCGCTCCTCATGGTCCCAGTAGTCGCCTTCGCTCCTCATGGTCCCAGTAGTCGCCTTCGCTCCTCATGGTCCCAGTAGTCGCCTTCGCTCCTCATGGTCCCAGCAGCTGCCTCAAGGGTCCCAGCAGCTGCCTTCGCTCCTCATGGTCCCAGTAGTCGCCTTCGCTCCTCATGGTCCCAGTAGTCGCCTTCGCTCCTCATGGTCCCAGTAGCCGCCTTCGCTCCTCATGGTCCCAGTAGCTGCCTTCGCTCCTCATGGTCCCAGTAGCTGCCTTCGCTCCTCATGGTCCCAGTAGCTGCCTTCGCTCCTCATGGTCCCAGTAGCTGCCTTCGCACCTCATGGTCCCAGTAGCTGCCTTCGCTCCTCATGGTCCCAGTAGCTGCCTTCGCTCCTCATGGTCCCAGTAGCTGCCTTCGCTCCTCATGGTCCCAGTAGCTGCCTAAGCTCCTCATGGTCCCAGTAGTCGCCTTCGCTCCTCATGGTCCCAGTAGCCGCCTTCGCTCCTCATGGTCCCAGTAGCTGCCTTCGCTCCTCATGGTCCCAGTAGCTGCCTTCGCTCCTCATGGTCCCAGTAGTCGCCTTCGCTCCTCATGGTCCCAGTAGTCGCCTTCGCTCCTCATGGTCCCAGTAGTCGCCTTTGCTCCTTATGGTCCCAGTAGTCGCCTTCGCTCCTCATGGTCCCAGTAGCCGCCTTCGCTCCTCATGGTCCCAGCAGCTGCCTCAAGGGTCCCAGCAGCTGCCTTCGCTCCTCATGGTCCCAGTAGTCGCCTTCACTCCTCATGGTCCCAGTAGTCGCCTTCGCTCCTCATGGTCCCAGTAGTCGCCTTCGCTCCTCATGGTCCCAGTAGTCGCCTTCGCTCCTCATGGTCCCAGTTGTCGCCTTCGCTCCTCATGGTCCCAGTAGTCGCCTTCGCTCCTCATGGTCCCAGTAGTCGCCTTCGCTCCTCATGGTCCCAGTAGTCGCCTTCGCTCCTCATGGTCCCAGTAGTCGCCTTCGCTCCTCATGGTCCCAGTAGTCGCCTTCGCTCCTCATGGTCCCAGCAGCTGCCTCAAGGGTCCCAGCAGCTGCCTTCGCTCCTCATGGTCCCAGTAGTCGCCTTCGCTCCTCATGGTCCCAGTAGTCGCCTTCGCTCCTCATGGTCCCAATAGTCGCCTTCGCTCCTCATGGTCCCAGTAGCTGCCTTCGCTCCTCATGGTCCCAGTAGCTGCCTTCGCTCCTCGTGGTCCCAGTAGCTGCCTTCGCTCCTCGTGGTCCCAGTAGCTGCCTTCGCTCCTCGTGGTCCCAGTAGCTGCCTTCGCTCCTCATGGTCCCAGTAGCTGCCTTCGCTCCTCATGGTCCCAGTAGCTGCCTTCGCTCCTCATGGTCCCAGTAGCTGCCTTCGCTCCTCATGGTCCCAGTAGTCGCCTTCGCTCCTCATGGTCCCAGCAGCCGCCTTCGCTCCTCATGGTCCCAGCAGCCGCCTTCGCTCCTCATGGTCCCAGCAGCCGCCTTCGCTCCTCATGGTCCCAGCAGCCGCCTTCGCTCCTCATGGTCCCAGCAGCCGCCTTCGCTCCTCATGGTCCCAGCAGCCGCCTTCGCTCCTCATGGTCCCAGCAGCCGCCTTCGCTCCTCATGGTCCCAGCAGCCGCCTTCGCTCCTCATGGTCCCAGCAGCCGCCTTCGCTCCTCATGGTCCCAGCAGCCGCCTTCGCTCCTCATGGTCCCAGCAGCCGCCTTCGCTCCTCATGGTCCCAGCAGCCGCCTTCGCTCCTCATGGTCCCAGCAGCCGCCTTCGCTCCTCATGGTCCCAGCAGCCGCCTTCGCTCCTCATGGTCCCAGCAGCCGCCTTCGCTCCTCATGGTCCCAGCAGCCGCCTTCGCTCTTCATGGTCCCAGCAGCCGCCTTCGCTCCTCATGGTCCCAGCAGCCGCCTTCGCTCCTCATGGTCCCAGCAGCCGCCTTCGCTCCTCATGGTCCCAGCAGCCGCCTTCGCTCCTCATGGTCCCAGCAGCCGCCTTCGCTCCTCATGGTCCCAGCAGCCGCCTTCGCTCCTCATGGTCCCAGCAGCCGCCTTCGCTCCTCATGGTCCCAGCAGCCGCCTTCGCTCCTCATGGTCCCAGCAGCCGCCTTCGCTCCTCATGGTCCCAGCAGCCGCCTTCGCTCCTCATGGTCCCAGCAGCCGCCTTCGCTCCTCATGGTCCCAGCAGCCGCCTTCGCTCCTCATGGTCCCAGCAGCCGCCTTCGCTCCTCATGGTCCCAGCAGCCGCCTTCGCTCCTCATGGTCCCAGCAGCCGCCTTCGCTCCTCATGGTCCCAGCAGCCGCCTTCGCTCCTCATGGTCCCAGCAGCCGCCTTCGCTCCTCATGGTCCCAGCAGCCGCCTTCGCTCCTCATGGTCCCAGCAGCCGCCTTCGCTCCTCATGGTCCCAGCAGCCGCCTTCGCTCCTCATGGTCCCAGCAGCCGCCTTCGCTCCTCATGGTCCCAGTTGTCGCCTTCGCTCCTCATGATCCCAGTAGACGCCTTCGCTCCTCATGGTCCCAGTAGTCGCCTTCGCTCCTCATGGTCCCAGCAGCTGCCTCAAGGGTCCCAGCAGCTGCCTTCGCTCCTCATGGTCCCAGTAGCCGCCTTCGCTCCTCATGGTCCCAGTAGTCGCCTTCGCTCCTCATGGTCCCAGTAGTCGCCTTCGCTCCTCATGGTCCCAGTAGTCGCCTTCGCTCCTCATGGTCCCAGTAGTCGCCTTCGCTCCTCATGGTCCCAGTAGTCGCCTTCGCTCCTCATGGTCCCAGTAGTCGCCTTCGCTCCTCATGGTCCCAGCAGCTGCCTCAAGGGTCCCAGCAGCTGCCTTCGCTCCTCATGGTCCCAGTAGTCGCCTTCGCTCCTCATGGTCCCAGTAGTCGCCTTCGCTCCTCATGGTCCCAGTAGCCGCCTTCGCTCCTCATGGTCCCAGTAGCTGCCTTCGCTCCTCATGGTCCCAGTAGCTGCCTTCGCTCCTCATGGTCCCAGTAGCTGCCTTCGCTCCTCATGGTCCCAGTAGCTGCCTTCGCTCCTCATGGTCCCAGTAGCTGCCTTCGCTCCTCATGGTCCCAGTAGCTGCCTTCGCTCCTCGGTCCCAGTAGCTGCCTTCGCTCCTCATGGTCCCAGTAGCTGCCTTCGCTCCTCATGGTCCCAGTAGCTGCCTAAGCTCCTCATGGTCCCAGTAGTCGCCTTCGCTCCTCATGGTCCCAGTAGCCGCCTTCGCTCCTCATGGTCCCAGTAGCTGCCTTCGCTCCTCATGGTCCCAGTAGCTGCCTTCGCTCCTCATGGTCCCAGTAGTCGCCTTCGCTCCTCATGGTCCCAGTAGTCGCCTTCGCTCCTCATGGTCCCAGTAGTCGCCTTCGCTCCTCATGGTCCCAGTAGCCGCCTTCGCTCCTCATGGTCCCAGCAGCTGCCTCAAGGGTCCCAGCAGCTGCCTTCGCTCCTCATGGTCCCAGTAGTCGCCTTCACTCCTCATGGTCCCAGTAGTCGCCTTCGCTCCTCATGGTCCCAGTAGTCGCCTTCGCTCCTCATGGTCCCAGTAGTCGCCTTCGCTCCTCATGGTCCCAGTAGTCGCCTTCGCTCCTCATGGTCCCAGTAGTCGCCTTCGCTCCTCATGGTCCCAGTAGTCGCCTTCGCTCCTCATGGTCCCAGTAGTCGCCTTCGCTCCTCATGGTCCCAGTTGTCGCCTTCGCTCCTCATGGTCCCAGTAGTCGCCTTCGCTCCTCATGGTCCCAGTAGTCGCCTTCGCTCCTCATGGTCCCAGTAGTCGCCTTCGCTCCTCATGGTCCCAGTAGTCGCCTTCGCTCCTCATGGTCCCAGCAGCTGCCTCAAGGGTCCCAGCAGCTGCCTTCGCTCCTCATGGTCCCAGTAGTCGCCTTCGCTCCTCATGGTCCCAGTAGTCGCCTTCGCTCCTCATGGTCCCAATAGTCGCCTTCGCTCCTCATGGTCCCAGTAGCTGCCTTCGCTCCTCGTGGTCCCAGTAGCTGCCTTCGCTCCTCGTGGTCCCAGTAGCTGCCTTCGCTCCTCGTGGTCCCAGTAGCTGCCTTCGCTCCTCGTGGTCCCAGTAGCTGCCTTCGCTCCTCGTGGTCCCAGTAGCTGCCTTCGCTCCTCATGGTCCCAGTAGCTGCCTTCGCTCCTCATGGTCCCAGTAGCTGCCTTCGCTCCTCATGGTCCCAGTAGCTGCCTTCGCTCCTCAATGGTCCCAGTAGTCGCCTTCGCTCCTCAATGGTCCCAGTAGTCGCCTTCGCTCCTCAATGGTCCCAGTAGTCGCCTTCGCTCCTCAATGGTCCCAGTAGTCGCCTTCGCTCCTCAATGGTCCCAGTAGTCGCCTTCGCTCCTCATGGTCCCAGTAGTCGCCTTCGCTCCTCATGGTCCCAGTAGTCGCCTTCGCTCCTCATGGTCCCAGTAGTCGCCTTCGCTCCTCATGGTCCCAGTAGTCGCCTTCGCTCCTCATGGTCCCAGTAGTCGCCTTCGCTCCTCATGGTCCCAGTAGTCGCCTTCGCTCCTCATGGTCCCAGTAGTCGCCTTCGCTCCTCATGGTCCCAGTAGCCGCCTTCGCTCCTCATGGTCCCAGTAGCCGCCTTCGCTCCTCATGGTCCCAGTAGCCGCCTTCGCTCCTCATGGTCCCAGTAGCTGCCTTCGCTCCTCATGGTCCCAGTAGCCGCCTTCGCTCCTCATGGTCCCAGCAGCTGCCTCAAAGGTCCCAGCAGCTGCCTCAAGGGTCCCAGCAGCTGCCTTCGCTCCTCATGGTCCCAGTAGTCGCCTTCGCTCCTCATGGTCCCAGTAGCTGCCTCAAGGGTCCCAGCAGCTGCCTTCGCTCCTCAATGGTCCCAGTAGCTGCCTTCGCTCCTCAATGGTCCCAGTAGCTGCCTTCGCTCCTCAATGGTCCCAGTAGCTGCCTTCGCTCCTCAATGGTCCCAGTAGCTGCCTTCGCTCCTCAATGGTCCCAGTAGCCGCCTTCGCTCCTCAATGGTCCCAGTAGCCGCCTTCGCTCCTCAATGGTCCCAGTAGCCGCCTTCGCTCCTCAATGGTCCCAGTAGCCGCCTTCGCTCCTCAATGGTCCCAGTAGTCGCCTTCGCTCCTCATGGTCCCAGTAGTCGCCTTCGCTCCTCATGGTCCCAGTAGTCGCCTTCGCTCCTCATGGTCCCAGTAGTCGCCTTCGCTCCTCATGGTCCCAGTAGTCGCCTTCGCTCCTCATGGTCCCAGTAGTCGCCTTCGCTCCTCAATGGTCCCAGTAGTCGCCTTCGCTCCTCAATGGTCCCAGTAGTCGCCTTCGCTCCTCAATGGTCCCAGTAGCTGCCTTCGCTCCTCAATGGTCCCAGTAGCTGCCTTCGCTCCTCAATGGTCCCAGTAGCCGCCTTCGCTCCTCAATGGTCCCAGTAGCCGCCTTCGCTCCTCAATGGTCCCAGTAGCCGCCTTCGCTCCTCAATGGTCCCAGTAGCCGCCTTCGCTCCTCAATGGTCCCAGTAGTCGCCTTCGCTCCTCATGGTCCCAGTAGTCGCCTTCGCTCCTCATGGTCCCAGTAGTCGCCTTCGCTCCTCATGGTCCCAGTAGTCGCCTTCGCTCCTCATGGTCCCAGCAGCTGCCTCAAGGGTCCCAGCAGCTGCCTTCGCTCCTCATGGTCCCAGTAGTCGCCTTCGCTCCTCATGGTCCCAGTAGTCGCCTTCGCTCCTCATGGTCCCAATAGTCGCCTTCGCTCCTCATGGTCCCAGTAGCTGCCTTCGCTCCTCATGGTCCCAGTAGCTGCCTTCGCTCCTCGTGGTCCCAGTAGCTGCCTTCGCTCCTCGTGGTCCCAGTAGCTGCCTTCGCTCCTCGTGGTCCCAGTAGCTGCCTTCGCTCCTCATGGTCCCAGTAGCTGCCTTCGCTCCTCATGGTCCCAGTAGCTGCCTTCGCTCCTCATGGTCCCAGTAGCTGCCTTCGCTCCTCATGGTCCCAGTAGTCGCCTTCGCTCCTCATGGTCCCAGCAGCCGCCTTCGCTCCTCATGGTCCCAGCAGCCGCCTTCGCTCCTCATGGTCCCAGCAGCCGCCTTCGCTCCTCATGGTCCCAGCAGCCGCCTTCGCTCCTCATGGTCCCAGCAGCCGCCTTCGCTCCTCATGGTCCCAGCAGCCGCCTTCGCTCCTCATGGTCCCAGCAGCCGCCTTCGCTCCTCATGGTCCCAGCAGCCGCCTTCGCTCCTCATGGTCCCAGCAGCCGCCTTCGCTCCTCATGGTCCCAGCAGCCGCCTTCGCTCCTCATGGTCCCAGCAGCCGCCTTCGCTCCTCATGGTCCCAGCAGCCGCCTTCGCTCCTCATGGTCCCAGCAGCCGCCTTCGCTCCTCATGGTCCCAGCAGCCGCCTTCGCTCCTCATGGTCCCAGCAGCCGCCTTCGCTCTTCATGGTCCCAGCAGCCGCCTTCGCTCCTCATGGTCCCAGCAGCCGCCTTCGCTCCTCATGGTCCCAGCAGCCGCCTTCGCTCCTCATGGTCCCAGCAGCCGCCTTCGCTCCTCATGGTCCCAGCAGCCGCCTTCGCTCCTCATGGTCCCAGCATCCGCCTTCGCTCCTCATGGTCCCAGCAGCCGCCTTCGCTCCTCATGGTCCCAGCAGCCGCCTTCGCTCCTCATGGTCCCAGCAGCCGCCTTCGCTCCTCATGGTCCCAGCAGCCGCCTTCGCTCCTCATGGTCCCAGCAGCCGCCTTCGCTCCTCATGGTCCCAGCAGCCGCCTTCGCTCCTCATGGTCCCAGCAGCCGCCTTCGCTCCTCATGGTCCCAGCAGCCGCCTTCGCTCCTCATGGTCCCAGCAGCCGCCTTCGCTCCTCATGGTCCCAGCAGCCGCCTTCGCTCCTCATGGTCCCAGCAGCCGCCTTCGCTCCTCATGGTCCCAGCAGCCGCCTTCGCTCCTCATGGTCCCAGTTGTCGCCTTCGCTCCTCATGATCCCAGTAGACGCCTTCGCTCCTCATGGTCCCAGTAGTCGCCTTCGCTCCTCATGGTCCCAGCAGCTGCCTCAAGGGTCCCAGCAGCTGCCTTCGCTCCTCATGGTCCCAGTAGCCGCCTTCGCTCCTCATGGTCCCAGCAGCTGCCTCAAGGGTCCCAGCAGCTGCCTTCGCTCCTCATGGTCCCAGTAGTCGCCTTCGCTCCTCATGGTCCCAGTAGTCGCCTTCGCTCCTCATGGTCCCAGTAGTCGCCTTCGCTCCTCATGGTCCCAGTAGTCGCCTTCGCTCCTCATGGTCCCAGTAGTCGCCTTCGCTCCTCATGGTCCCAGTAGTCGCCTTCGCTCCTCATGGTCCCAGCAGCTGCCTCAAGGGTCCCAGCAGCTGCCTTCGCTCCTCATGGTCCCAGTAGTCGCCTTCGCTCCTCATGGTCCCAGTAGTCGCCTTCGCTCCTCATGGTCCCAGTAGCCGCCTTCGCTCCTCATGGTCCCAGTAGCTGCCTTCGCTCCTCATGGTCCCAGTAGCTGCCTTCGCTCCTCATGGTCCCAGTAGCTGCCTTCGCTCCTCATGGTCCCAGTAGCTGCCTTCGCTCCTCATGGTCCCAGTAGCTGCCTTCGCTCCTCATGGTCCCAGTAGCTGCCTTCGCTCCTCATGGTCCCAGTAGCTGCCTTCGCTCCTCATGGTCCCAGTAGCTGCCTAAGCTCCTCATGGTCCCAGTAGTCGCCTTCGCTCCTCATGGTCCCAGTAGCCGCCTTCGCTCCTCATGGTCCCAGTAGCTGCCTTCGCTCCTCATGGTCCCAGTAGCTGCCTTCGCTCCTCATGGTCCCAGTAGTCGCCTTCGCTCCTCATGGTCCCAGTAGTCGCCTTCGCTCCTCATGGTCCCAGTAGTCGCCTTCGCTCCTCATGGTCCCAGTAGCCGCCTTCGCTCCTCATGGTCCCAGCAGCTGCCTCAAGGGTCCCAGCAGCTGCCTTCGCTCCTCATGGTCCCAGTAGTCGCCTTCACTCCTCATGGTCCCAGTAGTCGCCTTCACTCCTCATGGTCCCAGTAGTCGCCTTCGCTCCTCATGGTCCCAGTAGTCGCCTTCGCTCCTCATGGTCCCAGTAGTCGCCTTCGCTCCTCATGGTCCCAGTAGTCGCCTTCGCTCCTCATGGTCCCAGTTGTCGCCTTCGCTCCTCATGGTCCCAGTAGTCGCCTTCGCTCCTCATGGTCCCAGTAGTCGCCTTCGCTCCTCATGGTCCCAGTAGTCGCCTTCGCTCCTCATGGTCCCAGCAGCTGCCTCAAGGGTCCCAGCAGCTGCCTTCGCTCCTCATGGTCCCAGTAGTCGCCTTCGCTCCTCATGGTCCCAGTAGTCGCCTTCGCTCCTCATGGTCCCAATAGTCGCCTTCGCTCCTCATGGTCCCAGTAGCTGCCTTCGCTCCTCATGGTCCCAGTAGCTGCCTTCGCTCCTCGTGGTCCCAGTAGCTGCCTTCGCTCCTCGTGGTCCCAGTAGCTGCCTTCGCTCCTCGTGGTCCCAGTAGCTGCCTTCGCTCCTCGTGGTCCCAGTAGCTGCCTTCGCTCCTCGTGGTCCCAGTAGCTGCCTTCGCTCCTCATGGTCCCAGTAGCTGCCTTCGCTCCTCATGGTCCCAGTAGCTGCCTTCGCTCCTCATGGTCCCAGTAGCTGCCTTCGCTCCTCAATGGTCCCAGTAGTCGCCTTCGCTCCTCAATGGTCCCAGTAGTCGCCTTCGCTCCTCAATGGTCCCAGTAGTCGCCTTCGCTCCTCAATGGTCCCAGTAGTCGCCTTCGCTCCTCAATGGTCCCAGTAGTCGCCTTCGCTCCTCATGGTCCCAGTAGTCGCCTTCGCTCCTCATGGTCCCAGTAGTCGCCTTCGCTCCTCATGGTCCCAGTAGTCGCCTTCGCTCCTCATGGTCCCAGTAGTCGCCTTCGCTCCTCATGGTCCCAGTAGTCGCCTTCGCTCCTCATGGTCCCAGTAGTCGCCTTCGCTCCTCATGGTCCCAGTAGTCGCCTTCGCTCCTCATGGTCCCAGTAGCCGCCTTCGCTCCTCATGGTCCCAGTAGCCGCCTTCGCTCCTCATGGTCCCAGTAGCCGCCTTCGCTCCTCATGGTCCCAGTAGCTGCCTTCGCTCCTCATGGTCCCAGTAGCCGCCTTCGCTCCTCATGGTCCCAGCAGCTGCCTCAAAGGTCCCAGCAGCTGCCTCAAGGGTCCCAGCAGCTGCCTTCGCTCCTCATGGTCCCAGTAGTCGCCTTCGCTCCTCATGGTCCCAGTAGCTGCCTCAAGGGTCCCAGCAGCTGCCTTCGCTCCTCAATGGTCCCAGTAGCTGCCTTCGCTCCTCAATGGTCCCAGTAGCTGCCTTCGCTCCTCAATGGTCCCAGTAGCTGCCTTCGCTCCTCAATGGTCCCAGTAGCTGCCTTCGCTCCTCAATGGTCCCAGTAGCCGCCTTCGCTCCTCAATGGTCCCAGTAGCCGCCTTCGCTCCTCAATGGTCCCAGTAGCCGCCTTCGCTCCTCAATGGTCCCAGTAGCCGCCTTCGCTCCTCAATGGTCCCAGTAGTCGCCTTCGCTCCTCATGGTCCCAGTAGTCGCCTTCGCTCCTCATGGTCCCAGTAGTCGCCTTCGCTCCTCATGGTCCCAGTAGTCGCCTTCGCTCCTCATGGTCCCAGTAGTCGCCTTCGCTCCTCATGGTCCCAGTAGTCGCCTTCGCTCCTCAATGGTCCCAGTAGTCGCCTTCGCTCCTCAATGGTCCCAGTAGTCGCCTTCGCTCCTCAATGGTCCCAGTAGCTGCCTTCGCTCCTCAATGGTCCCAGTAGCTGCCTTCGCTCCTCAATGGTCCCAGTAGCCGCCTTCGCTCCTCAATGGTCCCAGTAGCCGCCTTCGCTCCTCAATGGTCCCAGTAGCCGCCTTCGCTCCTCAATGGTCCCAGTAGCCGCCTTCGCTCCTCAATGGTCCCAGTAGTCGCCTTCGCTCCTCATGGTCCCCAGTAGTCGCCTTCGCTCCTCATGGTCCCAGTAGTCGCCTTCGCTCCTCATGGTCCCAGTAGTCGCCTTCGCTCCTCATGGTCCCAGTAGTCGCCTTCGCTCCTCATGGGTCCCAGTAGTCGCCTTCGCTCCTCAATGGTCCCAGTAGTCGCCTTCGCTCCTCAATGGTCCCAGTAGTCGCCTTCGCTCCTCAATGGTCCCAGTAGTCGCCTTCGCTCCTCAATGGTCCCAGTAGTCGCCTTCGCTCCTCATGGTCCCAGTAGTCGCCTTCGCTCCTCATGGTCCCAGTAGTCGCCTTCGCTCCTCATGGTCCCAGTAGTCGCCTTCGCTCCTCATGGTCCCAGTAGTCGCCTTCGCTCCTCATGGTCCCAGTAGTCGCCTTCGCTCCTCATGGTCCCAGTAGTCGCCTTCGCTCCTCATGGTCCCAGTAGTCGCCTTCGCTCCTCATGGTCCCAGTAGTCGCCTTCGCTCCTCATGGTCCCAGTAGTCGCCTTCGCTCCTCATGGTCCCAGTAGTCGCCTTCGCTCCTCATGGTCCCAGTAGTCGCCTTCGCTCCTCATGGTCCCAGCAGCCGCCTTCGCTCCTCATGGTCCCAGCAGCCGCCTTCGCTCCTCATGGTCCCAGCAGCCGCCTTCGCTCCTCATGGTCCCAGCAGCCGCCTTCGCTCCTCATGGTCCCAGCAGCCGCCTTCGCTCCTCATGGTCCCAGCAGCCGCCTTCGCTCCTCATGGTCCCAGCAGCCGCCTTCGCTCCTCATGGTCCCAGCAGCCGCCTTCGCTCCTCATGGTCCCAGCAGCCGCCTTCGCTCCTCATGGTCCCAGCAGCCGCCTTCGCTCCTCATGGTCCCAGCAGCCGCCTTCGCTCCTCATGGTCCCAGCAGCCGCCTTCGCTCCTCATGGTCCCAGCAGCCGCCTTCGCTCCTCATGGTCCCAGCAGCCGCCTTCGCTCCTCATGGTCCCAGCAGCCGCCTTCGCTCCTCATGGTCCCAGCAGCCGCCTTCGCTCCTCATGGTCCCAGCAGCCGCCTTCGCTCCTCATGGTCCCAGCAGCCGCCTTCGCTCCTCATGGTCCCAGCAGCCGCCTTCGCTCCTCATGGTCCCAGCAGCCGCCTTCGCTCCTCATGGTCCCAGCAGCCGCCTTCGCTCCTCATGGTCCCAGCAGCCGCCTTCGCTCCTCATGGTCCCAGCAGCCGCCTTCGCTCCTCATGGTCCCAGCAGCCGCCTTCGCTCCTCATGGTCCCAGCAGCCGCCTTCGCTCCTCATGGTCCCAGCAGCCGCCTTCGCTCCTCATGGTCCCAGCAGCCGCCTTCGCTCCTCATGGTCCCAGTTGTCGCCTTCGCTCCTCATGATCCCAGTAGACGCCTTCGCTCCTCATGGTCCCAGTAGTCGCCTTCGCTCCTCATGGTCCCAGCAGCTGCCTCAAGGGTCCCAGCAGCTGCCTTCGCTCCTCATGGTCCCAGTAGCCGCCTTCGCTCCTCATGGTCCCAGCAGCTGCCTCAAGGGTCCCAGCAGCTGCCTTCGCTCCTCATGGTCCCAGTAGTCGCCTTCGCTCCTCATGGTCCCAGTAGTCGCCTTCGCTCCTCATGGTCCCAGTAGTCGCCTTCGCTCCTCATGGTCCCAGTAGTCGCCTTCGCTCCTCATGGTCCCAGTAGTCGCCTTCGCTCCTCATGGTCCCAGTAGTCGCCTTCGCTCCTCATGGTCCCAGCAGCTGCCTCAAGGGTCCCAGCAGCTGCCTTCGCTCCTCATGGTCCCAGTAGTCGCCTTCGCTCCTCATGGTCCCAGTAGTCGCCTTCGCTCCTCATGGTCCCAGTAGCCGCCTTCGCTCCTCATGGTCCCAGTAGCTGCCTTCGCTCCTCATGGTCCCAGTAGCTGCCTTCGCTCCTCATGGTCCCAGTAGCTGCCTTCGCTCCTCATGGTCCCAGTAGCTGCCTTCGCTCCTCATGGTCCCAGTAGCTGCCTTCGCTCCTCATGGTCCCAGTAGCTGCCTTCGCTCCTCATGGTCCCAGTAGCTGCCTTCGCTCCTCATGGTCCCAGTAGCTGCCTAAGCTCCTCATGGTCCCAGTAGTCGCCTTCGCTCCTCATGGTCCCAGTAGCCGCCTTCGCTCCTCATGGTCCCAGTAGCTGCCTTCGCTCCTCATGGTCCCAGTAGCTGCCTTCGCTCCTCATGGTCCCAGTAGTCGCCTTCGCTCCTCATGGTCCCAGTAGTCGCCTTCGCTCCTCATGGTCCCAGTAGTCGCCTTCGCTCCTCATGGTCCCAGTAGCCGCCTTCGCTCCTCATGGTCCCAGCAGCTGCCTCAAGGGTCCCAGCAGCTGCCTTCGCTCCTCATGGTCCCAGTAGTCGCCTTCACTCCTCATGGTCCCAGTAGTCGCCTTCACTCCTCATGGTCCCAGTAGTCGCCTTCGCTCCTCATGGTCCCAGTAGTCGCCTTCGCTCCTCATGGTCCCAGTAGTCGCCTTCGCTCCTCATGGTCCCAGTAGTCGCCTTCGCTCCTCATGGTCCCAGTTGTCGCCTTCGCTCCTCATGGTCCCAGTAGTCGCCTTCGCTCCTCATGGTCCCAGTAGTCGCCTTCGCTCCTCATGGTCCCAGTAGTCGCCTTCGCTCCTCATGGTCCCAGCAGCTGCCTCAAGGGTCCCAGCAGCTGCCTTCGCTCCTCATGGTCCCAGTAGTCGCCTTCGCTCCTCATGGTCCCAGTAGTCGCCTTCGCTCCTCATGGTCCCAATAGTCGCCTTCGCTCCTCATGGTCCCAGTAGCTGCCTTCGCTCCTCATGGTCCCAGTAGCTGCCTTCGCTCCTCGTGGTCCCAGTAGCTGCCTTCGCTCCTCGTGGTCCCAGTAGCTGCCTTCGCTCCTCGTGGTCCCAGTAGCTGCCTTCGCTCCTCGTGGTCCCAGTAGCTGCCTTCGCTCCTCGTGGTCCCAGTAGCTGCCTTCGCTCCTCATGGTCCCAGTAGCTGCCTTCGCTCCTCATGGTCCCAGTAGCTGCCTTCGCTCCTCATGGTCCCAGTAGCTGCCTTCGCTCCTCAATGGTCCCAGTAGTCGCCTTCGCTCCTCAATGGTCCCAGTAGTCGCCTTCGCTCCTCAATGGTCCCAGTAGTCGCCTTCGCTCCTCAATGGTCCCAGTAGTCGCCTTCGCTCCTCAATGGTCCCAGTAGTCGCCTTCGCTCCTCATGGTCCCAGTAGTCGCCTTCGCTCCTCATGGTCCCAGTAGTCGCCTTCGCTCCTCATGGTCCCAGTAGTCGCCTTCGCTCCTCATGGTCCCAGTAGTCGCCTTCGCTCCTCATGGTCCCAGTAGTCGCCTTCGCTCCTCATGGTCCCAGTAGTCGCCTTCGCTCCTCATGGTCCCAGTAGTCGCCTTCGCTCCTCATGGTCCCAGTAGCCGCCTTCGCTCCTCATGGTCCCAGTAGCCGCCTTCGCTCCTCATGGTCCCAGTAGCCGCCTTCGCTCCTCATGGTCCCAGTAGCTGCCTTCGCTCCTCATGGTCCCAGTAGCCGCCTTCGCTCCTCATGGTCCCAGCAGCTGCCTCAAAGGTCCCAGCAGCTGCCTCAAGGGTCCCAGCAGCTGCCTTCGCTCCTCATGGTCCCAGTAGTCGCCTTCGCTCCTCATGGTCCCAGTAGCTGCCTCAAGGGTCCCAGCAGCTGCCTTCGCTCCTCAATGGTCCCAGTAGCTGCCTTCGCTCCTCAATGGTCCCAGTAGCTGCCTTCGCTCCTCAATGGTCCCAGTAGCTGCCTTCGCTCCTCAATGGTCCCAGTAGCTGCCTTCGCTCCTCAATGGTCCCAGTAGCCGCCTTCGCTCCTCAATGGTCCCAGTAGCCGCCTTCGCTCCTCAATGGTCCCAGTAGCCGCCTTCGCTCCTCAATGGTCCCAGTAGCCGCCTTCGCTCCTCAATGGTCCCAGTAGTCGCCTTCGCTCCTCATGGTCCCAGTAGTCGCCTTCGCTCCTCATGGTCCCAGTAGTCGCCTTCGCTCCTCATGGTCCCAGTAGTCGCCTTCGCTCCTCATGGTCCCAGTAGTCGCCTTCGCTCCTCATGGTCCCAGTAGTCGCCTTCGCTCCTCAATGGTCCCAGTAGTCGCCTTCGCTCCTCAATGGTCCCAGTAGTCGCCTTCGCTCCTCAATGGTCCCAGTAGCTGCCTTCGCTCCTCAATGGTCCCAGTAGCTGCCTTCGCTCCTCAATGGTCCCAGTAGCCGCCTTCGCTCCTCAATGGTCCCAGTAGCCGCCTTCGCTCCTCAATGGTCCCAGTAGCCGCCTTCGCTCCTCAATGGTCCCAGTAGCCGCCTTCGCTCCTCAATGGTCCCAGTAGTCGCCTTCGCTCCTCATGGTCCCAGTAGTCGCCTTCGCTCCTCATGGTCCCAGTAGTCGCCTTCGCTCCTCATGGTCCCAGTAGTCGCCTTCGCTCCTCATGGTCCCAGTAGTCGCCTTCGCTCCTCATGGTCCCAGTAGTCGCCTTCGCTCCTCAATGGTCCCAGTAGTCGCCTTCGCTCCTCAATGGTCCCAGTAGTCGCCTTCGCTCCTCAATGGTCCCAGTAGTCGCCTTCGCTCCTCAATGGTCCCAGTAGTCGCCTTCGCTCCTCATGGTCCCAGTAGTCGCCTTCGCTCCTCATGGTCCCAGTAGTCGCCTTCGCTCCTCATGGTCCCAGTAGTCGCCTTCGCTCCTCATGGTCCCAGTAGTCGCCTTCGCTCCTCATGGTCCCAGTAGTCGCCTTCGCTCCCCATGGTCCCAGTAGTCGCCTTCGCTCCTCATGGTCCCAGTAGTCGCCTTCGCTCCTCATGGTCCCAGTAGTCGCCTTCGCTCCTCATGGTACCAGTAGTCGCCTTCGCTCCTCATGGTCCCAGTAGTCGCCTTCGCTCCTCATGGTCCCAGTAGTCGCCTTCGCTCCTCATGGTCCCAGTAGTCGCCTTCGCTCCTCATGGTCCCAGTAGTCGCCTTCGCTCCTCATGGTCCCAGTAGTCGCCTTCGCTCCTCATGGTCCCAGTAGCCGCCTTCGCTCCTCAATGGTCCCAGTAGTCGCCTTCGCTCCTCAATGGTCCCAGTAGTCGCCTTCGCTCCTCAATGGTCCCAGTAGTCGCCTTCGCTCCTCAATGGTCCCAGTAGTCGCCTTCGCTCCTCATGGTCCCAGTAGTCGCCTTCGCTCCTCATGGTCCCAGTAGTCGCCTTCGCTCCTCATGGTCCCAGTAGTCGCCTTCGCTCCTCATGGTCCCAGTAGTCGCCTTCGCTCCTCATGGTCCCAGTAGTCGCCTTCGCTCCTCATGGTCCCAGTAGTCGCCTTCGCTCCCCATGGTCCCAGTAGTCGCCTTCGCTCCTCATGGTCCCAGTAGTCGCCTTCGCTCCTCATGGTACCAGTAGTCGCCTTCGCTCCTCATGGTCCCAGTAGTCGCCTTCGCTCCTCATGGTCCCAGTAGTCGCCTTCGCTCCTCATGGTCCCAGTAGTCGCCTTCGCTCCTCATGGTCCCAGTAGTCGCCTTCGCTCCTCATGGTCCCAGTAGTCGCCTTCGCTCCTCATGGTCCCAGTAGCCGCCTTCGCTCCTCATGGTCCCAGTAGTCGCCTTCGCTCCTCATGGTCCCAGTAGTCGCCTTCGCTCCTCATGGTCCCAGTAGCCGCCTTCGCTCCTCATGGTCCCAGTAGCCGCCTTCGCTCCTCATGGTCCCAGTAGCCGCCTTCGCTCCTCATGGTCCCAGTAGCCGCCTTCGCTCCTCATGGTCCCAGTAGCTGCCTTCGCTCCTCATGGTCCCAGTAGCTGCCTTCGCTCCTCATGGTCCCAGTAGCTGCCTTCGCTCCTCATGGTCCCAGTAGTCGCCTTCGCTCCTCATGGTCCCAGTAGCCGCCTTCGCTCCTCATGGTCCCAGTAGCTGCCTTCGCTCCTCATGGTCCCAGTAGCTGCCTTCGCTCCTCATGGTCCCAGTAGTCGCCTTCGCTCCTCATGGTCCCAGTAGTCGCCTTCGCTCCTCATGGTCCCAGTAGTCGCCTTCGCTCCTCATGGTCCCAGTAGCCGCCTTCGCTCCTCATGGTCCCAGCAGCTGCCTCAAGGGTCCCAGCAGCTGCCTTCGCTCCTCATGGTCCCAGTAGTCGCCTTCACTCCTCATGGTCCCAGTAGTCGCCTTCGCTCCTCATGGTCCCAGTAGTCGCCTTCGCTCCTCATGGTCCCAGTAGTCGCCTTCGCTCCTCATGGTCCCAGTTGTCGCCTTCGCTCCTCATGGTCCCAGTAGTCGCCTTCGCTCCTCATGGTCCCAGTAGTCGCCTTCGCTCCTCATGGTCCCAGTAGTCGCCTTCGCTCCTCATGGTCCCAGTAGTCGCCTTCGCTCCTCATGGTCCCAGTAGTCGCCTTCGCTCCTCATGGTCCCAGCAGCTGCCTCAAGGGTCCCAGCAGCTGCCTTCGCTCCTCATGGTCCCAGTAGTCGCCTTCGCTCCTCATGGTCCCAGTAGTCGCCTTCGCTCCTCATGGTCCCAGTAGTCGCCTTCGCTCCTCATGGTCCCAATAGTCGCCTTCGCTCCTCATGGTCCCAGTAGCTGCCTTCGCTCCTCATGGTCCCAGTAGCTGCCTTCGCTCCTCGTGGTCCCAGTAGCTGCCTTCGCTCCTCGTGGTCCCAGTAGTCGCCTTCGCTCCTCCTGGTCCCAGCACTTCGCTCCTCTGGTCCCAGCAGCCGCCTGCGCTCCTCATGGTCCCAGCAGCCGCCTTCGCTCCTCATGGTCCCAGCAGCCGCCTTCGCTCCTCATGGTCCCAGCAGCCGCCTTCGCTCCTCATGGTCCAGCAGCCGCCTTCGCTCCTCATGGGTCCCAGCAGCCGCCTTCGCTCCTCATGGTCCCAGCAGCCGCCTTCGCTCCTCATGGTCCCAGCAGCCGCCTTCCGCTCCTCATGGTCCCAGCAGCCGCCTTCGCTCCTCATGGTCCCAGCAGCCGCCTTCGCTCCTCATGGTCCCAGCAGCCGCCTTCGCTCCTCATGGTCCCAGCAGCCGCCTTCGCTCCTCATGGTCCCAGCAGCCGCCTTCGCTCCTCATGGTCCCAGCAGCCGCCTTCGCTCCTCATGGTCCCAGCAGCCGCCTTCGCTCCTCATGGTCCCAGCAGCCGCCTTCGCTCCTCATGGTCCCAGCAGCCGCCTTCGCTCCTCATGGTCCCAGCAGCCGCCTTCGCTCCTCATGGTCCCAGCAGCCGCCTTCGCTCCTCATGGTCCCAGCAGCCGCCTTCGCTCCTCATGGTCCCAGCAGCCGCCTTCGCTCCTCATGGTCCCAGCAGCCGCCTTCGCTCCTCATGGTCCCAGCAGCCGCCTTCGCTCCTCATGGTCCCAGCAGCCGCCTTCGCTCCTCATGGTCCCAGCAGCCGCCTTCGCTCCTCATGGTCCCAGCAGCCGCCTTCGCTCCTCATGGTCCCAGCAGCCGCCTTCGCTCCTCATGGTCCCAGCAGCCGCCTTCGCTCCATGGTCCCAGCAGCCAGCAGCCGCCTTCGCTCCTCATGGTCCCAGTTGTCGCCTTCGCTCCTCATGATCCCAGTAGACGCCTTCGCTCCTCATGGTCCCAGTAGTCGCCTTCGCTCCTCATGGTCCCAGCAGCTGCCTCAAGGGTCCCAGCAGCTGCCTTCGCTCCTCATGGTCCCAGTAGCCGCCTTCGCTCCTCATGGTCCCAGCAGCTGCCTCAAGGGTCCCAGCAGCTGCCTTCGCTCCTCATGGTCCCAGTAGTCGCCTTCGCTCCTCATGGTCCCAGTAGTCGCCTTCGCTCCTCATGGTCCCAGTAGTCGCCTTCGCTCCTCATGGTCCCAGTAGTCGCCTTCGCTCCTCATGGTCCCAGTAGTCGCCTTCGCTCCTCATGGTCCCAGCAGCTGCCTCAAGGGTCCCAGCAGCTGCCTTCGCTCCTCATGGTCCCAGTAGTCGCCTTCGCTCCTCATGGTCCCAGTAGTCGCCTTCGCTCCTCATGGTCCCAGTAGCCGCCTTCGCTCCTCATGGTCCCAGTAGCTGCCTTCGCTCCTCATGGTCCCAGTAGCTGCCTTCGCTCCTCATGGTCCCAGTAGCTGCCTTCGCTCCTCATGGTCCCAGTAGCTGCCTTCGCTCCTCATGGTCCCAGTAGCTGCCTCGCTCCTCATGGTCCCAGTAGCTGCCTTCGCTCCCTCATGGTCCCAGTAGCTGCCTTCGCTCCTCATGGTCCCAGTAGCTGCCTAAGCTCCTCATGGTCCAGTAGTCGCCTTCGCTCCTCATGGTCCCAGTAGCCGCCTTCGCTCCTCATGGTCCCAGTAGCTGCCTTCGCTCCTCATGGTCCCAGTAGCTGCCTTCGCTCCTCATGGTCCCAGTAGTCGCCTTCGCTCCTCATGGTCCCAGTAGTCGCCTTCGCTCCTCATGGTCCCAGTAGTCGCCTTCGCTCCTCATGGTCCCAGTAGCCGCCTTCGCTCCTCATGGTCCCAGCAGCTGCCTCAAGGGTCCCAGCAGCTGCCTTCGCTCCTCATGGTCCCAGTAGTCGCCTTCACTCCTCATGGTCCCAGTAGTCGCCTTCGCTCCTCATGGTCCCAGTAGTCGCCTTCGCTCCTCATGGTCCCAGTAGTCGCCTTCGCTCCTCATGGTCCCAGTAGTCGCCTTCGCTCCTCATGGTCCCAGTAGTCGCCTTCGCTCCTCATGGTCCCAGTTGTCGCCTTCGCTCCTCATGGTCCCAGTAGTCGCCTTCGCTCCTCATGGTCCCAGTAGTCGCCTTCGCTCCTCATGGTCCCAGTAGTCGCCTTCGCTCCTCATGGTCCCAGTAGTCGCCTTCGCTCCTCATGGTCCCAGCAGCTGCCTCAAGGGTCCCAGCAGCTGCCTTCGCTCCTCATGGTCCCAGTAGTCGCCTTCGCTCCTCATGGTCCCAGTAGTCGCCTTCGCTCCTCATGGTCCCAATAGTCGCCTTCGCTCCTCATGGTCCCAGTAGCTGCCTTCGCTCCTCGTGGTCCCAGTAGCTGCCTTCGCTCCTCGTGGTCCCAGTAGCTGCCTTCGCTCCTCGTGGTCCCAGTAGCTGCCTTCGCTCCTCGTGGTCCCAGTAGCTGCCTTCGCTCCTCGTGGTCCAGTAGCTGCCTTCGCTCCTCGTGGTTCCCAGTAGCTGCCTTCGCTCCTCATGGTCCCAGTAGCTGCCTTCGCTCCTCATGGTCCCAGTAGCTGCCTTCGCTCCTCATGGTCCCCAGTAGCTGCCTTCGCTCCTCAATGGTCCCAGTAGTCGCCTTCGCTCCTCAATGGTCCCAGTAGTCGCCTTCGCTCCTCAATGGTCCCAGTAGTCGCCTTCGCTCCTCAATGGTCCCAGTAGTCGCCTTCGCTCCTCAATGGTCCCAGTAGTCGCCTTCGCTCCCTCATGGTCCCAGTAGTCGCCTTCGCTCCTCATGGTCCCAGTAGTCGCCTTCGCTCCTCATGGTCCCAGTAGTCGCCTTCGCTCCTCATGGTCCCAGTAGTCGCCTTCGCTCCTCATGGTCCCAGTAGTCGCCTTCGCTCCTCATGGTCCCAGCAGTCGCCTTCGCTCCTCATGGTCCCAGTAGTCGCCTTCGCTCCTCATGGTCCCAGTAGCCGCCTTCGCTCCTCATGGTCCCAGTAGCTGCCTTCGCTCCTCATGGTCCCAGTAGCCGCCTTCGCTCCTCATGGTCCCAGCAGCTGCCTCAAAGGTCCCAGCAGCTGCCTCAAGGGTCCCAGCAGCTGCCTTCGCTCCTCATGGTCCCAGTAGTCGCCTTCGCTCCTCATGGTCCCAGTAGCTGCCTCAAGGGTCCCAGCAGCTGCCTTCGCTCCTCAATGGTCCCAGTAGCTGCCTTCGCTCCTCAATGGTCCCAGTAGCTGCCTTCGCTCCTCAATGGTCCAGTAGCTGCCTTCGCTCCTCAATGGTCCCAGTAGCTGCCTTCGCTCCTCAATGGTCCCAGTAGCCGCCTTCGCTCCTCAATGGTCCCAGTAGCCGCCTTCGCTCCTCAATGGTCCCAGTAGCCGCCTTCGCTCCTCAATGGTCCCAGTAGCCGCCTTCGCTCCTCAATGGTCCCAGTAGTCGCCTTCGCTCCTCATGGTCCCAGTAGTCGCCTTCGCTCCTCATGGTCCCAGTAGTCGCCTTCGCTCCTCATGGTCCCAGTAGTCGCCTTCGCTCCTCATGGTCCCAGTAGTCGCCTTCGCTCCTCATGGTCCCAGTAGTCGCCTTCGCTCCTCAATGGTCCCAGTAGTCGCCTTCGCTCCTCAATGGTCCCAGTAGTCGCCTTCGCTCCTCAATGGTCCCAGTAGCTGCCTTCGCTCCTCAATGGTCCCAGTAGCCGCCTTCGCTCCTCAATGGTCCCAGTAGCCGCCTTCGCTCCTCAATGGTCCCAGTAGCCGCCTTCGCTCCTCAATGGTCCCAGTAGCCGCCTTCGCTCCTCAATGGTCCCAGTAGCCGCCTTCGCTCCTCAATGGTCCCAGTAGTCGCCTTCGCTCCTCATGGTCCCAGTAGTCGCCTTCGCTCCTCATGGTCCCAGTAGTCGCCTTCGCTCCTCATGGTCCCAGTAGTCGCCTTCGCTCCTCATGGTCCCAGCAGCTGCCTCAAGGGTCCCAGCAGCTGCCTTCGCTCCTCATGGTCCCAGTAGTCGCCTTCGCTCCTCATGGTCCCAGTAGTCGCCTTCGCTCCTCATGGTCCCAATAGTCGCCTTCGCTCCTCATGGTCCCAGTAGCTGCCTTCGCTCCTCGTGGTCCCAGTAGCTGCCTTCGCTCCTCGTGGTCCCAGTAGCTGCCTTCGCTCCTCGTGGTCCCAGTAGCTGCCTTCGCTCCTCGTGGTCCCAGTAGCTGCCTTCGCTCCTCATGGTCCCAGTAGCTGCCTTCGCTCCTCATGGTCCCAGTAGCTGCCTTCGCTCCTCATGGTCCCAGTAGCTGCCTTCGCTCCTCATGGTCCCAGTAGTCGCCTTCGCTCCTCATGGTCCCAGCAGCCGCCTTCGCTCCTCATGGTCCCAGCAGCCGCCTTCGCTCCTCAATGGTCCCAGTAGCTGCCTTCGCTCCTCAATGGTCCCAGTAGCCGCCTTCGCTCCTCAATGGTCCCAGTAGCCGCCTTCGCTCCTCAATGGTCCCAGTAGCCGCCTTCGCTCCTCAATGGTCCCAGTAGCCGCCTTCGCTCCTCAATGGTCCCAGTAGTCGCCTTCGCTCCTCATGGTCCCAGTAGTCGCCTTCGCTCCTCATGGTCCCAGTAGTCGCCTTCGCTCCTCATGGTCCCAGTAGTCGCCTTCGCTCCTCATGGTCCCAGTAGTCGCCTTCGCTCCTCATGGTCCCAGTAGTCGCCTTCGCTCCTCAATGGTCCCAGTAGTCGCCTTCGCTCCTCAATGGTCCCAGTAGTCGCCTTCGCTCCTCAATGGTCCCAGTAGCTGCCTTCGCTCCTCAAGGTCCCAGTAGCCGCCTTCGCTCCTCAATGGTCCCAGTAGCCGCCTTCGCTCCTCAATGGTCCCAGTAGCCGCCTTCGCTCCTCAATGGTCCCAGTAGCCGCCTTCGCTCCTCAATGGTCCCAGTAGCCGCCTTCGCTCCTCAATGGTCCCAGTAGTCGCCTTCGCTCCTCATGGTCCCAGTAGTCGCCTTCGCTCCTCATGGTCCCAGTAGTCGCCTTCGCTCCTCATGGTCCCAGTAGTCGCCTTCGCTCCTCATGGTCCCAGCAGCTGCCTCAAGGGTCCCAGCAGCTGCCTTCGCTCCTCATGGTCCCAGTAGTCGCCTTCGCTCCTCATGGTCCCAGTAGTCGCCTTCGCTCCTCATGGTCCCAGTAGTCGCCTTCGCTCCTCATGGTCCCAGTAGTCGCCTTCGCTCCTCAATGGTCCCAGTAGTCGCCTTCGCTCCTCAATGGTCCCAGTAGTCGCCTTCGCTCCTCAATGGTCCCAGTAGTCGCCTTCGCTCCTCAATGGTCCCAGTAGTCGCCTTCGCTCCTCATGGTCCCAGTAGTCGCCTCGCTCCTCATGGTCCCAGTAGTCGCCTTCGCTCCTCATGGTCCCAGTAGTCGCCTTCGCTCCTCATGGTCCCAGTAGTCGCCTTCGCTCCTCATGGTCCCAGTAGTCGCCTTCGCTCCCCATGGTCCCAGTAGTCGCCTTCGCTCCTCATGGTCCCAGTAGTCGCCTTCGCTCCTCATGGTCCCAGTAGTCGCCTTCGCTCCTCATGGTACCAGTAGTCGCCTTCGCTCCTCATGGTCCCAGTAGTCGCCTTCGCTCCTCATGGTCCAGTAGTCGCCTTCGCTCCTCATGGTCCCAGTAGTCGCCTTCGCTCCTCATGGTCCCAGTAGTCGCCTTCGCTCCTCATGGTCCCAGTAGTCGCCTTCGCTCCTCATGGTCCCAGTAGCCGCCTTCGCTCCTCATGGTCCCAGTAGTTGCCTTCGCTCCTCATGGTCCCAGTAGTCGCCTTCGCTCCTCATGGTCCCAGTAGCCGCCTTCGCTCCTCATGGTCCCAGTAGCCGCCTTCGCTCCTCATGGTCCCAGTAGCCGCCTTCGCTCCTCATGGTCCCAGTAGCCGCCTTCGCTCCTCATGGTCCCAGTAGCTGCCTTCGCTCCTCATGGTCCCAGTAGCTGCCTTCGCTCCTCATGGTCCCCAGTAGCTGCCTTCGCTCCTCATGGTCCCAGTAGTCGCCTTCGCTCCTCATGGTCCCAGTAGCCGCCTTCGCTCCTCATGGTCCCAGTAGCTGCCTTCGCTCCTCATGGTCCCAGTAGCTGCCTTCGCTCCTCATGGTCCCAGTAGTCGCCTTTGCTCCTCATGGTCCCAGTAGTCGCCTTCGCTCCTCATGGTCCCAGTAGTCGCCTTCGCTCCTCATGGTCCCAGTAGTCGCCTTCGCTCCTCATGGTCCCAGTAGTCGCCTTCGCTCCTCATGGTCCCAGTAGTCGCCTTCGCTCCTCATGGTCCCAGTAGTCGCCTTCGCTCCCCATGGTCCCAGTAGTCGCCTTCGCTCCTCATGGTCCCAGTAGTCGCCTTCGCTCCTCATGGTCCCAGTAGTCGCCTTCGCTCCTCATGGTACCAGTAGTCGCCTTCGCTCCTCATGGTCCCAGTAGTCGCCTTCGCTCCTCATGGTCCCAGTAGTCGCCTTCGCTCCTCATGGTCCCAGTAGTCGCCTTCGCTCCTCATGGTCCCAGTAGTCGCCTTCGCTCCTCATGGTCCCAGTAGTCGCCTTCGCTCCTCATGGTCCCAGTAGCCGCCTTCGCTCCTCATGGTCCCAGTAGTCGCCTTCGCTCCTCATGGTCCCAGTAGTCGCCTTCGCTCCTCATGGTCCCAGTAGCCGCCTTCGCTCCTCATGGTCCCAGTAGCCGCCTTCGCTCCTCATGGTCCCAGTAGCCGCCTTCGCTCCTCATGGTCCCAGTAGCCGCCTTCGCTCCTCATGGTCCCAGTAGCTGCCTTCGCTCCTCATGGTCCCAGTAGCTGCCTTCGCTCCTCATGGTCCCAGTAGCTGCCCTTCGCTCTCATGGTCCCAGTAGTCGCCTTCGCTCCTCATGGTCCCAGTAGCCGCCTTCGCTCCTCATGGTCCCAGTAGCTGCCTTCGCTCCTCATGGTCCCAGTAGCTGCCTTCGCTCCTCATGGTCCCAGTAGTCGCCTTCGCTCCTCATGGTCCCAGTAGTCGCCTTCGCTCCTCATGGTCCCAGTAGTCGCCTTCGCTCCTCATGGTCCCAGTAGCCGCCTTCGCTCCTCATGGTCCCAGCAGCTGCCTCAAGGGTCCCAGCAGCTGCCTTCGCTCCTCATGGTCCCAGTAGTCGCCTTCACTCCTCATGGTCCCAGTAGTCGCCTTCGCTCCTCATGGTCCCAGTAGTCGCTTCGCTCCTCATGGTCCCAGTAGTCGCCTTCGCTCCTCATGGTCCCAGTTGTCGCCTCGCCCTCATGGTCCCAGTTGTCGCCTTCGCTCCTCATGGTCCCAGTAGTCGCCTTCGCTCCTCATGGTCCCAGTAGTCGCCTTCGCTCCTCATGGTCCCAGTAGTCGCCTTCGCTCCTCATGGTCCCAGTAGTCGCCTTCGCTCCTCATGGTCCCAGCAGCCGCCTTCGCTCCTCATGGTCCCAGCAGCCGCCTTCGCTCCTCATGGTCCCAGCAGCCGCCTTCGCTCCCTCATGGTCCCAGCAGCCGCCTTCGCTCCTCATGGTCCCAGCAGCCGCCTTCGCTCCTCATGGTCCCAGCAGCCGCCTTCGCTCCTCATGGTCCCAGCAGCCGCCTTCGCTCCTCATGGTCCCAGCAGCCGCCTTCGCTCCTCATGGTCCCAGCAGCCGCCTTCGCTCCTCATGGTCCCAGCAGCCGCCTTCGCTCCTCATGGTCCCAGCAGCCGCCTTCGCTCCTCATGGTCCCAGCAGCCGCCTTCGCTCCTCATGGTCCCAGCAGCCGCCTTCGCTCCTCATGGTCCCAGCAGCCGCCTTCGCTCCTCATGGTCCCAGCAGCCGCCTTCGCTCCTCATGGTCCCAGCAGCCGCCTTCGCTCCTCATGGTCCCAGCAGCCGCCTTCGCTCCTCATGGTCCCAGCAGCCGCCTTCGCTCCTCATGGTCCCAGCAGCCGCCTTCGCTCCTCATGGTCCCAGCAGCCGCCTTCGCTCCTCATGGTCCCAGCAGCCGCCTTCGCTCCTCATGGTCCCAGCAGCCGCCTTCGCTCCTCATGGTCCCAGCAGCCGCCTTCGCTCCTCATGGTCCCAGCAGCCGCCTTCGCTCCTCATGGTCCCAGCAGCCGCCTTCGCTCCTCATGGTCCCAGCAGCCGCCTTCGCTCCTCATGGTCCCAGCAGCGCCTTCGCTCCTCATGGTCCCAGCAGCCGCCTTCGCTCCTCATGGTCCCAGCAGCCGCCTTCGCTCCTCATGGTCCCAGCAGCCGCTCTGCCTCATGGTCCCAGCAGCCGCCTTCGCTCCTCATGTTCCCAGTTGTCGCCTTCGCTCCTCATGATCCCAGTAGACGCCTTCGCTCCTCATGGTCCCAGTAGTCGCCTTCGCTCCTCATGGTCCCAGCAGCTGCCTCAAGGGTCCCAGCAGCTGCCTTCGCTCCTCATGGTCCCAGTAGCCGCCTTCGCTCCCTCATGGTCCAGCAGCTGCCTCAAGGGTCCCAGCAGCTGCCTTCGCTCCTCATGGTCCCAGTAGTCGCCTTCGCTCCTCATGGTCCCAGTAGTCGCCTTCGCTCCTCATGGTCCCAGTAGTCGCCTTCGCTCCTCATGGTCCCAGTAGGCGCCTTCGCTCCTCATGGTCCCAGTAGTCGCCTTCGCTCCTCATGGTCCCAGCAGCTGCCTCAAGGGTCCCAGCAGCTGCCTTCGCTCCTCATGGTCCCAGTAGTCGCCTTCGCTCCTCATGGTCCCAGTAGTCGCCTTCGCTCCTCATGGTCCCAGTAGCCGCCTTCGCTCCTCATGGTCCCAGTAGCTGCCTTCGCTCCTCATGGTCCCAGTAGCTGCCTTCGCTCCTCATGGTCCCAGTAGCTGCCTTCGCTCCTCATGGTCCCAGTAGCTGCCTTCGCTCCTCATGGTCCCAGTAGCTGCCTTCGCTCCTCATGTCCCAGTAGCTGCCTTCGCTCCTCATGGTCCCAGTAGCTGCCTTCGCTCCTCATGGTCCCAGTAGCTGCCTAAGCTCCTCATGGTCCCAGTAGTCGCCTTCGCTCCTCATGGTCCCAGTAGCCGCCTTCGCTCCTCATGGTCCCAGTAGCTGCCTTCGCTCCTCATGGTCCCAGTAGCTGCCTTCGCTCCTCATGGTCCCAGTAGTCGCCTTCGCTCCTCATGGTCCCAGTAGTCGCCTTCGCTCCTCATGGTCCCAGTAGTCGCCTTCGCTCCTCATGGTCCCAGTAGCCGCCTTCGCTCCTCATGGTCCCAGCAGCTGCCTCAAGGGTCCCAGCAGCTGCCTTCGCTCCTCATGGTCCCAGTAGTCGCCTTCACTCCTCATGGTCCCAGTAGTCGCCTTCGCTCCTCATGGTCCCAGTAGTCGCCTTCGCTCCTCATGGTCCCAGTAGTCGCCTTCGCTCCTCATGGTCCCAGTAGTCCGCCTTCGCTCCTCATGGTCCCAGTAGTCGCCTTCGCTCCTCATGGTCCCAGTTGTCGCCTTCGCTCCTCATGGTCCCAGTAGTCGCCTTCGCTCCTCATGGTCCCAGTAGTCGCCTTCGCTCCTCATGGTCCCAGTAGTCGCCTTCGCTCCTCATGGTCCCAGTAGTCGCCTTCGCTCCTCATGGTCCCAGCAGCTGCCTCAAGGGTCCCAGCAGCTGCCTTCGCTCCTCATGGTCCCAGTAGTCGCCTTCGCTCCTCATGGTCCCAGTAGTCGCCTTCGCTCCTCATGGTCCCAATAGTCGCCTTCGCTCCTCATGGTCCCAGTAGCTGCCTTCGCTCCTCGTGGTCCCAGTAGCTGCCTTCGCTCCTCGTGGTCCCAGTAGCTGCCTTCGCTCCTCGTGGTCCCAGTAGCTGCCTTCGCTCCTCGTGGTCCCAGTAGCTGCCTTCGCTCCTCGTGGTCCCAGTAGCTGCCTTCGCTCCTCGTGGTCCCAGTAGCTGCCTTCGCTCCTCATGGTCCCAGTAGCTGCCTTCGCTCCTCATGGTCCCAGTAGCTGCCTTCGCTCCTCATGGTCCCAGTAGCTGCCTTCGCTCCTCAATGGTCCCAGTAGTCGCCTTCGCTCCTCAATGGTCCCAGTAGTCGCCTTCGCTCCTCAATGGTCCCAGTAGTCGCCTTCGCTCCTCAATGGTCCCAGTAGTCGCCTTCGCTCCTCAATGGTCCCAGTAGTCGCCTTCGCTCCTCATGGTCCCAGTAGTCGCCTTCGCTCCTCATGGTCCCAGTAGTCGCCTTCGCTCCTCATGGTCCCAGCAGTCGCCTTCGCTCCTCATGGTCCCAGTAGTCGCCTTCGCTCCTCATGGTCCCAGTAGCCGCCTTCGCTCCTCATGGTCCCAGTAGCTGCCTTCGCTCCTCATGGTCCCAGTAGCCGCCTTCGCTCCTCATGGTCCCAGCAGCTGCCTCAAAGGTCCCAGCAGCTGCCTCAAGGGTCCCAGCAGCTGCCTTCGCTCCTCAATGGTCCCAGTAGTCGCCTTCGCTCCTCATGGTCCCAGTAGTCGCCTTCGCTCCTCATGGTCCCAGTAGTCGCCTTCGCTCCTCATGGTCCCAGTAGTCGCCTTCGCTCCTCATGGTCCCAGTAGTCGCCTTCGCTCCTCATGGTCCCAGTAGTCGCCTTCGCTCCTCATGGTCCCAGCAGTCGCCTTCGCTCCTCATGGTCCCAGTAGTCGCCTTCGCTCCTCATGGTCCCAGTAGCCGCCTTCGCTCCTCATGGTCCCAGTAGCTGCCTTCGCTCCTCATGGTCCCAGTAGCCGCCTTCGCTCCTCATGGTCCCAGCAGCTGCCTCAAAGGTCCCAGCAGCTGCCTCAAGGGTCCCAGCAGCTGCCTTCGCTCCTCATGGTCCCAGTAGTCGCCTTCGCTCCTCATGGTCCCAGTAGCTGCCTCAAGGGTCCCAGCAGCTGCCTTCGCTCCTCAATGGTCCCAGTAGCTGCCTCGCTCCTCAATGGTCCCAGTAGCTGCCTTCGCTCCTCAATGGTCCCAGTAGCTGCCTTCGCTCCTCAATGGTCCCAGTAGCTGCCTTCGCTCCTCAATGGTCCCAGTAGCCGCCTTCGCTCCTCAATGGTCCCAGTAGCCGCCTTCGCTCCTCAATGGTCCCAGTAGCCGCCTTCGCTCCTCAATGGTCCCAGTAGCCGCCTTCGCTCCTCAATGGTCCCAGTAGTCGCCTTCGCTCCTCATGGTCCCAGTAGTCGCCTTCGCTCCTCATGGTCCCAGTAGTCGCCTTCGCTCCTCATGGTCCCAGTAGTCGCCTTCGCTCCTCATGGTCCCAGTAGTCGCCTTCGCTCCTCATGGTCCCAGTAGTCGCCTTCGCTCCTCAATGGTCCCAGTAGTCGCCTTCGCTCCTCAATGGTCCCAGTAGTCGCCTTCGCTCCTCAATGGTCCCAGTAGCTGCCTTCGCTCCCTCAATGGTCCCAGTAGCCGCCTTCGCTCCTCAATGGTCCCAGTAGCCGCCTTCGCTCCTCAATGGTCCCAGTAGCCGCCTTCGCTCCTCAATGGTCCCAGTAGCCGCCTTCGCTCCTCAATGGTCCCAGTAGCCGCCTTCGCTCCTCAATGGTCCCAGTAGTCGCCTTCGCTCCTCATGGTCCCAGTAGTCGCCTTCGCTCCTCATGGTCCCAGTAGTCGCCTTCGCTCCTCATGGTCCCAGTAGTCGCCTTCGCTCCTCATGGTCCCAGCAGCTGCCTCAAGGGTCCCAGCAGCTGCCTTCGCTCCTCATGGTCCCAGTAGTCGCCTTCGCTCCTCATGGTCCCAGTAGTCGCCTTCGCTCCTCATGGTCCCAATAGTCGCCTTCGCTCCTCATGGTCCCAGTAGCTGCCTTCGCTCCTCGTGGTCCCAGTAGTTGCCTTCGCTCCTCGTGGTCCCAGTAGCTGCCTTCGCTCCTCGTGGTCCCAGTAGCTGCCTTCGCTCCCCTGGTCCCAGTTACTGCCTTCGCTCCTCATGGTCCCAGTAGCTGCCTTCGCTCCTCATGGTCCCAGTAGCTGCCTTCGCTCCTCATGGTCCCAGTAGCTGCCTTCGCTCCTCATGGTCCCAGTAGTCGCCTTCGCTCCTCATGGTCCCAGCAGCCGCCTTCGCTCCTCATGGTCCCAGCAGCCGCCTTCGCTCCTCAATGGTCCCAGTAGCTGCCTTCGCTCCTCAATGGTCCCAGTAGCCGCCTTCGCTCCTCAATGGTCCCAGTAGCCGCCTTCGCTCCTCAATGGTCCCAGTAGCCGCCTTCGCTCCTCAATGGTCCAAGTAGCCGCCTTCGCTCCTCAATGGTCCCAGTAGTCGCCTTCGCTCCTCATGGTCCCAGTAGTCGCCTTCGCTCCTCATGGTCCCAGTAGTCGCCTTCGCTCCTCATGGTCCCAGTAGTCGCCTTCGCTCCTCATGGTCCCAGTAGTCGCCTTCGCTCCCTCATGGTCCCAGTAGTCGCCTTCGCTCCTCAATGGTCCCAGTAGTCGCCTTCGCTCCTCAATGGTCCCAGTAGCCGCCTTCGCTCCTCAATGGTCCCAGTAGGCTGCCTTCGCTCCTCAATGGTCCCAGTAGCCGCCTTCGCTCCTCAATGGTCCAGTAGCCGCCTTCGCTCCTCAATGGTCCCAGTAGCCGCCTTCGCTCCTCAATGGTCCCAGTAGCCGCCTTCGCTCCTCAATGGTCCCAGTAGCCGCCTTCGCTCCTCAATGGTCCCAGTAGTCGCCTTCGCTCCTCATGGTCCCAGTAGTCGCCTTCGCTCCTCATGGTCCCAGTAGTCGCCTTCGCTCCTCAATGGTCCCAGTAGTCGCCTTCGCTCCTCAATGGTCCCAGTAGTCGCCTTCGCTCCTCGTGGTCCCAGTAGCTGCCTTCGCTCCTCATGGTCCCAGTAGCTGCCTTCGCTCCTCATGGTCCCAGTAGCTGCCTTCGCTCCTCATGGTCCCAGTAGCTGCCTTCGCTCCTCATGGTCCCAGTAGTCGCCTTCGCTCCTCATGGTCCCAGCAGCCGCCTTCGCTCCTCATGGTCCCAGCAGCCGCCTTCGCTCCTCAATGGTCCCAGTAGCTGCCTTCGCTCCTCAATGGTCCCAGTAGCCGCCTTCGCTCCTCAATGGTCCCAGTAGCCGCCTTCGCTCCTCAATGGTCCCAGTAGCCGCCTTCGCTCCTCAATGGTCCCAGTAGCCGCCTTCGCTCCTCAATGGTCCCAGTAGTCGCCTTCGCTCCTCATGGTCCCAGTAGTCGCCTTCGCTCCTCATGGTCCCAGTAGTCGCCTTCGCTCCTCATGGTCCCAGTAGTCGCCTTCGCTCCTCATGGTCCCAGTAGTCGCCTTCGCTCCTCATGGTCCCAGTAGTCGCCTTCGCTCCTCAATGGTCCCAGTAGTCGCCTTCGCTCCTCAATGGTCCCAGTAGTCGCCTTCGCTCCTCAATGGTCCCAGTAGCTGCCTTCGCTCCTCAATGGTCCCAGTAGCCGCCTTCGCTCCTCAATGGTCCCAGTAGCCGCCTTCGCTCCTCAATGGTCCCAGTAGCCGCCTTCGCTCCTCAATGGTCCCAGTAGCCGCCTTCGCTCCTCAATGGTCCCAGTAGCCGCCTTCGCTCCTCAATGGTCCCAGTAGTCGCCTTCGCTCCTCATGGTCCCAGTAGTCGCCTTCGCTCCTCATGGTCCCAGTAGTCGCCTTCGCTCCTCATGGTCCCAGTAGTCGCCTTCGCTCCTCATGGTCCCAGCAGCTGCCTCAAGGGTCCCAGCAGCTGCCTTCGCTCCTCATGGTCCCAGTAGTCGCCTTCGCTCCTCATGGTCCCAGTAGTCGCCTTCGCTCCTCATGGTCCCAATAGTCGCCTTCGCTCCTCATGGTCCCAGTAGCTGCCTTCGCTCCTCGTGGTCCCAGTAGCTGCCTTCGCTCCTCGTGGTCCCAGTAGCTGCCTTCGCTCCTCGTGGTCCCAGTAGCTGCCTTCGCTCCTCGTGGTCCCAGTAGCTGCCTTCGCTCCTCATGGTCCCAGTAGCTGCCTTCGCTCCTCATGGTCCCAGTAGCTGCCTTCGCTCCTCATGGTCCCAGTAGCTGCCTTCGCTCCTCATGGTCCCAGTAGTCGCCTTCGCTCCTCATGGTCCCAGCAGCCGCCTTCGCTCCTCATGGTCCCAGCAGCCGCCTTCGCTCCTCATGGTCCCAGCAGCCGCCTTCGCTCCTCATGGTCCCAGCAGCCGCCTTCGCTCCTCATGGTCCCAGCAGCCGCCTTCGCTCCTCATGGTCCCAGCAGCCGCCTTCGCTCCTCATGGTCCCAGCAGCCGCCTTCGCTCCTCATGGTCCCAGCAGCCGCCTTCGCTCCTCATGGTCCCAGCAGCCGCCTTCGCTCCTCATGGTCCCAGCAGCCGCCTTCGCTCCTCATGGTCCCAGCAGCCGCCTTCGCTCCTCATGGTCCCAGCAGCCGCCTTCGCTCCTCATGGTCCCAGCAGCCGCCTTCGCTCCTCATGGTCCCAGCAGCCGCCTTCGCTCCTCATGGTCCCAGCAGCCGCCTTCGCTCCTCATGGTCCCAGCAGCCGCCTTCGCTCCTCATGGTCCCAGCAGCCGCCTTCGCTCCTCATGGTCCCAGCAGCCGCCTTCGCTCTTCATGGTCCCAGCAGCCGCCTTCGCTCCTCATGGTCCCAGCAGCCGCCTTCGCTCCTCATGGTCCCAGCAGCCGCCTTCGCTCCTCATGGTCCCAGCAGCCGCCTTCGCTCCTCATGGTCCCAGCAGCCGCCTTCGCTCCTCATGGTCCCAGCAGCCGCCTTCGCTCCTCATGGTCCCAGCAGCCGCCTTCGCTCCTCATGGTCCCAGCAGCCGCCTTCGCTCCTCATGGTCCCAGCAGCCGCCTTCGCTCCTCATGGTCCCAGCAGCCGCCTTCGCTCCTCATGGTCCCAGCAGCCGCCTTCGCTCCTCATGGTCCCAGCAGCCGCCTTCGCTCCTCATGGTCCCAGCAGCCGCCTTCGCTCCTCATGGTCCCAGCAGCCGCCTTCGCTCCTCATGGTCCCAGCAGCCGCCTTCGCTCCTCATGGTCCCAGCAGCCGCCTTCGCTCCTCATGGTCCCAGCAGCCGCCTTCGCTCCTCATGGTCCCAGCAGCCGCCTTCGCTCCTCATGGTCCCAGTTGTCGCCTTCGCTCCTCATGATCCCAGTAGACGCCTTCGCTCCTCATGGTCCCAGTAGTCGCCTTCGCTCCTCATGGTCCCAGCAGCTGCCTCAAGGGTCCCAGCAGCTGCCTTCGCTCCTCATGGTCCCAGTAGCCGCCTTCGCTCCTCATGGTCCCAGCAGCTGCCTCAAGGGTCCCAGCAGCTGCCTTCGCTCCTCATGGTCCCAGTAGTCGCCTTCGCTCCTCATGGTCCCAGTAGTCGCCTTCGCTCCTCATGGTCCCAGTAGTCGCCTTCGCTCCTCATGGTCCCAGTAGTCGCCTTCGCTCCTCATGGTCCCAGCAGCTGCCTCAAGGGTCCCAGCAGCTGCCTTCGCTCCTCATGGTCCCAGTAGTCGCCTTCGCTCCTCATGGTCCCAGTAGTCGCCTTCGCTCCTCATGGTCCCAGTAGCCGCCTTCGCTCCTCATGGTCCCAGTAGCTGCCTTCGCTCCTCATGGTCCCAGTAGCTGCCTTCGCTCCTCATGGTCCCAGTAGCTGCCTTCGCTCCTCATGGTCCCAGTAGCTGCCTTCGCTCCTCATGGTCCCAGTAGCTGCCTTCGCTCCTCATGGTCCCAGTAGTCGCCTTCGCTCCTCATGGTCCCAGTAGTCGCCTTCGCTCCTCAATGGTCCCAGTAGCTGCCTAAGCTCCTCATGGTCCCAGTAGTCGCCTTCGCTCCTCATGGTCCCAGTAGCCGCCTTCGCTCCTCATGGTCCCAGTAGCTGCCTTCGCTCCTCATGGTCCCAGTAGCTGCCTTCGCTCCTCATGGTCCCAGTAGTCGCCTTCGCTCCTCATGGTCCCAGTAGTCGCCTTCGCTCCTCATGGTCCCAGTAGTCGCCTTCGCTCCTCATGGTCCCAGTAGTCGCCTTCGCTCCTCATGGTCCCAGTAGCCGCCTTCGCTCCTCATGGTCCCAGCAGCTGCCTCAAGGGTCCCAGCAGCTGCCTTCGCTCCTCATGGTCCCAGTAGTCGCCTTCACTCCTCATGGTCCCAGTAGTCGCCTTCGCTCCTCATGGTCCCAGTAGTCGCCTTCGCTCCTCATGGTCCCAGTAGTCGCCTTCGCTCCTCATGGTCCCAGTAGTCGCCTTCGCTCCTCATGGTCCCAGTAGTCGCCTTCGCTCCTCATGGTCCCAGTTGTCGCCTTCGCTCCTCATGGTCCCAGTAGTCGCCTTCGCTCCTCATGGTCCCAGTAGTCGCCTTCGCTCCTCATGGTCCCAGTAGTCGCCTTCGCTCCTCATGGTCCCAGTAGCCGCCTTCGCTCCTCATGGTCCCAGTAGCCGCCTTCGCTCCTCATGGTCCCAGTAGCCGCCTTCGCTCCTCATGGTCCCAGTAGCCGCCTTCGCTCCTCATGGTCCCAGTAGCTGCCTTCGCTCCTCATGGTCCCAGTAGCTGCCTTCGCTCCTCATGGTCCCAGTAGCTGCCTTCGCTCCTCATGGTCCCAGTAGCTGCCTTCGCTCCTCATGGTCCCAGTAGCTGCCTTCGCTCCTCATGGTCCCAGTAGCTGCCTTCGCTCCTCATGGTCCCAGTAGCTGCCTTCGCTCCTCATGGTCCCAGTAGCTGCCTTCGCTCCTCATGGTCCCAGTAGCTGCCTTCGCTCCTCATGGTCCCAGCAGCTGCCTTCGCTCCTCATGGTCCCAGCAGCTGCTTTCGCTCCTCATGGTCCCAGCAGCTGCCTTCGCTCCTCATGGTCCCAGCAGCTGCCTTCGCTCCTCATGGTCCCAGCAGCTGCCTTCGCTCCTCATGGTCCCAGCAGCTGCCTTCGCTCCTCATGGTCCCAGCAGCTGCCTTCGCTCCTCATGGTTCCAGCAGCTGCCTTCGCTCCTCATGGTCCCAGCAGCTGCCTTCGCTCCTCATGGTCCCAGCAGCTGCCTTCGCTCCTCATGGTCCCAGCAGCTGCCTTCGCTCCTCATGGTCCCAGCAGCTGCCTTCGCTCCTCATGGTCCCAGTCGTCGCCTCAAGGGTCCCAGTAGCTGCCTTCGCTCCTCATGGTCCCAGTAGCTGCCTTCGCTCCTCATGGTCCCAGTAGTCGCCTTCGCTCCTCATGGTCCCAGTAGTAGCCTTCGCTCCTCATGGTCCCAGTAGTCGCCTTCGCTCCTCATGGTCCCAGTAGTCGCCTTCGCTCCTCATGGTCCCAGTAGCCGCCTTCGCTCCTCATGGTCCCAGCAGCTGCCTCAAGGGTCCCAGCAGCTGCCTCAAGGGTCCCAGCAGCTGCCTTCGCTCCTCATGGTCCCAGTAGCTGCCTTCGCTCCTCATGGTCCCAGTAGCTGCCTTCGCTCCTCATGGTCCCAGTAGTCGCCTTCGCTCCTCATGGTCCCAGTAGCTGCCTTCGCTCCTCATGATCCCAGTAGTCGCCTTCGCTCCTCATGGTCCCAGTAGCTGCCTCAAGGGACCCAGCAGCTGTCTTCGCTCCTCATGGTCCCAGTCGTCGCCTCAAGGGTCCCAGTAGCTGCCTTCGCTCCTCATGGTCCCAGTAGCTGCCTTCGCTCCTCATGGTCCCAGTAGTCGCCTTCGCTCCTCATGGTCCCAGCAGCTGCCTCAAGGGTCCCAGCAGCTGCCTTCGCTCCTCATGGTCCCAGTAGCTGCCTTCGTTCCTCATGGTCCCAGTAGCTGCCTTCGCTCCTCATGGTCCCAGTAGCTGCCTTCGCTCCTCAATGGTCCCAGTAGCTGCCTTCGCTCCTCAATGGTCCCAGTAGCTGCCTTCGCTCCTCAATGGTCCCAGTAGCTGCCTTCGCTCCTCAATGGTCCCTGTAGCTGCCTTCGCTCCTCAATGGTCCCAGTAGCTGCCTTCGCTCCTCAATGGTCCCAGTAGCTGCCTTCGCTCCTCAATGGTCCCAGTAGCTGCCTTCGCTCCTCAATGGTCCCAGTAGCTGCCTTCGCTCCTCAATGGTCCCAGTAGCTGCCTTCGCTCCTCAATGGTCCCAGTAGCTGCCTTAGCTCCTCAATGGTCCCAGTAGCTGCCTTCGCTCCTCAATGGTCCCAGTAGCTGCCTTCGCTCCTCAATGGTCCCAGTAGCTGCCTTCGCTCCTCAATGGTCCCAGTAGCTGCCTTCGCTCCTCAATGGTCCCAGTAGCTGCCTTCGCTCCTCAATGGTCCCAGTAGCTGCCTTCGCTCCTCAATGGTCCCAGTAGCTGCCTTCGCTCCTCATTGGTCCCAGTAGCTGCCTTCGCTCCTCAATGGTCCCAGTAGCTGCCTTCGCTCCTCAATGGTCCCAGTAGCTGCCTTCGCTCCTCAATGGTCCCAGTAGCTGCCTTCGCTCCTCAATGGTCCCAGTAGCTGCCTTCGCTCCTCATGGTCCCAGTAGTCGCCTTCGCTCCTCATGGTCCCAGTAGTCGCCTTCGCTCCTCATGGTCCCAGTAGTAGCCTTCGCTCCTCATGGTCCCAGTAGTCGCCTTCGCTCCTCATGGTCCCAGTAGTCGCCTTCGCTCCTCATGGTCCCAGTAGCCGCCTTCGCTCCTCATGGTCCCAGCAGCTGCCTCAAGGGTCCCAGCAGCTGCCTCAAGGGTCCCAGCAGCTGCCTTCGCTCCTCATGGTCCCAGTAGTCGCCTTCGCTCCTCATGGTCCCAGTAGCTGCCTTCGCTCCTCATGGTCCCAGTAGCCGCCTTCGCTCCTCATGGTCCCAGTAGCTGCCTTCGCTCCTCATGGTCCCAGTAGTCGCCTTCGCTCCTCATGGTCCCAGTAGCTGCCTTCGCTCCTCATGGTCCCAGTAGCTGCCTTCGCTCCTCATGATCCCAGTAGTCGCCTTCGCTCCTCATGGTCCCAGTAGCTGCCTCAAGGGTCCCAGCAGCTGTCTTCGCTCCTCATGGTCCCAGTCGTCGCCTCAAGGGTCCCAGTAGCTGCCTTCGCTCCTCATGGTCCCAGTAGCTGCCTTCGCTCCTCATGGTCGCAGTAGCTGCCTTCGCTCCTCATGGTCCCAGTAGCTGCCTTCGCTCCTCATGGTCCCAGTAGCTGCCTTCGCTCCTCATGGTCCCAGTAGCTGCCTTCGCTCCTCAATGGTCCCAGTAGCTGCCTTCGCTCCTCAATGGTCCCAGTAGCTGCCTTTGCTCCTCAATGGTCCCAGTAGCTGCCTTCGCTCCTCAATGGTCCCAGTAGCTGCCTTCGCTCCTCAATGGTCCCAGTAGCTGCCTTCGCTCCTCAATGGTCCCAGTAGCTGCCTTCGCTCCTCAATGGTCCCAGTAGCTGCCTTCGCTCCTCAATGGTCCCAGTAGCTGCCTTCGCTCCTCAATGGTCCCAGTAGCTGCCTTCGCTCCTCAATGGTCCCAGTAGCTGCCTTCGCTCCTCAATGGTCCCAGTAGCTGCCTTCGCTCCTCAATGGTCCCAGTAGCTGCCTTCGCTCCTCAATGGTCCCAGTAGCTGCCTTCGCTCCTCAATGGTCCCAGTAGCTGCCTTCGCTCCTCAATGGTCCCAGTAGCTGCCTTCGCTCCTCATTGGTCCCAGTAGCTGCCTTCGCTCCTCAATGGTCCCAGTAGCTGCCTTCGCTCCTCAATGGTCCCAGTAGCTGCCTTCGCTCCTCAATGGTCCCAGTAGCTGCCTTCGCTCCTCAATGGTCCCAGTAGCTGCCTTTTTTCCTCATGGTCCCAGTAGCTGCCTTTTTTTCCTCATGGTCCCAGTAGCTGCCTTTTTTCCTCATGGTCCCAGTAGCTGCCTTTTTTCCTCATGGTCCCAGTAGCTGCCTTTTTTCCTCATGGTCCCAGTAGCTGCCTTTTTTCCTCATGGTCCCAGTAGCTGCCTTTTTTCCTCATGGTCCCAGTAGCTGCCTTTTTTCCTCATGGTCCCAGTAGCTGCCTTTTTTCCTCATGGTCCCAGTAGCTGCCTTTTTTCCTCATGGTCCCAGTAGCTGCCTTTTTTCCTCATGGTCCCAGTAGCTGCCTTTTTTCCTCATGGTCCCAGTAGCTGCCTTTTTTCCTCATGGTGCCAGTAGCTGCCTTTTTTTCTCATGGTCCCAGTAGCTGCCTTTTTTCCTCATGGTCCCAGTAGCTGCCTTTTTTCCTCATGGTCCCAGTAGCTGCCTTTTTTCCTCATGGTCCCAGTAGCTGCCTTTTTTCCTCATGGTCCCAGTAGCTGCCTTCGCTCCTCAATGGTCCCAGTAGCTGCCTTCGCTCCTCAATGGTCCCAGTAGCTGCCTTCGCTCCTCAATGGTCCCAGTAGCTGCCTTCGCTCCTCAATGGTCCCAGTAGCTGCCTTCGCTCCTCAATGGTCCCAGTAGCTGCCTTTGCTCCTCAATGGTCCCAGTAGCTGCCTTCGCTCCTCATGGTCCCAGTAGCTGCCTTCGCTCCTCATGGTCCCAGTAGCTGCCTTCGCTCCTCATGGTCCCAGTAGCTGCCTTCGCTCCTCATGGTCCCAGTAGCTGCCTTCGCTCCTCATGGTCCCAGTAGCTGCCTTCGCTCCTCATGGTCCCAGTAGCTGCCTTCGCTCCTCATGGTCCCAGTAGCTGCCTTCGCTCCTCATGGTCCCAGTAGCTGCCTTTGCGACTCCCGGGTCTCAGTATCCGCCTCGCGACTCCCGGGTCTCAGTATCCGCCTCGCGACTCACGGATTTCAGTATCTGCCTCGCGACTCACGGATCTCAGTAGCCGCCTCGCCCCTAACGGGTCTCCAGTAGCCGCATCACTGGTCCCAGTAGCCGCCTTGCGCCTCACGGGTCCCAGTAGCCGCCTCGCGCCTCACGGGTCCCAGCAGCCGCCTCGCGCCTCACGGATCTCCAGTAGCTGCCTCACGGGTCCCAGTAGCCGCCTCGCGCCTCACGGGTCCCAGTAGCCGCTTCGCGCCTCAGGCTCCCAGCAGCCGCCTCGCGCCTCACTGGTCCCAGCAGCAACCTCGCGCCTCACTGGTCCCAGCAGCCGCCTCGCGTCTCACTTGTCCCAGCAGCCGCCTCGCACCTCACTGGTCCCAGCAGCCGCCTCGCGCCTCACTGGTCCCAGCAGCCGCCTCGCGCCTCACTGGTCCCAGCATCCGCCTCGCGCCTCACTGGTCCCAGCATCCGCCTCGCGCCTCACTGGTCCCAGCAGCTGCCTTCGCTCCTCTCGGTGCCAGCAGCTGCCTTCGCTCCTCTCGGTGCCAGCAGCCGCCTTCGCTCCTCTCGGTGCCAGCAGCCGCCTCCGCTCCTCTCGGTGCCAGCAGCCGCCTCCGCTCCTCTCGGTGCCAGCAGCCGCCTCCGCTCCTCTCGGTGCCAGCAGCCGCCTCCGCTCCTCTCGGTGCCAGCAGCCGCCTCCGCTCCTCTCGGGTCCCAGCAGCCGCCTCCGCTCCTCTCGGGTCCCAGCAGCAGCCGCCTCCGCTCCTCTCGGGTCCCAGCAGCCGCCGCCTCCGCTCCTCTCGGGTCCCAGCAGCCGCCGCCTCCGCTCCTCTCGGGTCCCAGCAGCCGCCGCCTCCGCTCCTCTCGGGTCCCAGCAGCCGCCGCCTCCGCTCCTCTCGGGTCCCAGCAGCCGCCGCCTCCGCTCCTCTCGGGTCCCAGCAGCCGCCGCCTCCGGCCTATGTTTCGGTGCATCCCAAAATGAAATATTTACAAAAGTGTGTGTGGATATATCTATATAAATCAGATATCCTAAAGAATAAAATGGCAGTTGTTGCATTATTTTGTGATCAATTCATGTTTTTTTATTTAATTTTTTTCATACAGCCATAAAAGACCATCCAGAAAAGCATACTGTAATAGAGAAATAGAGTGCTACCCCGAACCACTCCGATTTCTGGGCCCCTAAAATGAATAGCAATGTCAAATTCTTCCAATACCAGCAA
The DNA here is from genome assembly GCF_037356315.1 of Lithobates pipiens. Lineage (NCBI taxonomy): Eukaryota > Metazoa > Chordata > Amphibia > Anura > Ranidae > Lithobates > Lithobates pipiens. The sequence continues at coordinate 1,411,432 of NW_027507889.1, read as the reverse complement.
GATTGTAGTCTGTGGTTTACTAATCCCAATCGTTGCAATATTTTGTCACGCTGTCTTTGGGCAGCAGTCTTTCAAATGTTCCCAAAAATTACTTCAACTAATTAAAAAAATAAACTAAAGTTGGCACTTTTTTTTTTTGTACAAAGTAAAATGTTGCGCCGAGTATCGTGATCTTTATTCGAAGCAAACTATTTAAATTTAATTTTATCCAGAATCGTGCTTAACTATATTATGCTTTAAAAGTTAAGACTATTTTTCACATTTTGTTCTTTATTCATTAAAGGTATTTACACTGTTTAACCAGTTGCCGACCGCCGCACGCCGCACGCCGATGTACGTCGGTAGAATGGCACGGGCAGGCATAAGGACATACATGTACGTCCCTTGCCTCCCGTGGGTCGGGGGCCCGATCGGGCCCCCGCCCGGTGCCTGCGGCGGTCGGTTTTCGTCCGGGAGCGATCCGGGACGAGGGGGCGGCCATTCATTCATGGCCACCCCCTCGCGATCGCTCCCGACGAATAGAAATCCCCGGTGACATCACTTCCTCTCCTGTAATGTAAACACAGGAGAGGAAGTGATGTATTCTCTCCTCCGTGTCGGTATTTTTCGTTCCGACACGGAGGAGAGCGGATCGGTGAGTTGCACCAACACTCTACACACACAGTAGAACATGCCAGGCACACTCACACCCCCCCTTTACCCCCCGATCACCCCCCCAATTACCCCTGCCCCCCAGTCACAGTGACACCAATGTCATTTTTTTTTTTTTTTTTGCATTGGTGTCATTTGTGACTGTAATAACTGTTAGGGCAGTTAGAGTTAGCCCCCTTTAGTTCTAATGTACCCCCCTAACCCCCCCAATAAAGGTTTAACCCCGTGATCACCCCCCGTCGCCAGTGTCACTAAGGCTGGGTTCACATTGCAGCGGTTTATGAGAACGAATGTGATTCGCACCGCACTGCAGTGCAAATCACATCCGATCTCTGTGCGATTCGAGTTCAGCCATTCGCCGCACCCGCCGCACCTGCCGCACCCGCCGCAAATTCGCACGGGACCCTTTTTTTGGCCCGCAGCAGAATCGGATCGCATGGGTGTTCACACCATGCGATCCGAGTTTGCAGATCGCACTGCGATATGCGAACTGATCTGGGGGTGTCAGTAACATTTCACTGACACTCCCAGCAGTTCGCATAGGGCAGTGTGAACTGCCGCCGGGAGGCATGCGATGCGGGAACCCGCCGCGCATTCGTGGCGTTCCCGCATCGCTCCAGTGTGAACCCAGCCTAATAAGCGATCGTTTTTCTGATCGCTGTATTAGTGTCACAGGTGACGCTAGTTAGGCAGGTAGGTATTTAGGTTCGCTGCAGCTTTTTATAGCGCCAGGGACCCCCATATACTACCGCATAAAGCCCCCTAATTGCCCCCTAGTTAACCCTTTCACCAGTGATCACCATATAACTGTTACAGGTGACGCTGGTTGGTTAGTTATTTTTTTATAGTTTCAGGGCACCCGCCATTTATTACCTAGTCTCACTAGTGTACCCCTAAATTTAGGGGTGTCTACTTTCCAAAATGGGGTCATTTGGGGGGGGTTTGTGCCATCTTGGCATTTTATGGCCTTCAAAACTGTAACGCCCTTAGAAAGCCTGAAGGCGGTGCTTGGTTTTCGGGGCCCCGTACGCGGCTAGGCTCCCAAAAAGTCCCACATATGTGGTATCCCCGTACTCAGGAGAAGCAGCAGAATTTATTTTGGGGTGTCATTTCACATATGCCCATGGCATGCGTGAGCAATATATCATTTAGTGACAACTTTGTGAAAAAAAAAAAAAAAAAAAGTTTGTAATTTTCCCGCAACTTGTGGCAAAATATAAAATATTTCATGGACTCAACATGCCTCTCAGCAAATAGCTTGGGGTGTCTACTTTCTAAAATGGGGTCATTTGTGGGGGTTTTGTGCCATCTTGGCATTTTATGGCCTTCAAAACTGTAATAGGTAGTGAGAAGTGAACTCAAAAATTTACGCCCTTAGAAAGCCTGAAGGCGGTGCTTGGTTTTCGGGGCCCCGTACGCGGCTAGGCTCCCAAAAAGTCCCACATATGTGGTATCCCCGTACTCAGGAGAAGCAGCAGAATTTATTTTGGGGTGTCATTTCACATATGCCCATGGCATGCATGAGCAATATATCATTTAGTGACAACTTTGTTAAAAAAAAAAAAAAAAAGTTTGTAATTTTCCCGCAACTTGTGGCAAAATATAAAATATTCCATGAACTCAACATGCCTCTCAGCAAATAGCTTGGGGTGTCTACTTTCTAAAATGGGGTCATTTGTGGGGGTTTTGTGCCATCTTGGCATTTTATGGCCTTCAAAACTGTAATAGGTAGTGAGAAGTGAACTCAAAAATTTACGCCCTTAGAAAGCCTGAAGGCGGTGCTTGGTTTTCGGTGCCCCGTACGCGGCTAGGCTCCCAAAAAGTCCCACATATGTGGTATCCCCATACTCAGGAGAAGCAGCAGAATTTATTTTGGGGTGTCATTTCACATACGCCCATAGCATGTGTGAGCAATATATCATTTAGTGATAACTTTGTGTAAAAAAAAAAAAAAAAATTTTTTTTTTGTCATTATTCAATCGCTTGAGGCAAAAAAATAAAATATTCAATGGGCTCAACATGCCTCTTATCAATTTCCTTAGGGGGTCTACTTTCCAAAATGGGGTCATTTGGGGGGGTTTTGTACTGCCCTGCCATTTTAGCACCTCAAGAAATGAGATAGGCAGTCGTAAACTAAAAGCTGCGTAAATTCCAGAAAACGTACCTTAGTTTGTAGATGTGACAACTTTTGCGCAAACCAATAAATATACAATTATTGACTTTTTTTTTACCAAAGACATGTGGCTGAATACATTTTGGCCTAAATGTATGACTAAAATTGAGTTTATTGGATTTTTCTAATAACAAAAAGTAGAAAATATCATTTTTTTTCAAAATTTGCGGTCTTTTTACGTTTATATCGCAAAAAATAAAAATCGCAGAGGCAATCAAATACCATCAAAAGAAAGCTCTATTTGTGGGAAGAAAAGGACGCAAATTTTGTTTGGGTACAACATTGCATGACCGCGCAATTACCAGTTAAAGCAGCGCAGTGCCAAAGTGTAAAAAGACCTCTGGTCATTTACCAGCAAAATGGTCCGGTCTGAAAGTGGTTAAGTACAGTGAGATCATGAGGTTTTGAGCTGATTGTTGCAGTATGTCAATTTTGTTTTGCACTACTTTTTATGTTCATAATATAGTTGGGCTACATACAGTTCATAAAGCATACACAATGGACGAATCTTTTATTGAAGGTAATATATTTGGATGAATTTGGAACAAGCAAACTATTCATAATTCAATAAAAGCTGTTGAACTGCATAAAATGGGGGTGTTTGGAAAGACATAGTAATTTTAAGTAAGCTGGGCATGCTGAGAATGCGCACTGTGTAATGGTTGATCAACTAAGGGACAAGGTAGACGCAGCAGAGACTGAGTATGATTAACACGTTGCGCATCATGCCTTCAATAAAGACAACTTGGTGTTTTTTTGTTAAAAAGAATAAGATTGGAGCAGAAAAAAGTGACCAGTCTTACATTTGTGTGCCCTTTATAGCCAGAATGGCAAATTTCTTGTTCAAGAGATAGTTTGTAAGGTTACACTTCCTGTTGTACAGCACTTTGTTCACTGCAGAATTCCAATACACTCCTTGAAACACCCACCATAACTTTAGGACCCACCCACATCAACTCTCAGAACTGCTAAGCTACTCCCTAAGCCTGCCCTGAAACTACAGAGGCTCAAAGCATGAATGGGACATGTAGTATCAGGACTGGTAAAGGAAGGAAATAGGAAGTCAGAACCTGGAAATTCAGCCAGGAGCAGGAGGGACATCAGGCACAGAAACCTGTTACAGCTAAAGGAGGTAAGATGCAGATAAATTGACTGAGGTTTTGACTCATTTTTATGCACAATGCTTCTGTTTTGTGGGAGGAAAAGATGTTCTACATAAGCCACAGACCATTTTGCTGGCCAAAGACCACTTTTTGCAATTGGGTACTGCGTCGCATTAACTTGCAATTGCACATTTGTGCGACTTGGCTCCCAAATTGACTTTTTTTTGACAATTTTTCTTTTTTCTCCCCACAAATAGAACTTTCTTTTCGTGGTGTTCAGTCCTGCGGTTTTTATTTTTTGCACTATAAACAAAAAAGAGCGACAATTTTGAAAACGCATTTTCTACTTTTTGCTATATCCCCCAAAAATGTGTAAACATTTTTTTTTCCCTCCAGTTTAGGCCGATGCGTAGTGTTCTACATAATTTTGGTAAAATTCGCAGTAAGCGATTGGTTTGTGCAAAAATTTGTGTTTACAAAAAGGATAGCTTTCTGGCTTTTTTTAAAAAGATAAAGGAGTGATGCGCGGTACTATGACAGGAAATTGGCCTAGGAGGCTAAAATTCTATAGGCACTAAGATTGTGAGTGATATATATATTCCCGTATAAAGTAAGAGAAGGTATATAAAAAGTTGTGCGTATTTTATGAGGGGGTGGTTGAAGACTCTCACCACTATAGCATAATGATGTTCAGAGTAAGAGACAAATGTAATAAATTAGCATAAAAAAAGGAAAGAATCACAATACTTAGAACTAGTGATCCCTAATGCGATTTGTTAAAACTGACAGAATCGCATAAAGTGCCTCTTTCTGGCTTTTTTTTTTTTTTTTTACTAGTAATGGATCAGCGATTTTTATTGTGACTGCGACATTATGGCGGACCCATTTTACATTTTTGACAGATTTGGGACCATTGTCATTTATACAGCAATCATTGCTATAAAAATGCACTGATTCCTGTGTAAATTACACTGGCAGTGTAGGTGTTAAGTGTGTCCCAGGGGTGTGTTGCTATCTGTGGGTGGCGTGGCTGTGTTTTACGCATAACTGATCTCTGCTCCAATCACAGGGAGCAGAGATCAGTGTCACTGTTGCTAGGCAGAAAAAGGAGATGCTTGTTTACTTTAGCATCTCCTGTGAGACGATCGTGGTTATCCCTGCAGTGATCGAATCTGCGGAACCCGCGATTGGACTCGAGGTTACATAGTTACATAGTTAGGTTGAAAAAAGACACAAGTCCATCCAGTTCAACCAAAAAAAAAATATATATATATATACACATACATACATACATACATATATACATATACCAGCCCATATACCCAATTCTATACCCACAGTTGATCCAGAGGAAGGCAAAAAAAACCCAGCAGAGCATGATCCAATTTGCTAAAGCAGGGGAAAAAATTCCTTCCTGATCCCCCGAGAGGCAATCGGATTTTCCCCGGATCAACTTTACCTATAAATTTATATTACCTACACTTAGGAAATAATCCAGGCCTTTCTTAAAGCAATCCACTGAGCTGGCCATAACCACCTCTGCAGGGAGTCTATTCCACATTTTTACAGCTCTTACCGTGAAGAAACCTTTCCGTATTTGGAGATGAAATCTCTTCTCCTCTAGACGTAAAGAGTGCCCCCTTGTCCTCTTTGTTGACTTTAAAGTGAATAACTCGACACCAAGTTCCCTATATGGACCCCTTATATATTTGTACATGTTGATCAAATCCCCCCCCCCTTAATCTCCTCTTATCAAGAGTGAATAAATTCAGTTCCTCTAATCTTGCCTCATAGCTGAGTTGCTCCATGCCTCTTATCAGTTTGGTTGCCCTTCTCTGCACTTTCTCCAGTTCCCTGATATCCTTTTTGAGAACTGGTGCCCAAAACTGAACGGCATATTCCAGATGAGGTCTTACTAATGATTTGAACAGGGGCAAAATGATCTCTCTCTCTCTGGAGTACATACCTCTCTTAATACAGGAAAGGACTTTGCTCGCTTTGGAAACCGCAGCTTTGCATTGCATGCTATTATTGAGCTTATGATCTACCAAAACCCCCAGATCCTTCTCCACTATGGATTCCCCCAGTTGTACTCCCCCTAGCGTGTATGATGCATGCATATTCTTAGCCCCCAAGTGCATAACCTTACATTTCTCAACATTAAACCTCATCTGCCACATAGTCGCCCAATTAGACAGAGCATTGAGGTCTGCTTGTAAATTGGCGACATCCTGTAAGGACATTATTGCACCGCATAGCTTGGTGTCATCTGCAAAGACGGAAATGTTACTCTTGATCCCAGACCCAATATCATTTATAAAGATATTAAAAAGTAAGGGTCCCAGCACTGAACCTTGGGGTACACCACTCATAACCTTAGACCATTCAGAGTAAGAATCATTAACCACTACTCTCTGAATTCTGTCTTTTAGCCAGTTTTCTATCCCGACAAGGTGGCATGGTGGCAAATTTAAAGGGATGTACCTGCACTTCTATTTGTCTATCTGTGCCATTCTGCTGACTTATATCGGCGTGCATTGGTCGGGAAGTGGTTAAAGTAATAGTAAAGCCTTGTGGTCTTCCCCTGCTCTGCAAAACCATTACACAGAGCAGCCCTAATCTTCCTCTTGTGCCCAATGCTGGTGCTCCTAGGCCCCTCCCTCCTGCTGGGTCCCCTCACAGCAAGCAGCTTGCTTTGTGGGGCTCCCAAACAGGCGCTCCGTTTTTGTTGCTGTGTCTATTCACACATGGAGGCTTGGCTCGCTGGCTGTGATTGACAGCAGTGGGGGCCAGTGGCTCCCACTGCTGGCAAAAACCAGTCGGGAGTGAGGAGTCCCCAGAGAATCAAGGATCTCATGGACATCACTGTATTGCAAGGGTGCTCGGGTAAGAATTAATGGGGGCTGCTGCACACAGTTTTTACGTTCATGCATAGCCACTTTTGCGATACTAAAGTCCTTCTATTTAAAATGGAGAGGTGCTAAACGTCTTATACTTTCCTGCTCTGTGGTTGGCTCCTTACATTGTTCTGTGATCAGCAGTTTCCAAAGGATTACCAATTGTCTGCTGCATTCCTGGGGGCACGCAGTGGGCCATGTTCTGGGTTGTCAATGGAATCCATCCAACCGTGCAAAAGCCCACGAGACAGGGCACAACTTCTAGTCGACTTGGTGCCTGAGATTTGTCGAACCCTGTACTAGCAGATTAGATACTGTCAAATTGAAACGCAGTAGGACATGTAATTATTGAAAAGTAGATTGTAGGTCAATGATTGTAAAGGCATTTCTTTTAAATTTAAAATAAGAGGATATGTTTGCCTGCTCTGTTCAATGATATTGCACAGAGGGGGCCCCTTACCTGGAGATCCTTGCTGGTGCTGTCCACTCCTCCTTTCCTCAAAAAGCCATGTGCTGAAAGGGCATCTGTGTGGGTGTGCCCTCAGTCTAGGCTTTGTGCATCCCTAGTCTCGCACATTGGGGCTTGGCCACACCTCCCGCTCCCTTTTCACAGGATTTGACTGACAGCAGCAGGAGCCTAGAGCTGATTTTTAAGAACTGCAGCATAAAGCCAAACTCTGGTTGAGGAAACAATGTATATATACAATGGATGGTGGTATGGGTTATAGTATATAGTGCGAGATTAGAGTCCATACAAATGTCCTTTGAGCTGTTAAGCTCTGTGTGAGGAAACAGTCTATACAGACAGGGCAGCCTTGCAGGGGAAGCCGAAGCAAACTCCAAACATGTAGAGAAATCAAACAGGCACCTCTTCGTTAAGACTGTGTAGTTTTAATAGACAAAATGCGTTAAAAACACTCATTGAGGTTTCATTACTAAAATGGCGACGTGTTCCTGAGCATGTGCACTAGGGGGGTGTCTGTAGTGCATGCTCCTTTCTCAAGCTTTGCACTTCCCTGTAATCAACCAGCTGCTCTCCAAGCCTCTCTTTGGACTCTGCACACATGCTGGAAGATTCCTGCTGGTCAGGATGCCGGCTATGAGAAGGATTCACAGGACATCACCCCCTCTGCTGGAAGCTGTGACGGAGATTGGTCTAACTGGACTATCCTGTGCCTGAGTAATGAAACCTAAATGTGAATGTTAATGCACTTTGTCTATTCTGTTCCCATCACTTTAACCAGTTGCCGACCGCCGCACGCCGATGTACGTCGGCAGAATGGCACGGGCAGGCATAAGGGCTTACATGTACGTCCCTTGCCTCCCGCGGGTCGGGGGCCCGATCGGGCCCCCGCCCGGTGCCTGCGGCGGTCGATTTTCGTCCGGGAGCGATCCGGGACGAGGGGGCGGCCATTCATTTATGGCCACCCCCTCGCGATCGCTCCCGACGAATAGAAATACCCCGTGACATCACTTCCTCTCCTGTAATGTAAACACGGGAGAGGAAGTGATGTATTCTCTCCTCCGTGTCGGTATTTTTCGTTCCGACACGGAGGAGAGCGGATCGGTGAGTTGCACCAACACTCTACACACACACAGTAGAACATGCCAGGCACACTCACACCCCCCCTTTACCCCCCGATCACCCCCCCAATTACCCCTGCCCCCCAGTCACAGTGACACCAATGTCATTTTTTTTTTTTTTTTTTTTTTTTTTTTTTTTGCATTGGTGTCATTTGTGACTGTAATAACTGTTAGGGCAGTTAGAGTTAGCCCCCTTTAGTTCTAATGTACCCCCCTAACCCCCCCAATAAAGGTTTAACCCCGTGATCACCCCCCGTCGCCAGTGTCACTAAGGCTGGGTTCACATTGCAGCGGTTTATGAGAACGAATGTGATTCGCACCGCACTGCAGTGCAAATCACATCCGATCTCTGTGCGATTCGAGTTCAGCCATTCGCCGCACCCGCCGCACCCGCCGCAAATTCGCACGGGACCCTTTTTTTGGCCCGCAGCAGAATCGGATCGCATGGGTGTTCACACCATGCGATCCGAGTTTGCAGATCGCACTGCGATATGCGAACTGATCTGGGGGTGTCAGTAACATTTCACTGACACTCCCAGCAGTTCGCATAGGGCAGTGTGAACTGCCGCCGGGAGGCATGCGGGAACCCGCCGCGGATTCGCGGCGTTTCCGCATCGCTCCAGTGTGAACCCAGCCTAATAAGCGATCATTTTTCTGATCGCCGTATTAGTGTCACAGGTGACGCTAGTTAGGCGGGTAGGTATTTAGGTTCGCCGCAGCTTTTTATAGCGCCAGGGACCCCCATATACTACCGCATAAAGCCCCCTGATTGCCCCCTAGTTAACCCTTTCACCAGTGATCACCATATAACTGTTACAGGTGACGCTGGTTGGTTAGTTATTTTTTTATAGTTTCAGGGCACCCGTCATTTATTACCTAATAAAGGTTTAACCCCCTGATCACCCGGCGGGTGTCATTTGTGACTAATAACTGTTAGGGCAGTTAGGGTTAGCCCCCTTTAGTTCTAAGGTACCCCCCTAACCCCCCCAATAAAGGTTTAACCCCGTGATCACCCCCCGTCGCCAGTGTCACTAAGGCTGGGTTCACATTGCAGCGGTTTATGAGAATGGATGTGATTCGCACTGCAGTGCAAATCACATCCGATCTCTGTGCGATTCGAGTTCAGCCATTCGCCACACCCGCCGCAAATTCGCACGGGACCCTTTTTTTGGCCCGCAGCAGAATCGGATCGCATGGGTGTTCACACCATGCGATCCGAGTTTGCAGATCGCACTGCGATATGCGAACTGATCTGGGGGTGTCAGTAACATTTCACTGACACTCCCAGCAGTTCGCATAGGGCAGTGTGAACTGCCGCCGGGAGGCATGCGATGCGGGAACCCGCCGCGCATTCGTGGCGTTCCCGCATCGCTCCAGTGTGAACCCAGCCTAATAAGCGATCGTTTTTCTGATCGCTGTATTAGTGTCACAGGTGACGCTAGTTAGGCAGGTAGGTATTTAGGTTCGCCGCAGCTTTTTATAGCGCCAGGGACCCCCATATACTACCGCATAAAGCCCCCTGATTGCCCCCTAGTTAACCCTTTCACCAGTGATCACCATATAACTGTTACAGGTGACGCTGGTTGGTTAGTTATTTTTTTATAGTTTCAGGGCACCCGCCATTTATTACCTAGTCTCACTAGTGTACCCCTAAATTTAGGGCTGTCTACTTTCCAAAATGGGGTCATTTGGGGGGGGTTTGTGCCATCTTGGCATTTTATGGCCTTCAAAACTGTAACGCCCTTAGAAAGCCTGAAGGCGGTGCTTGGTTTTCGGGGCCCCGTACGCGGCTAGGCTCCCAAAAAGTCCCACATATGTGATATCCCCGTACTCAGGAGAAGCAGCAGAATTTATTTTGGGGTGTCATTTCACATACGCCCATAGCATGTGTGAGCAATATATCATTTAGTGACAACTTTGTGTCATTATTCAATCGCTTGAGGCAAAAAAATAAAATATTCAATGGGCTCAACATGCCTCTTATCAATTTCCTTAGGGGGTCTACTTTCCAAAATGGGGTCATTTGGGGGGGTTTTGTACTGCCCTGCCATTTTAGCACCTCAAGAAATGAGATAGGCAGTCGTAAACTAAAAGCTGCGTAAATTCCAGAAAACGTACCTTAGTTTGTAGATGTGACAACTTTTGCGCAAACCAATAAATATACAATTATTGACTTTTTTTTTTTTACCAAAGACATGTGGCTGAATACATTTTGGCCTAAATGTATGACTAAAATTGAGTTTATTGGATTTTTCTAATAACAAAAAGTAGAAAATATCATTTTTTTTCAAAATTTGCGGTCTTTTTACGTTTATATCGCAAAAAATAAAAATCGCAGAGGCAATCAAATACCATCAAAAGAAAGCTCTATTTGTGGGAAGAAAAGGACGAAAATTTTGTTTGGGTACAACATTGCATGACCGCGCAATTACCAGTTAAAGCAGCGCAGTGCCAAAGTGTAAAAAGACCTCTGGTCATTTACCAGCAAAATGGTCCGGTCTGAAAGTGGTTAAGGTAAGTAGCGCACTTACCACACACAGAATCTCACAGGGGTATAACTTGCTCATAGGAATCTATTCTGCAGAGAGGCTGCTGCTCAGGTCACATCTGTCCATTTACCCTTTTGCCTGTTAACCACATGAACTTCCAGGAGAAACGCTGCTCCACTACTGGATGGACCACTGCCACTCCAAACAGCCAACCAGTCTCTCAAATACCATACAAATTGAGAAGATGACTTGGTGCAATATATAGGGACTTGATTATAAAAGCAGAACCAAAAGGCCAGCCAAATACTTGCATGCCTGCCACTGCTCACCAGGACACAGCAGCAAGCATTTGTGTGATGATGGGATGAAATGCGTAGAGTGGGGTGGAGTATACAGATGTCAGATGCGCGCTGCTGTCTCCTGGGGAACAGTGGTGTACATGTAGGTATATTTGGCTTGCCTTTTGAGTGGTCTTGTTTTTTGTTCTGTTTTTATATTCAAGCCCTTATATAATGCATTGCACTATCTGAGCCTTTTTCTAAATTTGCATGGTCTTTTGAGTGCTCTTGTTTTGGTCTTGTATACATGTGCAGTCACTTTTATTATGGTAAATTATTCATACTAATTGAAGTTGCTTTATTGTTCACACAGTATAATGCATGGATATAAGCCTTGGCATTTATTTTCTCAAACTGACTTAGGCTGGGCATAGATCGGTTGTTTTTATGAAGTAATGGATTTTTTTATCCACACAAGTGGTGTGTATAGAGGAATCCTCCCTTCTGGGCTATTGTATTCTGCCAGTAGGAGGACTGCACTATCAAAATACACTAGTCAGCACTGCAGCCCGCTGATTGAGTAGTGTTTTCAATAATCCTGTTCAGCTAAAGTCGATCCCTAGGTTGGCTGTAAGTGAACGACCATAAATTGTAATTCAGAAGGTTCCTGCAGTTACCTGAATTTTTGATCGGTCTATAGCAGTGATGGCAAACCTTGGCACCCCAGATGTTTTGGAATGAAATTTCCCATGATGCTCATGCACTCTGCAGTGTAGCTGAGCATCATGGGAAATGTAGTTCCAAAACATCTGGGGTGCCAAGGTTCGCCATCACTGGTCTATAGTCATACTATCTGGTTTGCTCTGCTGTTAAATCAATCTGATAAGTCCATATGTAGCTTTGGATTTTTAAAGTCCTTTTCTTAAAGGGCTTGATGTGTTTTTTTTTTTTTTTTTTTTTTTGTATAAATTGGTCAGTGTCTGTTTCACAAGGTTGTTTGCTTGTAAGCTGAATCTTGTTTGGTATAATGTATTTGGCAACAGTCTCTGCATTTCACTAGGATGACAAAGCTGCTTATGCAGAAATGCACTTGGTCAGTGTTGTCACCTTAAGGCCCCTTTCACACTGACGTCCCGTTCAGGCCCGCCTGTCAGTTTTTCCATAGAACGTCTGATGTCAGCGGTGACACGTCCGCTGACATCCGACCCGCTCCGATCCGAAAGTGTAACAGAGGAAAAAGCTATTTTTCCATCCGCCATCGGATCGGGTGACGACGGGCACTGCGGCCCTTCGTCATCCGATCTCCCATAGGGGAGAGCGGCGCTGTGACAGGTCTGTCCCTGCGCAGTGTGCAGAGACGGACCTGTCATCTCCCTGCTCAGCGGGGATCGACTGAGTGATCCCCGCTGAGCAAACGGATATCCACGGGGCGGATCAGAACTGATCCGCCCTGTGTGAAAGGACCCTTAGGATAGGAAGTTAAAGGGGTGTTCCGGCCAATATTTAAAAAAAAAGTCATCAGCTACAGACACTGTAGCTGCTGACTTTTATTAAGGACAGTTGCCTGTCCAGCGATCCCGCGATGTCGGCCACCCCGAGGCCGATCTGTCCATTGGATTAGCTGCCGGCTCCTCCATCTTAAAGGGAAACAGGCAGTGGATTCTTGCAGCTTCACTGCCAGTTTCCTACTGCGCATGCGCGAGTCGCGCGGCGCTTTGGGAATGGCCCCGTTTTCTGTGACGCATGTCCCAGAAGGCAACGAGGCCACTCACCGAAGAGGACGAAGCACTGCGGAATATGAAGAGGCAGATTAGAAAGACTGCCTAGTAACAGCAGTTTCAAGTGAAAATTTTCAGTTTGAATGGGGTGTAGGTGGCTTTACTCGTGTATGCACTCTCACTTGTGTATATTGGCTTATGTGTACTGATATCTACAAATTTTAGTCAGGAATTATTTTGGGGAATTTGTCCTGAACCCGTGGTGCACTAAGTGCAAGTACCCCTTCGTACAGTATCCAGCTGCTCTGTAGTTCAGCCGGTCATAGATTTCAGTTGGCTAGCACCAGGGCTGGAGGTGCCTGAAAGGGGTGGGATGCTATGCGGCTGACTCGAGATGCCCATGTGCAAGTAGTTTTGGAGTTTGAACTTCCTTTTCTAAAAGGGGTGTGTGTGTATGTACAGTGCTTTGCGAAAGTTTTCGGTCCCCTTGAACTTTTCAACCTTTTGCCACATTTCAGGCTCCAAACATAAAGATATAAAATTTTTATTTTTTGTGAAGAATCACCAATATGTGGGACACAATTGTGAAGTGGAACGAAATCTATATTGAATTTTTGAAACTTTTTCAACCAATAAAAAAATGAAAAGTGGGGCGTGCAAAATTATTCGGCCCCCTTGCGTTAATACTTTGTAGAGCCACCTTTTGCAGCGATTAGCTGCAAGTCGCTTGGGGTATGTCTCTATCAGTTTTGCACATCGAGAGACTGAAATTCTTGCCCATTCTAACTTGCAAAACAGCTCGAGCTCAGTGAGGTTGGATGGAGAGCGTTTGTGAACAGCAGTTTTCAGCTCTTTCCACAGATTCTCGATTGGTTTCAGGTCTGGACTTTGACTTGGCCATTCTAACACCTGGATACGTTTATTTGTGAACCATTCCTTTGTAGATTTTGCTGTATGTTTGGGATCATTGTCTTGTTGGAAGATAAATCTCCGTCCCAGTTTCAGGTCTTTTGCAGATTCCAACAGGTTTTCATCCAGAATGGTCCTGTATTTGGCTGCATCCATCTTCCCCTCAATTTTAACCATCTTCCCTGTCCCTGCTGAAGAAAAGCAGGCCCAAACCATGGTGCTGCCACCACCATGTTTGACAGTGGGGATGGTGTGTTGAGGGTGATGAGCTGTGTTGCTTTTACGCCAAACATATAGTTTTGCATTGTGGGCAAAAAGTTCGATTTTGGTTTCATCTGACCAGAGCACCTTCTTCCACATGTTTGGTGTGTCTCCCAGGTGCCTTGTGGCAAACTTTAGACTAGAGTTTTTATGGATATCTTTGAGAAATGGCTTTCTTCTTGCCACTCTTCCATAAAGGCCAGATTTGTGCAGTGTACGACTGATTGTTGTCCTATGGACAGACTCTCCCACCTCAGCTGTAGTTCTCTGCAGTTCATCCAGAGTGATCATGGGCCTCTTGGCTGCATCTCTAATCAGTCTTCTCCTCGTCTGAGCTGAAAGTTTAGAGGGACAGCCAGGTCTTGGTAGATTTGCAGTGGTCTGATACTCCCATTTTAAAATGATCGCTTGCACAGTGCTCCTTGGGATGTTTAAAGCTTGGGAAATCTTTTTGTATCCAAATACGGCTTTAAAGAGGAAGTAAACCCTGATGGGTTTACTTCCTCTTTCATTCCCTGCAAAGGCAAAGCATAATGGACTACTATGCATCGCATAGTAGCCCATTATGTGTCACTTACCTGACACAGGAGCCAGCGAAGTCGCCGCTGTCCCCTGTAGTCCGTCGCATCCATTTTGCTGGTGGCGTCTCGCAGCTCCGCCGCTGTCATTCGGCGAGGTCACTCCCGCGCATGCGCACGGGAGTCGACGCGCGCGGCAGCTCCATTCTTGGAAATGCCGCGCTCAGTGCACCTGCGCACCGCTGTCTATGGCGCATGCGCCGTAGACAGCGGTGCCCGTTTTCGGAGATATTGCTTGGACCTACAGGTAAGCCTTAATCTAGCTTGCCTGTAGGTCAAAGTGGTTTGTAAGGGTTTACAACCACTTTAAATTTCTCCACCAGTATTACGGACCTGCCTGGCGTGTTCCTTGGTCTTCATGATGCTCTCTGCGCTTTCAACAGAACCCTGAGACTATCACAGAGCAGGTGCATTTATACAGAGACTTGATTACACACAGGTGGGTTCTATTTATCACCATCAGTAATTTAGGACAACATTGGATCATTCAGAGATCCTCGCTGAACTTCTGGAGTGAGTTTGCTGCACTGAAAGTAAAGGGGCCGAATAATTTTGCACGCACCGCTTTTCAGTTTTTTTATTTGCTAAAAAAAAAGTTTAAATTATCCAATAGATTTCGTTCCACTTCACAATTTGTGTCCCACTTGTTGGTGATTTTTTCACAAAAATTTAAATTTTATATCTGTTTGAAGCCTGAAATGTGGCAAAAGGTTGAAAAGTTCAAGGGGGCCGAATACTTTTGCAAGGTTATGTGTGTGTGTATATATGTATGTGTGTGTGTGTATATATGTATGTATATATGTGTGTGTGTGTGTATATATATATATATATATATATATATTAGTGTCTTCTTGTAAGCTAAAGCCTGCTTGATATGTTAAATACTCTAACCTTTTTTTTTTTTTCTTCTCTTCCTCTCTGAAAGCTTTTTATTCAACTTTTGGCTGGCCTCTGTTGCTTTTTTGTAATAGTGTAAAGATGTTCTTGCCTAGAAGGCAATGAGTGTTGATCACATGGGGTTTTTGAAATGGCTTGTCTCGCTTGTTTTGGCAAGAGGTAAACAAAGTATTTTCATATTCTGTGGTGCTGCAGTTCACATGCCCCCCCCCCCCCCCCGTCAATAAAATCCAGCGACGGGCTTAAGTCCTACATTCTGTGTGAATGGGCACAGATGCGGGAATCAGGAGTGTGCCCACATGGGTGTCCATCAAGAGCACTTATCCAACGTTGATTCTTTATGTGGGGATGAGCCACCAGCGCCCCTGAGGGTCCCCAGAATTGGAGGACCAGGACCACCCTGTGCAAAATGAACTGCACGGTGGAATGCCCCATCATTGGTGTTCTGGGGAGTGGGGGGGGGCAAATAGTGCTCCATTGGTGTTTGGGGGGGGGGGGGGATAGTGTGCCCCGTCATTGGTGGCCCCAGGTGAAATAGACACGGCAGGATACCTGTATATGACAAGGGACTCTGTCATGCATTATATTAGTAGTCCTGTCTGAAAATCTGCAGAATAGTATTGCAGGTCGTCGTGTTTTTATTTTTTATATTTTTAATTTTTATTTGATCTGATTTAATCAAAACAATCGGCTAACTAATGAATTATGAAAATGGCCATTAGTTGCAGCCCTAAATGCAATTATGCCAGCAAACAACCAGCTAGTTCTCTGCATGGAAAAGGGCCGCCACCATCATTGATGGCATTGAGTGAAGACAAGCCATGGATGTGGCCACTGCATCTGCACCGAGACCTAAAGAAGAAATTTAGCTTTATACCTACCTGGTGTCCAGACATCATGCAGCTTCCACCGTAAATGAGAGCAAAGTCTAAATAGGTCCAGCCTGAAGCTGTGTGTCTGAAAGTTCAGCCTTAATCTACTGTTGTAGGACCCTCATCAGCCTTGCCAGAGTGGAGGGCAGGTGTTTACCACCACATTACTGGGCAACCATAGCATGAATCGGATTAACCACTTGCCGCCCGCCCTATAACAAATAGACGGTGGCAAAGTGGTTGCATAATCCTGACTGGACGTCATATGATGTGATCAGGATTATGAGCCGCTGCGCGCCCCCAGGGGCGCGCATCGCGGCGATCGTTGTTGCGGGGTGTCAGTCTGACACCCGGCAACTACGTTCTCGGTAAAGAGTCTCCGACGGAGACTCTTTACCATGTGATCAGCCGTGTCCAATCACGGCTGATCACAGTGTAAATGGGAAAAGCCAGTGATCGGCTTTTCGTCACTCGCGTCTGTGCCGCCTATCAGTGCCCATCCATGCCCACCTGTGCCGCCTACCCATGCCCACCCGTGCCGCCTACCCATGCCAATTTGTGCCACCTATCAGTGCCCATCCATGTCGCCCATTAGTACCACCTTATCAGTGCCACATATCGGTGTCCATCAATGCCACCTCATCAGTGCCACATATCGGTGCCCATCAGTGCCGCCTTATCATTGCAACCCTATCAGTGAAGGAGAAAACTTACTTATTTGCAAAGTTTTGAAACAAACAAAAAATTTTTTTTTTTAAATTTTCGGTATTTTATTTGTTTAGCAAAAATAAAAACCGCAGAGGTGATCAAATACCACCAAAAGAAAGCTCTATTTGTGGGAAAAAAATGATAAAAATTTAATTTGGGTACAGTGTAGCATGACCGCGCAATTGTCATTCAAAGTGCGACAGCGCTGAAAGCTCAAAATTGGTCTGGGCAGGAAGGTGTTTAAGTGCCTGGTATTGAAGTGGCTAAGGCAGTGCTCGACAAAACCCGGTCGCCAGGTCGCATTGGCGACTAGAATCAGCGACCTTGCGCCTGGGGCAGCATAGCTGGGGGTATCCCGTCTCCGTGGACCCCCCCCCCCCGCGCGATCGCGTCGGGCCGCGCCGCAGGCGGCCGGTAATTGAGCCCCCGGCTTTGAGGCCTTCTGTGATCCTATGGCTCCTTCTGGAATCTGGCGCCCTCTTGTGGTGGCCGTTGGAATTACAACCAACAATGTTAATGGGCCAGTCTTTCTCCATCCCTTTACTTAGAACCCCTAAACAAAACAAAAAAAATATATATATATATATATATATATATATATATATATATAAATTTTTTTTTTTTTTTAATTTATTCTAACACCCTAGAGAGTAAAATGGTGGTCGTTGCAATACTGTCTGTCACACCATATTTGTACAGCGGACTTACAAGCGCACTTTTTTTGGGGAAAAAAAATTTATTTAATAAAAAAAAAAAAGACAACAGTAAAGTTAGCCCAATTTTTTTTTTTTATATATTGTGAAAGATAATGTTACGCCGAGTAAATCGATACCCAACATGTCACGCTTCAAAATTGCGGCCGCTCATGGAATGGCGACAAGCTTTTACCCTTTAAAATCTCCATAGGCGACGTTTAAAAAATTCTTCAGGTTGCACGTTTTGAGTTACAGAGGAGGTCTGGGGCTAGAATTATTGCTCTTACTCTACCGATCGCAGCGATACCTCACATGTGTGGTTTGAACACCGCTTTCATATATGCGTTCGCTTCTGCACGCAAGCTTGGCAAGACGGGGCGCATTTAAAACCAATTTTTTTTTCTTATTTTAACTTTTATTTTTATTTTTTTCACTGTTCTTTTAAAAAAAAAAAAAAAAATGTGTGTCACTTTTATTCCTATTACAAGGAATGTAAAAATCCCTTGTAATAGAAAAAAGCATGACAGGTCCTCTTTTATATATGAGATCTGGGGTCAGAGAGACCTCACATCTCATATTTACACTAAAATGCAATTTAAAAATGTCCCTCTAAGAGCTATGGGCAATGACTTGGAGACAGGTGGGGGGCTGGGGGCGCTATCTTCCCCTCACTCGTCTCCATGTCAGGCCAGGGACAGGTCCAGATCGCCGTCACGGACCTGGCTCCTAACTTTTTTAGCTGGCTCCTAGATTCCAAGCAAATTTGTCAACCCCTGGGCTAAGGTACTCTATGCAGTTGGTCCTCTGTGGGATTCTAGAATTGGAAAACTATGGCAATACTACTTTGAAAGTGTGCAAGTACTGTACAGGCAAAATTGCTCATGTACTAGATCAAATCACTGTAGAGAGCTATTTACAATCAGTCATGTCCTTCTCTTTATTATTTTATGTTTTTGATCCTGCCAGTGAATGTTGTGGTGGTGTGCTGTCCCCCACAGGCAAGTTTATCAATGTGCCTCAGGTTTTCTTTTTCCTCATGGGACACAGTCGACAGCAGATTGATGTCTCATGGGACACTGAGGAGAAAGGATCCTTTCTCCTCAGGATCAAGCCTGCAGAAGTGCCCCTATAGCAAAAATATATCTTGCTATCAAGGCAAGAGCAAGGAATGCTGGTAGGAGACCTCGGAGGAGGTTAAGGGCTGCTCTTTGCAAAACATTGCAAGGAGCAAGGCCATTTTGACATGTTGTAAAGGTATTTAAAGAGGTTGTAAAGGTTTTTTTTTTTCTTTTTTTTTTTTTCCTAAGTAGGTTCCTTTAAGCTAGTGCATTGTTGGTTCACTTAGACTTTTTTTTTTTTTTTTTTTTTCCTTCGATTTCCCTTCTAAATGGTTTTTTCTTTGAATTTCTCACTTCCTATTCCTCCTCAGTAAGCTGTTCTGGCTGACTAAACGCCACTTGGATGATGGTGTGAAGTTTACTGAGGAGAAACGAAGTGAGAAATTCAGACAAAGAAACATTTAAAAGGGAAATCTAAGGAAAAGGTAAATGAACCAACAATGCACTAGCTTAACCACCTAAGGACCGCCGCATGGGAATGTACGTCATCAGAATGGCATGTACAGGCACAAGCACGTACATGTACGTGCTTGCCTTCCAGCGGGTGGGGGGTCCGATTGGACCCCCTCCCGCTGGATGCGGCGGTCCGTTTCGCTGAATGAGAAGCTTCCTCCCGCTGTGTATAGTAAACACAGGCAGGGAGGAAGTGATGTCATTCTCCTTGGGGCGGTCTTTTTCAACCGACTACGAGGAGAACACTGAAAGTAAATGCACCAAACACTACACTAACATATATAGGCACAAAAATCCGCCCCCCCTCCCAGTCGGTGTCGCTGATTGCAGTGATCATTTATTTACTGATCACTGCATTCAGTGTCAGTTGTGACAGTAAAAAGTGTCAGGGCAGTTAGTGTTAGGTCCAGAGTAGCCCCCTACCCCCCCCAATAAAGGTTTAACCCCCCGATTGCCCCTAGAGTTAACCCTTTCACCCCCTTTTGCCAGTGTCACTAAGCGATCATTTTTCTGATCGCTGCATTAGTGGCACTGGTGTCGCTAATTCACTAGTTATTTTTTTAGGTTCACCGCCAGGTTTTTATAGCGCTAGGTACCCAGATATACTACCCAATAATGGTTTTAACCCCCTGATTGCCCCTAGTTAACCCTTTCACCAGCAATCACCGTATAAGTGTCACTGGTGATGCTAGTTAGCCAGTTATTTAGGTTCCCCGTCAGGTTTTTATATAGCGCCAGGGACCCCCATATACTACCTAATAAAAATTTGAACCCCCTGATTGCCCCTAGTTAACCCTTTCACCAGTGATCACCGTGTAAGTGTTACGGGTGACTCTGGTTAGTTTGCTTTTTATAGCATCAGGGCACCCACCATTTATTACCCAATAAAGGTTTAACCCCCTGATCACCCGGCGGGTGATATCAATTAGGTTTTAGGGTCAGGGTCTGCGTCGCCCCAGGCAGCGCTAGGTTAGTGACAGTACCGCTAACACCCACGTGCAAAGCATACACCTCCCGTAGTGGTATAGAATCTGAACAGATCAATATCTGATCTAATCAGATCTATATTGGCGTCCCCAGCAGTTTAGGATTCCAAAAAAACGCATTAGCAGGATCAGCCCAGATACCTGCTAGCACCTGCGTTTTGCCCCTCCGCCCAGCCCACCCAAGTGCAGTATCGGTCGATCACTGTCACTTACAAAACACTAAACACATAACTGCAGCGATTGCAGAGTCAGGCCTGATCCCTGCGATCGCTAACAGTTTTTTTGATAGCGTTTTACATTTAAATCCGGAAGGCAGTGCTTGGTTTTCGGGGTCCCGTACGTGGCTAGGCTCCCAAAAAGTCCCCCACATGTGGTATCTCCGTACTCGGGAGAAGCATCAGAATTAATTTTGTGTCATTTCACTTATGCCCATAGCATGTGTGAACAATATATCATTTAGTGACAACTTTGTGCAAAAAAAAAAAAAAAAGTTTTTTTTAATATTCCTGCAACTTGTGGCAAAATATAAAATATTTCATGGACTCAGCATGCCTCTCAGTAAATAGCTTGGGGTATCTACTTTCCAAAATGGGGTCATTTGGGGGGGGTTTGTGCTATTGGCATTTTATGGCCTTCGAAACTGTGATAGGTAGTGAGGAGTGGGGGGGGGGGGGGGTTGTACTGCCATTTATGCACCTCAAGAAGTGAGATGGGCAGTCGTAAATTAAAAGTTGTGTAAATTCCAGAAAATGTACTTTAGTTTGTAGACGCTATAACTTTTGTGCAAACCAATAAATCTACGCTTATTGACATTTTTTTTTTTACTAAAGACATGTGGCTGAATAAATTTTGCCCTAAATGTATGACTAACATTTAGTTCGATTTTTCTTATAACAAAAAGTAGAAAATATATTTTTTTTTCTCAATTTTCGGTCTTTTTCCATTTATATCGCAAAAAATAAAAATCGCAGAGACAATCAAATGCCATCAAAAGAAAGCTCTATTTGTGGGAAGAAAGGGACGCAAATTTAGTTTGGGTACAACATTGCATGACGCGTAATTACCAGTTAAAGCAGTGCAGTGCGAAATTTTAAAAAGACCTCTGGTGTTTAGGCTGACTATTGGTCCGAGGCTGAAGTGGTTAAAGGAACCTATTTAGAAAATAAACAAAGCTTTACAACCCCTTTTAATTCTTTAAAGAATAAGTCTCTTTAACATGTTTACCGTATATATATTTTGTGTATGGCTAAAGTTACACCAGTTTACCACCTTGATCTAAATTACTCCTGATTTAAAAAAGCTTCATTTCTATAAATGTCCAATTTCTTTTCATTTTAGTACCATTTTTTGATCTTATTGGGTTTTAGGAGAATGCCTTTTCCTAAAGCTACTTCAGCAACACTTAAAAAATGTTTAGTACTACTTGGTTGGACTTGTGTATTACATCCTTGCTGTTTTTTTTTTTCTTTTCAGGCCAGCTGCATAGCATCACTTTTCAGAGACAAGAGGAAGATTACTTGAAACTGACTGTACGCTGCAGGCCCTGTATCTTTGTTCTGGGACATAACTGCAGTGCCCGAGGCAAGGTGGTTAATGCTCTTTTGGGTGATCCTCTTCTGCCAGTTGGAACATGTTGTGACCCAGACACCTGTAAGCGAAGGCGCATTAGTTTTAGACATGGCAAACAGACTTTGGTAAGTTTGGCACTGCCTGAGCAATATGAACTAGTTCATCAGCTGGTAGCTCATCAAGGTAAATGGGACACCATTCCTGAAGAGGATTTGGATATACCAGAAGATGAAGAGGACCCTGCACACAGATTGGCTGAGCTTGAAGTAACCTTGCCTTACCACTTGCTGCAGGTATGTGGTTTTTTTTTTTGTTGTTATATAGATATGTTCTAAAATATTGTGTATTGGTGAGTCTCCATTAAATAAAAAGTGAAGTTACAGTAATGTGTACATTCTTAGAGGTTTCTGATCACTGTGGTATTGGAGTAGATCTGAGGAAGCACAGGAGTATATCTCCTTTTTTGGGTCTAAAACTATTAGACAGGGGCCAGGGGCGGACTGACCATTGGGCCACTCGGGCACTGCCCGAGGGCCCCATGCCACCAGGGTGCCCCATCAGGGCTGCCCCACCTCTCCACTACCTTCTCAGCCAATAGAAACATGTCTGTGTATACTGTGTGTGGGTGTGTTTGTGTATACTGTGTGGCCCCATAATTTGATTGCCTGGGGGCCCCATGAGTTGTCAGTCCGCCGCTGGTCCTAGCACATGAATTGGGAGAAGGGGAAAGATGTAAGGGCATGTTGGATGAGTAAAGAATGAAGTATATAGGGAGTATAGGGCTACATGTGGTGGTGGGGTAGCGGGGTGTTGTGTGTCTGAGCAGGGGATCGGGGGCAAAGCTCCTGTTTTCTACATCTGAACTAGGTGTTTATGGGAGAAATGTTTTCAGTCATCTGGAACCTGAGAAAATTATCCAAATTTGTGCCTGTCATGGTGTTGCGCTATTAGTTGTTCTTAGCTTTTTTTTTTTTTTTTTAATTTCTTTGTGACCTGTAAATTGTACAACTCAGTTGAATAACATTTTTAGATCAAAAAGCACAAGGAGAAAAAAATGGACTTTATAGGCACCGATTATAAAAATAACAGTTTATTAAACACAAGATACAAAAGGGAATTTTCATTAAAACTTTATTTTGCAGAGTCAATACATGCAAAACTGTTGCTTTTACTCTCTAAAACAGCAAAAAAAATGCCAAACATCATAGTCCTGCAACAGTGTATGGTATGTAGTAACACGCTTGCTCTACATCTTTTGCATATGAATGCTTCATCGGGAGCTTAATAGCTGTTCTACAAAAGATGGGAGTGACATATAAGCATATGCGTAATCTAACAAAGTACATTGGTAGTGTTCCACATTTTTTAGCAGAATTCATCCCAAAGGGTAAATATGCAGCAGATACCCATAAGTGACATGCAACTGGCGATTTAAGGTTCAATGTGGGGGTGTGCCCGTTAAACAGGAAAAAGTAATATTTGTAAAAAAAAAAAAAAGCAAGGGTGAATATCCCCATATCATCAAAGTGTCCATTATTTGAGAAAAGATAGCAGATTTGAAAAAACCCAATTCCTGCATAAAAGCAGACGAGGGAAGATGGCAAATAGTATTGGCCAAAAGCCCTACCTCTGCACATAGACCATACAGGAGCGATCTCATTAGGTAGCCAGATAGTAGATGGTATTAATGTAATAGTAACCAACATAAACAGACCACAGTGACCTCAAACACAAACATATGATAACAAGGGTTTAATATCTATATATAGTACCTAGTATTCATAATACAAAGAACATTGAGGCGTTTGACACTTAGCTACTCTCACCTGTTAAATAAACTAAGGTGAACAAATCAAAGCCATCTGGTATCTTAGTTAAAGCAAGGAGACAGACTGTGTGCTGGGCTCCTGGTAGTTGGCCCTAACAGTTTTCTATCTAAAAACAATAAGGCCCCTTTCACATGGGACAGATCAGTAATGATCCACCGCTTGATGATCGGCTTGCTCAGCGGGGATTGCTCCGTTTGTCCCCGCTGAGCCGGCAGATAACAGGGCGCTCCTCGCACACTGTGCAGGTACCGCCCTGTCGGCTCACAGTTCTTCTCTATGGGGGATCGGATGAACACGGACCATCTGTCCATGTTCATCCGATCCGCTCTGCAGACGGATAGAAAAATAGTATTTTCTTCCGTCTGCAGAATCGGACAATGGCTGAGGCGGACGATATCGGGTGTCTGCGGATGTTCAACTACAGACACCCGCTATCCCATAGGAATGCATGTATGTCCGTATTTTATCCGCAAACGGATGGATGAAATATGGACATACTGTCCGCATGTGTGAAAGGGGCCTAAAACATGTATCCAATGACTGGATCTGAAAGGTAAACTGATATTGTAGCAATCTAGGAATTGGTAAGAACAAGTCCAAGAAGCAACAAAGTAGCTAAGATAGTCCTCATAGTAGATGAAGGGAATACACACCTTGATCTGCAGAAAATTTGTAAGCAGCTGAAAGCAACAGAGAGCACCAAGACAACTGACTGCCTGTGAAGGATTCCCTCTTGTAGAGCTAGACAGGGCTGCTCTATATACACACCCCAGACAGGTGTGTGGCTGACTTGGCCATCACCAAGGTGCACACCCACACCCCCTAGTGGCCAACAGCCATAACTACCACTGATGGAAAAATGCCACTTAGAGCAGATGTGACCCATCAAACACGGGGATGGTAAAAGGGGAGATAGTGGGGCAGAGGATGGTTGGCCTGTAAGATGACTAGAACAATTAGGGGGAGGAAAGAAGGGAACCACAAAGGCTCCGACCACAATGCACCCCACAATCAGATTATATAAATACTGTATTGCGGCTTTCTGGCCGCACACACAACCATCATACCAGTATGTCACAGGGATCCGAAGCACAATACCAAGAGGAAATCCACTGCCAGGCTTCTGGAACAAAAAGACATAAAATAAGTTAGATGTAGTATATTCTAATGTATAAAACGTATAATAAACTAGAAATTAGGGGAAGATACTGCGCTGTAGCCAAAGTGGGGATCAACAGCTAACACCCAAACAAACAAAGTTCAGTGAAAATGGGGGAAAGGTGGTGTAGCGCTAGTGAGTGAATTGAAAAATAACTCCAAAAATTGTATGTTGAGAAGTGATGATAATAAAACTAATACTATAACACATGCATGTGACAAAATGTGCAAAAATGCGTAAAAACACAATGCAAATATTCGCTAATATGTGTATGCGTGTGTGTATGTGTATGCGTGTGTGTGTATATGTATGCGTGTGTGTATATGTATGCGTGTGTGTATATGTATGCGTGTGTATATGTATGCGTGTGTGTGTATATGTGTGTGTGTGTGTGTGTATATATGTATGTATATGTGTGTGTATATATGTATGTATATATATATATATAATCACTACTGTAAGGGGTTCATGTTTTTACTGTAGAACTGTGAAAGTAATATTTACAGTAGCTCTGTACGATAAAGGGCTCCTCATTTTAGTTTTTTTTAACCCCATTATGTTACTGGCCGATCAATTATGAAAATAGTAATCGATTTCATAATCGATTAGTTGACGATTAAGCGATTAGTTGTTTCAGCCCTAGATTTGACACTACGGGGGTCTCGTTCATTGTCCTGGCAGTTATCTCACAGGATCGGGGTGGGGGGACTGGAGGATACTTTAGCATGAGACTAAATGGATTGAACGCCTGAGTTTGTATAAGATTTATTACTGTTGTCTTGATTTTATTTTGGTCTAGTTTAATGTTCCTAGATTTTCCTTCTTAAGTGTACTACCTCATGGGCAACTATATAAAAAATGTGTGTCCATCCTGATTCTTGAATGTACATCTCTTGCTATATATATATATATATATATATATATATATATATATATATATATATATATATATATATATATATATATATATATATATATATATATATATATATATATATATATATATACACACACACATACATATACACACACAAATCTTGGTGGATATCAGTGGCTGTAATATAAGTCCCAACAAAACAGTCCACATGGATAATGGAAAAGTGTCAGTGTTGGTATTCCCAGTAAAAAGATCAGACAGCCACACAATTCAGTTGGACTGGGAACAGCGACTTATCTGGAGTGATTTCAGAGAGAAATACTCTTACCAGAGAAAATCGACACATCTGTCGTTTGACAGTGGGTCAACTGCGCTCGTTATCTCAGGTGTTGTATGTCGGTGGTAGATTCACGTAAATCGCCGCACTGTCTCCGGATTTCAGACTCCCAATATCAGTGGCTGTAACGTGCGTCTCCCGGGTCAGCAGGGTCCAATTCACATTGGGGTGCCATCTTGTATCTCCGATGAAAAAGCTGTGCCTGTAATCTCCAAAATATATAATATAATGTATAATAAACTAGAGCTGCAACTAACGATTATTTTCATAATAGATTAATCGTCCGATTATTCGATTAATCAGATAAAAAAACTGAAAGTGTATGTATATGTGTATATATATATGTGTATACACACACACGTACGTGTCCCCCCCCCTGGTGTCTCGGGTTTTCTCACCCCTTCATTGTGACAGCGGCTCCTCCTCGGTGTGCCGGGGTGGTGTGGGGCGGAGTCTCAGTCCGGAGCCGCCACACGTGACTCGGCCAACTCCTCCAAATAGAGCGAAGGGCACCCCGAAGCTGGGAGATGGATGCACGCATGTGCAGAGCACAACCTCCAATCATGGCAGTGCTGGAAGGCTGCTGGGTAGAGGGGAGAGGGGGACCCGAAAGCAGCGCAGGCGCGTTGCTGGCGGGACGTCAGCTGGGTGGAGAATGCAAGCAGGCGTTGCTGCGTAGTCATGGACGTGGTGCATGCGTAGGACACGGGAAGATGCACATGATTCTAATGGACCGGCAGGGGGGGGAAGGTGCAGACTAGGGGTGCAACGGATCAAAAACTCACGATCGGATTGTTCCTCGCATCAGAGTCACGGATCGGATCAATTTTCGGATCATTAAAAAAAATAACACTATCCCCGCCCCCCACAGCCACATTGTTTAAATAAAAGGTATAACACTATCTCCCCCCCCCCCCCCAATAAAATGCAGCTTTTTACAAGCATAAACAGTCAGCATATCACTGATTTGCGCCAAGCTCACCACTGATCAAAGTTCCTCCAAACAGACCGCAGTGATGAGTCCCGGGATGCCTATTGGCGCAAATCGTCAGTGATATGCTGACTGTTTTTATGCTTGTCATAAGCTGCGTTTTATTGGGGGGGGGGGGGGTGGGGGGGAGATAGTGTTGTACCTTTTTTATTTAAATCAACAATGTGGCTGTGCCAAGCAAGTGGAAAGGCATAAATAGGATTAGATAATTAACTGCTATCTAATAGATAGTAATTAGGTTAGATTAGGTAATGTAGTGGTACCTGCATAAAAAGTTTTGAATGAGGGCAGGCAAGGCATCCAGCGTGACTCCTCCAGAATTCCTTCACTTGGGCTGACACAGGCTGAACGCCGTGCTGGGGTGACGTCAGCGCGCAGCTCACCGCTGCCGGGTGTACCAAGATGGCCGCCAGCTCCAGCGGATCGCATGGTGCGGACCAACTAATCGATAATGAAAATCGTTGACAACGATTTTCATTATTGATTATCGATAATATCGATTAAGCGTTTCAGCCCTATAATAAACCAGCAAGTAAATTACAAACTGCAATCAAATTGCAGGGTACAGTAACAAACTCAATATAAATCTAAACCAGGCACATATGACCGCGGTAAGGGATTGGATGACGCTTATATCACCAAAAATTTGTATAATCAAAGGTGGGGTACACCTATAACAAAAGGAAGAGAGAAAAAGGAGGGGGGGACAGGGTTAAAAAAAGGGGGGTGGGAGAGAGTGACAGGAGGCATAGCAACAGCAAGAGATGTACATTCAAGAATCAGGATGGACACACATTTTTTTATATAGTTGCCCATGAGGTAGTACACTTAAGAAGGAAAATCTAGGAACATTAAACTAGACCAAAATAAAATCAAGACAACAGTAATAAATCTTATACAAACTCAGGCGTTCAATCCATTTAGTCTCATGCTAAAGTATCCTCCAGTCCCCCCACCCCGATCCTGTGAGATAACTGCCAGGACAATGAACGAGACCCCCGTAGTGTCAAATCTAGGGCTGAAACAACTAATCGCTTAATCGTCAACTAATCGATTATGAAATCGATTACTATTTTCATAATTGATCGGCCAGTAACATAATGGGGTTAAAAAAACCTAGAATGAGCCCTTTATCGTACAGAGCTACTGTAAATATTACTTTCACAGTTCTACAGTAAAAAAATGAACCCCTTACAGTAGTGATTATCTGCTTTTTTTTTTCTACTATAAAGGGCTCATTTTAATTTTGTTAACCCCATTATGTTACTAAATGTCTTAGACCTGGTTCATATCTATGCGTTTTATGGTGCTTTTTGCAGAAATGCACTACAGTTCATTTACATGGTTTCCTATAGGACACGTTCACATCTGAAAGGGTCAGGGACTTTTAAACGCAAAATGGTGCTTTATTTGTTCACTACACTTCAATAGAGAAGCTGCAGAAAAGCATGTAATGCATTTTTTCAGCAATTTGTGTTTTTTAATTTGGCCAAAAAAATGCATATTGCAGTAAATTCACGTGCGCAAAAATCAAAACGCACTGCAGAAGCAGATCAAAAGCAAACTGTATAGGTGTACCGAGCCTTATGCTGGCCACACGGATCAATTTTCAGATGAGAATATTCAGACGAAAAATCTTTGTACATTCGCTGAAAGAATTTTGTTTGAAATTTTCACTTGTTTTTAACATTCTGTTTTTAAAATGAACTATTTCTGAATGAAAACTACATACTGTCAGAAAACTTCTTAGTCAAAGGAATTTTCAATTTCCAAATTTTCCCGTCACTGTGATTGAAAATGACCATCAATTTGACCCACTTTTTTTTTTGTTTAAAAGGCTATTAACCGATTAATCTAAACAATAATCGGCCAACTAATCGATTATGAAAATTGTTGGTTGCAGCCCTAGTCAAATCTGTGGCATAAATCCAAATGCCTACTTAGGTTTAACATAAGGGGGTAAAGTTGACGACATCAAGTCCTATGTGAAGGGCAGGAGAAAATGTTAGGGTTGTGTCCTTAATACTGTCAAATGTGGATCAAGTGTACTTTATGACGTAGAAGTCAGGGAAGGTGTAGGAGCATTGGGCATCAAGTGTGGTGCTAGCTAAAGAACATGTGAAAGCTAAATCTGTTGTGACTGGCAGAAGAAAAGGAAGTGGAACCTGACCCAGATGGGTTCTGTAGTAGGTTTAGTGCTTGTGCCGCTCCAAATCCTAGATGTGTATTAGTGCGTGAAGTTGTAGATGCATTAGGATTTGGACTCGTACGTGTCGAGTCACAATGCGATCTTAAATTGGATAGAAGCATTTAACACTCCTACAAAGTCCATTCTTTCAACTGCCAATTAGAGGATTCCTAAAGGGGGGAAAAAAAGGTGGGGAGGGGGCAAAAGAAAAAAGGGGGTTGGTACATATAGTGGTATGAGATGTACAGCGCCAATTTCCACTAGTAGTTAAAGTAGTAAATGTATGCATTTACAGGTGAATAACAAACCTGTTACATCTGAAGGAAAACTGCCCCAAAGCATGATGCTGCCACCACCATGCTTCACTGTGGATATGGTGTTCTTTTGATGATGTGGTGTTTTTGTGCCAAGCCTGTTTTTGGAAAATTTAGCCAGGCTTGGATGTTTTTCTCAAAAAAAAAAAAAAAGCTTCCGTCTTGCCACTCTACCCCATAGCCCAGACAAATGAAGAATACGGGAGAATGTTGTCACATGTACCACACAGCCAGTACATTCCAGATATTTCTACCTTTTTAATGTTGCTGTAGGCTTCTTGGCAGTCTCTCCAGTCTTTTCGTCTTTTCATAAATTATTGGAGGGACATCCAGTTATTGGTAATGTCACTGTGGTGCCATATTTTCTCCACTTGATGACTCTATTCACTGTGTTCAATGGTATATCTAATGCCTTAAATTCTTTTGTACCCTTCTGACGGATACCTCTTTAACAATGGGATCCCTCTGATGCTTTGGAAACTCTCTGTGGATCATGCTTTTGCTGAAGTATGCGACTAAGAAAATGTCAGGAAAGACTTTATAGAACTGAACTTTATTGGGGTTAATCGGAAGAATTTTAAATGATGGCACTTAGAAATAAAGTAGCGGCTAGTGTGCCAACATCCCTGAGATGGATCTCACAAAAGTGAGTATACCCCTCAGTTTTTTAAATGTTTTGTTAGCTTTTATGTGACAACACTGAAGAAATTACACTTTGCTACAATGTATAGTAGTGAGTGTATAACAGTGCAAATTCGCTGTCCCCCTCAAAATAACGCAACAGCCATTCATGTTGAAATTGACAACAAAAGTGAGTAAAACCCCTAAGTGAAACTGTGTCCGATTTGGGCCCAATTAGTCACTTTCCCCCTCTGCTGTCATGTGACTCATTAGTGCTGCAAGGTCTCAGGTGTGAATGAGAAGCAGTTGTGTTAAATTTGGGGTTATCGCTCACTTTCATACTAGTCACTGGAAATTCAGCAAGGCACCTCATGGCAAAGAACTGAGGACCTGAAAAAAAGAATTGTTGCTCTACATAAGGATAGCCTAGGATAGAATGCAGAGACCCTGAAACTGAGCTGCAGCATGGTGGCCAAGACTAACTGCATTTTAACAAGACAGGTTCCGCTCAAAATGGGCCTCACCATGGTCGACCAAACAAGTTGAGTGTGCTCAGCGCCATATCCAGAGGTTGTCTATGGGAAATGTATGAGTGCTGCCAGCTTTGTTGAATGGGTGGGGGTCAGCCATTCAGTGCTCACACCATAAGCCACACCTCAAATTGGTCTGCATGGCTGTCATCCCAGAAGGAAGCCCATTTAAAAGAAGCGCAAAGCCCGCAAACAGTTTGTAGACAAGCGGAATAAGGACATGGTCTGACCATGTCCTGTGGTCTTAGACAAATATAAACTTATTTGGTTCAGATGCTGTCAAGCGTGTGGCAGCAACCAGGTGATGAGTACAGACCAGTGTCTTGCCTACAGTCAAGCATGGTGGTGGGAGTGTCGTGGTCTGTGGCTGCATGAGTGCTGCCGGCACGGGGGCGCTGCAGTTCATTGAGGGAACCATGAATGCCAACATGTACTGTGGCATACCGAAGCAGAGTATGATCCGCTCCTTTTGAAGACTGGGCTGCAGGGCAGAATTCTAACATAACAACCCCAAACGCACCTCCAAGATGACCACTGCCTTACTAAAAAAGCTGAGGAAAGAGGACTTAAGTGGCAACCTGTGAAGCTCTGGTGAACTCCATGCCCAAGAGGGTTAAGACAGTGATGGAAACAATTGGTCCAATTTGAACATTTTCACTTGGATTTAAAAAAAATGAGGGGTGTACTCACTTTTGTGTGTGTATTTCTATATTGCCCTGTTTCCCTGAAAATAAAACCTAGTGTGATTGTCTGTGATGGCTGCAATATAAGCCCTACCCCCCAAATAAGCCCTAGTTAAATTCATTGTAGGTCTTATTTTCAGGGT
This sequence comes from Lithobates pipiens, assembly GCF_037356315.1. Classification (NCBI taxonomy): domain Eukaryota; kingdom Metazoa; phylum Chordata; class Amphibia; order Anura; family Ranidae; genus Lithobates; species Lithobates pipiens. Next base: position 1,379,821 of record NW_027507889.1, on the reverse strand, counting down.
AGGGCTTATTTGGAAGGTAGGCCTTATATTTTATTCACCTTCTGACACAGCTCCTCTCTTTAGCCATTGGGTTGTTAGGACACCTTTAGGAGAGGACTAGGCATAACATGTAATGAGAACTCAGAACTTCTAGTTCCACCCAAGGGGCGGTCCCTTAGGTAACAACCCCTCAGCCTGCCATGCAGCTTCAGTTTTATTTTGCCTAGTGGAGAAGGACCTAGGAACCCTGCAGGCCCATCGGTCCATTTTTTATTTTTCTGCAGAAGCTTTGCTTTTTGCGCAAGACAGCAGATCACAGCATCTGCTATCAACAGCCGGCTGGGTGACAGGCTGGATACCCTTATCCTTGTAGTCCAGCCTGGTCAGCAAGCGCGTGCAGACCAGAGCTACGCACTGGGCCAGCCACGACGTACCTCAGCTCCAGGTGGTTAATGCTCTGGAGCACACACATGACCGGGGTACTGATATCTGCGTCAGTGGGCCGGGCCAACAGCCACCCTGTACTGATCGGCGAGTGGGTTTGTGATGGAATGTCTCCCAGCTCTGCAGGACTGGTAAGTACAGCTCTACCTGCCTCGGTGGGGCTCAGCAGCTGGGAATTCCCTGGGAGGTCTATTTGGGGGTCCCTCACCACCTCTTCTCTCCCTGTCCTCATCTCCCCCCCCCCTCCCCGTGGGGATGCTACGTGAGTCTGCTGAGCCGTGTGTCAGATGCAGAGGCTTTCTGGGGGGGGGGGGGTCTGTGCTGGCTGTGCCCTGATGTGATTCTCTCCCTGGGGGGGGTGTCTGGTGGCTGTGCCTGTCGATCGCTGCAGTGCTGTTCGCCACCATTTCTCTTCCACTGTCCACTGTATACAGTGTTCGGCTATCTTGGGTGAGGGCAAGGAGCAGCATGCTTTCCTGGAGCTTGGCGGCCATTTTCCCTGTTTTGTGTGGTTTATACTTTGTATGCTCGGTGGCCATTTTTCTTGGCGCCAGAACACGTTGTGGATCAGTTCAGCGCCATAGGCAGCAACTCTAGACAGCGCAGTGTGATCTCCTATGCACCTGGGGGCTGACAAGGGACACGGGCACTACTAGCTGGACAGCGCAGAGCCAGTCAGGGTGGTGAGTCCTGCGGGAAAGAGCCTCTCAGCCAGCAGCAGTTAGGAGGGTGGGACCATCACTGTCCTAAGTCCCCATTGGGTGGCAGACAGGGGTAGGGTCAGCATTGCTTCAGAAACTGGTGTTTCTTCCCCCAAAATCCAGGCAATTGCAACCGGTTCGCCTGCAGATGGATGCTTTGTCGGTTTCCTGCCCCCCACCTTCCTCCGGGGAGAGCTCTGACAAAGACTCGGGCCCTGCTGAGGCTGGTGACCCCTGTTCTGTCGTTTTCAGATGACACTGAGTCCGGTCCATGCGCGACAAAGAGCTTGTTGTAGCACTTATCACAGCTGTGCGTGATACCCTGAAGATTCAGGAGCCAGCAGATCCCTCTGCTGATGTAGCGGTCCCTTTTGGGTCCCGTAAGCCAGCCTGTTAACCTAAGGTGTTCCCGTATCTGACTTATTTTGACAAGTTCATTTACAAGGAATGGGGTCGACCACAACAGACCTTTTCGGTCCCCAAATACATTGCAGTGCGTTACCTCCGGTCGTGGACCCCCCACTGCTTTTTCGTCTGCCTGGGGCTTCGTCCAAGTGTCCCCAGCACGACAGGACGACTTCTGAAGGACCCAAGAGTCCCTGAAACCGAAAGCCTGTGAGCAAAAGTGCTACCGCATGAAGGTTTGCCACCACCCGTGACACGGTGGGGGTTCGCCTTTGGGAGTTTGCAGCCCGGTGGACCTCTTGGCTGTCTGACCAATGGGTCTTCGATCTGATTTCCTCCTGCTACAAGATAGTTCCTCTCTTGGCCGCAAGGGACCTGCTGAGTCGTGGGGTGATAGTACCTGTTCCGTAATTGGAATGTTTCCAGGGGTTCTACTCAAACCTGTTTGAAGTCCCCAAGAAGGAAGTACCTGCACATACCCATATGCCTCCGGCATCAGAAGTTTCTGCGACTTGCAGTCAAGGAAGCCCACTACCAGTTTGTGGTGCTCCCCTTTGGTTTGGCATCAGCCCCCGAGTCTTTGCCAAGGAATTGTCTCCTGTTTTGGTGTTGCCGTGGGATCGCGATCGTGGGATACCTAGACGATCTCCTCCTGAGAGCATCTTCCGCTTCAGAGTTAGGATGTGGCGATCACCATGCAGACCCTGCAGGAATTTTGGTGGCTGTTGAAAGTAAAAAAACGTCTGTGATTGTACCAACTCAGCGTTTGGAGTACCTATGTTTACTGCTGGACTCCACGGAAGCGAGTGTTTCTCCCTTCAGACAAGCTGCAGACTCATGTTAGTAAAACTGCTAATGAACCGCAGGTAGTCGTCGCTATGTTTCTGCATGCAAGTCCTGGGGCTCATGGTGGCCTCCTTTTTGAGGCAGTACCGTATGCCCAGTTTCACACCAGAGTCCTGCAGAAGGAGATTTTGTCAAAATGGGACATATTTCCGTTGTCCCTGGATCGGCAGATTCAGTTGAGCCAATTAGTCAAGGATTCCCTGCTCTGGTGGCTGAGGTCCCTGGCACTTCCATCGAAGTTGCTCCTACCTCTGAAATGGACACTGATCACAACGGACGCCAGCCTATCAGGCTGGGGTGGAGTAATGGGAGTTCAGTTGACCCATTGTCTCTGGTTGGTGGAGGAATCCAAGTTGCTGGGCAATCTGCTCGAACGGAGAGCGATCAAGCTATACCTCTCCACATGGTCGATAAGACTGCAAGGGCGTCTGATCAGGATCCAGTTAGACAACACCACGGCTGTGGCACACGTCAATCACCCAGGAGGAACAAGAAGCTCGGCCGCTGCACGGAAGGTCGCTCCCATACTTCGGTGGGCAGAGCGACATTTATCGGCCATTTACATCCCGGGAGTGGAACTGGCAGGTGGACTAAGTCGCCAGATGCTGGACCCAGGAGAATGGGCGTGGCATCCGTAGGTGTTCACGCTACTGTGCCTGCGGTGGTCCACACCCATTCTGGATGAAAACCTGTTGGAGTGTGCAAAAGACCTGAAACTGGGACGGAGATTTATCTTTCAACAAGACAATGATCCCAAACATACAGCAAAATCTACAAAGGAATGGTTCACAAATGTATCCAGGTGTTAGAATGGCCAAGTCAAAGTCCAGACCTGAATCCAATCGAGAATCTGTGGAAAGAGCTGAAAACTGCTGTTCACAAACGCTCTCCATCCAACCTCACTGAACTTGAGCTGTTTTGCAAGGAAGAATGGGCAAGAATTTCAGTCTCTCGATGTGCAAAACTGATAGACATACCCCAAGCGACTTGCAGCTGTAATCGCAGCAAAAGGTGGCTCTACAAAGTGTTAACGCAAGGGGGCCGAATAATTTTGCACGCCCCACTTTTCAGTTTTTTATTAGTTAAAGTTTAAAATATCCAATAGATTTCGTTCCACTTCACAATTGTGTCCCACTTGTTGGTGATTCTTCGCAAAAAATTTAAATGTTATATCTTTATGTTTGAAGCCTGAAATGTGCCAAAAGGTTGAAAAGTTCAAGGGGACCGAATACTTTCGCAAGGCACTGTATTTCTCCAGCAAGGAGTTGACCAGAGATTGGCATTAAGCACCATCAAAGGACAAATTTCAGCATTGGCTGTCTTTTTTTTTTTTTTCCCCAACAACCCCTGTCATAGCACTCCTTAATGAGTACCTTTGTCCAGGGGGTTCCAATGAGCAGAAGTTCCACTGTAGGGTGTAACCCCGCTTTAAGTATGCCTGTGATGTGGCCCTGGATACGGTCCCCCTGCTCTCTAGAGAATCGGTATCGACAGTGGTGCTATGGCGCCTGTTTTAGCTGAAATGCTGGTCTGTGGACCAGGCATCTAAAAAAGCTCTGGCGGATTTGCCCTTCCAAGGTGAGAGGCTTTTTGGAGCTTCGCTGGATGACCTATTAAAAATGTTACCGGTGGGAAGAGCACGTTGCTCCCACAGTCCAGGAAGGATAAGGAGCCATGCCATAGGCAAGGGCCCTCTCTTTCCGCTCGAACTGCTTTTTCGCCCGCCTAGGTCGGCAGGTAAGTGCTCCCACTCAGACAAGGGGCCTGCTGAATGACAAAGTATTCCTGGTTTTGCAAGCCAAACAAGTCTGTGAACAAACATGTTACCGCATGAAGGTTTGCTCCTGCCCAACTCTCGGGTGGGGAATCGCCTTCAGGAATTTGCAGCCCAATGGACCTCTCTACTGTCCGACCAGTGGGTTTGTGAGCTGGTTTCATCGGGATACAAGATGGCGTTTCTTTCTTGTCCACCAAACAGATTTTTGCCCTCCAATGTACCTCTACTTCCAGCTCACCGGAAGCCCTGTTCGGGGGCCGTACAGGACCTGCTACTGCGCGGTGTGATAGTACCTGTACCGACTCTGGAAAGGTTTCAGGAATTCTACTCAAATCTGTTTGTAGTCCTCAAAAAGAAAGGGGTATGTCCAATCCTGGACCTCAAGGCCCTCAACAGCTTTGTGAAATTGCAAAGGTTCAGGATGGTATAAGCACTCCATCAGGGGGACTTCCTGGCATCCCTGGATATCCAGGATACGTGCTTACCTGTACTCATATGCTTCAGGCATCAGATTTCTGCGATTTGCATTTGGAAGAGCACTATCAGTTTGTGGCTCTCCTTTTTTGGCCTTGCGTCAGCACCCAAAGTTCTTTCAAAGTGTTAGGCCCAATTCTGCTGCTGTTAAGGCAACGTGGAGTCACAATCGTGGGTTACCTAGACAACCTCCTGAGAGCAGCTTCCGCCTCAGACTTGAGGGAGGGTGTAGTGATCACCATGCAGACTCTCCGGGAGTTTAGTTGGGTGCTGAACCTAAAGATGTTGGCGTTGGTGCTGACTCAACACCTGGAGTGCCTGGGCTTGCTGTTGGAGTCCTCCAGAAGCAAGCGGTTTTTATCCCTTCAGACAAGCTGCAGACTGTTCAAACTGCAGTGAAGTTGATAAACTGCATATGGTCGTTGCTGCGCTTCTGCATGCGCTTTCTGGACCTCAAGGTAGCCACATTCGAGGTGGGACCGTATGCTCAATTTCACACGAGTCTTGCAGAAGGAGATTTTGTCAAAATGGAACAAATGATCCCTGGATTGTCAAATTGGGGTGAACCAGTTAGTCAGGGATTCCCTTCTCTGGTGGCTGAGATCTCTGGCCAGATTGTTCCTTCCTCTCAATTGGACAGTGATCACAACGGATGCCAGCCTGACCGGTTGGGGGGGGGGGGGGAGTGCTGGGTGTACAGTCGGCCCAGGTCCTTTGGTCGCGGGAAGAATTCCATCTGCCAATCAATGTGCTAGAGCTTCGGGCAATCAGACTTTGCCTCTCCATATGGTCAATGAGGCTACAAGGGCAGGATCATCAGACTTTGCCTCTCCATATGGTCAATGAGGCTACAAGGGCAGGATCCAGTCAAACAATGCACGCAGTGGCGTACGTCAACCAAGGAGGAACAAGGAGCTCAGCTGCAGCATGTGAGGTTTCTCACATCCTCCAGTGGGCAGAGTGACATGTGCCGGCCATATATATCCCAGGTGTAGAAAACTGGCAGGCGGACTACCTAAGTCATCAGATGCTGGACCCAGGTGAATGGTCGTTGCATTTGGAGGTATTCAGGCTCCATTGCCTAAGGGGGGGGGGGGGACACCAGATGTGGACTTCTCGGCTCAATCAGAAGGTGCAGAGGTTTGTGTCCAGCACAAGAGACCCCTGGGTGGACGCGTCAAGCACTCAAGCTTCTTCCACGTCTGCTGCGCAGAGTGGAGGCCGAGGGGATTCCAGCAATTCTGATTGTCCCAGATTGGCCTCTGCGTCCTTGGTACGCCGACCTAGTACAACTGGTGGCGTATGTTCCTTGGTGGCTACCGCTGTGAGAGGACCTTCTAGCGCAAGGTCCGATGCTTCATCCTGCTTTACCATCGCTGGTTTTAACGGCATGGCTGTTGAAAGCCAGGTGCTAAAGGACCGAGGTCTGTCAGACTCAGTCATTTCCACAGAAGTCGTCTTCCCTGAAGATTTACCATCGTACATGGAAGGTTCCACGTGTGAAGAGATGGTGTGACGTCCGCACTTATTCAGTTTCCAGTATCCTTGCAGCAAGGAGTGGATCAGAAACTTGCCTTAAGCAACATCGAGGGACAGATATCTGCCTTGGCTGCCCTTTTCCAACATCCCTTGGTGACTCACTCATTGGTGAGTATCTTTGTGCAAGGGGTTCAACACATAGTCCCTGCGGTTTGACCACTGCTACCTCCGTGGGATCTGAATCTGGTGCTATCAGAAACCGGCATTTGAGAACATTGGGGAGATTCCCTTGTTAACACTCAGAAGTTTTTCTAGTAGCTATTAGCTCTGCCAGGAGGGTTTCTGAATTGGTGGCATTGTCATGCAAGTCTCCCTACCTGGTCGTCCGCAGCCCTCTTTCCTTCCAAAGGTGGTTTCGGCATTCCATCTAAATGAGGTCCTTGCGTTGCCTTCCTTAAGTCCTAAGCTGACACACCCAAAACAGGTTGCCTTACATTCCCTGGATGTGGTCTGGGCTCTACGAGCGTATCTGTCTGCTTTAGCTCCCTTCCAGAAGTCAGACTGGTTGTCTCAGGGGCTGGTCCAAACAAAAGCTCTGGCGGTCTCGTCAACCATTTCTCGGTGGATCAAACGGATTGGGGTTCATGCCTATGCCTTAAAGGGGCAGGTCCCCCTTTTCCTGTCACGGCTCATTCCACCAGAGCAATTGGGACCTCCTGGGCTTTCTGACATCATCAAGCGTCTGTCTCCCAGGTGTGTAAGGCGTCCGTTCACACTTTCACTAAATTCTACAAAGTAGACGTAAGTGGATCTCAAAAGCTTGCTTTGTCCAAGGTTTTGCAGGCGGCTGTGTAAGGTTGCAATTACACTTTAAGTTACTAGTTTGTTATGCATCTTTTGATGCATAAGTTTGCTACTGGTTTTGATGGTAGCTGTTTAAGATGGTGACTCCTCTGTTGAGGTGTTCCCTTTGTTGTGGGTGAAGTTATGTTTTGCTGTTTCCACCCCTTGTTTTTTGCTTGGGGACGTCCCTAAGGTCAAGAATTAAAGGGGCTGTGTCCGTCAATCAACGAAAGAGAAAATGGGATTTTTGTACTCACCGTAAAAACCTTTTTCTCTGAAGTTCAGACAGACACAGCACCGACCCCTCCTATTTGTACTGCTTTTTGACGTACTGAGCCGCAGGAAGCGGGGTGAGGCAGTTGTAGCCACAGGGACCGCCCCCTGGGCGGTGCTGAGCAGTCTTGCTGTTTTTACACATGTTACATGTTCTAAGTCCTCTCCTGAAGTGGTTTGATAACCCAAAGGTCAAGAATTAAAGTTGTCAATGAACTTCAGAGAAAAGCATTTTACTGTGAGTACAGAAAGCCAATTTTTTTTTTCAGCTTTCAGTGCTGTCGCACTTTGACAATTGCGCGGCCATGCTACACTGTACCCAAACAAACTTTTCTTCACACAAATAGAACTTTCTTTTGGTGGTCTTCACAACCGGGTTTATTATGTACAATAAAAACCCCAAAAATGTTGGAAAGGTTTTTTTACTCTGTGTTCGTGTTTACATGGCTTAGATTAAGGCTGTGATTGGACGCAGCCAATCACATGGTTAAAGAGCCACAGCTCTTTACACAGATCGGAGTTGCGCCGTGACCTAGCAACATAACGTGGCTGTGCGAGAGTGGCTGTTCTGGGCCGCCGTCCTATGATGCTGTATAGAACAAGAGCTGCACCGCTGTCATTTGACAGTGGTTGGGTAGCAAGCAGTTAGAGATTTAAAAGAATAGCCTTTTTATAATACAAAAACAGCTGATAATCGCTACTATAAGGGGTTAATGTATACTTTGGAACACTGAAAGTAATATAAAAAATTACATACTCACTGGCCACTTTATTAAGTACACCTGTTCAATTGCTTAGCAACACAAATTGCTAATCGGCCAATCACATGGCAGCAACTTCATTTAAGCATCTAGATGTAGGGAAAATTACTTTCTGAAGCTCAAACAGAGCAGCGGAATGGGGAAGAAAGTGACTTTGAACATGGCATGGTTGTTGGTGCCAGATGAGCTGGTCTGAGTATTTCAAAAACTGGGATCTTCAAGCACAACCATCTTTAACCACTTGCTTACTGGGCACTTAAACCCCCCTCCAGACCAATTTTCAGTTTTCAGCGCTGATGCACTTTGAATGACAATTGCGCGGCCATATAACACTGTACCCAAATGAAATTTTTATCATTTTTTTTCCCCACAAATAGAGCTTTCTTTTGGTGGTATTTAATTACAGCTGGGAGTTTATTTTTTGCTAAACAAACAAAAAAAGATGCAAAAAAAAAATCCTGTTTAATAGTTATAAAATTTTGCAAACAGGCCATTTTTCTCCTTCATTGAAATGCCCTGATGAGGCGGCAGTGGTGGGCACAGATAAGATGGCACGGATGGGTGGCACGGATATGTGGCACTGAGGTGCAGCACTGTTGAGGCAGATTGTGGGCACTGATGGGTGGCACTGTGGGCACTGATGGGTGGCATAGGCAGGGGGCAGGTGGGCACTGATGAGCTGGCCGTGACTGAAGTCCCTCTCACGGCCGCCGGTGATCGGCTTTTTTTTTTTTCCTCGTGCTGTCAGCGTGAGGACTAAAAATAGCCGATTTACCGGCTTTGTGTCACATGATCAGCTGTCATTGGCTGACAGCTGATCACGTGGTAAGGGGTCGGGATCGACCCCTTGCTCCGATCCGTGATCAGGCGAGTCTTATTGACTCGCTGATCAGAGCGCGCCGCGTGCGCCCCTCAGGGGGCGTGCAGGCTGCTCGTGCACGGGACGACGTCAATAGACATCGTCCCGGCAAAGCAGGTCCGCGCTGTAGCCGTCATTCGGCTATAGCGCGGATCGCTATTGGTTAGGGAATGGTCAGAAAGAGAATATCCAGTGAGCGGCAGTTGTGTGGATGGAAAGTAGTTTTGTCAGAAGAATGGGCAGGTTTGAGATGATAAAGGCAACAGTAACGCAAATTAACATTCTTTACAACCAAGGTATGCAGAATGCCATCTCCACTTACCACATTAAACCTTGAAGCAGATGTGCTACAGCAGCAGTAGACCACACAGAGTGCCACTCCTGTCAGCTAAGAGCAGGAAATATAGGCTACAATTCACACAGCCTCACAAAAGTTGCACAATAGATTGGAAAAATGTTGCCTGGTCTGAGTCTTTATTTCAGCTGCGACATTCAGATAGTAGGGTCAAGATTTGGCATAATCATATAAAACGACGTCTGATGAAACAAGCAAGGTGGAGATTGATGCGCAATCATGTCACTTCCGGTTTATTTATACCCGGTCTGTGGAACGCACGCTGTCCCAGACCTATGGACTACTTTGTTTTGATTTGCTCCTGGCAGGTCCTAAGTGCCCAATTTTAGATTTGATTACAAAAAATTCCCTTTTTGGATTTACACTGAGTGTTTGCTTTTCCTATTCGTTCATATGTGGATCTCCCACTATTTAATACGTCGTGAAGGAGGCTATTCCATTGGACATCAGGATCAAAGACAGATCTAAATACATGCGCTTTTTCCCCTGCAGGGGTGTAGCTATTTGAGTGTGGAACCAAAAGGGGAGCATGAGTGTTCACTATTTTTGATATAAGATGTGATCTATTCTATTCTATCCACAAGTCACATTGGAAAATCATTTATGGACATTTGCACCAGTTACATTGGAATGCCAAAGGGCAATATATTTGATTTTTGATATTTTTTATCCTGCCATACTTCACATTTTTAATTAGTGCAACATCTAATTATTGTGGTGTATATCTGGACTTTCGGTTAGCATTTTGCACTTATCAGTTTCAACAAATTCTAATGGCAATATTCGGATATTGCTCTACATCAAGTTAATATGGGTTTTACGTTATATATTAGCACCTGCACCACTTTGTCAGTTTGCACATTTATGAAGGATTATGCACTTTAGCACTTCATCGGGTTTATGATCTGACCGTGCACAGTCCTTTTTACTGTTAGCTGTTCTGGCTGTGCCATTTACCTCTTTACATACAATGCAAGCCTTGTATCAGTGGTTCAGGCTGGTAGTGTAATGGTGTGGGGGGTATTTTCTTTGTACACTTGGTATCAATTGAGCATTGTTTAACCACTTCAGCCTCTGAAGAATTTATCCCCTTCCTGACCAGAGAACTTTTTGCGATACGGCACTACGTCGCTTTAATTGCGAATTGCGTGGTTGTGCGACGTTGCACCCAAACAATGTTTTCCTCACAAATCGCTTTCTTTTGGTATTTGATCACCTCTGCAATTTTTTTTTTTTTTTTTTTTACGCTATAAACAAAAAAGCGACTGTTTTAAAGGAAAAATAAAGCTAAGCAAATATTTTTTATTTTGCTATAATGTCCCCAAAAAATATAAAAACAAATTTCTTTCTCAGTTTAGGCAGATATGTATTGTACATATTTTTGGTAAAAAATATTGCAATAAGCGTATATTGATTGGTTTGCTCAAGTTATAGCGTTTTTTACAAAATAGATTTATGACTTTTTTTCTTTTTTTTTTTTTTTTTAATTGCGACTGCGACATTGTGGCGGACGCATCAGACACTTTTGACACTATTTTGGGACCAGTGAAATTTATACAGCATCCGTGATATAAAAATGCACTGATTACTGTGTAAATTACACTGGCAGGGAAGGGGTTGAACACTAGGGGGTGATCAAGGGGTTAAGTGTGTCCTAGGGAGTGATTCTAACTGTGGGGGGTGGGCTCACTAAACATGATGGAGCAGTAGCTCCCTGTCATATTGCTGGGCAGAACAGGGTAATGTCTTGTCTTGTTTACATTAGGCATCTCCCAGTTCTGCCGCTCTGTCACGATTGCAGGCCACCGGAGGACAGAGTATGCAGGGAACCCTCAGAGTACCCGGCGCCCACTAAGCCATGTCTTAAAAGGGACGTACAGGTACGCCCATTTGACCAGCCGTGCCATTGTGCCGACTTGGATCGTGCGCTGGTCGACAAGCAGTCAAATGCCACGGCCTACCTGAGTATTGTTGCGGACCATGTCCACCCCTTCGACTACAGTGTACCCATCTTCTGACGGCTACTTCCAGCAGTATAATGCACCATGTCACAGCTCAAATCCTCTCAAACTGGTTTCTTGAACATGACATTGAGTTTACTGTATTCCAATGGCCTCCAGTCACCAGATCTCAATCCAAAAGTGCACCTTTGGGATGTGGTGGCATGGAGGATTCGCATCATGGATCTGCAGCTGACAAGTCTGCAGCAACTGCATGATATGTCAATATGGACCACATTCTCTGAGGAATGTTTCCAACACCTTGAATTTATGCCATGAAGAATTAAGGCAGTTCTGAAGGCAAAAGGGGGTCCAACCCGGTACTAGCAAGGTGTACCTAATAGTGGCCGGTGAGTGTGTATGTGCAGTGGGAAAAGAGAACAATTGGATCCCCTGCAGATTTTGTAAGTTTGCCAACTTAGAAATTAATGGTCTATAATTTTTATCATGGGTGTATTTTAAGTGTTAGAGACAGAATATCAACCAAAAATCCAGAAAACTCATAAAACAAATGCTATAAATTAAGCTGCAGTTCAGTGCGTAAAATAAGTATTTGATCCCAAAGCAAAACATGACTTGGTACTTGTAGACAAAACACTTTGAATTATAGTAAATGTACCGAAGAATTTTATTGGTACAAACACATTAAAATTGAGGGAAAAAAACCCTATTGTATACAAAATAATTTCAGATCTACAGCAGAAAATCGTAACATGTCCTCTAGTTTGACATATGCTGTTGGATTTACATATTTTCATATAATGAGTAAGTCAATTATTGACCTTGGCAAATGTGAAAAAATGTGGTGTGCATTTGTATTAGGCCTCCCTGAGAATACTTTGTAGAACTGCCTTTTCACTGCAATTACAGCTGAAAGTCTTTTTTGGGTATGTCTCTACCAGCTTTGCACAACTAGAGTGAAATTTTTGCCCATTTCTTAACTGCAAAATAGTCCAATCTCTGTCACATTCGATGGAGAGCATCTGAACAGCAGTTATTAGTCTTGCCACAGATTTGCAATTGGATTTAGGTCTAGGACTTTGACTGGGACATTATATCATATAAATATGCTTTGATCTAAAACATTCAATTGTAGCTCTGACTGTATGTTTAGGGTCATTGTCCTGGAAGGGGAACCTCTGCCCCAGTTTTTTCCCCAACAGGTCTTTGGGTGGGAGAGCAACCTGCCTCTGTAGGTCTGTAGTTGCAGCCCCTCTGTTTACCTCAGTCAATGATCCAGGTTGCTACCTTTTGGAGATCTTAGGTCAGCGATGTTGAAACTTGGCACCCTAGATGTTTTGGAACTACATTTTCATTGATGATACACAGAAGAGTGCGTGAGCCCCATTGGAAATATATTTCCAAAACATTTGGGGTGCCAAGGTCCTTCATCACTGTCCTAGGTGATTGAGGCTGCTCATTCCGTTTGTTTTAAGCTGGTGTCAGGCCTGGCACACTTTGATGGTTTGTGAAAGCCCAACCCCCCCCCCCCCCCCCAGGACAAGGTGGTCTCGCACCCATTTCTACTCTGATCTGTGAATCTGGCCTTTTGACCTGAGCTCACTCACCTATTCATATCGTTGCTCTTGCATTTGGAAGCGTGCATCTTTACCTAGTCGTGCTCCCGTTTTGACTTGGCTTGCGCTCTCACCGTTTGCTCACCAAGTAGCCGGCTCTGATCTTGGCATGGCTGAGATGGCAGGGGATTTCTGCGATAGGCTATCTGGCCAACTTCTTCCTGTAAGCATAGTCTTATTCTGCACACCCGGACAATGTGGCAATCGCCATGTGTTTTTTTCATGGCTTTAGCAAGGGAGTTTGACCTCAAGTGCTCCGCTCTGACCTCAACCAGTTATCTGAATTGACGGCGTCTTCTTTTTGACCCGGCACGGGCCAAGGCGTTCCCTTGCCGGTTAAGCGTCGCAACCGCTTTTAAAAAAAAATAAATCTTTCATTTTATTTTTTTTTGCTAGGATGCGGGTAGGCCCTTTAGCAATTCACTGGCACGTCAATTATGTTTTACGATGGCTGTCCGTGTGTGGTTTTGGTGATCTTTATGCTTTAGTTTGGTCATTAGGCTATCCGGAGACTTTTAAGTAGCACTATTATGTTTTACTTAATTAGTACTAAAATATAGACTGTATTTCTCTTACGTTCACTGTCTGACACAGCTCGTTATGCCACCTTCAGGAGAGGACTAGGCATAACATGTCATATAAAAACAACAACTTTCTAGTTCTGCCCAAGGGGGACGACCCCACAGCCTGCCTTGCAGCTTCAGTTTTTTGGGGGGTTTTTCTGCCTAGTGAAGGAGAAGGACCTAGTAACCCCGCCGGGGCCATGGGCCCATGGATTTTTTCTTTGCAGAAGCTTTGCTTTTTGCTTAACATTAAAGATCCTGTGATCTGCTATCGGCTGGGTGACAGGCTGGATACTCTTATCCTTGTCTCTCCAGCCTGGCCAGCGAGCGTGTGCAGACCAGAGCCACGACATGCCTCAGCTCCAGAGGTGGCTGGTGAGCGCAAATGCTCCGGGGCACACACGTGACCAGGCTACTCCTTTCTGCGCCTCAGTGGGACGGGCCAGCAGCCATCCCACACTGATTGGAGAGCGGGTCTGTGATGGAATGACTCCCAGCTCTTCAGAACCGGGTAAGTACAGCTCTCCCTGCCTCAGTGGGGCTGAGCAGTTGGGCAATCCCTGGGAGGTGGATCTCTGTGTGTGTGTGCGCGCGCCATATACAGGGGCTCTCTGGGGGGCTCTCACCTGGGGGAGGGATTGCGCTTGCTGGCTGTGCCCTGGCTGTGTGTGGATCTCTCCTTGAGGTGTCTGGAGGCTGTGTCTGATCGCTGTAGTGCTGTTTCACCACCATTTATCTGCCTGTTTAGTTCGCTGTCCCTCGTGGTATACAGTGCTCGGCGGCCATCTTTGGTGAGGCAAGGAGCAGCAGGCTCTCTGACCATTTTCATGTGTTTTGGCGGCCGTTTTCCCTGTGATTATGTCCTTTTTATACTGGACGCTCGGCGGCCATTTGATTTTGGTCAGTTTCAGCGCCATTCAAAACGGCTCTGCACAGCGCTGTGCGGTCTCCTATGCATCTGGGAGTTGGCACAGGACACAGGCTCTACTAGCTGGACAGCCAGCGCAGAACCAGTCAGGGTGGGGAGTTCTGTGCGGAAGAGCCCATCAGCCAGCAGCAGTTAGGAGGGTGGGACCATCGCTTTCCTAAGTCCCCAACAGGTGGCAGACAGGGTAGGGCAGTGATGGCGAACCTTGGCACCCCAGATGTTTTGGAACTACATTTCCCATGATGCACCCCTACACTGCAGAGTGCCTGAGCATGGTGGGAAATGTATTTCCAAAACATCTGGGGTGCCAAGTTTTGCCATCGCTGGGGTTGGGTCAGCATGGCTTCAGAAACTGGTGTTTCTTCCCCCGAAATCCAGGCAATTGCAACCGGTTCACCTGCAGGCAGTGCCTCTGGATGCTTTGTCGGCGGTCCTCTATTTGTTGCCAAGATGGAGGCGGTGCGTGGGCGTAAAGGTTGTAAAAACCGGCCCCCGTCCTCTGGAGGGGAGCTCTGATGCAGACTCGGGCCCTGCTGAGGCCGGTGACCCCCCCCCCCCTGCTCTGTCATTTCAGATGACGCTGACCAGGACCGAACTGACAGCGAAGATGAGTCCCCGTCTGGGTCCGTGCGCGAGAATCGCTTGTTTCGAGCACTTATCACAGCTGTGCGTGAAGAATCGGGAGGGAGCCAGAAGATCCCTTTGCTGATGTAGCGGGGTCCCTTTTGCCTTTTGGGTCCCGTAAGCCAGCCCGTTGACTTAAGCTGTTCCCGTATGTGACTTAAGTTCATTTACAAGGAACGGTGTCGACCGCAATTTGAGCTTTTCGGACCCCAAATACATGGTGGTGCGTTATCCCCTTTCTCAAAAAGCTGTCGGCTCCTCTGGTCGTGGACCCCCCCCCGGTACAAAGTAACCACCATCCCAGTAGAGGGGACTCCTGCCTTTAAGGACCCCATGGGCAGGAAGGCCGAGGCAGAGGCTCGTTCCTTGTTTACGGATGTGGGGTCAACTAGGCGACCGGTACTGGCATCCACACTCGTGTCTCAGACACTAACCGAGTGGGCAAAACTTTTGCGCCGCGAATTGGGAGAGCAACAGGCTTCTCCTGTCTAACTAGCAGACCAACTAGTGCGAGGCCCGAAGTACAATTTTGTGATGCAGCCCTGGATACCCTTCCTCTGTTATCCAGGCCTTCAGTATCAGCAGTGGTGCTGAGGCGCCCGATTTGCCTAAAATGCTGGCCTGCTCACCAGGCATCCAAAAAAGCCCTGACGGATCTTCCCTTCCTTGGCAACCGTCTCTTTGAAGCCTCATTGCATGACATTATTAAAAATGCCAGAGGTGGTAAGAGTACACTAGTCCCACAGGCCAGGAAGGCTAGGAAGGCTAAGGAGCCACGCCGTTGGCAAGGGCCCTCATTCTCCACTCACAAACGGCTTTTTCGTCCACCCAGGGCTTTGACCAAGCGTCCCCCGACAGGACGACCTTTAAAGGACCAAAGCGTGTGTGGAACCACGAGCCTGCGAGCAAAAGTGCTACCTCATGAAGGTTTTCTCCCGTCCGCAAGACGGGGGGGGGGGGTGCCTTCGGGAGTTTGCAGCCCGGTTGGCCTCTCGGCTGTCCGACCAATGGGTCTGCGATCTGATTTCCTCAGGCTACAAGATAGAGTTCCTCTCTTGGCCGCAAAAGAGATTCTTCCCCTGAAGCATACCCGTACTCCCAGCTCGCCAGGAGGCCCTGAAGGGGGCGGTAAGGGACCTGCTTAGTCGTGGGGTGATATTACCCGTTCCAGGAATTGGCATGTTTCCAAGGGTTCTACTCGAACCTGCAAAATGGAAGGGGAACGTCCAATTTTGGACCTGAAAGCCCTCAATTACTTTGCAAAAGTACAGAGGTTCAGAACGGAATCGCTGAGAAATCGCTGCACTCCATCAAGGGTACTCCCTGGTGGCCTTGAACATCCAGAATGCGTACCTGCACATACCCATATGCCTTCGGCATCAGAGATTTCTGCGATTTGCAGTCTAGGAAGCCCACTACCAGTTTGTGGCTCTGCCTTTTTGGTTTTGCCTCTGCCCTCCCCCAAGGTATTGTCTCTTGTTTTGCAACGCTGTGGGATCGCGATCGGGGGATACCTAGGCGATCTCCTTCCGAGAGCATCTTCTGCTTCAGAGTTAGGAGGAGGATGTGGCGATCACCATGCAGACCCTGCAGCAATTTTTTGTTGGCTGTTGAACCTAAAGAAGTTGGTGATTGTACCGACTCAGCGTTTGGAGTAGCTAGGCTTACTGCTGGACTCCATGGAAGCAAGAGCGTTTCTCCCTTCAGACAAGCTGCTGCAGACTCTCAGAGCTGCGGTAAAACTGTTGAGGAACCGCACAGGGGGTCGTCGCTACGCTTTGCATGCGAGTTCTGGGACTCATGGTGGCCTCCTTGAGGCATTACCCTATGCCCAGTTTCACACCAGAGTCCTGCTGAAGGAGATTTTAACAAAATGGGACAAATCTCCTTTATCCCTGGATGGGCAGATTCAGGTGAGCCAGCTGGTCAGGGATTCCCTGCTGAGGTCCCCGGCACTTTGGTCCGTGAAGTCGTTCCTACCTCTGAAATGGACAGTGATCACCACGGCCCCCAGCCCAACCGGCTGGGGTAGGGTAATGGGAGTTCAGTCGACTCAGGGCCTCTGGTCGGTGGGTGGTGCGATCCAAGTTGCCGATCAATCTGCTTGAGCCGAGAGCGATCAGGCTATGCCTCTCCACGTGGTCGATAAGACTTTGAGGGGCGTTTGATCAGGTTCCACTCTGACGTATGCCTGCCACTGCCGTGACATTCTGTCGCCAAGGAGGAACAAGAAGCTTGGCCGCTGCACGGGAGGACGCTTGCACTCACATCCTTCAGTGGGCAGAGCGACATGTACCTGCCCCCGTCGGCCGTTTACATCCCGGGAGCGGAGAACTGGCAGGCAGACTACCTAAGTCGCCAGATGCTGGACCCAGGAGAATGGGCATTGCCATTGCATCCGGAGGCGTTCTGGCTACTGTGCCCGCGATGGGGCACACCAGACGCGGCTCTTCTGGCCGCCCGTCTCAACGGGAAGGTGCCGAGGTTCGTGTCCAGGGCAACAGATCCTTGGGCAGACACGCTGGTGGTGCCATGGGGGATCAGTACCAGCTGATCTATGCACCAGCTGATCTATGCACCAGCTGATCTATGCACCAGCTGATCTATGCCTTTCCTCCGTTGAAACGGCCTCCACTCAGCGGAGCAGACGTGGTAACAGAGGGGATCCCAGTAATACCGATTGCCCCAGATCGGTCCCAGCGACCCTGGTACTCAGACCTGGTGGCGGACGCCCCGTGTCGACTGCCGTTACGAGAGGACCTTCTGTCTCGATTTCCGATTCTCCGTTCTGCTTTACCATCGCTGGTTTTAACGGCATGGCTATTGAGAGTTGGGTGTCGAGGAACCGGGGTCTTTGGGACTCGGCGATTCCAACTATGCCGAGAGCACGGAAAGCTTCTTCTCGGTAGGTCATCGTACCTGGAAGGCCTACATCTCCATGTGTGAGAAGGGATGGCGTCCACGCTCCCTTTTTTTTTTTTTTTTCCCCCATATCCAGGATTGATCCTGTTTCTACAGCAATGAGTAGTTCAGAAATTGGCTTTAAGCACCATATTTAACCACTTTCAGACCGGACCATTTTGCTGGTAAATGACCAGAGGTCTTTTTACACTTTGGCACTGCGCTGCTTTAACTGGTAATTGCGCGGTCATGCAATGTTGTACCCAAACAAAATTTGCGTCCTTTTCTTCCCACAAATAGAGCTTTCTTTTGATGGTATTTGATTGCCTCTGCGATTTTTATTTTTTGCGATATAAACGTAAAAAGACCGCAAATTTTGAAAAAAAATGATATTTTCTACTTTTTGTTATTAGAAAAATCCAATAAACTCAATTTTAGTCATACATTTAGGCCAAAATGTATTCAGCCACATGTCTTTGGTAAAAAAAAAGTCAATAATTGTATATTTATTGGTTTGCGCAAAAGTTGTCACATCTACAAACTAAGGTACGTTTTCTGGAATTTACGCAGCTTTTAGTTTACGACTGCCTATCTCATTTCTTGAGGTGTTAAAATGGCAGGGCAGTACAAAACCCCCCCAAATGACCCCATTTTGGAAAGTAGACCCCCTAAGGAAATTGATAAGAGGCATGTTGAGCCCATTGAATATTTTATTTTTTTGCCTCAAGCGATTGAATAATGACAAAAAAAAAATTTTTTTTTTTTTTTTACACAAAGTTGTCACTAAATGATATATTGCTCACACATGCTATGGGCGTATGTGAAATGACACCCCAAAATAAATTCTGCTGCTTCTCCTGAGTACGGGGATACCACATATGTGGGACTTTTTGGGAGCCTAGCCGCGTACGGGGCCCCGAAAACCAAGCACCGCCTTCAGGCTTTCTAAGGGCGTAAATTTTTGAGTTCACTTCTCACTACCTATTACAGTTTTGAAGGCCATAAAATGCCAAGATGGCACAAAACCCCCACAAATGACCCCATTTTAGAAAGTAGACACCCCAAGCTATTTGCTGAGAGGCATGTTGAGTTCATGGAATATTTTATATTTTGCCACAAGTTGCGGGAAAATTACAAACTTTTTTTTTTTTTTTTTTTTTTCACAAAGTTGTCACTAAATGATATATTGCTCACACATGCCATGGGCATATGTGAAATGACACCCCAAAATAAATTCTGCTGCTTCTCCTGAGTACGGGGATACCACATATGTGGGACTTTTTGGGAGCCTAGCCGCGTACGGGGCCCCGAAAACCAAGCACCGCCTTCAGGCTTTCTAAGGGCGTAAATATTTGACTTCACTCCTCACTACCTATTACAGTTTTGAAGGCCATAAAATGCCAAGATGGCACAAAACCCCCACAAATGACCCCATTTTAGAAAGTAGACACCCCAAGCTATTTGCTGAGAGGCATGTTGAGTCCATGGAATATTTTATATTTTGCCACAAGTTGCGGGAAAATTACAAACTTCTTTTTTTTTTTTTTTTTTTCACAAAGTTGTCACTAAATGATATATTGCTCACGCATGCCATGGGCATATGTGAAATGACACCCCAAAATAAATTCTGCTGCTTCTCCTGAGTACGGGGATACCACATATGTGGGACTTTTTGGGAGCCTAGCCGCGTACGGGGCCCCGAAAACCAAGCACCGCCTTCAGGCTTTCTAAGGGCGTTACAGTTTTGAAGGCCATAAAATGCCAAGATGGCACAAACCCCCCCCAAATGACCCCATTTTGGAAAGTAGACACCCCTAAATTTAGGGGTACACTAGTGAGACTAGGTAATAAATGGCGGGTGCCCTGAAACTATAAAAAAATAACTAACCAACCAGCGTCACCTGTAACAGTTATATGGTGATCACTGGTGAAAGGGTTAACTAGGGGGCAATCAGGGGGCTTTATGCGGTAGTATATGGGGGTCCCTGGCGCTATAAAAAGCTGCGGCGAACCTAAATACCTACCTGCCTAACTAGCGTCACCTGTGACACTAATACAGCGATCAGAAAAACGATCGCTTATTAGGCTGGGTTCACACTGGAGCGATGCGGGAACGCCACGAATGCGCGGCGGGTTCCCGCATCGCATGCCTCCCGGCGGCAGTTCACACTGCCCTATGCGAACTGCTGGGAGTGTCAGTGAAATGTTACTGACACCCCCAGATCAGTTCGCATATCGCAGTGCGATCTGCAAACTCGGATCGCATGGTGTGAACACCCATGCGATCCGATTCTGCTGCGGGCCAAAAAAAGGGTCCCGTGCGAATTTGCGGCGGGTGCGGCGGGTGTGGCGGGTGCGGCGGGTGCGGCGAATGGCTGAACTCGAATCGCACAGAGATCGGATGTGATTTGCACTGCAGTGCGGTGCGAATCACATCCGTTCTCAAACCGCTGCAATCTGAACCCAGCCTTAGTGACACTGGCGACGGGGGGTGATCACGGGGTTAAACCTTTATTGGGGGGGTTAGGGGGGTACCTTAGAACTAAAGGGGGCTAACCCTAACTGCCCTAACAGTTATTAGTCACAAATGACACCCGCCGGGTGATCAGGGGGTTAAACCTTTATTAGGTAATAAATGGCGGGTGCCCTGAAACTATAAAAAAATAACTAACCAACCAGCGTCACCTGTAACAGTTATATGGTGATCACTGGTGAAAGGGTTAACTAGGGGGCAATCAGGGGGCTTTATGCGGTAGTATATGGGGGTCCCTGGCGCTATAAAAAGCTGCGGCGAACCTAAATACCTACCTGCCTAACTAGCGTCACCTGTGACACTAATACGGCGATCAGAAAAATGATCGCTTATTAGGCTGGGTTCACACTGGAGCGATGCGGAAACGCGGCGAATCCGCGGCGGGTTCCCGCATCGCATGCCTCCCGGCGGCAGTTCACACTGCCCTATGCGAACTGCTGGGAGTGTCAGTGAAATGTTACTGACACCCCCAGATCAGTTCGCATATCGCAGTGCGATCTGCAAACTCGGATCGCATGGTGTGAACACCCATGCGATCCGATTCTGCTGCGGGCCAAAAAAAGGGTCCCGTGCGAATTTGCGGCGGGTGTGGCGGGTGCGGCGAATGGCTGAACTCGAATCGCACAGAGATCGGATGTGATTTGCACTGCAGTGCGGTGCGAATCACATTCGTTCTCATAAACCGCTGCAATGTGAACCCAGCCTTAGTGACACTGGCGACGGGGGGTGATCACGGGGTTAAACCTTTATTGGGGGGGTTAGGGGGGTACATTAGAACTAAAGGGGGCTAACTCTAACTGCCCTAACAGTTATTACAGTCACAAATGACACCAATGCAAAAAAAAAAAAAAAATGACATTGGTGTCACTGTGACTGGGGGGCAGGGGTAATTGGGGGGGTGATCGGGGGGTAAAGGGGGGGTGTGAGTGTGCCTGGCATGTTCTACTGTGTGTGTAGAGTGTTGGTGCAACTCACCGATCCGCTCTCCTCCGTGTCGGAACGGAAAATACCGACACGGAGGAGAGAATACATCACTTCCTCTCCTGTGTTTACATTACAGGAGAGGAAGTGATGTCACGGGGGATTTCCATTCGTCGAGAGCGATCGCGAGGGGGTGGCCATGAATGAATGGCCGCCCCCTCATCCCGGATCGCTCTCGAAGAAATGCCGACCGCCGCAGGCACCGGGGGGGGGCCCGATCGGGCCCCCCACCCGCGGGCAGGCAGGGACTTATATATACGCCCATATGCCTGCCCGTGCCATTCTGCCGACGTATATCGTCGTGCGGCGGTCGGCAAGTGGTTAAAGGACAAATATCAGCGTTGGCTGTCTTTTTTTTTTTTTTTTTTTTTTCCAGCGAGCACTTTTTGTTCAAGCTGTCCAAAATGTAGTTCCTCCGTGCGTGGGCCGTTACCCCCGTGGGATCTGAACCTGGCGTTATCGGTGCTTGAAAAAACCGCCATTTGAAAATATCAGAGATCCCTCTGTTGACTCTTTCCCAGAAAGTGGTCTTTCTAGCGGCCATTACTTTCGGCCAGGAGGGTTTTGTACCCGGCGGCCTGGTCTTGCAAGTCGCCCTATCTGGTGATCCACAAGGATAAGGTGATGTTGTGTCCAACAGTCTTTTCTGCCGAAGGTGGTTTTGGCAGAAAAGCATCAACGAAGACATTGTCTTACCATCTCTGTGTGCTAAGTCGACACATTCTAAGGAGGTGGCTCTTCATGCCCTGGACGTGGTTAAGGCTCTGAGGGTGTATTTGTCTGCTACACCTCCCTTTCAGAAGTCAGACTCCTTGTTTGTTTTTCGGTGGCTGTTTGAAAAAAAAAAAAAGCACGGCGGTCTCGTCGGCCACCATTTCCAGGGGGGGATCAGACAGATTGTAGTACAGGCCTATGCTTTGAAGAGGCAGGTGCCCCCCTTTCTGGTCACGGCTCACTCCACAAGGCAATCGGAACGACTTTGGCCTTCCGACATCAAGCGTCTGTGAACAGGCGACCAAGTCACCCCCTGAGCGACAGTTTCAAAATTCTACAAGGTCGACGTCGGTGCATGGGGCCGATGCCCATTTTGGCCGCAAAGTTTTGCAGGCGGCTGTACAATTGCACTTACGTTTTTTTTTCCTTGTTTTTTGGTAAAAACGCAGTACCTTTTTAAGTAATGCACTGTTGCATTTGTTACCGCAGTTCTGGTGCAGTTTGGTGGTAGTGCCTTAGTTGAGGAGCATCCTGCCTTTTTGGTGGGTAAAAAAAGTTTTGGTCACACTCACAATGTCGTTTTTTGTGGTTAAAGTTTTATACTAGTGGGTGTAGTTTTTATGCTGTTTTGCCACCCCTCATTTTGGCACTGCTTGGGGATGTCCCAGTGGTCTAAGAGCAGCTGTGTCAGGTGGTGAACTGCAGAGAAAAGGATTTTATGGTAAGTATAAAAATCATATCTTTTCTTAAAGATATATCACTGTATTTTCGTGCCTATAAAGTCCATAGGGTTCCAAAAAAGCAAATCAATGTTGTAATTCATTTTGTGATGTGGTGCTGTTTCAACCATATTCCCATCCGCACGATCACCCTGTGAGTATGCAAATAGGACAGTGACTGGGTCCATCATTTAGCCATGCCTGCTCTAGGGGATGTTACTCCCAATAATTAATGTTCACAAATCGGTAAGGCATCTTTGAACTTGCATTCACCTGTTTACTCTCTATTTCTTTTGTAAGGAATCAACTTGATGGGATGTAATTACACAAACAACAGAGGGATCTGCATGTGAGAAAATGAGAAATAGAACAAACCGCAAGAGCATCCTATGAGCGTGGTTGAAGAATACCAAGCTGAATGTCACGGGACCCATGCCTCCATCCAAAAAAAAAAAACTAAAAAGGAAATAAACCTGCATTTTTTTTTTTTTTTTTAAATAAAGGACACTGAAAGGCAAGAAGAGAGCACACCTGTTAATACAGAGTTTAATTGTATTTACATACTCTAGTTATGTGGGGAGGGAGAGGAGAGACATGGTGGGCAGGGGGAGAAAGATTACTTTTTGCACCATCTATAACATGACGTTTCTTCCATCTTGATGTATTCTGAGCTTGTAGTGTTACTTGTAATATTTACTTCCCTCTGTGTAATTTTGATTCTAAAATTCATGTGGTGAGCTTCCTTAAGCACTGATCTGAAAAACAACAAAAATAAATAAATCTTAATTAAGTTATAAAAAAAATCAATTGTTTTTATTTTATCTGTTTTAGAGATTGTAAGCTCTAATGAGCAGGCTACCCTCATGTCTCCTGTATTGAATTGTATTTCCAATATACGGTTTACTCATAAGTTCCTAAAGCTCTTTGGTAATTGCCATGCTGGACACGCAGAACACTCTCTGTGCCACAACTGAGGTATGGGATCGCAGGTAAGTACCAGACCCTGGATGTCACGATCCCCCCTTAATTTCACACTTTCCCCTGCAACATCGCTGTCCTTGAACCTTCCTTCACATCATAGCCCCAACACTCCTGGCCCTCCTTTTCCTCACAGCCTCTTTATGCTCTGGCCCCCTTCACCCAACAAACACTCATCCTACTGTATGTGTATGACATTTATTTTCCATCAAATCACACATCTTTGATCCTCCATCAATGTGTATCTTGGCATGAACCGGTTTCTCCAATGAGATTGCCTGACCTGTAAAGCACACTTGCATTGTAAAGCTAGCTCATACACGTGATCCCATGATTTATTTTTTTCTAATTACTCGTATCTCTAGCTATAGATAGAGGTTGAGCACAACCCATGTTTTTTTTTTGCAATAGCGTTGATGCGTTCCTTCAAACGATCGCATAGCGAACACGTGCTCTGTTTTAAATGTAGTGACCATTGGAGTAAACATTGTTGCGGTATTTGAAGAAAAATTAACTTTTTTTTTTTTTAATGAGATTGCCTGACGTTTAAAGCCGCAACCTCATCCATGGGATCCCATGTTTTATTTTTATTTATAAGTACTTGTAAAAATATATATGTGCATCGCATCCCAGATTTTTTTAACCTCTTCGCGCCCGCCCTATAGCCGAATGACGGCCGTAGAGCAGGCGCTTTCATTCCGGATGGCCATCCCTGGACGTCCTGTTTACTTCGGCAATGCGCGCCGCCGCGGGCGCGCATTGGAAGTTCTGTGTTTGCCGTGTCACCCGGGGACAGGCAAACACAGATCGCTGTAAACTGCCAATCACAGCGGCCGTTTACATCGCGATCGGCGTGTCCAATTGGAGATGATCTCATATGTAAACATATGAGATCTCTCAGCGCCGCTCTCCCTCCTCACACAGACAGAGTGTGAGAAGGGAGAGATGAATGGTTGCAGCGGCCGTCATTGTTAAAAAAATAAAAATAAAATTTAAAGTGCCATCCTGCCCCAGTGCCACCTGTTAGTGCTATCTGTCCCCAGTGCCACATGTTGTCAGTGCCATTTGTCCCCAGTTCCATCTGTCATCAGTGCAATCTCATCAGTGCCACGTATTAATGCCATCTGTCAGTGCCACCTGTCAGTGTCACGTGTCATCAACGCCACTTATCAGTGCCATGCGTCATCTGTGCCACATTTGTGCCATCTGTCATCGGTGCCACATTTGTGCCATCTGTCATCGGTGCCACATTTGTGCCATCTGTCATCGGTGCCACATTTGTGCCATCTGTCATCGGTGCCACATTTGTGCCATCTGTCATCGGTGCCACATTTGTGCCATCTGTCATCGGTGCCACATATTAGTGCCATCTGTCATCGGTGCCACATTTGTGCCATCTGTCATCGGTGGCACATATTAGTGCCATCTGTCATCAGTGCCACGTGTCATTGTCCTGGTGCTCCAGGGCATTCAAAAGTGTAATAAGTAGTCAACAAGTTAGATGTGTAATTTATGCTCCTAGAACACGTGATGGCGCTCCCTGCATGTTGGGCCTCTCTATCTGTGAAAAAGTCCCACACATGTGGTAATGTAATACTCAGGAGTAGCAGAATTTTTTTGGGTGTGTCATTTGTAGTATACACATGCCATGTTGGAGAAATAACCTATTACAATGACAATTTTGTGGAGTAATTTTGCAAAGAATAGTGGGAAAAAAATGACATCAAAAAGCTCACCATGCCTCTTACTAAATACCTTGGAATGTCTACTTTCCAAAAAGGGGTCATTTGGGGGGTATTTGTACTTTCCTGACCTGTTCGGGTCACAAGAAGCGAGATAGGCCACCAGTACATCAGATGTGATCAATTTTGTGTGATTCGCACCACAGCTTGTAGACTCTCTAACTTTCACAAAGACCAAATAATATCCACTAATTTGGGTTATTTTTACCAAAGATATATAGCAGTATAAATTGTGGCCAAAATTTATGAAGAAAAATTAATAATTTGTATAATTCTGTCACAGAAACAAAGAAATATGCGTTTTTTTCAAAATTTTCGGTCTTTTTTCATTTATAGCGCAAAAAATAAAAACCCCAGAGGTGATCAAATACCACCAAAAGAAAGCTCTATTCGTGGGAAAAAAAAAGGACAAAAAATTAATTTGGGTACAGTGTTGCATGACTGAGTAATTGTCATTCAAAGTGTGAGAGCACCGAAAGCTGAAAATTGGTCTGGGCAGGAAGTGTTTTTAAAGTGGTTGTAAACCCTTACAAACTACTTTGACCTACAGGTAAGCCTAGATTAAGGCTTACCTGTAGGTCCAAGAAATATCTCCCAAACCTATACGGTTTAGGAGATATTTGCCCGAAGACGGGCACCGCTATCTACGGCGCATGCGCCGTAGACAGCGGTGCACTGAGCGGGGTATCGTCGATGATGGCAATGCCGAGAGTCTCAGCTCCCGTGCACATGTGCAGCAGTGACGACATCGCTGCTCCAGCGAATCACAGTGCCGGAGCAGCGAGACCCACCAAGAAGATGGACGCTTGGAACTACAGGGGACAGCGGTGACTTTGCTGGCTCCTGTGTCAGGTAAGTGACACATAATGGACTACTATGTGATGCATAGTAGTCCATTATGCTTTGCCTTTACAGGGAATGAAAGTGGAAGTAAACTCATCAGGGTTTACTTCCTCTTTAAGTGCCCAGTAAGCAAGTGGTTAAATAGCATCAATGTGTTCCTTCAAATGGTGACATAGCAGAATACTTGCTCTGTTTTAAAGGTGCATTCCTTGGAGTAAACGTTTACATCATTTACAAAATCAGGGTCATGATGGCAAAACCATTTTCGCCAATGAGATTGCCGGACATGGCCATCACCCTTGCACTGCACAGTTATGGTTTATTTATTTGCAAGTACTTGTAAATATATGTAGATGTGACTTCAAAGGCCTGATTTTTGAAAAAGCGTCGATACATTGCTTCAAACAATTGCATAGCAGAATATGTGCTCTGTTTTAAAGGGTGTGACCATTGGCGTAAACATCGTTGCGGTATCTCCCAAATCTGGGTCGCAATGGCAAAACTGTTTTCTCCAATGAGATGGCCTGCCACGGAAAGCACCCTTGCACTGCACAGCCACCTCATACAGGGTATGCCCTGTTTTATTTATGTATTTAGAATTCCTTGTAAATGTAGATGTTCATTCAAAGGTCAGATTTTTTTAAATAGCGTTGGTACGTTGCTTTAAAGAATCGCATAGCAGAACACATGCTCTGTTTTAAAGGGTGCAACCATTGGAGTAAACATCGTTGTGTTTTTTCCCAAATCTGGGTCGCATCGGCAAAGCTGTTTTCTCCAATGAGATTGCCTGCCACGGAAAGCTGGGGTTTGCTGTGAGTGGGCCAGGTATGCCAACAGCCTACTATTCTTATTACCAAATTCAAATATGCGCTGCGCCTGGTATAAAAAAATGTTTCCGGGTCTTTTCTACTAATACAAGATCTAAGTGGCGCACCCCTTCCCTCCAACCTCTATATGTATCTGAATTGGGGTTTGCTATGTATTCCACCTCTGCATCTGTCACTTTCCTTTCTGCCTCCAGGAGTTTCTACTGCCTATCCGATCTAAGTTGTTTAATAACAACGGGCTACTGAGCCCCTAAGTGTGGCCTTAAACGCATCCCAGGTGACTCCGACAGGGGCCCCTGCCCGGTTGTCCACCCAGAAGTCACCAATAGACGACTGCGTAGACCTCTCAAAACTTTCCTCCTTGAGCCACAATGGGCTCAACCTCCACACCACGTACCCTCTCGGTCTCTCCATGTCAAAGGTGACCAGAAGTGGGGAGTGATCCGAGACAGCACGAGGCAGATATTGGGCCTCCAGCACTCTCGGCAATAATTCATTGGACACAAAACATAAATCAATCCTAGAAAGAGTATTAAACATGGTGGAGTGACAGGAGTAAGCTCTAACATGTGGGTTTTTCCACCTCCAGGCCTCCACCAGGTTATATGACCCAATACACTGAGCCAGCGGGGAGCCATGCTTAGGCGCCATTCCAAATCTGTCAGCATCAGGTGAGAGCACCACATTCATATCCCCAGCAAGAATAATGAGACCCTCTGCAACTCGGAGGGCAGCATCCATTATTATTCCCCATACTTCTATAGTAAAGGGGGGAGGAATGAAGAGGTTAGATTCATCACCACATTCAAAGAACAACATTTGCAAATTAAAGGAATCCTTCAGAGATACTGGTATCTCTTGAAGGGGGATCTCCTCTTAGCAAAACATCTCCCGGAATATCCGGGTATCACGTATAGGAGATCACGATCTTTGAAGGATTCTCTAGTACAAAGTCATTTCTCCCCTCCCCGTAAAGGTGGGTCCTAAACAAACAGGATGTACCCCGTGCCACAAATGTGGTTTTTGCAGATATTTACATGCATCGAGATCCATATGTCTGCCAAATGGTCGTTTATTTGAACCCAAATTTGCTGTGACCTGTCAATCAGTGGGGGTGGTGTACATTATGGTTTGTCAATGCAATGCTTTCTATGTTGGGAAGACAAAGCGTCCCTTCTTCCACCGCATCAGGGACCATGTGTCCCTGGTGCGGGGGAAGAAGATGGAAACTCCAATCAGCCGACATTTTGGTTTATATCATCAGTTCAACGATGGTCTCATGCACTTCTTTCCTTTGGAATATGTTCCCCCGGGAGATAGAGGGGGGGATTATAATCATACTCTTTTACAACGAGAGACTCGATGGATATTTAATTTGGAGGCTACCCGATCCCCGGGACTTAATGATGCAATCAGTTTCGAACCTTTTCTTTAAATAACTTTTTTTTTTTTTTTTTTTTTTTTTTACCCCCTGGTATATTGTAATAATAAATGATTGTATTTTGTCAAATAGGCAATATATTGGCGTGGATGTCTGATGGCTCGCGGATTGGGAGGGGGCTCCATACCTGAGGGGGACCCTCCGAGTGCTCCTTGCCCTTCCTGGGTCTGTACGGGCACCCCGGGGCGGGTCTGACCTACAACCTTTTCCAACCAGTTGGGGGTTCGATCGGCCCGCCCCGTTTCTAAATGTGAGGTCCCCTTCTCTCTTTTTTTGCTTGTCTGTTGCAAACAATTCTTTTTTCCATCTTTGAAATCAGGGATGTATGGTGATTGACATTTATGTCGGCCCATTTTCATCTCTGTGTATTTGCACTTTGATTTATCCGAGAGTAAGATCAGGGCATATTGCCCTTAGCCATCATGGCTGCCTGTCTCTGACCGAATGTCAGGTCTCTATCAGAGTACTGGCACAGATGGATCATCACTGGCAAATTTCCTGACTCTGGCCAGAATCCAACATGGCCGACGCGCTATACGGACGTAAATCACGTCCTTCGCGCATGCGCATCTGCCATCTAGACGCGCACGAAGGAGATCGCTTGTAAATCTCCTGACTTTTAGCCAGAATCCAACATGGCCGACGCGCTATATGGACGTAAATTACGTCCTTTGCGCATGCGCACTCGCCATCTAGACACGCACGGAGGAGATCCTCCCAGTAGGTGTGCCCGCAGCCCGGCGGTGATGTCAGATGCCGCCGGGCTGGAAGCACGAGTTATAATGCGGGTCCCGGTCAGTGTCATCCAAGCAAGCGATGGAAGCCGACATGTGGAGCTGCTGCACGTATGAAAAAGCACTTAAACCTTTTTGACTGTATCATACCACTATATTCAACAGGTAGGAATGGAATGGCTCTGATGGGACTAGACGGATGATCCGGAAGTCCAAGTCTAGAGTCACGCATTCTATATTCTTGAGATGTTTATACAACACTGATGGGGACATGGCTTTTCTTCTTTTCTTTCAGAAAACAGCACAGAGAGATCTCTTGTGTTCAGAATTTATACCTTGTTTAATCTCTATCTGACAACACATAGGGTTCGTAGGTACTGGGTATGCCTAACTGGTTCTAGTTCAGCCATTTCCTTGGCTCCACCAGGTATGTTCTATAGTGTTTATTGTGCCATTTTTGACACTTCATTGAAGTGGTCTACATATATTATATTATATATATGTTTCTCGTGCTTCTGCAGATCCCTGGGGGGGAGCAATTGGGGGGTCCTCGGTGGGTGCCCTCGCCACGGTCCGCATGCTTGATGACAAAAAAGTTTGTCCTCACTTAAGTACTAATAGATGCATAGAACATTTGAAAACTACGATAGACAATTTGTATTAATTTACCAGACATATTGGGTAAGATGCTTTTCTTGTTCTCATTTGTTATATATTTTTTTATTTTCATTACAATATTTTTTACTTTTATTTTTCACCTTTTTCATTGTATTTGTATTCTTCACACATTTTATTTTATTTTCATTCTTATCTTTATTTTGACCCTATCTGCAATCTCCATAGAGGAGAACTATATTTTATACCTTATGTATTCAATCTTGGGACACCATCCATATGGTATGGTCTGGTTGTTCCCTTTTGGAGAACTAATAGGTTACTGAATATTGATATGCAAACTATGCTCTGTGTTTTAATACTCTAAGGGTGGGGGCTTCATTCCTCTCCAACCAATATGCTGGACATGAATGAATCCTACCACCAGATCTACTCAATGTAGATGTGTCAGCCTATGTGGGCAAAACACCTCTTGTACCCCTCGGGGTTGTGTGTGTACAGAACTATCTATGTATTTGTATCTCTAAACAAATGATCTGTTTGTATAATTTCAGTTTTCTACTGATTGCCGTATTCTGCAATTGTCCTGAGGAAGCTCAGAAGAGCGAAACATGTAGGAAAGAGACAATGCAGTTTAAATCGTATATAAATGTGGTAACTTATGGAGCCTTGTAGGCTTATATACCAACTTTTGTATACCCGCATCTTTTATTTTATATGGAAATGGATGTAATTGTTTGATAAATGCTTTTTGTACACTAAAATAAAAACTTCAATGATTTTATTTATGGATTGAATATATTTGGTGCCGTTGTAAAAGTCCCGGGGGTTGGTTACCCTCCAGTCCCCCTTTTTTTCAATTTCCCCTTTTCTTCAAATAATATTAGCCAGAATGGTTTTTGGCCAGAAAATTAAATGAGGGGGGCAACCCCCTCATTATTCACTTAATAAGTTTCTAATTATGTGAGATCCAACGTCAAAACCACTTGATCTTACCGGATCTAACAAATATTTTTTTTCTGGCCAAAATTGCATGTGGGGGGCTAATCCGTCCATAATATCTCTATTTTGATGGGAAAGGAGATAAGGGGAGGGGGCAGCCCCTCTCATTAATCTCTTAATAAGTCTCTAATTATGTGAGATCTAACATTAAAACCACTTGATCTTAGCGGATCTAACAAATATATTTATCAGCCTGAATGATTTTTGGCCAGAAAATTTGATAAGGCGGGCTGATGACGGGTTAGCCCCCCTGCAAATAACTGTTAATATTGCTTCTTCTGTGTGAGAACTAACGCAAACAGTTGATCTAACCTGATCTAAAAAAGATCTAACAAACTGAATACGATTTTTTTTAAATATTGATATGGGGGGGGCTAACCCGGCAAAGGTACTTTTACCTACTGTGCATTGTAATAAATCACAGCAGAGGGAGGCTAGAGGTTACAGAAAGGTCACTGTGCAATACAAACAACCAAACATTGAATACCAAAAATGGTCCTCAGTGATCAAAAAAAGCCTGGCCCTTCTAGGCTAAATATTATCCTTGGAGGCCAAAAATGGGCCCCAGTGAAAAAAAACAGCACACCCAGCTGTTTTTGGTCACCGACAGGGGCGGACGGACCAGTCGGTCACTCGGGTGCCGCCCGAGGTCATTAGGGGCCCGGCCCGGTCTCGGCCACATGAGAGGCCACTTGAAGTGGCTGTGCCGTATCACATGCCGTGATCATGCCGATTACAGTACTGCTAACGGTACTTCTAACGGTGCGCTGCTCCCCGCCGCCCCCCTCCTTCCCTCCCGTCCGTCCCAGGTGATGTCACAACGCATACCGTACAAGCACCTGGGACGGACGGGAGGGGAGGAGGGGCCAGCGGGGAGCAGTGCGCCGTTAGCAGTATTGTAATTGGCATGATCGCGGCATGTGATACGGGCACAGCAGAAGAGTGGAGGGGCCGGCGGGGAGCTGCGCCGTTATTATCGGCATTCGGTAAGTGAAGCCTGGGCCTGCCACAAGTGATGGGAGGCGGCGGTACAGAATGCATGGGGCCCCGGATCCCCCCCAACCCACAGTGTCCCCCGTGTGTGTGTGTCCCCCTGTGTTTGTGTCCCCGTGTGTGTGTGTCCCTGTCCACCTGTGTGTGTCTCCCCCTGTGTGAGTGTGCGTGTCCCCCTGTGTGTGTGTGAGTGTATCCCCCCTCTGTGTGTGTGTGTGTGTGTCCCTGTGTGTGGTGTGTGTGTGTGTCCCCGTGTGTGTGTCCCCCTGTTTGAGAGAATGTGTCCCCCTGTGTGTGTGTGTGTGCCTCCCCTTGTGTGTCTCCCCCTGTGTGTGTGTGTGTGAGAGAGTCTTCCCCCCTGTGTGTGTGTTTCCCCCTGTATAAATGTGTGTGTCTGTGTGAGTGATTGTGTGTCCCACCATGTGATTGTGTGTCCCCCCCGTGTGAGTGTGCGTGCCCCCCGTGTGAGTGTGTGGTGTGTGTGTGTCCCTGTGTGTGTCCCCCTGTGTGTGTGTGTGTGTGTGTGTGTGTGTGTGTGTTTCTTGCCCTGTGTCTCTCCCCCTGTGTGCGAGTGTCTCCCCCTGTGTGTGTGTGTCTTCCCCTGTGTGTGTCCCCGTGTGTGTGTAAGTGGTTCCCCCTGTGTGTGTGTGTGTCCCTGTGTGAGCGTGTGCATTCTTCCTCCAGTTTCCCCCCTGTGTGCTCCCCCCGTGTCTGCCTGTGCAGGTGTGGCGCCCAAGGGGGCCCCATGAGCTTCTATTGCCTGGGGGCCCCATTAGTTGTCAGTCCGCCCCTGGTCACCTGACCTTTGAATGCCAAAAAGGTCCTCGGAGTGTGCCTTTTTTAGTCACCAAGGACCATTTTGGGCATTTAATCACTTCAGCGCCGGACCATTTGGCTGGCCAAAGACCAGAGCACTTTTTGCAATTCGGCACTGCTTCGCTTTAACCACTTGCCGACCATTGCATTCTGATGTACGTCCCTACTTTGGGGACAAACAGAGGCGTCTTTAGGGGGTGGCCATAGTCTGGGACCAATAGCCCAGAGTCTTGAGTCTCGGTCCAGAATGCAGGGAACAGGGGCAGACTGAGCCATGGTTGGCTCCAGCTTTAGCTCTGCCCCGCTTCCACCCGACTTTACTCTTGGTCACTGATTGCTATAGCCGCCTGGCGGCTAGCAACCATTAACATCACTGCCCACTGTGCCCACACTGCCCAACATTCAAAGCAGAGGAGGATTGCACTTCCTCCTCCTCCGCGCTAGTGCTCATGGGGCCTGGCCTACGACTTCTGGTCTGGATTGTCCCGCAGCTGTTATGGTAGCGTGGAGTGTAGAGCCCAGGAGGGAGAGAAAGGGATGACGTCGCCACCCTGAGCAGCATTCGCAGCGGCTCCCTTAGCCTACACTCCTCCAATCTTAGTCCTCTCCCAGCTCGCTGTCCTGGAGCAGGAAGAAGGCAGCAGAAATGACAATGCGGCGGCCGCACCACATCAATACCCACTTGGGTGGGCGGCTCTCCTCTGGCTGCCTTGCACACCAGCACCACGGATGAGCTGCTGCTGTAGTACCTGAACAAATGAAGTCTATCTCCTCCTGGTCAGGTAGGTCAATCAAGTTTGTATGTCAGGTACCAGGTCAGTGTGTGTCAGGTAGGTCAGTGTATGTCAGTGTGTGTCGTGTAGGTCAGTATATGTATGTCAGGTAGGTCAGAGTGTGTCGTGTGGGTCAGGTAGGTCAGTGTATGTATGTCGGGTAGGTCAGTGTGGGTCACGTAGGTCAGTGTATGTATGTCAGGTAGGTCAGTGTATGTATGTCAGGTAGGTCAGCGTGTGTCGGGTAGGTCAGTGTGGGTCACGTAGGTCATCCTTTTTTCCCACAAATAGAGCTTTATTTTGAAGGTATTTGATTGCCTCTGCAATTTTTTATTTTTTTTGCGATATAAACGGAAAAATCTAAAATATTGAAAGAAATTTATATTTTCTGCTTTTTGTTAAAAGAAAAATCCAATAAACTCAATTTTATTCATACTTTAAGGTCAAAATTTATTCAGCCACATGTCTTTGGTAATGTTAATAAGCGTATATTTATTGGTTTGCGCAAATGTTATAGCATCTGAAAACGATGGTACATTTTCTGGAATTTACGCATCTTTTAGTTTATGACTGCCTATCTCATTTCTTTAGGTGCTAATATGGCATAGTTGACTTCTTTTTTTCCCTTGTTTCCCAAGGTGACCATCTTGGTGTTAAGAGGGTTGAGGGTGCCAAAAGTGAGTGCCTATGGCAACATCACCCTGAAAGCATCTGATACTAAGCAGGGACGGGCCTGATTAGTACCTAGATGGGAGACCGCCTGGGAATACCCTCTTGAGAAATGCCAAGATGGTCACCTTGGGGAACCACAAAAAAAGGCGGTCTCCCATCTAGGTACTAAACAGGCCCATCTCTGCTTAGCCTTCAAGGCCAGGTGAGCTTGGGTGCTTTCAGAGTGGAATGGCCAGAGGCAATCTCTTCTGGCACCCAAAACCCTCTTGAGAAATGCCAAGAAGGTCATCTTGGGAAACCAGAAATAAAAAACAGGTCAACTCTAAAAAAAAAAAAAAAGCCTACAGCACCTTGTATTCCCAGACGGTCTCCCATCCAGGTACTAACCAGGCCCGACCCTGCTTAGCCTCTGAGATTAAACGAGATTGGTTGCTTTCAGGGTGTCGTGGCCATAAGCAATACCTTTGGGCACTCTCAACCCTCTTGACAAGCACCAAGATGGTCACCTAGGGAAAGTAGGGGAAAAAACAAGTCAACGCCCAAAAAAAAAAAGAAGCAAATGGGACTGGTTATTGCCAGGATGTCTCACATTTGTTACTAACTAGTAGACATGTGCGCTTCGTTTCGTACGAATCGCAAATTCGTACGAATTTCTCAAAATTTGTACGTTCGGGAGGATCCGAAATACAAATTGCCGTGCGTCCGAATTCTGTACGGAATACGAACTTTTGTTTACGAATTCCGGATCTCAATCATTATGCTTATCATGACTTGCAGAAGACTTCTGTGATAGAAGTCAATGTAAATTGCCTGAAGACATCAGTGAAGGACTTTCAACCTCTCTGGGCAGGCTGCCAAGAAAAGAACAAAATGATACAATGTTTCTTCTTCAATGGGCTGAACTCCGTGTGTAGAAGTTTTCAGTTTAACCATTTAAAGACTAAATCTTTTCTGACACTTGTTGCTTACAAGTAAAAATCCAGTATTTTCTGCTAGAAAATCACTCAGAAGCCCCAAAAATTATATATTTTTTTTTTAGCAGAGACCCTAGGTAATAAAATAGCGGTTGTTGCAATATTTTGTGACGTGGTATTTGTGCAGAGGTCTTTCAAATGCAAATTAGCCCTTTATCATGGTGCAGGTGTCATTGCTGTATGTCACACTGCTGTCAGTGCTCTCTATCACGGTGCAGGTGTCATTGCTGTATGTCACGCTGCTGATGTCAGTGCTCTCTATCACGGTGCTGTTGTCAGATCACTCT
The DNA here is from genome assembly GCF_037356315.1 of Lithobates pipiens. Lineage (NCBI taxonomy): Eukaryota > Metazoa > Chordata > Amphibia > Anura > Ranidae > Lithobates > Lithobates pipiens. The sequence goes on along the minus strand of NW_027507889.1, from coordinate 1,344,388 downwards.
ATCACGGTGCAGGTGTCATTGCTGTATGTCACGCTACTAATGTCACTGCTCCCTAGAGGTCGACTGAAAAAAAAAAAGGGCTAACTTGCGTTTGAAAGACCTACTGGATTTTTACTTGTAAGCAACAAGTGTCAGAAAAGATTTAGTCTTTAAATGGTTAAACTGAGAACTTCTACACATGGAGTTCAGCCCATTGAAGAAGAAACATTGTATCATTTTGTTCTTTTCTTGGCAGCCTGCCCAGAGAGGATGAACGTCCTTCACTGATGTCTTCAGGCAACTTACATTGACTTCTATCACAGAAGTCTTCTGCAAGTCATAATAAGCATAATGAGCAATGTTTTTGCCTTTAAATTTATCGTAAAGAACGTTCGTACACGTTAACGACAATTCGTATTTCGTACGAAACAGAACGGAATTTCGGGCACGAAATACGAAGTACGAATTAATTTTATTACGAATCAAAATGGAACAGAACGAAATGAATTTATCGACGGCGTCCATGTCTACTAACCAGGGCAGACGCTGCTCAGCCTCCGAGATCAGACAAGATCAGGCACTTTCAGGGTGATGTGGCCGTATTAAATCTCTTTCGGCACCCTCAACCCTCTTGAGAAACTCCAAGATGGTCACCTTGGGAAACAAGTGAAAAAAACTAATCGTCGCCAAAGAAAAAAAAAAAAAGAAACCTACGGCACTTGATAATCCCAGGGGGTCTCCCCATCCAGGTTCTAGCCAAGCCCGACCCTGCTAAGCCTCCGAGATCAGGCGCTTTCAGGGTCATGTTCCCATAGGCAATGTCTTTCGGCACCCTCAACCCTCTTGACAAACGCCAAGATGGTCACCTTAGGAAACAAGGGAAAAAAACAAGTCAACAACAAAAAAAAAGAAACCTACAGCACTTGGTATTCCTAGGGGGTCTCCCATCCAGGTTCTAACCAGGCCCAACCCTGCTAAGCATCCGAGATCAGATGAGATTAGTTGCTTTCAGGGAGATGTGGCCATGGGCAATCGCTTTGGGCACCCTGAACCCTCTTGAAAAAAAAAGCCAAAAAAAGAAAAAAAAGAGAAGCCTATGGCACCTGGTATTCCCAGGCAGTCTCTCATCCGGGTACTAACCAGGCCTGACCATGCTTAGCCTCCGAGATTAGTCACTTTGAGGGTGATGTGGCCATAGTCAATTTCTTCAGACACCCTCAACCATCTTGACAAACGCCAATATAGTCACCTTGGGAAACAAGGGAAAAAAACAAGTAAACGCAAAAAAAAATAAGCCTACGGCACCTGGTATTCCCAGGCGGTCTGCCATCCAGGTATTAACCAGGCTCAGCCCCTGCTTAGCCTCTGAGGTGAGACAAGATGGGGCGCTTTCAAGGTGATGTGGCCGTAGCCAATCTTTTTGGGCACCGTCAACCCCCTTGACAAATGCCAAAATGCACTTTGGGGAAACAAGGGAAAAAACAAGTCAACGCCCAAATGAAAAAAAAAGGAAGCCTACAGCACCTTGTATTCCTAGGTGATCTCCCATCCAGGTACTTACCAGGCCCGACCCTACCCATGGGCAATCTCTATAGGCAACCTCATCCCTCTTGACAAACGCAAAGATGATCACTAGGCTCGACCATGCTTAGCCTCCGAGATCAGATGAGATTGGGCGCTTTCACAGTGATATGGCTGTATGCAATCTCTTTGGGTATCCTCAACCCTTTTTGACAAACGCCAAGCTGGTCACCTTGAGAAACAAGGGAAAAAAACAAGTCAATGCCAAAAAGAAAAAAAAAAGAAGCCTATAGCACCTGATATTCCCAGGCGGTCTCCCATCCAAGTACTAACCAGGCCCACCACTGCTTAGTCTCCGAGATCAGATGAGATGGTGCGCTTTCAGGGTGATGTGGCCGTAGGCAATCTTTGTGCAACTTCAACCCTCTTGACAAATGCCAAGATGGTATCCATGGGTAAAAAGAGAAAAAAAGAAAAGAAACCTACATCACCTAGTATTCCCAGGCGCTCTCCCATCTGCGTACTAACCCGGCCCGCCCCTACTTCTCCTCAGATATGCGGTGAGATGGGGCGCTTTTAGGGTGATGTGCCCGTAGACAATCTCTTTGGGCACCCTCAACCCTCTTGACAAATGCCAAGATTGTCACCTTGGGAAACAAGGGAAAAAAACAAGTCAACACCAAAAAAATAAACCTACGGCACCTGGTATTCCCAGGCGGTCTCCCATCCAGGTACTAACCAGGCTCGACCCTGCATAACCTCCGAGATCGGATGAGATGGGGTGTTTTCAGGGTGATGTGCCCATAGGCAATTGCTTTGGGCACCCTCAACCCTCTTGACAAACACCAACATTGTCACCTTGGGAAACGAGAGAAAAAAACAAGTCAACACCAAAAAAAAATAATAATAATATTTACGGCACCTGGTATTCCCAGGCGGTCTCCCAACTAGGTATAAATCAGGCCCGATGCTGCTTAGCCTCTGAGATAAGACGAGATTTGTCGCTTTCAGGGTGATGTGGTCTTAGGCAACCACTTTGCGCATGCTCAACCCTCTTGACAAAATGCCAAGATGGTCACCTTGGGAAACAAGGGAAATAACAAGTCAACGCCAAAAAAAAGAAAAAAAAAAAGAAGCATGTGGCAATGGGTATTCCCAGGCAGTCTCCCATCCAGCTACTAACCAGGCCCAACCCTGCTTAGCCTTTGAGATCAGGTTCTTTCAGGGTCATGTGCCCATAGGCAATCTTTTTGGACAGCCTCAGCCCTCTTGACAAACGCTACAGTGGTCACCTTGGGAAACCAGGGAAAAAAACAAGTTGATGCCAAACCTACGGCACATGGTATTCCTGGGGGTCTCCTATCCAGATCTAACCAGGCCCGACCCTGCTTAGCCTCTGAGATCAAACAAGATCGGTTGATTTCAGGGTGTCGTGGCCATAGGCAATCTCTTTGGGCACCCTCAACCCTCTTGACAAGCGCCAAGATGGTCACCTCAACGCCAAGTCAACGCCAAAAAAAAAACAAAAAACAAAAAGAAGCCCGTGGCACTGGGTATTCCCAGGAGGTCTCCCGTTTGTTACTAACCATTTCAGACGCTGCTCAGCCTCCGAGATCAGACAAGATCGAGCACTTTCAGGGTGATGTGGCTGTAAGAAATCTCTTTCTGCACCCTCAACCCTCTTGACAAACGCCAAGATGGTCACCTTGGGAAACAAAGGAAAAAAACAAGTCAACGCCAAAAAAAAAAAGAAACCTACTGCACATGGTATTCCTGGGGGTCTCCCACCCAGGTTCTAACCAGGCCTGACCCTGCTAAGCCTCCGAGATCAGACAAGATCGGTTGCTTTAAGGGAGATGTGGCCTTAGGCAATAGCTTTGGGCACCCTGAACTCTCTTGAAAAACGTCAAGATGGTCACCTTGGTAAACAAGGGAAAAAAACAAACTAATGCCAAAAAAAAAAAGAAGCATATGGCACCTGGTATTCCCAGGCGGTCTGCCATCCAGGTACTAACAAGTCCTGAATCTGCTTAGCCTCTGAGATCAGACGCTTTCAGGGTGATGAGTCCATAGACAATCTCTTTGGGCACCCTCAACCCTCTTGACAAACGCCAAGACTGCCACCATGGAAAACAAAGTAAAAACAAGTCAACGGCAAAAAAAAAAAAAAAATTCCTAGAGCACCTGGTATTCCCAGGTGGTCTCCCATCCAAGTACTAACCAGGACCGCCACTGCTTAGTCTCCGAGATCAGATGACATGGTGCGCTTTCAGGGTGATGTGGCCATAGGCAATCTCTTTGGGCACCTTCAACCCTCTTTTTTTTTTTTCAGTTTAGTTTTTATTAGAAATATTTTCAGAACATAACAGAAGTATAAATTTCCATACATATTTGTTACAAGAGGTCGTTATAGGTGTATAAAATTCCATAATGTCATGATAGTATCAATAATCAGCAGTAAATCTTGAGCCAGTATACATATATCACACATGGAACATTTGGATCAATAGTCAACAGCATTGATTAAAATTTTTTACAGGTGATTAATGTAGTACTTAACAGTTGCAGACTTTCCTTTACACGTAAAAGGATATATACGCCTCTAAGTTAGGAAAGCAGATATATAGAAAAGGTGAAAGAAAAAGAAGACCATAGAAAAAGAAAAAGAGAACTGAGAAAAACCAAGACCGGGATTTAAGTGGTCTGGCAATAAATCCTCTAACAAAATATAATCTGAAGAGTATTATATTACCAATTTGGACCTCCAGTATGGACCTATAGGTATATATCCGCTATGGTACAGCATAAATAACTTCCTGCCTTATCTCTTGAAAGTAATGGACTCACCCTTTTGGGCAAACTTCAGTATTTACTAGTATAATCTCACGACTACTGTGGAAATTTTTCCAGCCAGCATTTCCACCTACCATCAATCTGTCTCTTGGAACCTGATTTTACAGCCCATAAGGCTTCCCCATTTGTAGTGTGTTTGTATGATAGGATATATGTCCGAAATGTTTTTGGGAACATCACTTTTCCACTTCCTAGTAATAAGTAATCTAGCCGCAATCAGTATATGTGTAACCACCGTGCGAAAATCTGGCGGAAATACCTCAATTCCCAGATTAAATAGAGCCAAGCTGTTCTTTGGATATGTAATCAACCCGGTAATAGAGGAAATTAATCGAAACACAGCATTCCAAAAACTAGTTATATGTTTACAGGTCCACATGATGTGCATAACGTTACTCACCTCTCCACATCCCCTCCAGCATAAAGAGGAATGACCTGGAAAAAACGTATGAAGACGGTATGGAGTCAAGTACCATCTCAATGTGATTTTGTGAGTCAATTCCCAGTGATTCACACACTTTGATGATTTATACACAGTGTTTAGGGCTTTTTGCCATTGTTGAGATGTGAATGTGGTCTGCATTTCTGTCTCCCATTTCTGAAATGGTACTGATTTAATAAAGGTGGTTTTGCGTTGAAAAAGCGTGTAAAAAAATGGAGATCCCTTTTGGGGTAGCAGCAGAGACTGTGAAAAATTTCCAAGCAGCTTCTTGAATATATAAATGATGAACCCCTAACGGTTTTAAGAGATGGGAGATCTGATCATATGTGTAACGTTTCATTACTTGGAAGACCGTATTGTTCTTGCCGCTGTGGGAATGTTTTTAGGAAGTCGTTATGGAACATATCACTTAACTGGGTAATCCCCCTGGACGTCCAATTAATAAGTCTGTTTGGAATAGCACCTTCAATTGTAACCAGGGGTATTGGTATTTCTATTTGTTTATCCGACGGGGTTAAGGCACCACATAGATCCCTCCAAGCTTTTCATGAGGCCCGGAGGGTCATGGGTAAGTTTTGTAAAGGAACATGGCTCCAACTATCAAGTAAAAGAAGGTGAGAAAGATCTCTGGTGGGGCTTAGGGTCTGTTCTAGTTTGCACCACGGAATGTCCGCTCCACATAGGAACCATGTTCTAAGTTGAGTGAGCAGAGATGCACGGTAGTAGTCCAGCAGGACTGGGAACCCCATACCCCCTGCCCCTCTTTGTTTAGCTAATATGACTGTGGTACATCTCAGTTTTTTTTTTAGTTAGATATATTTTGTCAGTATGGAATCTAGTGCTTTTAAATGGGTGGTCTTGAGGGGTATTGGGAGGGTGCGGAAGATGTATAAGATTTGGGGAAGAAGTAACATCTTAAAAGACGCTAGGCGTCCAGACCATGTTAATTCGGATTTGGCAAGTCGAGCGGTTTGTAAGGTTAATTTCTTTATAAGGGCATGATAGTTAGTATCTGCTAATTTAGAGGGGTCTTTGGTAATTTGGAGGCCAAGATAAGTTATTTGTTCTGCAGTCCATGAGTAGGGGAATTGGAGTTGTAGTCGATTTTGAAGAGCAGGTGGGACATGTATAGGGAGAGTTAGTGATTTGGTGAAATTAACTTTATAATAGGAGATTTTACGAAATTCGTTAAGGACTATGTGGGCATTGATTAAGGAATGTGACGGGGAGGTTAGGAATAAAATAACATCGTCGGCAAATACGTTTATTTTATGAGTATGATTGGGGAAAGAGAAACCTGTGATATTTGGGTGGGATCTAATTTTTTCCGCTAGGGGCTCCATAAGAAGGTTGGAAATAAAAGGGGAGAGGGGGCACCCCTGTCTAGTCCCGTTGGAGATTGTAAAGGATCGCGATAGTGTATTGGATGTGTATACTTGTGCGGAAGGTGAGGAGTATAAGGCTAATATGGCTGACAATATAGGTCCCCCAAGGCCAAACTTTTTAAGGGTATGGACCATGTATTCCCAGTGTATCCTGTCAAACGCCTTCTCCACATCCAAAGATAGGAGCAGAGAAGGCGTCCGACAGGAATTTTTACAGTGGAGGATATCCACCACCCTGCGAGTTGCGTCCGATGGCTGCCTACCAGGTGTGAAACCCGATTGGTCAGGATTAAATTTTAAAAGAGGAATAAGCTGGGCTAGTCTCTGGGCAATTATTTTAGCGTATAATTTAACATCTGTATTTAAAAGAGAAATCGGACGGAAATTGGTGGGTTCATCAGGGCTTTTCCCCGGTTTGGGTATAGTGACAATGTATGCTTTAAGCATTTCAGGGGGGGAACGAAAATGTCTGTATTGCATGAGTAAATGTATCTTTTAGAGGAGACACTAGAGTGGAGGCAAATGTTTTGTAATAATCATTGGGTAGCCCATCTGGGCCTGGGGATTTGCCAATCGGTTGAGAGTGGATTGCTTTCTGTATTTCTAGTGGTGAGATTGGTGCATTTAAAGATTGTAGTTGTTCCCGGGAAAGGGCCGGGAGAGCTATCTCCTCCAAAAAACCTTATATGTCTGATTCTGAGGGTTGATAGGTGTTTCCATCCTGCTGGAGGTTGTACAGGGTAGAATAATAATTAGCGAAGGCATCAGCAATACCCTTAGGATCAATGATCCTGCCGTTGCCCACAGAGCATTTAATATAAGGGATTCTGGTACGGGCTCTGTGTTCTTTTAAAATATAGGCCAGTAATTTACTTGCTCTATTGCCCAGAGCATAATGATTAAACCTTAATAGCTGCGATATATTTATCATAGCGTTCTAAAAGCATACATCTAAGATCACAACGAAGTTTGGTCAATTTATCTGCCAGAGAAACCATGGGTGCGACCTTATTCTGGATTTCAAGTGATTTAATCTCTTGTAATAGGAGATCTAGTTGTTTATTTTTTTGTTTATTAATTCTCGAATTTAGTTGTATCATTATGCCCCTTATGTATGCCTTATGGGCACACCACAGAACTGACGGGTCAGAGACTGAGGATGAATTAATTTCAAAATATTCCTTTAATTTGTTTGATATGAAGGTCGCATGTTCGGGTACACTGAGCAGATTAGAATTGGCCCTCCACACAAAATCTCCCAAATAAGCGTTCCCCCTCCGCCACCGCGACTGACACTGTAGCATGGTCAGACCATGAGATGTCGTGGATGGTGGAGGAGGACAGCTGTTGCAATAAAACTCTATCTACTAAAATCATGTCAATACGAGAGTAGGAATTATGTCTGGCATTATGTGGAATGAAAAGTCCCTTTCTCCTGGGTGCTGACACCTCCAGGCGTCGTAGAGCTCTTCCGAATGAAAGAGCGTTTGTAGGGAAGACAAAGGGCGTCTGGACTTAGTGGTAGTGTCGATTGCATAGTCTGCGGTAAGATTGAAATCTCCAAAAACCACCAAGGGCCCTTTCTTAACAGTGGATATGCTCTTTAATAGCCATTTTAGGAAACACATCTGGTGGGAGTTTGGAGCATAGAGACAAACGATCGTGTAGGTTTTGTTATTTATATCTCCTATTAAGATCAAATACCTCCCTTCCTACCAAATACCTCCCTACCTCCCTTCCTTATCCGGGATTGTCTCCAGTTCTTTAAAAGAAACAGTATCTCTAATGGCGATGGCAACTCCTCTGGTTTTTTGTGCAGCAGAAGCAAAAAAGATTTGGGGATATCTGGGATGTTTTAATCGAAACTGATCAGATGGTAGCAGATGGGACTCCTGGATGCATAAAATATCAGCCTGCAGTTTCAGAGCTTCCTTCCATAGAGCAGTTCTTTCCACAGGGTGATTTAAGCCGTAAGTGTTAAAAGAGATTATGTTCAACATTTTACCTTACTATCGGATGATAGGTAGTTGCGTTCGTATTGGACGTGACTGGACTGTCACATCATGGGGACTGGTAATACATCATCGCCTCCCGGAAGCGATTCGATGTGCCGATGCCATTCAATGTGCTGATGCGATTCGATATGCTGGGGTGATGCAATGTGCTTTGGGAGATGCGATGTGCTTTGGGAGTTGCGATGGGGAGATGCGATTCTATGTCCTGGGAGCAAAGTGATGCAATGTGCTGGGGCGATGTGATTCGATGTGTTGCGGGTGATGCAATGTACTTTGGGAGATGCGATGCGCTGGGGGTGATTCGATGTGCTGGGGAGATGTGATTCGATGTGCTGGGGGAGATGCGATTCGATATGCTGGGGGAGATGCAATTCGATGTGATGCCATGTGCTGGGGGGCGATGCGATGTGCTGGGGTGATGCGATTCGATGTGATGTGCTGGGGGCGATTCTATGTTCTGGGGAGATGTGATGCGATTGGGCGAAGGGATTCGAGGTGTTGGGGTGAAGCGATTCGATGTGCTGATACGATTCGATGTGTTGGGGGTGATGCAATGTGCTTTGGGCGATGCAATGTGCTTTGGGCAATGCGTTGTGCTGGGGGTGATTTAATGTGCTGGGGGAGTTGCGATTCGATGTGCCGGGGGAGATGCGATTCTATGTGCTGGGGGAGATGCGATTCTATGTGCTGGGGGCAATGTGATGTGATATGCTGGGGGCCCTGCGATGTGCTGGGACGATGTGATTCAATGTGATGTGCTGTGGGCGATGCGATGTGCTTTGGGGAGAGTTGATGTTCTGGGGAGATGCGATGCGATTGGGCGATGGGATTCGATGTGCTGATGCGATTCGATGTTTTGGGGGTGATGCAATGTTCTTTGGGCGATGCGATGTGCTGGGGAGATGCGATTCGATGTGCTGGGGCCAATGTGATGTGCTGGGGCGATTCGATGTGCTGGGGTGATGCAATGTGCTGGGGTGATGCAATGTGCTGGGGGTTATGCGATTCGATGTTCTGGGGAGATGCGATTCGATGTGCTGGGGCGATGCGATGTGCTTGGGTGATGCGTTTCGATGCGTTGCGTGGAGGAACGTGACTGGAATGCAGAGTCCTGACCTCAACCCAATAGAACACCTTTGGGGTGAAATAGAGTGAAGGCTGCGAGATGGGCCTTTCTCGTCCAACATCAGTGCCTGACCTCACAAATGTACTATTGGAAGAATGGTCAAATATTCCCATAGACACACTCCTAAACCTTGTAGACAGCCTTCCCAGAATAGTTGAAGCTGTTATAACTGCAAAGAGTGTGGCAACTAAATATTGAACCCTATGGATGAAGACTGATATTCCATTAAAGTTTATGTGTGTTCGTGTGTAAAGGCAGGTGTCCCAATACTTTTGACAATATAGTGTATGTGGAAGGGGGCACTCTGCCACACTCTGATGCAAGGGGGCGATACTCTGCTATAAAGTGGGACTCTGATGTAAGGTGTTGTGGGTGATGCAATGGGCTTTGGGGCGATTCGATGTTCTGGGGAGATGTGATTGGGCGATGGGATTCAATGTGTTGGGGCGAAGCGATTCGATGTGCTGATGCGATTCGATGTGATGCGATGTGCTGCGATGTGCTGGGGGCGATGCGATGTGATGTGCTGGGGGCGATTCGATGTTCTGGGGATATGTGATGCGATTGGGCGATGGGATTCTAGGTGTTGGGGTGAAGCGATTCGATGTGCTGATGCAATTCGATGTGTTGGGGGTGATGCAATGTGCTATGGGCGTTGCGATGTGCTGGGGGTGATTCGATGTGCTGGGGAGATGTGATTCGATGTGCTGGGGGAGATGCAATTCGATGTGCTGGGGGTGAAGCGATTCGATGTGCTGGGGGAGATGCGATTCTATGTGCTGGGAGCAATGTGATGTGCTGGGGCGATGCGATTCGATTTGATGTGCTGGGGGCGATGCGATTCGATGTGTTGCGGGTGATGCAATGTACTTTGGGAGATGCGATGCGCTGGGGGTGATTCGATGTGCTGGGGAGATGCGATTCGATGTGCTGGGGGGAGATGCAATTCGATGTGATGACATGTGCTGGGGGCGATGCGATGTGCTGGGGTGATGCGATTCGATGTGATGTGCTGGGGGCGATTCGATGTTCTGCGTTTGGGCGATGGGATTCGAGGTGTTGGGGTGAAGCGATTCGATGTGCTGATGCGATTCGATGTGTTGGGGGTGATGCAATGTGCTTTGGGCGATGCAATGTGCTTTGGGCGATGCGTTGTGCTGGGGGTGATTCAATGTGCTGGGGGAGTTGCGATTCGATTTGCTGGGGGAGATGTGATTCTATGTGCTGGGGAGATGCAATTCTATGTGCTGGGGGCAATGTGATGTGATATGCTGGGGGCGATGCGATGTGCTGGGGCGATGTGATTCAATGTGATGTGCTGTGGGGGCGATGCGATTTGATGTGTTGCGGGTGATGCAATGTGTTTTGGGGAGATGCGATGTGCTGGGGGTTATGCGTTTCGAAGTTCTGGGGAGATGCGATTCGATGTGCTGGGGCGATGCGATGTGCTGGGGTGATGCGTTTCAATGCGATGTGGTGTGGCAAGGCAATTCGATGTGCTGATGTGATTCGATGTGTTGGGGGTGATGCAATGTGCTTAGGGCGAATTGATGTGCTGGGGCGATTCGATGTGCTGGGAAAGATGCAATGTGCTGGGGGAGATGCGATTCGATTTGCTGGGGAGATGTGATGTGCTGGGGGCGATGAGATGTGCTGGGGCTATGCGATTCGATGTGCTGATGCAATTCGAAGTGTTGGGGGTGATGCAATGTGCTGGGGTGATGCGATTCGATGTTTTGGGGGAGATGCGATTCGATGTGCTGGGGCGATTCAATGCGATGTGCTTGGGTGATGCGATTCGATGCGATGGGTGATGCGATTTGATGTGCTGGGGCGATGCGATGTGCTTGGGCAATGCGTTTTGATGCTATGTGGTGGGGCCAACCGATTTGATGTGCTGATGTGATTCGATGTTTTGGGGGTAATGCAATGTGCTTTGGGCGATTCGAATGTGCTGGGGCGATTCGATGTGCTGGGAGATGCAATGTGCTGGGGGAGATGCGTTTCGATTTGCTGGGGCAATGCAATTCGATGTGATGATGCAATTCGAAGTGTTGGGGGTGATACAATGTGCTGGGGTGATGTGATTCGATGTTCTGGGGAGATGCAATTTGATGTGCTGGGGCGATTCAATGCGATGTGCTTGGGTGATGTGATTTGATACGATGTGTTGGGGGCGGCGCGATTCGATGTTCTGATGCGATTTGATGTGTTGGGGTGATGCAATGTGCTGGGGGCGATTCGATGTGCTGGGGGAGATGCGATTCGATGTTCTGGGGAGATGCGATTCGATGTGCTGAGGCGATGCGATGTGCTGAGGCGATGCGATGTGCTTGGGCTATGCATTTCTATGCGATATGGTGGGGCGAAGCGATTCGATGTGCTGATGCGATTCGATGTGTTGTAGGTGATGCAATGTGCTTTGGGCATTTCGATGCGCTGGGGGTGATGCAATGTGCTGGGGGAGATGCAATGTGATGGGGGTGATGCGATTCGATTTGCTGGGGTGATGAGATGTGCTGGGGCGATGCGATTCGATGTGCTGATGCAATTCGAAGTGTTGGGGGTGATGCAATGTGCTGGGGGTGATGCGATTCGATGTTCTGGGGGAGATGCGATTCAATGTGCTGGGGCGATTCAATGCGATGTGCTTGGGTGATGCGATTGGATGCGATCTGTTGGGGGCGACGCGTTTCGATGTTCTGATCCGATTTGATGTGTCGGGGGTGATGCAATGTGCTTTGGGCGACGCGATGAGAAGTGTTGGGGGAGATGCGATTCGATGTGCTGGGGGCGTTGTGATGCAATGTGCTGGGGCGATGCGATTTTACGGGGAGGGGGATCGATGTGCTGGGGGAATATTTTCTTATTTTTAACCCGATTATCTATGTAACATAGAGAAAGTTGTTTGTGCAAATAGTTGTAAATAAGCAGTTTTTTTTTTTTAAATACTCCCACCATCCCATCTAAGGCCCCATTCACACATGCGGACATTATGTGCGTATTTCATCCATCCGTTTACGGATGAAGTACGGACATACATGCATTCCTATGGGATAGCGGGTGTCGGCGGATGAACATCCGCAAACACCCGATATCGTCCGCCTCCGCAATTGTCCGATTCTGCAGACGGAGGAAAATCCTATTTTTCTATCCGTCTGCAGAGCGGATCGGATGAACACGGACAGACGGTCCGTTCTCATCCGATCCCCCGTAGAGGAGAGCGGAGAGCTGACAGGGCGGTCCCTGCACAGTGTGCTGGGACCGCCCTGTTATCCTCCGGCTCAGCGGGGACAACAGAGCGATCCCCGCAGAGCAAGCGGATCATCACGGGGCGGATCATTACTGATCCATCCCGTGTGAAAGGGGCCTAACACCAAAACACAAGCACCATTTTTCAAAATTAATATGCACAGTTTGAACTTCATAAAGTCGTCTTCAATACGTCTAGATGCATAAATGAATTGTGTTTCTGAGATTATTATTTTTTTAATTATTTTTTTTTCTTTTTAAATGAAAAGCTGTACAGAAAAATGTATCAACTGAGTGTAGATATGTGTGTGTATATATGTACAGAACACGATGTATATATAGTGTGTGTTTCTTGAATAATATTCCTTGTACATGCAGTATATTTACTGGTTCCTGGAGGGAGGAGGGGTTTGCATAGATATGGGTGGCAACTTCCTCTAACACTGCCGTTGCCATGGAAACCTGACCTGAAACTTATTACACCGCTTGTGCAGCATTGAGCATGTGCGAGATCTGCAAGGCTGAAATCCAAGAAGAAATACAGTCTGGCTTCAGATGCCCACACTAAAGATGGCCACAGTCTGCTGCTAGTTTATAAACTTTCAAAATGCTGTATTAACCTAACAAAACGGACCTTAGTTTACAGACCAACTTTACTGAATACATTATTAAGCTTGTGTATTATAGGGTTATTTTTATTTAAAAAGTGTAATTTTGGCCGGAGCACCACTTTAACCACTTGCTTACTAGGCACTTAAACCCCCCTCCTGCCCAGACCAATTTTCAAGCTTTCAGCGCTGATGCACGTTGAATGACAATTGCGCGGTCATACAACACGCTGAGGTTCACTGCCCAAGGGAAACACGGCCTCTTCGGCCAGTACGGCAGAATAGCGATCACTCTGACTGGCTCCATCGATAATCTGATTAAAAACTTTGCGATCAAGGGTCTGGGGGGAAACGCATACGCGGTCTCGCATCGCCACGGACTCGAGAGGGCATCTACTGCTTCTGCACGGGGATGAGGCAGACGGGATGGAAATCTCGGCAGCTTCGCATTCATTGGAGAAGCAAAGAGATCTATTTCTGGTGGCTTCTGCAGACTCATGATCCAACTGAACTCTGATGGGTGCACTGCCCACTCGTTGCTGTCTGGAAAACAACTTGATAGGCGATCCGCCTGCTGATTCAAACGGCCCGGAAGGTAAACTGCCTTTAAATCCAACAAATTTCTTTCTGCCCATAACATAATGGGCTCTACTTCCTTTAATAATGTGATGCTGTGCGTTCACCCCTGCCGTTATATATATGAAACTGCTGCTCTGTTGTCTAGCCGCAATAGCACTTGTTTCTGCCGTAGATGTTCTTTTAGACTCAGCAGAGCCAAGTACACTGCTCGCAGCTCTAAGACGTTGGAGACTACCCCCGCCACAGGGACGTCCCATTTCCCTTGCACTGCCAGGTGATCTCAGGCGATTCGATGTTCTGATGTGATTTGATGTGTCGGGGGTGATGCAATGTGCTTTGGGCGATGCGATGAGAAGTGTTGGGGGAGATGCGATTCGATGTGCTGGGGGCGTTGTGATGCAATGTGCTGGGGGGATGCGATTTTACCGGGAGGGGGGCGATGCGATGTGCTGGGGGAATATTTTCTTATTTTTAACCCGATTATCTATGTAACATAGAGAAAGTTGTTTGTGCAAATAGTTGTAAATAAGCAGTTTTTTTAAATACTCCCACCATCCCATCTAAGGCCCCATTCACACATGCGGACATTATGTGCGTATTTCATCCATCCGTTTGCGGATGAAGTACGGACATACATGCATTCCTATAGGATAGCGGGTGTCGGCAGATAAACATCCGCAAACACCCGATATCGTCCGCCTCCGCAATTGTCCGATTCTGCAGACGGAGGAAAATCCTATTTTTCTATTTGTCTGCAGAGCGGTTTGGATGAACACGGACAGACGATCCCCCATAGAGGAGAGCGGAGAGCTGACAGGGCGGTCCATGCACAGTGTGCTGGGACCGCCCTGTTATCCTCCGGCTCAGCAGGGACAACAGAGCGATCCCCGCTGAGTAAGCGGATCATCACGGGGCGGATCATTACTGATCCATCCCGTGTGAAAGTGGCCTAACACCAAAACACAAGCACAATTTTTCAAAATTAATATGCACAGTTTGAACTTCATAAAGTCGTCTTCAATACGTCTAGATGCATAAATGAATTGTGTTGCTGAGATTATTATTTTTTTAATTATTTTTTTTTTCTTTTTAAATGAAAAGCTGTACAGAAAAAAGTATCAGCTGAGTGTAGATATGTGTGTGTATATATGTACAGAACATGATATATATATAGTGTGTGTGTGTGTGTTTCTTGAATAATATTCCTTGTACATGCAGTATATTTACTGGTTCCTGGAGGGAGGAGGGGTTTGCATAGATATGTGTGGCAACTTCCTCTAACACTGCCGTTGCCATGGAAACCTGACCTGAAACTTATTACACTGCTTGTGCAGCATTGAGCATGTGCGAGATCTGCAAGGCTGAAATCCAGGAAGAAATACAGTCTGGCTTCAGATGCCCACACTTCAGATGGTCACAGTCTGCTGCTAGTTTATAAACTTTCAAAATGCTGTAATAACCTAACAAAACAGACCTTAGTTTACAGACCAACTTTACTGAATACATTAAGCTTGTGTATTATAGGGGTATTTTTATTTAAAAAGTGTAATTTTGGCCTGAGCACCACTTTAACCACTTGCTTACTGGGCACTTAAACCCCCCTCCTGCCCAGACCAATTTTCAGCTTTCAGCGCTGATGCACTTTGAATGACAATTGCGCGGTCATACAACACCATACCCAAATGAAATTTTTATCATTTTTTTCCCACAAATAGAGCTTTCTTTTGGTGGTATTTAATTACAGCTGGGAGTTTTATTTTTTACTAAACAAACCAAAAAAAGATGCAAAAAAAAATAATCATGTTTAATAGTTTGTTATAAAATTTTGCAAACAGGTCATTTTTCTCCTTCATTGAAGTGCACTGATGAGGCGGCACTGGTGGGCACTGATAGGCTGCACTGGTGGGCACTGATAGGCATAGTTAAGGCGGCACTAATAGGCACAGATAAAGTGGCACCGATAGGCACAGATAAGGCAGTACTGATGGGCACAGATAAGGCGGCACTGATGGGCAAAGATGGGCACAGATCTGTGGCACTAATAGGTACCACTGATATATGGGACTGATGGGCACTGATAAGTGGCACTGATAGGTGGCACTGATGGGTGACACTGATGGGCACGGATATGTGGCACTGAAGTGCAGCACCGTTGTTGAGGCAGATTGTGGGCACTGATGGGTGGCACTGTGGGCACTGATGTGTGGCACTGTGGGCACTACTGGGTGGCACTATGGGCACTGCTGGGTGGCACTATGGGCACTGATGGGGGGCACTTTTTTATTACAGAGGTGGCACTGGCAGGGGGCAGGTGGGTACTGGTAAGCTGGCCGTGATCGGGACTGATGTCCCGATCGCGGCCGCCGGTGATCGGCTCTTTTTTTTCTCCTCGCGCTGTCAGCGCGAGGAGGAAAGATAGCCGATTACCGGCTTCGTTGTATCACATGATCAGCTGTCATTGGCTGACAGCTGATCACGTGGTAAGAGGTCGGGATCGACCCCTTGCTCGGATCCGTGATCAGACGAGTCTCGTAGACTCGCCGATCACAGAGCGCGCCACGCGTGCCCCTCAGGGGGCGCGCAGGCCGCTCGTGCATGGGACGACGTCAATAGACATCGTCCTGGCAAAGGAGGTCCGCGCTGTTGCCGTCATTTGGCTATAGCGCGGGTCTCTACTGGTTAAACTGAGCCGCAGATCTAAACCATTGTGCAGAAACTCCAAAACTACTGAGGTGGACGGAGTGGTGGGGTCACACTGCTTACTTTCTGCAAATGTTTTAAATGTATTCCATATTTTAGAATAGATAAAGTTCGTGGAAGGTTTCCTAGCCTTTAGGAGAGTAGAAATCACCACCACTGAGAATCCTAATGAAATTCTGCCGCTCAAGATCCAAAGATGTAGATTCAGTTGGTGAGGAGCTGGGTGCACCAATTTCCCCTGTGAGAGAAGCTGCGGGAACACTGGGATCTTGACCGGCGGGGACTACGCTGAGGTTCACTGCCCAAGGGAACCACGGCCTCTTCGGCCAGTACGGCAGAATAGCTATCACTCTGACTGGCTCCATCGATAATCTGATTAAAAACTTTGCGATCAAGGGTCTGGGGGGAAACGCATATGCGGTCTCGCATCGCCACGGACTCGAGAGGGCATCTACTGCTTCTGCACGGGGATGAGGCAGACGGGATGGAAATCTCGGCAGCTTCACATTCATTGGAGAAGCAAAGAGATCTATTTCTAGTGGCTTCTGCAGACTCATGATCCAACTAAACTCTGATGGGTGCACTGCCCACTCGTTGCTGTCTGGAAAACAACGTGATAGGCGATCCGCCTGCTGGTTCAAACGGCCCGGAAGGTAAACTGCCTTTAAATCCAACAAATTTCTTTCCGCCCATAACATAATGGGCTCTACTTCCTTTAATAATGTGATGCTGTGCGTTCACCCCTGCCGTTATATATATGAAACTGCTGCTCTGTTGTCTAGCCGCAATAGCACTTGTTTCTGCCATAGATGTTATTTTAGACTCAGCAGAGCTAAGTACACTGCTCGCAGCTCTAAGACATTGGAGACTACTCCCGCCACAGGGACGTCCCATTTCCCTTGCACTACCAGGTGATCTCAGGCGATTCGATGTTCTGATGTGATTTGATGTGTCGGGGGTGATGCAATGTGCTTTGGGCGATGCGATGAGAAGTGTTGGGGGAGATGCGATTTGATGTGCTGGGGGCGTTGTGATGCAATGTGCTGGGGCGATGCGATTTTACTGGGAGGGGGGCGATGCGATGTGCTGGGGGAATATTTTCTTATTTTTAACCCGATTATCTATGTAACATAGAGAAAGTTGTTTGTGCAAATAGTTGTAAATAAGCAGTTTTTTTAAATACTCCCACCATCCCATCTAAGGCCCCATTCACACATGCGGACATTATGTGCGTATTTCATCCATCCGTTTGCGGATGAAGTACGGACATACATGCATTCCTATGGGATAGCGGGTGTCGGCGGATGAACATCCGCAAACACCCGATATCTTTCGCCTCCGCAATTGTCCGATTCTGCAGACGGAGGAAAATCCTATTTTTCTATCCGTCTGCAGAGCGGATCGGATGAACACGGACAGACGGTCCGTGCTCATCCGATCCCCCGTAGAGGAGAGCGGAGAGCTGACAGGGCGGTCCCTGCACAGTGTGCTGGGACCGCCCTGTTATCCTCCGGCTCAGCGGGGACAACAGAGCGATCCCCGCAGAGCAAGCGGATCATCACGGGGTGGATCATTACTGATCCATCCCGTGTGAAAGGGGCCTAACACCAAAACACAAGCACCATTTTTCAAAATTAATATGCACAGTTTGAACTTCATAAAGTCGTCTTCAATACGTCTAGATGCATAAATGAATTGTGTTGCTGAGATTATTATTTTTTTAATTATTTTTTTTTCTTTTTAAATGAAAAGCAGTACAGAAAAAAGTATCAACTGAGTGTAGATATGTGTGTGTATATATGTACAGAACACGATGTATATATATTGTGTGTTTCCTGAATAATATTCCTTGTACATGCAGTATATTTACTGGTTCCTGGAGGGAGGAGGGGTTTGCATAGATATGGGTGGCAACTTCCTCTAACACTGCCGTTGCCATGGAAACCTGACCTGAAACTTATTACACTGCTTGTGCAGCATTGAGCATGTGCGAGATCTGCAAGGCTGAAATCCAGGAAGAAATACGGTCTGGCTTCAGATGCCCACACTTAAGATGGCCACAGTCTGCTGCTAGTTTATAAACTTTCAAAATGCTGTATTAACCATTAAACTTTACTGAATACATTAAGCTTGTGTATTATAGGGGTATTTTTATTTAAAAAGTGTAATTTTGGCCTGAGCACCACTTTAACCACTTGCTTACTGGGCACTTAAACCCCCCTCCTGCCCAGACCAATTTTCAGCTTTCAGCGCTGATGCACTTTGAATGACAATTGTGCGGTCATACAACACCGTACCCAAATGAAATTTTTATCATTTTTTTCCCACAAAAAGAGCTTTCTCTTGGTGGTATTTAATTACAGCTGGGAGTTTTATTTTTTGCTAAACAAACAAAAAAAGATGCAAAAAAAAATAAAAATCATGTTTAATAGTTTGTTATAAAATTTTGCAAACAGGTAATTTTTCTCCTTCATTGAAGTGCACTGATGAGGCAGCACTGGTGGGCACTGATAGGCTGCACTGGTGGGCACTGATATGCATAGTTAAGGCGGCACTAATAGGCACAGATAAAGTGGCACCGATAGGCACAGATAAGGCAGTACTGATGGGCACAGATAAGGAGGCACTGATGGGCAAAGATGGGCACAGATAAGATGGCACGGATGGGTGGCACGGATATAGGTTTGAGGCACTGCTATTCAAGTCATTGTTGCTGCAGATTGTCTTTTGTCAGGGCTGAGAGAGGGACAGGACGCTGTGTGCAGCAGGGACAGTCAGTTTAATCATTAGCTGTTACTATTAGGTCCACAAAAGTCCTTTTCAGGACTGGTATGGTAAAGTAGTAAAGGATATAGTTTTGAGTGCTATTCAAGTTATTGTTGCAGGAGCCTGTGTTTTGTCAGTTTAAATAGGGACAGGCAGGAAGCTGTGTGTGGCAGTGAGGAACAGTCAGTTTAATCAGTAGCTGTTACTATTAGGTCCACAAAGGATCTTTTCAGGACTGGTATGGTAATAGGCTTATACACGTATAATATTTTTTCTTCCAAATATAGAAAGAATATTATACTTGACTGCTGCCCTTCTGCTGCAGTAGTCCTTTATGAGTATAGGGACTGAGGTACAGTCTGCTAATCACAACCTACTATTTGCACAAAGGTCCTTCTAAGGACTGGTAAGGTATAGCGTAATACAGTATATAAGGTTGAGTGAGGTACAGTCTGCTAATCCTTAAGGACTGGTATAGGTCCACAATATATAGGGTTGAGGTGCACTACTGCTGACTGCTGCCCTATTCTTCAGCAGTCCTTTATGAGTATAGGGACTGAGGTACAGTCTACTAATCACAACCTACTAGTTCCACAAAGGTCCTTATAAGGACTGGTATGGTATAGTGTACTACAGTATATAGGGTTCAGTAAGGTACAGTCTGCTAATCACAACCTAAAAAGCACACCGTACTATATGCCCGTACCCTCCTGTTTGAAGAGGTTGAGCGGTGTCCTATTTTTGGGGCCCAGCAGCAAGTTGCTGGTATCAGTGCTGCTGTTAGTGCTCTCTATCTCGGTGCTGGTGTCAGTGCTCTATATCACGGTGCTGGTGATCATCTCCTGCACCTCTTCTTTGCCTACCCTGACCTTCCCTCGCCTCCATTGTCTCAAGAGTCCTGAATTGTCAGAATTTCACATATAACACATGTATGAGGTGAATCTGGGATCGACAACTACAAGCATTCTTTTTTTATATGTGAAATTCTGACAATTCAGGACTCTTGAGACAATGGAGGCGAGGGAAGGTCAGGGTAGGCAAAGAAGAGGGTGCAGGAGATGATCACCAGCACCGTGATATAGAGCACTGACACCTGCACCGTGATAGAGCGATATGACACCAGCACCGTGACATAACACATGTATGAGGTGAATCTGGGATCGACAACTACAAGCATTCTTTTTTTATGTCACGGTGCTGGTGTCATATCGCTCTATCACGGTGCAGGTGTCAGTGCTCTATATCACGGTGCTGGTGATCATCTCCTGCACCCTCTTCTTTGCCTACCCTGACCTTCCCTCGCCTCCATTGTCTCAAGAGTCCTGAATTGTCAGATTTTCACATATAAAAAAAGAATGCTTGTAGTTATCGATCCCAGATTCACTGCACAAAGGTCCTTCTAAGGACTGGTAAGGTATAGCGTACTACAGTATATAGGGTTGAGTGAGGTACAGTCTGCTAATCCTTAAGGACTGGTATAGGTCCACAATATATAGGGTTGAGGTGCACTACTGCTGACTGCTGCCCTATTCTGCAGCAGTCCTTTATATGAGTATAGGGACTGAAGTACAGTCTGCTAATCACAACCTACTAGTTCCACAAAGGTCCTTCTAAGGACTGGTAAGGTATAGCGTACTACAATATATAGGGTTGAGTGAGGTACAGTCTGCTAATCCTTAAGGACTGGTATAGGTCCACAATATATAGGGTTGAGGTGCACTACTGGGTGGGACTTTAGAGACATGGATGTAAAGGAGAACCCTGTTGTGAATGTGGCAGTTATCCTTACTGCTGTACTCTGTTTTGTTTATTGCTTGCTCTTAATCCCTGTACTCTATACAATATGCATAGATATACTGTACATAGACCTGACCAAGGTGTTTATTGTCTAAACTGTTGCTGGTTTTAATTAAGTTCTTCTTTCATGTAAGCTCAGTCCATACATCAGAATGTTTCTTTGTGCTCAACCAGTGGGTTGAACAAAAATGGCTTGATTTTTTTTCCCCCCATTACCATGTAGCACTAACCCCTGAAGGAGCTGCTGGTTTTATTTGCACCTGCACTTTGCTAATGAACCCCCCTTGACTTGACTCAGTCCCCTTGACACAGCTGTGGTGCAATATGAATGTGTAATGAAATGGTGAGAGGTAACGCCACAATACAATATAATATACCTGTATTATTACCAGGACACCCGATGGCTCCACCTGCTGAGAGAAAACAATACTCCACACAATTGAAGTACTTAACCATAAATATACTTTACTGTAATTATGATAAACAGGTGGTTAGAATAATTGTACTGTCATCCTAACGTAAAATGACAGAACAATGAATGCAAAACAACAATTTTACAAGGTGAAACCACAAGGGAGCTCCCCCTACTTTAATAGCTAGTTGCAAGATCTTGTTAATAGTAAACATTCTTTAATCTTCTTTTCTTCTGCTAGCTATGATGGTCCTTTATAATTTGTAATCCAAAGGATAAGGAAGTTAGGCTGATCTTAAAAGTACATTGCACCCCATACTCATTCACATA
This sequence comes from Lithobates pipiens, assembly GCF_037356315.1. Taxonomy (NCBI): domain Eukaryota; kingdom Metazoa; phylum Chordata; class Amphibia; order Anura; family Ranidae; genus Lithobates; species Lithobates pipiens. Next base: position 1,322,623 of record NW_027507889.1, on the reverse strand, counting down.
GGGTGGGGGGACGCTATCCGGGGGCCCCCTTATTAAAGGGGGCTCCCAGATTCCGATAAGCCCCCCGCCCGCAGACCCCGACAACCAACGGCCAGGGTTGTCGGGAAGAGGCCCTTGTCCTCATCAACATGGGTACAAGGTGCTTTGGGGTGCGGGGGCCGCGCCGTGCCGCCCCCCCTTCCCCAAGGCACCCCCCATGTTGAGCCTGGTATGGTTCAGGAGGGGGGGGGGGGGGCGCTCGTTCGTCCCCACCCCCTTTCCTGACCGGCCGGGCTGCGTGCTCGGATAGGGGTCTGGTATGGATTTTGAGGGGGACCCCATGCCTTTTTTTGGCGTAGGGGATTCCCCTTAAAATTCCTACCGGACCTAAGGGCCTGGTATGCCCCCGAGACATTATCGCCGCTCTCTCGCTCCTATAGGAAAATGGCGGCACCTACTATATATATATATATATATATATATATATATATATATATATATATATATATATATATATATATATATATATATATATATATATATATATATATATATATATATTTTTTTTTTTTTTAGCATAGACCCTAGCGAATAAATTGGTGATCGTTGAAATCATTTTTTTTGTCTCATGATATTTGCGCAGTGCTCTTTCAAACACATTTTTGGGGGGAAAAATACACTTTTATGAAAAAAAAACCCCATAAAGTTAGCCAAATTTTTTTCTATAATGTAAAAGATGATGTTATGCCAAGTAAATAGATAGTTAATGTCAATGTCATGCTTGTGAACATTACTGGAATGACGACAAACTAAGGAACTTAATAAATCTCCATAGACAGCGCTTTTAAAAATAATGTAACGGTTACCAGGTTAAAGTTACAGAGGAGATCTAGTTTGTGGCAATACCTTATGTGTGATTTGAACACCATTTATATATGAGGTGTGACTTACGTAAGCGTTTTCTTTGCTGCGCAAGCATGCGAAGATGGGAGGGGGGTGCTTTAAAAAAAAATCTTTTTTTTTCTTTTTTTGCATTGTCCCTTTAAAAAAAAAAAATCTGATCACTTTTGTCCACTCTCAACCCTCTTGACAAACGTCAAGATGATCACCTCAGCAAACAAGCAGAAAAATTAAATCTGGTCGTCTACACAAACAACATATTACAAAAAAGCCTATGGCACCTGTTATTCCCAGGCGGTCTCCCATCCAGGTACTAACCAAGCCCGACCCTGCTTTGCATCCGAGATCAGACAAGATCAAGAGCATTCAGGGTGATGTGGCTGCAGGCGACCTTGCTGGCCACTCTCAACCCTCTTGACAAACGCCAAGATGGTCATTTCTGCAAATCAGTAGAAAAATATAACAGGTTGTCGACACCAACAACATATTAAAAAAAAAGCCTACGGCACCTGGTATTCCCAAGCGGTCTTCCATCCAGGTACTAACCAGGCCCGACACTGCTTAGCATTCGAGATCAGACGAGATAAGATAAGATCGGGAGCATTCAGGGTGATGTAGCCATAGGCGATCTTGCTGGCCACTCTCAACCCTCTTGACAAACGTCAAGATGATCAACCTTGGCAAACAAGCAGAAAAATAAAACAGGTCGTCTACACTAACAACATATTTAAAAAAAGCCTACGGCACCTGGTATTCCCAGGAGGTCTCCCATCCAAGCACTAAGCAGGCCCGACCCTGCTTAGCATCCGAGATCAGACGAGATCGTGCGCATTCAGGGTGATATTGAACCTAGAAGAAAATTCGATCGATTGATTGTGAAAGACCGGAGAATTTCAGATATACAGAAGTTGAAAGACGGTGGACAGCGGGAAAACTGACGAGTTTTATATTTGGTGAGTAGAAAAGTAATATGGAATTTGTAGATGTTTTAGCTGATGAAAGTACATTAGAATTTAAAGGTTTAGCGAAACAGGTTTCTGATGCTGTCATCAGTTGCTGTCAGTTTATCTGTTCATCACTCCCTACATTCCCTCTTTACCATCTTTACCTGCCTGGGAGGGCTAGCTGACCGATGCCTTTTGGATCTTGCTCTTTCCTTAGAATGCACATCGCATCGCCCAAAGCACATTGCATCACCCCAACACATCAAATCGCATCAGAACATCGAATCACATCACCCAAGCACATCGCATTGAATCGCCCCAGCACATCGATCCGCATCTCCCCCAGAACATCGAATCACATCACCCCAGCACATTGCATCACCCCCAACACTTCGAATTGCATCATCACATCGAATCGCATCGCCCCAGCAAATCGAATCGCATCTCCCCCAGCACATTGCATCTCCCAGCACATCTAATCGCCCCAGCACATCAAATCGCCCAAAGCACATTGCATCACCCCCAAAACATCGAATCACATCAGCACATCAAATCGCTTTGCCCCACCACATAGCATCAAAACGAATTGCCCAAGCACATCGCATCGCCCCAGCACATCGCATCGCCCCAGCACATCGCATCGCCCCAGCACATCGCATCGAATCGCATCACCCAAGCACATCGCATTGAATCGCTCCCAGCACATCAAATCGGATCTCCCCCAGAAAATCAAATCGCATCACCCCAGCACATTGCATCACCCCCAGCACTTCAAATTGCATCAGCACATCGAATCGCATAGCCCCAGCACATCTCATCGCCCCCAGCACATCACATCTCCCCAGCAAATCGAATCGCATCTCCCCCGCGCATTGCATCCCCCCCAGCACATCAAATCGCCCCAGCGCATCAAATCGCCCAAAGCACATTGCATCACCCCCAACACATCGAATCACATCAGCACATCAAATCGCTTTGCCCCACCACATTGCATCGAAACGCATTACCCAAGCACATCGCATCGCCCCAGCACATCGAATCGCATCTCCCTAGAACATCGAATTGCATAACCCCCAGCACATTGCATCACCCCTGCACATCGAATCGCCCCCAGCACATCACATTGGCCCCAGCACATCACATTGGCCCCAGCACATCGAATCGCATCTCCCCAGCACATCGCATCGCCCAAAGCACATTGCATCACCCCCAAAACATCGAATCGCATCAGCACATCGAATCGCTTCGCTCCAAAACACATCGAATCCCATCGCCCAATCGCATCTCCCCAGAACATCGACTCTCCCCAAAGCACATTGCATCACCCGCAACACATCAAATCGCATCGCCCACAGCACATCACATCGCCCCAGCACATCGCATTGCCCCCAGCACATAGAATCGCATCTCCCCCAGCACATAGAATCGCATCTCCCCCAGCACATCGAATCGCAACTCCCCCAGCACATTGAATCACCCCCAGCACAACGCATCCCCCAAAGCACATTGCATCGCCCAAAGCACATTGCATCACCCCCAACACATCTAATCGCATCAGCACATTGAATCGCTTCATCCCAACACCTCGAATCCCATCGCCCAATCGCATCACATCTCCCCAGAACATCGAATCGCCCCCAGCACATCACATAGAATCGCATCACCCCAGCACATCGCATCGCCCCCCAGCACATGGCATCACATCGAATTGCATCTCCCCCAGCACATCGAATCACATCTCCCCAGCACATCGAATCACATCTCCCCAGCACATTGAATCACCCCCAGCGCATCGCATCTCCCAAAGTACATTGCATCACCCGCAACACATCAAATCGCATCACCCCCAGCACATCACATCGAATCGCATCGCCCCAGCACATCGCATCGCCCCCAGCACATCGCATCACATTGCTCCCAGCACACAGAATCGCATCTCCACCAGCACATCGAATCGCATCACCCCCAGCACATCGAATTGCATCTCCCCCAGCACATCGAATCGCATCTCCCCAGCACATTGAATCACCCCCAGCACATTGCATCGCCCAAAGCACATTGCATTACCCCCAACACATCGAATTGCATCAGCACATCGAATCGCTTCACCCCAACACCTAGAATCCCATCGCCCAATCGCATCACATATCCCCAGAACATCAAATCGCCCTCAGCACATCACATCGCCCCCAGCACATCGAATCGCTTCGCCCCCAACACATCGAATCCCATCGCCCAATCGCATCTCCCCAGAACATCGAATTGCCCCAAAGCCCATTGCATCACCCACAACACCTTACATCAGAGTCCCACTTTATAGCAGAGTATCTCCCCCTTGCATCAGAGTGTGGCAGAGTGCCCCCTTCCGCATACACAATATTGTCAAAAGTATTGGGACACCTGCCTTTACACACGAACTTTAATGGAATATCAGTCTTCGTCCATAGGGTTCAATATTTAGTTGCCACACTCTTTGCAGTTATAACAGCTTCAACTATTCTGGGAAGGCTGTCTACAAGGTTTAGGAGTGTGTCTATGGGAATATTTGACCATTCTTCCAATAGTACATTTGTGAGGTCAGGCACTGATGTTGGACGAGAAAGGCCCATCTCGCAGCCTTCACTCTATTTCACCCCAAAGGTGTTCTATTGGGTTGAGGTCAGGACTCTGCATTCCAGTCACGTTCCTCCACCCCAAACACGCTCATCCATGTCTTTATGGATCTTGCTTTGTGCACTGGTCCAAATCACTTGGTGGAGGGGGATTATGGTGTGGTGTTGTTTTTCAGGGGTTGGGCTTGGCCCCTAAATTCCAGTGAAGGCAACACTTAAGGTGTCAGCATACCAAGAAATGTTGGACAATTTCATGCTCTCAACTTTGTGGGAAGTTTGAGGAAGGCCCCTTTCTGTTCCAACATGACTGTGCACCAGTGTACAAAGCATAATCCATAAAAGACATGGATGAGCGAGTTTGGGGTGGAGGAGCTTTACTGGGCTGGACAGATTCTTGACCTCAACCCAATAGAACACCTTTGGGATGAATTAGAGCAGAGAATCCTGAGCCAAGCCTACTCGTCCACATCAGTGCCTGACTTCACAAATGCTCTTCCTGGAAGAATGCTCAAACATTCCCAAAGACACACACCTAAACCTTGTGGTCAGCCTGCCCAGAAGAATTGAAGCTGTTGTAGCTGCAAAAGGGTGGGCCAACTCAATAGTGAATCCTCATTGACCACCAAGGGGAGACGTGCTGCCCATCATTGAGCACCAAGGGGAGACGTGCTGCCCATCATTGACCACCAAGGGGAGATGTGCTGCCCATCATTGACCACCAAGGGGAGACGTGCTGCCCATCATTGACCAAAGGGAGACATGCTGCCCATCATTGACCACCAAGGGGAGACATGCTGCCCATCATTGACCACCCAGGGGAGACATGCTGCCCATTGACCACCAATGGGATTAACGTGCCCTGGAGTTAAAAGCTAAATGCATCTTTAACCACTTGGGATCCGCGCTATTGCCAAATGACGGCATTAGCGCGGATCTACTTTTCCGGGACTACGTCTATTGACGTCGTCCCGGGTACGAGCGGCTCTCGGCTCCGTGAGACTCGCCTGATCACCGATCCGTGTAAGGGGTCGATCCCGACCCCTTATCACGTGATCAGCTGTCAGCCAATGACAGCTGATCATGTGATAGAACGGAGCCGGTAATCGGCTATTATTCCTCCTCGCGCTGACAGCGCGAGGAGAGAAAAAAAAAGCCGATCACCGGCGGCCATGATCGGGACATTAGTCCCGATCACGGCCAGCAATACAGCTGACCACCTGCCCCCTGCCAGTGCCCACCTGCCCACCGCAGTGCCATCCTGAATAAAAGTGCCCCCCAGCAGTGCCACCCAGCAGTACCCATAGTGCCCACAGTGCCACCCGCAGTGCCATCCAGCAGTGCCACCAACAGTGCCACCCACAGTGCCCACAATGTGCCCACAATGTGCCTCAAAGGTGCTGCACCCCAGTGCCGCCCATCAGTGCCACCTATCAGAGCCACCTATCAGTGCCACCTATCAGTGCCCATCAGTCCCATCTATCAGTGGTACCTATCAGTGCCCATCCGTGCCACCCATCCGTGCCACTTATCCGTGCCACCCATCCATGCCATCTTATCTGTGCCCATCTTTGCCCATCAGTGCCGCCTTATCTGTGCCCATCGGTGCCGCCTTATCTGTGCCTATTAGTGCCGCCTTAACTATGCCTATCAGTGCCCACCAGTGCAGCCTATCAGTGCCCACCAATGCATCCTATCAGTGCCCACCAATGCATCCTATCAATGCCCACCAATGCAGCCCATCAGTGCCCACCAATGCAGCCCATCAGTGCCCACCAATGCAGCCATCAGTGCCGCCTAATCAGCGCACTTCAATGAAGGAGAAAAATTACCCGTTTGCAAAATTTTATAACAAACTATTAAAACATGATTTTTTTATTTTTTTTTTGCATCTTTTTTTGTTTGTTTAGCAAAAAGTAAAACTCCGAGCTGTAACTAAATACCACCAAAAGAAAGCTCTATTTGTGGGAAAAAAATGATAAAAATTTCATTTGGGTACAGTGTTGTATGCCTGCGCAATTGTCATTCAAAGTGCATCAGCGCTGAAAGCTGAAAATTGGTCTGGGACTGAGGGGGGTTTAAGTGCCCAGTAAGCAAGTGGTTAAAGAAAAATAAATGTATAAAATTAAGAAAAAATGTGTACCCTTCACTTACTTTAGACGATGATTTAATTTTTTTTTACTGGTTATATGTTTTGAGTTACAGAGGAGGTCTAGGGCTAGAATTATTGCTCTCGCTCTAACGTTCGCAGCGATACCTCACATGTGTGGTTTGAACACCGTTTTCATATGTGGGCGGGACTTATGTATGCGTTCGCTTCTGCATGCGAGCACATGGGGACAGGGGCGCTTTAAAAAAAAAAAAAATGTTATTGTTCATTTTACTTTATTTATTTTAGTTTGACTTTTTTTCCCCAAAAAAAAATTTTTTGATCACTTTTATTCCTATTACAAGGAATGTAAACATCCCTTGTAATAGGAATATGGCATGACAGGTCCTCTTTACAGTGAGATATGGGGTCAATAAGACCCCGCATCTCACCTCTAGGCTGGGAAGCCTGAAAAAAAAAAAAGATTCTGGCTTTGATCGTATTGGCGAGTCGGTAGAAGCACCAGAGGGCGGCGGGAGGGGGGGTGTCTATGGGTATCACCGACTATGGCTGGGTATCTCTGAGTATGGCTGGGTATCTCTGAGTATGGCTGGGTATCTCTGAGTATGGCTGGGTATCTCTGAGTATGGCTGGGTATCTCAGAGTATGACTGGATATCTCAGAGTATGACTGGATATCTCAGAGTATGGCGTTGCAGAGTATTGCATTGCAGAGCATTGCAGGGTATTGGTGGGTGTTGCAGAGCATTGCAGAATGTTGTAGGGTATTGGCGGGTGTTGCAGAGTATTGCCGAGTGTTGCAGGGTATTGGCGGGTGTTGCAGAACATTGCAGAGTGTTGTAGGGTATTGGCGGGTGTTGCAGAGTATTGCAGAGTGTTGCAGGGTATTGGCGGGTGTTGCAGAACATTGCAGAGTGTTGCAGGGTATTGGCGGGTGTTGCAGAACATTGCAGAGTGTTGCAGGGTATTGCAGAGTGTTGCAGGGTATTGCAGAGTGTTGCAGGGTATTGGCGGGTGTTGCAGGGTATTGGCGGGTGTTGCAGGGTATTGGCGGGTGTTGCAGAGCATTGCAGAGTGTTGCAGAGCATTGCAGAGTGTTGCAGGGTATTGGCGGGTGTTGCAGGGTATTGCAGAGTGTTGCAGGATATTGGCGGGTGTTGCAGGGTATTGGCCGGTGTTGCAGAGCATTGCAGAGTGTTGTTGCAGGGTATTGCAGAGTGTTGTTGCAGGGTGTTGCAGGGTATTGCAGGGTGTTGCAGAGTGTTGCAGGGTATTGGCGGGTGTTGCAGAGCATTGCAGAGTGTTGCAGAGTATTGGCGGGTGTTGCAGAGCATTGCAGATCATTGCAGGGTGTTGCAGAGCATTGCAGGGTGTTGCAGGGTATTGGCGGGTGTTGCAGGGTATTGGCGGGTGTCGCAGAGCATTGCAGAGTGTTGTTGCAGGGTATTGCAGAGTATTGCAGCAGAGTATTGTAGAGTATTGAAGCAGAGTATTGCAGAGTAATGGCAGGGTATGATGGGGTTAATTTTCGATGAGCAGCGATGTGGGCACTGCAGATGCAGCCCACAGCGCTGCTGACACCGATCTCTTCCCCCTCCGCTGTACCGATCGGTTTGTTTACAAGTGATCACTCCGTCATTTGATGGAGCGATCACGTGGACCCGGCAGTCAAGGATGCTCTCGAGTGCGCGCCCCAGAGCGGAATTCTGGGAGGACGTCATATGACGGCCTCCCAGAGTTAATCAACCGCCCTGTAGCCGTCATTCGGTTATGGGCTGGTTGTTAAGTGGTTAAAGACTCATTAGCAGAGCTAATTCATACACCTCCCTCCCTGCAAGACACGCTTAGGGGTCAAACGTCAGAAATGACTAACCAGGGTCAATCATCCGCGGACCCAGCAGGCACTTCTTCAACCCCGCCTCCCTTATCTGCTGGGAACAGTGCCGAGTCGGAGGATTCCTCAGATGAATCAGAACCCTCGGGGTTTAATTTTTCATTAGTACAACCTTTTGTCTTGGCGGTTAAACCAGCTATCTGCTGGGAAGAGGTGGAAGAGCCTCCTAAAAAGACAAAAACCTTTTTTCCATTTCTGAAAATGAAATTAATTTTTTTCCCTTTCTAGAAGAATTAAAGGATTTAATAGAAGGGGAATGGAAGAGGACGGATAAACGCTTCTCCCTAAATAGACTCCAGAAGTTGTACCCGCTGGCCAAGTCAGATACAGCCTTCCTGGATACACCTCCAGTAGTTGATGCAGCAGTGGTGCGTTTAACCAAGAACATCACCCTACCTATGGAGGATTCGGCCTCCTTTTAAAGATCCTCTGGACAGGCGTATAGATGGATTTGAAAAAAGCCTATCAGTTGGCTGGAGGAGCATGTAGACTGGCTGTGGCTTTAGCCTTGGTGTCTAATGCCATTAAAGTTTGGACAGAAAACATTGAAGTAGTTATCCGAGAAGATGTACCAAAGGACAACATTATAAAAGCCATGGGCAGCCGACGCAGCATCAAAACAAAACTGGTGCAAAATCCCTTTTGATGGGAAGGCACTCTTTGGAGAAAGACTGGAAAAGGCAATCGAGAGTGACAGGAGGGAAGTTGGGGCTACTTCCCCAGGATAGAAGGGTGAGGCATTCACACGTGGTATCAACAAAATTCCAAGCTTCCAGGAATAGGAATTTCTCCAACTTTAGACAAGGCAGAGACCCCAAAAAGAATTGGAGGAGTACTCAGGCCACGTTTTTAAAGGCAAATAGAGAAGCCTCTCCAATACTCAGGAGGGGACAAAATCCTTTTGACAAAAGGCCACTGCAGCCAGGTTGAAGAGGTTTGCGGAGGTATCGGGCAGTCGTTGCGAAGATCCGTGGGTGGTCTCTACAGTCCGTTTTACCCATTTTTGGACCTTCCAAGATGTGCCCCCACAAGACTCGTTAGTTCTAACAAAAAGTCCAACTTCACAGCAGAAAGCGGAATCTCTGCAGAAATATCTTCACCTTCTTGTAGTACAACAGGCAGTTTTACCGGTCCCTCCCTCCGAGAGATTCATGGGATTCTATTCTCCTCTCTTCCTCATCCCCAAGAAGAGTGGAGAGTGGAGACCAGTGGTGGATCTGAAGAGGTTAAATCGTTTCATACAGCTCGACTCGTTCAAGATGGAATCCTTGCAGACGATCATCCAGATGGTCCAACCAGGAGACTGCTTGCTATCGGTAGACTTGCAAGATGCTTATTTCCATGTTCCCGTGTTACCAGCGTTCCAAAGATTTTTGAGAGTGGCAATAGGCTCAACACATCTCCAGTTTCAATGCCTGCCTTTTGGCCTATGCACATCACCAAGGATATTCTCAAAAGTTCTAATTTCAGCCCTGGCACCTTCGAGTCTTTCACTTTTTGGATGACATTCTACTGCTAGCGTCTGATCAAGCCCAGCTACGGGACTACAAGGAGATTCTTCTGAGGACTCTGAGAGAGTTTGGATGGTTAGTAAATACAGAGAAGAGCCTCCTAACCCCAACTCAGGTGATGATTTACCTGGGTGCTCTATTCAATACCAAGGCTGGTACAGTGCGCCTCCCTCCCCAGAAGGTGAAGGCGATTGTTCAGAAGATGGTCCACGTCAGATCTCTCTCCCACCTGTCAGCCTCGAATTGCTTGAGTTTAATCGGGACCATGGCGGCTTGCCTTTCCAATGTTACCTTGGGCTCATTGGTAGTGATGGACGAACTTCCGACGGGACGTTTCGCGAACGCGAAATGCGAACGGACCCAAACGTTCGCGAAACCGACCGTTCGCCGCGGGCCCCATTGACTTCAATGGGAGGCGAACTTTGCAAACCTTCATGTCGAATTTGCGGCCACGTGGTAATTATTAGGGGGTAAAACGTAGTCCCACCATCTGGACAATGACATAATACATGTATGAGGTGAATTTGGGATCGATAACTACAAGCATTTTTATTTTATTTGGGAAATTGTTCTAACAATTCAGGACTATGGAGTTAATGAAGGCAATGGAGGAGAGGGAAGGTCAGGGACCAGGGTAGGCAAAGAAGAGGGTGCAGGAGATGATCACCAGCAGCGTGACATACCGGAATGACACATGCACCGTGATAGAGGCATCTGACAGCAGCACCGTAATACAGAGCACTGACAGCAGCACCGTGACATACAGCGCTGACAGCAGCACCGTGACATACAGCGCTGACAGCAGCACCGTGACATACAGCGCTGACAGCAGCACCGTGACATACAGCGCTGACAGCAGCACCGTGACATACAGCGCTGACAGCAGCACCGTGACATACAGCGCTGACAGCAGCACCGTGACATACAGCGCTGACAGCAGCACCGTGACATACAGCGCTGACAGCAGCACCGTGACATACAGCGCTGACAGCAGCACCGTGACATACAGCGCTGACAGCAGCACCGTGACATACAGCGCTGACAGCAGCACCGTGACATACAGCACTGACAGCAGCACCGTAAGCAGCCCCAGGAGGAAGTCAGCACAGCACAGGGATGGTGTGATCCCCTCATAATAAGAACCCCCAGGAGGAAGTCAGCACAGCACAGGGATAGTGTGATCCCTTCATAATAAGAACCCCCAGGAGGAAGTCAGCACAGCACAGGGATATCATAAGCAGCCCCAGTAGAAATATGACACCGCTCAACCTCTTCAAAGAGGAGGGTAGGGGCATATAGTACGGTGTGCTTTTTTGGGTCAAGGAAGTGAGCCAAATGAATTAAGAAGGTCTGTGTGCTTGATTAAAAAAATAGTTTATAGACATATACATGGTCTACTGGTCACATGTGTTGAATTCCTCCGAGATCCATGCCTCATTCATTTTTAGAAATGTGAGGTAGTTAACACTGTGGTGAGCTAGGCGAGTACGCTCATCGGTCACAATCCCCCCTGCTGCGCTGAACGTCCTTTCGGACAGGACACTGGATGAGGGGCAAGCCAACAGTTCGATTGCAAATTGGGCAAGCTCTGGCCAGAGGTCAAGCCTGCCCACCCAGTAGTCTAGGGGTTCATCACTCCTCAGAGCGTCCACATCGGCCGTTAACCCAATGTAGTCGGACACCTGACGGTCTAGGCGTTCCCTGATGCTGGATCCGGATGACACCTGTCGATGGGTCGGCTGAAAGAATGACCTCATATCCGAAGTCACCAACACATCTTCAAACCGGCCTCTTCTTGCAGGCGCTGTTGGATTGGTACCCGCAAATCCTTCTCTGGGAGTGGGAATTGCTCCTCTGCCAGCGCACGCAAAAGCAGAATGCAGCATTTCTCGAAGCAAGGCCTGGAAGTGCTGCATTCTGACAGCCCTCTGCGACGGCGGTAACATTTCCGCCATTTTGTGTTTGTACCGGGGGTCTAAGTACGTTGCCACCCAGTACTGGTCCTTGACCCTCATGCTTTTTATACGGGGGTCCCTATTAAAACACTGGAGCATGAAGGCCCCCATTTGCACTAAAGTGGAAGCGGTGTGGTGGCCTGGCTCCTGCTCATCATCCAGGATAATGTCGTCCTCTTCATTCTCCTCTCCCCATCCTCGCACAACAGGGATCCCAGAAAGGTTTAAAGCATGCTCTTCTTGCTCCTGCTCATCCGCCCCGGCACCATCCTCCTCTGACTCCTCATCAGACTCCTGTTGTTGACTTGTCTCAGATAGAGTAGCCCCCCCTGGGAATTCATCCAGCATTGCGACTTCCTCATCTTCCCGCTCCTGCTCCTCCACAGCCTGATCAATGACACGACGCAATGCACGCTCCAGAAAGAAGGCATAAGGTACCATGTCACTGATGGCGCCATGGCTGCGACTGACCAGTTTGGTGATCTCCTCAAATGGCCGCAGAAGTCTGCATGTGTCGCGCATGAGCAGCCACTGGCGCGGTGAAAAAAAACCCAGCTCCCCAGAACCGTTTCTTTCGCAGAGTTCATACAGGTAGACGTTAACTGCACGTTTCTGCTGGAGCAGCCTATCAAGCATATAGAAGGTTGAGTTCCATCGCGTCGGGCAATCGCAAATAAGACGTCTGACCGGCAGATGGTGTCGCCGCTGAATGTCAGCAAGGCGAGCCATGGCCGTGTAAGATCTTCTGAAATGGGCCGAGATTTTCCTTGCCTGCCGCAAGATGTCCTGGACCCCAGGGTATTTGACAAGGAATCGCTGCACGACCAAGTTTAAGACGTGTGCCATGCACGGCACGTGCGTGATTTTGCCCTGTTTCAATGCGCTAAGCAGATTGGCACCGTTGTCACACACCACTTTACCAACTGTCAAATTGAGCGGTGTTAGCCACTCATCTGCCTGTGAACGCAAAGCTGAAAGGAGTGCCGGGCCAGTGTGGCTCTTTGCTTCCAGGCACAACAGACGCAGCACGGCATGGCAACGTCTCACCTGGCATGTGGAATAGGTTCTGGGGAGCTTGGGCGGTGCAGTGGAAGAGACGCTAGCAGCGGAAAAGGAGGAGGCAGCTGAGGAGGAGAGGGAGGAGGATGGAGTAGGAGGAGGAGAAGAAGAGTCAGGCCTGCATGCAATCCGTGGCGGTAAAACCAAATCTACACGGGTGCCACGGGTTACATGCTTGACGGCCGTCAGAAGGTTCACCCAGTGGGCAGTAAAACTGATATACCTTCCCTGCCCGTGTTTGCTAGACCACGTGTCTGTGGTCAGATGTATCTTGGCACCGACACTGTGTGCCAGAGATACATTCACTTGCCGCTGAACATGGCCATATAGCTCTGGGATGCCCTTCTCTGAGAAATACTTCCTTCCTGGGACCTTCCATTGTGGTGTTCCAATGGCCACAAATTTGCGAAAGGCCTCCGAGTCCACCAGTTTATATGGCAGTAGTTGGCGGGCTATGAGTTCTGACAAGCCAGCCGCCAACCGTTGGGCAAGAGGGTTATCCGGCATCATCATTTTTTTACGCTCAAACATTAGGCCCACGGAAGCCTGCCTTTTTGCAGAAAAATGTGAGCTTGGCGTGATGGAAGGTGGAGTGGAGGACAATTGTGAGGAGAGAGGAGAAGGAGAAGTAGAAGACGAGGCTGGACGGTGAGAGCCTGCAGTGTGGCTTTGTGTGTTCCGTTGCTCCCACTGGGCTCGGTGATGGCTGCTCATGTGCCTTCTTAAGGCGGTCGTCCCTAGGTGAGTATTGGGCTTACCGCGACTAACGCGTTGACTGCAAAGATTGCAGATGGCAACGCTATTGTCAGCAGCGGACACGTTAAAAAAAGCCCACACTGCGGAGCCATGTGCCGGTGTCCTGGGAGCGCCAGATGTGACCGTACATGGTCGATGACTCGCTCCTGATACATTTGCAGTCTGCTTTGTCCCTGCTGTGCAATGTAAGTCATTGCTGCTTCTCCTCCCTATCTGCTGGTCCATATCTCCCTCTGAACTCCCCTCCTCTTCCTCTCTTGTGGGCACCCACGTGACATCACTAGACACGTCATCATCAACGTCACCTTCCCCACCGCTATAAGTAGAGATCTCGGAGTAGGCAGCAACACCGGGGACCAACCTCCTCCTTGGGCTGATCTGGGTACTGGCGTCAGACTGCTGAGTAGCGCTTGTTGCTACCTCCTCTTCCTGATCCAATACCAAGAGTGGCTGCGCATCAGAAATGTCCTCTTGATATGGATCGGAATATAATTCCAGTGACTCAAGCGGAAGGTATGTGGTGGTGGTGGTGGTGGTCGTGTTGTTGGTGGTAGTGTCTTTGGGGGTGCACATAGCAGAGAGTGAAGAAGAGGGTGCAGATCGAGAGGATGAGGAGGGTGCAGAAGAGTAAGGCTGAGCGAGCCACTCAACCAAGTCTGGTGCATCCTTTAAAGTAATTGAACGCACCTTCTGCAACTTCCCACTTTGGCTCAAGCCTGTTGCTCCTGCCCTACCCCTACCACCCCTGCGGAAGGGCCTGCCTCTTCCTCTGCATGTCATTTTTTAAATGACCCTGTGACAAAACTCTTAGTCCCTATACCGCTGAAGGACTGCTGCAGTATAGGTGAGCGGTCAGCAGTGGTGCACGTCAACCCTATCTATTGTGGACCTATAGCGGTCCTTACAGAACAGCAGACTGTACCGCACTCAAGCCTATGTACCGTAGCACCCTATACCAAGTTACCAGTCCTTATAAGAACTTTTGTGGACCAAGCAGGTTGTGTATTAGTGTTTAGCAGACTGTACGTCAGTCCCTATACCGCTGAAGGACTGCTGCAGTATAGGTGAGCGGTCAGCAGTGGTGCACGTCAACCCTATCTATTGTGGACCGATAGCGGTCCTTACAGAACAGCAGACTGTATCGCACTCAAGCCTATGTACCGTAGCACCCTATACCAAGTTACCAGTCCTTATAAGAACTTTTGTGGACCAAGCAGGTTGTGTATTAGTGTTTAGCAGACTGTACGTCAGTCCCTATACCGCTGAAGGACTGCTGCAGTATAGGGCAGCGGTCAGCAGTGGTGCACGTCAACCCTATCTATTGTGGACCGATAGCGGTCCTTACAGAACAGCAGACTGTACCGCACTCAAGCCTATGTACCGTAGCACCCTATACCAAGTTACCAGTCCTTATAAGAACTTTTGTGGACCAAGCAGGTTGTGTATTAGTGTTTAGCAGACTGTACGTCAGTCCCTATACCGCTGAAGGACTGCTGCAGTATAGGGCAGCGGTCAGCAGTGGTGCACGTCAACCCTATCTATTGTGGACCGATAGCGGTCCTTACAGAACAGCAGACTGTACCGCACTCAAGCCTATGTACCGTAGCACCCTATACCAAGTTACCAGTCCTTATAAGAACTTTTGTGGAACAAGCAGGTTGTGTGTTAGTGATTAGCAGACTGTACGTCAGTCCCTATACCGCTGAAGGACTGCTGCAGTATAGGTGAGCGGTCAGCAGTGGTGCACGTCAACCCTATCTATTGTGGACCGATAGCGGTCCTTACAGAACAGCAGACTGTACCGCACTCAAGCCTATGTACCGTAGCACCCTATACCAAGTTACTAGTCCTTATAAGAACTTTTGTGGACCAAGCAGGTTGTGTATTAGTGTTTAGCAGACTGTACGTCAGTCCCTATACCGCTGAAGGACTGCTGCAGTATAGGGCAGCGGTCAGCAGTGGTGCACGTCAACCCTATCTATTGTGGACCGATAGCGGTCCTTACAGAACAGCAGACTGTACCGCACTCAAGCCTATGTACCGTAGCACCCTATACCAAGTTACCAGTCCTTATAAGAACTTTTGTGGACCAAGCAGGTTGTGTATTAGTGTTTAGCAGACTGTACGTCAGTCCCTATACCGCTGAAGGACTGCTGCAGTATAGGGCAGCGGTCAGCAGTGGTGCACGTCAACCCTATCTATTGTGGACCGATAGCGGTCCTTACAGAACAGCAGACTGTACCGCACTCAAGCCTATGTACCGTAGCACCCTATACCAAGTTACCAGTCCTTATAAGAACTTTTGTGGAACAAGCAGGTTGTGTGTTAGTGATTAGCAGACTGTACGTCAGTCCCTATACCGCTGAAGGACTGCTGCAGTATAGGGCAGCGGTCAGCAGTGGTGCACGTCAACCCTATCTATTGTGGACCGATAGCGGTCCTTACAGAACAGCAGACTGTACCGCACTCAAGCCTATGTACCGTAGCACCCTATACCAAGTTACCAGTCCTTATAAGAACTTTTGTGGAACAAGTGAGTTGTGAATGTTTAGCAGACTGCAGCAGAAGGGCAGCAGTCAAGTATAATATCCTTTCTATATTTGGAAGAAAGAATATTATACATGTACAAGCCTATTACTGTACCACTGATACCAGTCCTGAAAAGAACCTTTGTGGAACTAATAATAACAGCAAGTCTTTAAAATTACCCTCACTGCCTGACAACACTGCTTCCTTCCTGTCCCTATACAAATTGGCAAAAAAAGAGAACGATTAGTGGTTACTGGAACAGCTCTTTTGTGGACCTTGATAGTAACAGCTAATGATGATGATGATGATGATGATGATGAAAGACTAATCTGGCTGTCCCTGTAGCATACACCGTCCTTTCCCTTTCTCTAAACTAACAAAAGACACTCAGGCTGCTGCAAGAATCAGCAGCACAGCAAACCTATCAACACCTAACACCTATACCAGTCCTGAAAAGAACTTTTGTGTACCAAATAGCTAGTGGTTTATCTCTCCCTACTCCACACAGGAACCTGTCCCTATCTTAACAGAAGAAAGAATGTAAAATGGCCACCGGATCGGGTGTATTTATAGGTTAGGGGGAATGTACAAGTGTCCATGTGCTGTCATGTCTCAATTGGCTGTCCTGTATCACATGATAAACGTGTCACCAAAGGTTAAAGCTCTTGTATACATTAAACACGTAAGTCCGCCGCGGCGAACGACGGAAAAAGGCGTTCGAACGTGCGGACCGCGAATGTCGGAAATTCGCCGCGAAACGACCGCCGGGCGAACCGTTCGGCCATCACTACTCATTGGCATCTGAGGACTTTTCAATGGGGCTTTTTGACGCAGTGGAGGAAGAAGTCCCTATGTCAGAGAATATCAATTTCAGCTTCTATGAAGAGAAGTCTCCTCTGGGGGTCGAAGGAAGACCTAATTTCAAAGCCTCGGCTCCTGCAATGCCCTTCCTGGACCATTCTTACCACCGACGCAAGTTCGAAAGGGTGGGGAGCACACTGAGATCACCTGGCAGTGCAAGGGAAATGGGACGTCCCTGTGGCGGGGGTAGTCTCCAACGTCTTAGAGCTGCGAGCAGTGTATTTAGCTCTGCTGAGTCTAAAAGAACATCTACATCTAAGAACATCTCAGCGTATGCCCCGCCGGTCAAGATCCCAGTGTTCCCGCAGCTTCTCTCACAGGAGAAATTGGTGCACCCAGCTCCTCACAAACTGAATCTACATCTTTGGATCTTGAGCGGCAGAATTTCCAGTCATTAGGATTCTCAGTGGGGGTGATTTCTACTCTCCTAAAGGCTAGGAAACCTTCCACAAACTTTATCTATTCTAAAATATGGAATACATTTAAAACATTTGCAGAAAGTAAGCAGTGGGACCCCACCACTCCGTCCACCTCAGTAGTTTTGGAGTTTCTGCAGAATGGTTTAGATCTGCGGCTCAGTTTAACCAGTAGAGACCCGCGCTATAGCCAAATGACGGCTACAGCGCGGACCTCCTTTGCCGGGACGACGTCTATCGACATCGTCCCGTGCACTAGCGCCCTGCCCGTTTATGAGACTCGCCTGATCACAGATCCAAGCAAGGGGTCGATCCCGACCCCTTACCATGTGATCAGCTGTCAGCCAATGACAGCTGATCATGTGATACAACGAAGCCGGTAATCGGCTATCTTTCCTCCTCGCGCTGACAGCGTGAGGAGAAAAAAAAAAAGAGCCGATCACCGGCGGCCGTGATCGGGACATCAGTCCCGATCACGACCAGCTTACCAGTACCCACCTGCCCCCTGCCAGTGCCACCTCTGTAATAAAAAAGTGCCCCCAATCAGTGCCACCCAGCAGTGCCCATAGTGCCACCCAGCAGTGCCCACAGTGCCACACATCAGTGCCCACAGTGCCACACATCAGTGCCCACAATCTGCCTCAACAACGGAGCTGCACCCCAGTGCCACATATCCGTGCCCATCAGTGTCATCTACCAGTGCCCATCAGCGCCGCCCATCAGTGCCCAGCAGTGCCACCTATCAGTGCCACCTATCAGTGCCCATCAGTCCCATCTATCAGTGGTACCTATTAGTGCCACCCATCCTGAACTACACCTATACCATACCAGTTCTTAAAATAACTTTTGTGGACCTAATAGCTAGCGATTTGGGTCACTGCAGTCTCTCCCTGCTCCAAAGGAAGACTTATGAACTGAAAGCTTCTGTCGAAAGGCTTCATCATAAGAGAACCAAGCTAAACCTGGAACATTTTTATAAGCTTCTAAAATTATTTCAACATGATGAAACATACCGCTACATAATTCAGGATGACATTCGCCCATTACACTAGCATAAATACAAAAAGATTGTAACCAATTATTAAAATTGCGTGTGCCTAAACGTCTCCTGTCATCATCAGATTTCTCACCATATTTTTTATCAAACCTATATTCTTTAAATGACGGCAATAAGGAAAGCAATTCAATATAATCCCCTTTCCAAATCTTTTCTTTAACTGAAATAGGTAAGTGAAAACCTAATGGAGACAATTCACACGTAAGTACTTCTTTAATGTAAGGTTCAAGAACATTAGAAACAGTAGCACAAGAGGGAACTAATGATAAACCAGAGGAAGTCAAATCAACATTAAGTAAAACAGAAGAATTTGAAGCAGTATGAACACTATCTTTTGAAACTGACATAAGAGCAGCGTCATCAGCAGAGCGAGAAGAAGCAGTTTTAGGCAATAAATTCGATAAAAGTTGTGACATTAATCATAAAGTTTTGCAGAATAGAGGCATCAATCGACTCACCTCCATTTAAACGTGAAACTTCTTGAGCAGTAGGAACAGCTGCCTGCTGAAATCCTTCAGAAATGGAGCAATCTGCAGCCATTACAGGAGCTCTGTCATTCACCCAGGGGCGGATCCAGAGTCTAATCTCGGGAGGGGCACTGCTATAAAATATGTTTTTTTGGGGGCAATTTATATGGGAAATGGCTGGTATTTGTGCTTCAATCATTACGGCACCATGGTTGTTATGGTGTCAGGATGATTGAAGTGCATTATTTCTATTAATACATTGTAATATAAAATTAAATGGTTCAACTCACCATAATGCAGAATCAGTGGGAGCCCTGAGGATGTCACTTGCCATGTCGCCTGCCACCAAATGTGGATTGTCACTTGCCACGTCACTTGTCACCAAATGCGGATTGTTACTTGCCACGTCACCTGCCACACATTGCGGATTGTCACTTGCCACGTTGCCTGCCACACATTGCGGATTGTCACTTGCCACGTTGCCTGCCACACATTGCGGATTGCCACATCACCTGCCACACATTGCGGATTGTCACTTGCCACGTTGCCTGCCACACATTGCGGATTGCCACTTGCCACGTAGCCTGCCACACATTGCGGATTGTCACTTGCCACATTGCCTGCCACACATTGCGGATTGCCACTTGCCACGTCACCTGCCACACATTGCGGATTGTCACTTGCCACGTTGCCTGCCACACATTGCGGATTGTCACTTGCCACGTCACCTGCCACAGATTGCGGATTGCCACTTGCCACGTAGTCTGCCACACATTGCGGATTGCCACGTAGCCTGCCACACATTGCGGATTGTCACCTACTGTGTCACTTTTCTGCAATCTCTCTGCTGCACACAGCTTCCTACACAGTGAGGGCGGAACTGGAGGGATGCAGGACAGTGAGAGATGATGTCATCTCCTTGCTCCCCTGCCTGCTGGCTTCCTGATTGGCCAGGAGCCCTCCTAAGCCGCCCAGCTGCCCCCCCCCTCACCGTCCACTCAGCGCGGGTACCCGCGGAACCGACCGCGATTGGACCCGCGGAACCGGCCGTGCGGGTACCCGCGGAACCGGCCGCGATTGGACCCGCGGAACCGGCCCGCTGGTACCCGCGGAACCGGGCCGCTGGTAACCGCGGAACCGGCCGCGATTGGACCCGCGGAAACCAGCCTGCCAGTATTCTTGGGGGGGGCAATTGACCCGTTGCCCCCCCCCCCTGGATCCGCCCCTGCATTCACCATGGCAATGTTATCAAGCACCAGTGAAGCATTATCAACTGTAGCAGCCACCGCATCAGATACATGTAAAGCACTATAGACATTGTCCCTAGCAGTGACAGTATGCCCAGTAACATTCAAATGATTTGATTTTTTCTTTCTTCAAACAAGCAGACCCAGTACCTTTTTTGTTTTGCAGGGGTGAATCCACCAATTCAAATCTTCGCGGTCTCCTTCTCGTTTTTTTCCGGGCAGCCCGATGGTCCACTGCACCTGCGCCGTCCTCGGAGATCGGAGAATAGGCCGAACAGCTGCGGACATCTCCGAAAGGTTCTTGCGTCACCGTGTCAAGAGGAGGGACCGACCGGGAGGAAGAGGAAGCCGCCGAAACCGGAAGATCCTGGGGTACCCGAGAGAATGCACTGAGGAAATCAAACTGCTCCACCAGAGGGACATCCACAGACGGAACACTACCAGAACCAGCCACCGGATAAGCCGACAGACAGGAACGAAGCCACCGCTCTCCATCCACGGCACCAGCCTGTTCGATCCACCTGTCGCAGTAAGGACTCCATAACGAAACAGCAGGGATGTGTTCTGATCTTCTTTGTCCGTTATACTGCGGCAACTGACACACTTTTTTCTCTTTTATAGGGTCTTCTGTTTGTGGCAACCGTTACTAAGCCTCTGGACCAAAGGTAAGTACTCTAACAACATTTAACTGTAAATTAATTAATTCCCTTCTACCAGCGATGCGATGTGCTTGGGTGATGTGTTTCGATGCGATGTGGTGGGGCAATGCGATTTGATGTGCTGATGTGATTCGATGTTTTGGGGGTGATGCAATGTGCTTTGGGCGATTTGATGTGCTGGGGCGATTAGATGTGCTGGGAGATGCAATGTGCTGGGGGAGATGCGATTCGATTTGCTGGGGCGATGCGATTCGATGTGATGATGCAATTCGAAGTGTTGGGGGTGATGCAATGTGCTGGGGTGATGTGATTCGATGTTCTGGGGGAGATGCGATTCGATGTGCTGGGGCCATTCAATGCAATGTGCTTGGGTGATGTGATTCGATGCGATGTGTAGAGGGCAGCGCGATTCGATTTTCTGATTCGATTTGATGTGTTGGCGTGATGCAATGTGCTTTGGGCGATTCGATGTGCTGGGGGAGATGTGATTCGATGTTCTGGGGAGATGCGATTCGATGTGCTGAGGCGATGCGATGTGCTTGGGTGATGCCTTTTGATGCGATAAGGTGGGGGGAAGCAATTCGATGTGCTGATGCGATTCGATGTGTTGTAGGTGATGCAATGTGCTTTGGGCATTTCGATGCGCTGGGGGTGATGCAATGTGCTGGGGCAGATGCAATGGGATGGGGGAGATGCAATTAGATTTGCTGGGGCGATGAGATGTGTTGGGGCGATACGATTCGATGTGCTGATGCAATTCGAAGTGTTGGGGGTGATGCAATGTGCTGGGGGTGATGCGATTCGATGTTCTGGGGGAGATGTGATGCGATGTGCTTGGGTGTTGAGATTTGATGTTCTGGGAGAGATGCGATTCAATGTGCTGGGGCGATTTAATGCGATGTGCTTGGGTGATGCGATTTGATGCGATCTGTTGAGGGCGATGCGATTCGATGTTCTGATGTGATTTGATGTGTCGGGGGTGATGCAATGTGCTTTGGGCAATGCGATGAGAAGTGTTGGGGGAGATGCGATTTGATGTGCTGGGGGCGTTGTGATGCGTTTTTACGGGGAGGGGGGCGATGCGATGTGCTGGGGGAATATTTTCTTATTTTTAACCCGATTATCTATGTAACATAGAGAAAGTTGTTTGTGCAAATAGTTGTAAATAAGCAGTTTTTTTAAATACTCCCACCATCCCATCTAAGGCCCCATTCACACATGCGGACATTATGTGCGTATTTCATCCATCCGTTTGCGGATGAAGTACGGACATACATGCATTCCTATGGGATAGCGGGTGTCGGCGGATGAACATCCGCAAACACCCGATATCGTCCGCCTCCGCAATTGTCGGATTCTGCAGACGGAGGAAAATCCTATTTTTCAATCCGTCTGCAGAGCGGATCGGATGAACACGGACAGACGATCCCCCATAGAGGAGAGCGGAGAGCTGACAGGGCGGTCCATGCACAGTGTGCTGGGACCGCCCTGTTATCCTCCGGCTCAGCGGGGACAACAGAGCGATCCCCGCTGAGCAAGCGGATTATCACGGGGCGGATCATTACTGATCCATCCCGTGTGAAAGGGGCCTAACACCAAAACACAAGCACAATTTTTCAAAATTAATATGCACAGTTTGAACTTCATAAAGTCGTCTTCAATACGTCTAGATGCATAAATGAATTGTGTTGCTGAGATTATTATTTTTTTAATTATTATTTTTTTCTTTTTAAATGAAAAGCTGTACAGAAAAAAGTATCAGCTGAGTGTAGATATAGTGTGTGTGTGTGTTTCTTGAATAATATTCCTTGTACATGCAGTATATTTACTGGTTCCTGGAGGGAGGAGGGGTTTGCATAGATATGGGTGGCAACTTCCTCTAACACTGCCGTTGCCATGGAAACCTGACCTGAAACTTATTACACTGCTTGTGCAGCATTGAGCATGTGCGAGATCTGCAAGGCTGAAATCCAGGAAGAAATACAGTCTGGCTTCAGATGCCCACACTTCAGATGGTCACAGTCTGCTGCTAGTTTATAAACTTTCAAAATGCTGTAATAACCTAACAAAACAGACCTTAGTTTACAGACCAACTTTACTGAATACATTAAGCTTGTGTATTATAGGGGTATTTTTATTTAAAAAGTGTAATTTTGGCCGGAGCACCACTTTAACCACTTGCTTACTGGGCACTTAAACCCCCCTCCTGCCCAGACCAATTTTCAGCTTTCAGCGCTGATGCACTAATTCTAGCACTAGACCTCCTCTGAAACTCTAACCTGGTAACCGTAAAAAAATGTTTAAAGCGTCGCCTACTGAGGTTTTTACTTTGTCGTCAATCCACAAGTGCATGCAATTATAAAGTGTGGCATGTTTGGTATCTATTTACTTGGCGTAACATTATCTTTCACATTATGCAAAAAAAAAAAATGGGATAATTTTACTGTTTTTTTTTTTTATTCATGAAAGTGTCCCTTTTCCCAAAAAGTTGCATTTAAAACACCGCTGAGCAAATACCGTGTGACATAAAATATTGCAACAATCGCCGTTTTATTCTCTAGAGTCTCTGTTAAAAAATATATATATATATATAATGTTTGGGGGTTCCAAGTAATTTTCTAGCAAAAAATATGGATTTTAACTTGTAAACACCAAATGCCAAAAATAGGCTTAGTCATGAATGGGTTAAGCCAGGTTTAACCATGAAGTAAGCATTTTAGGTTAACAGTAAAAAAAATGTATATCGTGCCATGGTTTCGATTTTGTATTTTTAACCCAAACCTCAGATTTCATTATCTCTGGATAAGTAAGCATAATTCCATTGTAAATTTTCTCTTTTTCATGACTGTTTGATAAGCCATGAAATCTTCAAGCAAGATGGGAAGCTATGATCTCTCAAAGCAAGATGGGAAGCCAGGCACACTCCAAGCAAGACGGAATCCCTTTTCTGCTTCTGCAGCATTAGCAGATGGTGGGTACCTACATAAAAATCATGGATGATGATAAAATAAATATTCTAAATGTACCATTTCAGAATGTATTCCCAGGGGGTCTTCCATCCAGGCTCTAACCAGGCCCGACCCTGGTTAGTATCCGAGATCAGACGAGATCAGGCGCATTCAGGGTGATGTGGCCGTAGGCGATCTTTTTGGCCACTCTCAACCCTCTTGAAAAACACCAAGATGGTCACCTCGGCAAAAAAGCAGAAAAATAAAAGAGGTTGTCGACATCAACAACATATTAAAAAAAAGCCTACAGCTCCTGGTATTCCCATGCGGTGTACTATCCAGGTACTAACCAGGTTCGACCCTGCTTAGCATCCGAGATCAGATGAGATCGGGCGCATTCAGGGTGATGTACAGTAAGCGATCTTTCTGGCCACTCTCAACCCTCTTGACAAACGCCAACATATTCACCTTGGCAAACAACCAGCAAAATAAAACAGGTCGTCGACGCCAACAACATATTAAGAAAAAGTCTACGGCACCTGGAATTCCCAGGCGGAATCCCACCCAGGTACTAAACAGGCCCGACCCTGCTTAGCATCCAAAATCAAATGAGATCTGGCAAATTCAGGCTGATTTGGTCGTAGGCGATCTTTCTGGCCACTCTCAACCCTCTTGACAAATGCCAAGATGGTCACCTCGGCAAACAAGCAGAAAAATAAAACAGGTCATCGACGCCAACAACATATTAAAAAAAAGAATACGGCACCTGGTATTCCCTGGCGGTTTCCCATCCAGGTGCTAACCATGTCACCCTGAATGTCCCTAGACCTAAGTGCAGCGTAAACCATTATTGGGCAGTATATCGGGGTACCTAGCTCTATAAAAACCTGGCGGTGAACCTAAAAAAAATAAAAGTGCAGTGCTTGGCCTCTTAAATATAAATGTGTATTAATGTGACTTAATAGGAAAAATGTGTGTGTATGGAAAATGTGAAAAACCTAAATAATGTGAAAAATCATTAGTGAAAAATACTTTGAAAACCCAAATGTCCAATGAAGTCAAAAGAAATGAATCTGTAACTCAAATGTCCATTAAAGTGAAAAACCAAATAATCATAAAAAATAATGTGACACAATATAAAGTCCCATGTGAAATATAAGACAAAAAATGATGATTGATCTTGTATGTTCAAAACAACAATAATAATGCTTGACCACGTGGACCCTTCACCTCTGTAAACCAATAATGAATGCACCTGGGGTGATTAGGGTGTGCCCAGGCACGCAGCGTGCCTGGGCACACCCTAATCACCCCAGGTGCATTAGCATTATCCAGGAGCAGCACCAGTGATATGACGTTTTGAGGCCTAAGAGAGGATCCGAGCGTATTTGGAGACTACGTGATATCCGAAGGATTGGGTCGTTTCCCGGCTTCTTGCACCGAAACGATTGGGTCGGCTTTCGGCTTCCTTATCGAAACGTCTATGTGATCGTATCTGCGCAGACTGACCTCCCTTAACAGGGGGTCACTGGAGATCTGGTAAGCCTCCATTCATTATTGGTTTACAGAGGTGAAGGGTCCACGTGGTCAAGCATTATTATTGTTGTTTTGAACATACAAGATCAATCATCATTTTTTGTCTTATATTTCACATGGGACTTTATATTGTGTCACATTATTTTTTATGATTATTTGGTTTTTCATTTTAATGGACATTTGAGTTACAGATTAATTTCTTTTGACTTCATTGGAAATTTGGGTTTTCAAAGTATTTTTCACTAATGATTTTTCACATTATTTAGGTTTTTCACATTTTCCATACACACACATTTTCCCTATTAAGTCACATTTATATTTAAGAGGCCAAGCAAAGCACTTTTACTTTTTTCTGCTTTTGTGTGCCCAGTATCCAGGTTATAGTGTTCAGCTGCTGTTTTTATATCATTTTATTTTATTTTATTTTACTAAGCGCAGATTTCTAATTTCTTTTGTAACCTAAAAAAAATAACTAGCTACTTAGCGGCACCAGTGACACTAATGGAGCGATCAGAAAAACGATCGCTTAGTGACACTGGCAAAAGGGGGTGAAAGGGTTAACTCTAGGGGCAATCAGGGGGTTAAACCTTTATTGGGGGGGTAGGGGGCTACCCTGGACCTAACATTAACTGCCCTGACAGTATTTACTGTCACAACTGACACTAAATGCAGTGATCAATAAATAAATGATCACTGCAATCAGTGACACTGTGACTGGGAGGGGGGGAGATGGGGGGGGGGGGGGGTTGTGTACCTACATGTCAGTGTAGTGTTGGTGCACACTTACTTTCACTGTTCTCCTCGTAGTCCGGTCAATAAGACCGCCCCGAGGAGAATGACATCACTTCCTCCCTGCCTGTGTTTACTATACACAGCGGGGGAAGCTTCTCATTCGCCAGGAGCGATCGAGAGGGGATGGCCAGAAACCAACGGCCATCCCCTCATCCCGGATCGCTCCTGAAGCGAAACGGACCGCCGCATCCAGCGGGAGGGGGGTCCGATCGGACCCCCCACCCACTGGAAGGCAAGCACGTACATGTACGTGCTTTCATAGTTTCATAGTTAGTTAGGTTGAAAAAAGACACCAGTCCATCCAGTTCAACCTAAGTGAGTGTCTACAATTGTCCCTATTCCTGTACATTGCACACTCACATTGGTCCCTACCCTCAAGGAGCCCACAATCCAAGGTCCCCATGCATATACTAGGGCCAACTTTGGACAGAGGCCAATTAACCTACCTGCATGTCTTTGGATTGTGGGAGGAAACCGGAGTACCCGGAGAAAACCCACGCAGACACAGGGAGAACATGCAAACTCCAAGCAGGTAGTGTTGTGGTTGGGATTTGAACCAGTGACCCTTCTTATTCCTAGGTGAGAGTGCCAACCACTACACCACTGTGCTGCCCTTGTGCCTGTCGGTGCCATTGCACCGACGTACATTGCCATGCGGCGGTCCTTAAGTGGTTAAGGATGATAAAATAAATTGTCTAACATGCTATAGAAGCAGTGTCAGAGTTATGAGCTTTAATCATAACTCATTGCTTGGGTTCATCACTGAATTTTGTGGACCCAAAAATATTGCTTGACTGCGTTAGGAATGAAAAAGTATATAGCTCAATTAACTGCCTGAGTTATGAGCTTTAATCAGAACTCATTGCTTGGGTTTACCCACTGAATTTTGTGGACCCAAAAATATTGCTGGATGGAGTTAGGAATAAGAAAGAGAGCAGGGATTTCAGTCTGATCCCTCTTGGGAAAGTCTACAGAGAGCCCCCGCTCTCTGGAAGTAAAGGGCGGCTGTTGGAAGACCATCTTACATTTCAATTGTAAGCTATAATTAAGCCTCTAGTCTGGTTGCTAGGTTGTTCTGAAGTAGAAGGCTGAGGGACTGGGTCAATCTCAGTTCGTGCTGGACTTGCGGAAGAGTGCTCATTCCTCTGAGAAGGCCGGGCTAGATCTGATTCAGTCTCTCTTCCAACTGCTTCTAGGGCAACATGGCAGGCAGTCCAAATGTTTGGTTATGGCCTATGAAGTGAATGGCAGATCCTATTCTAACTATTCATCCTTTCTTCCTGGGAATTCGGTGTTTTGATCTTGGAATGGTTCTTAGCTTTTCTTGGTTAGAGTATGAGGGCACCATACTACAGCCAACAAACTTTGGCCAGGCCAAAATCAATGTGCCCTATTCTTGGTTCAGACTTTAGGGACTGGGTCAAGATGTCTTCTCCCCATAGGGGAAAAGGTATGACACATGCCATTCCCACACAAATGGGTTTAAACGTCCATAATTTAAACCATATGAAAGTTTTCAATGAAAACTATTCATTAATGTCCATGTATAGTGTAGCCAGTAGCAAGCAAAAACAGAGTAGGGTTCAGTTTCAATGCACATAGATATCACTTGCTGCCCATTTGCTAGAGCGGGATTTAGACAGGACCCCCTCCCAAGCCCACTGTAGCATTGTTTGTATATAATGCTGTTAACTACCCGTTTGCTGCTCATTAGTATGCCCACCTTGGAGCAGTGTAGAATGCATTGCCAGTGATTTCCCCTTGCACATATGCTCTGTGGTCCCAACAGAGCAGATTTCATAGGCAATGTAAATAGTAAATGGCTGCTCTACTAGAGCCGGCCTTTGGTTTATATGAAATTCAAATGATGTGTTGTGCAATCAAGCCCACTGAAGCATTGTTTGTTTACAATGCCATTATTTCCCCTCCACTACTCATTTATATGCCCAACTTGGAGCAGTGTAGAATGCATTGCAAATGATTTCACCTTGCGCATATGCTTTTTGTGGTCCCAACAAAGCAGCATTCATAAGCAATGCAGATAGTGATTGGCTGCTCTAGGGGAGCCAGTTATATGAAATGCAAATGATGTGTTGCACAATCAAGCCCACTGTAGCATTGGTTTTATACAATGCCATTAATTCGCCCTTTGCTGCTGATTCATACCCAGTCTGGCGCAGCATAGAATGTATTGCGCCTGATTTCCCTTTTCAGGCTCTCTGTGGTCCCAACAGAGCAGTGTTCAGATGCAATGCACATAGATTTCTTGCTGCCCATTTGTTGCAGCTAGGCTTTCGACAGGACCCCCTCCCAAGCCCATGGTAGCATTGTTTGTATACAATGCCATTAATTTGCCCTTTGCTGCTGATTCATGCCCAGCCTGGCGCAGCATAGAATGCATTGCGATTGATTTCCCATTGGTTTCCAGCTCTTTGTGGTCCCAACAGAGGAGTATTCAGACACAATGCACATAATTGATTTATTTTTATTTTTTTGTTAGGCTTTAGTACGGTTATTAGTTAGCATTAGAACCATATTGTTTAATGTGAAAATGATGTATATTTTTACTGCTGAATGCTTTATTTTTTTAGAAACCAGGAAAGCATTTTATTGTTTTAAAATGCCTAGCTTGTCAATATTACAATTGAGTGCAGTGTGTTTTAAAGGTTGTTAATGCAATAATTGGGGCCCAAAGCCCCATATCATCCTCCTTGTGTTTTTTAATGTTACCAATATCTCGTTGCAGATGACTGGAATGAGCACAAGATGTATGTGTGAAATGCGTCCACATGACCATAGTTTGGTGTCTTTGGTGTTATCTTTGTGAAACAATATAAAAGGCAATCGGAAGTTCTGGATCTGTGGTCATTTCTTTCTTCCTTTTGACTGGAATGATCCAGTATGGCTGGGCTGCTGTTCGATCTAAAGTAAGTGAAGGGTACACATTCTTTTTTCATTTTATACATTTATTTTTCTTTAAAGATGCATTTAGCCTTTAACTCCAGGGCACGTTCATCCCATTGGTGGTCAATGGGCAGCATGTCTCCCCTTGGTGGTCAATGGGCAGCATGTCTCCCCTTGGTGGTCAATGATGGGCAGCATGTCTCCCCTTGGTGGTCAATGATGGGCAGCATGTCTCCCCTTGGTGGTCAATGATGGGCAGCACGTCTCCCCTTGGTGGTCAATGATAGGCAGCACGTCTCCCCTTGGTGGTCAATGATGGGCAGCATGTCTCCCCTTGATGCTCAATGATGGGCAGCACGTCTCCCCTTGGTGGTCAATGAGGATTCACTATTGAGTTGGCCCACCCTTTTGCAGCTACAACAGCTTCAATTCTTCTGGACAGGCTGACCACAAGGTGTAGGTGTGTGTCTTTGGGAATGTTTGACCATTCTTCCAGGGAGAGCATTTGTGAAGTCAGGCACTGATGTGGACGAGTAGGCTTGGCTCGGGATTCTCTGCTCTAATTCATCCCAAAGGTGTTCTATTGGGTTGAGGTCAAGAATCTGTCCAGCCCAGTAAAGCTCCTCCATCCCAAACTCGCTCATCCATGTCTTTTATGGATTAGTGACAGGAGGGAAGTTGGGGCTACTTCCCCAGGATAGAAGGGTGAGGCATTCACATGTAGTATCAACAAAATTCCAAGCTTCCAGGAATAGGAATTTCTCCAACTTTAGACAAGGCAGAGACCCCAAAAAGAATTGGAGGAGTACTCAGGCCACGTTTCTAAAGGCAAATAGAGAAGCCTCTCCAATAATCAGGAGGGGACAAAGTCCATTTGACAAAAGGCCACTGCAGCCAGGTTGAAGAGGTTTGCGGAGGTATCAAGCAGTCGTTGCGAAGATCCGTGGGTGGTTTCTACAGTCCGTTTTACCCATTTTTGGACCTTCCAAGATGTGCCCCCATAGGACTCGTTAGTTCTAACAAAAAGTCCAACTTCACAGCAGAAAGCGGAAGCTCGAGGGTGGAGCTTGGAGATGGTGGAGGAGTGAGACACACGCTCTGGGAGCCCTGACCCTCCACCTGGTCATTAGACGGTGATTGATTACCTGGAGTGCTAAGCCATGAGGCTGTAGCCTACATGCAGTAACCTGCACAGGGATGAATAGAAGAGAGAGGCAGAGGAGACAGACAGCACAGCCTGAGATTGAATTGTTTTTCCCCCGTACACGAGCCTCACGGAGACAAGCAGAGCCTGATACAGAGAACGCTGAGGGACGAGTGGTGCACGTGACACACCAGGAAGTGAGAGCCGGTGTGGTCTTCCTCCACTGTATCAGCAGAGTGTGACATGGAGGAACAACATGCTGAGCACAAGGGACAGAAAGGAGGGAGAGTGGGAGAGCTGGACCTGAGAACATTACTACAAGCTCTCCCTACCCGTGCAGACCTGCTGGCATTACCAACTCGAACGGACATGGAGGCGATGGTGGCCCGTTTGGAGGAGATGCACTGCAGAGAGCTCAAGGCAGTACAGGCAGAAGTTCAGCAGCTGACAGAGAGACTGGTGAGTGGGGAGACCGCATGGTCCTCCCTGGAAAACCGAGTTTACCATCTAGAACAGGTACAGAATGTACAATCCTCCCAGGTCTCTGCTATGCAATTACGGCTGGAAGAGTTAGAAGACCGCAGTAGACGTCAGAACTTACGGTTTAGGGGGGTCCCGGAGGCTATAGGACGGGATATGCTGCAGGCTACAATTTCTTCAATATGTGAAAAATTAGCTGGTCCCCTCTCCCAACCTTTGGAATTTGAAAGAGTGCATAGAGCCCCGGGTCCCCCGGTGACAAACACAAATAGACCAAGGGATGTGATATGTCGTTTTTTCCGTTTTGCACAGAAGGAGTTAATAAGCCGTAAGGCTTGGGAAAGTGGAGATTTAGAACAGAACGGGGCCTTGGTGAAAATACTGCCTGATCTCTCACGGGCCACCCTGCAGCGCAGGGCAATGTTGCACCCACTTTTGGATAAAATCAAGATGATGGGGGGGTCCTATAGGTGGGGTTACCCCATCGCGTTAATTATAAAAAAAAATTCAAAGACATTTACCTTGCGATACCCGTCGGAACTCCCGGAATTATTTGCCTTCCTTGAAGCGGAGACGTTTGGGATACAGAACTGGCTGCAGCCAATAGTAAACACTTTAAGAAATAAGGTCGCTAGTAGAGAAAGAAGACCATGTATTCCAGAAAAAGATGGACTGACAAGAGAAAGGACAATCTCACTTTAAATAGAAGGGAAGATATGGGATTCGGACGGGATGCCTCTCTATTATGGTCCCCTTTTTTTTTTAGCTAAAAGGGGTTGCTCCCTCCGGACCCCACCCTTTTTTTATTTTTTTTTACTTCCCCTTTCCCCGGTTTTTTTTTCCCCTTGGGGAGGGCTGGGTGGAGCGGGTGTCTCGGGGGGGGGTTAAGGGGGGGATTTTTTCTCTCCTTTGTCCCCCCCCCGGGGGGCACTCGGGGTGTTCACCCGGGCTCTCCCTGAATTCAGATATCACCCCTTTATATACCCGAGATGAAGGAAGGAACCCGCTTTTTTTTTATTTATTTTTTTTATTATTGATGTCAGTGGGTACGCACACACAGATGTGTGTTTATAGGAATGAATAGGTTGGTTTATATACACGGGGAAAAGAAAAAATTCCAGAGTGTAATGGAAAATATAAGAGGAGTGGTATTATTGTTTCTATTGTAAATATATTATTAGATTGTAATTATGTTATGAAATAAGGAAACTAGCATTGTATTCCCTTTTTTTTTGGGGGGGGGGGGGTTGGTTTTTTGGTGTGTTGTGTGTTTTTTTTTTTTTTTTTGGTATGGGGGGTTTGGTTCATTTGGGGCAGGAAAATGGAGGTAGTAGGCGCACAGAGAGTTTTTTAAGAGGGAGAGGTGGGAGGTGGTTACACTGGAAGGGGGAGTATATAGGGTATTTGGGGAAGATATAACAGGGACACATTTGAGGAATGTTTTTTTTTTTTTTTTGTGTTTGTTTGCCGTGAAAATTAATATTATATTACTGTGGTATCACTGTACAATTCGATGGTGTCTAATAGAAATGGCACCCCTATTTAAAAAACACATGTTTTTTTTTGGGGGGGGGTTTAGGAGGTGGGGGGGGGGGGAGAAGGCAATGGGTAAAGAGGGGTGGTGGGTTTTTTTTTTTTTTATGTCAATGAGTGCGCACACACAGATGTGTGTTTATAGGAACGGATAGGTTGGTTTATATACACGGGGAAAGAAAAAATTACAGAGTGCAATGGAAAAATATAAGAGGAGTGATATTATTGTTTCTATTGTAATTATATTATTAGATTGTAATTATGTTATGAAATAAGGAAACTAGCACTGTATTTTATTTTATTTTTTGCATAATTTAGGTGGCACTATACAACTTGGTATGTGTATATGGAATATTAGGGGGGAATATTCTGATAAAGTTTTGAAATATATGGAATAAACGGGAAAAACAGGAAAATCTGGAGGGAAGATATAAATAATAAATAAGAGGGGAGAACATACCAGATCTGTTCATACCGACAGCTTAAACAAGATGGGAACTTTAGGGAATCTAAGATGGAACACACGGTAACGGTAATTAGGAGGAAGCAAGAGAGAGTTAGAAAGGGGAAAGGGTAAGAATGAGGAATGTGGGAGAAGATTATCACTACCCCTTGGGGGATGGTGGGATGGAAGATGCAATGGGAGGAGGGGAAGGAAGGCAGGCATGTAGGTATAGGTAAAAAGGCGAGGTAACATGGAAAGGTAGCCCTAGATGGGGGCTATAGGACTGGGTGGAGGGGACTGGGAACAGAGCTCTCGGTTCTGTGCCAAATCCAGGCCGAACCCCAAATTAGGTTTACACCCACCTGAGCCAGACGGTCGGAGGCTCAGAGGGGGGTGTCTCTCTTAGGGGTATTTGGGTTTCCCCTTTTTTTTTTTTTTTTTTTTTGTGTGTTTTTGTTTTTCTGTGGGGTTTTTTTTTTTTTTTTTTTTTTTTTTTTTTTTTTCTTCTCTCCCTCTCTCTCTCCTCCCCTCCCCCAGGATGGAGGGGATAAGGGTGACCTCTATGAATGTTAAGGGACTTAATGTCCCTGAAAAAAGAAGGATGTTATTAAATGATTTGAAACGTCATCGTACAGATGTAGCATTTGTACAGGAAACGCATTTTAGGACGGGTGGACTCCCCTTACTTCAGAACAGATTTTTTCCCTGTGTTTATCACGCACACAATCAAGAAGCAAAATCTAAGGGGGTGTCCATTCTCATATCTAATCGGATATCTTGGTCCCTTTTGGACAAACAAGTGGATGGGAATGGACGCTTCCTATTTCTTAAAGGCCATATTGATGGAGTAAAAGTAACTTTGGCTACGATATATGCACCAAACATACAACAAGATGCTTTCTTAAATAAAATTTTGAGAAAACTAGCAGAATTTGTAGAAGGAAAGTTGATTCTGGGAGGAGACTTTAATGTCTCCTTGGACCCCGGAATGGATACCTCTATGGGCTCATCCTCAACCCCAGACGGTGTTAGGAAGAGGGTCAAACGGGAGATGCAGGAGATGCAGTTGGTAGATGTATGGCGGATTTTCCATGCAGGAGAAAAGGATTATACTTTTTTTTCCAACCCGCATCAACAATACTCCCGTATTGATCCATTTCTTGTGCCACACTATCTACTCACGTCGGTAATAGAGGTGACGATAGGAAATATAACCTGGTCAGACCATGCACCGGTTACATTGCAGATCTCCCTGTCTAGCCCGGCTCGCTCCTCGGGACGTAGTTGGCGTTTGAATGAAAGTCTGCTACAGAAAGCAGATATACAGGAGGATATTATAAAGGAAATGATGGCATACTTTCAGACCAACGACACCCCGGGGAGCGACCCGGGCATGATATGGGAGGCACATAAGGTGGTCATGCGGGGGATTTTGATTAAACATGGCTCCCAAATGAAAAAAGCACGAGAAGCGCAGATAATAAAAATATCGGAAGAAATTCAAAAACTTGAAACGCAACATAAGAAAGTACAGACACCACTCCTAGGGAAAGATTTGGCACATTTGAGGAGGCAGATGACAGACCTTCACCGCTATAAGGCGAAAGCGGTGATACAGGCAGGGAAGAGAACAGGGTATGAACTAGGAGATAAGTGTGGTAGAGTGTTAGCGGGGAAGCTTAAGGAGAAGGAGAGGACAATCTATGTACCCAATATAAAGGGAAGAAATGGACAGCTAATTACAATGCCCAAAGATATAGCGCAGAGGTTCAAAGAATACTATGCGGCCCTCTATAATCTGACATCCCCTTCCTTCCCCATGGCCAAAGTGGAGGACTATTTAGCCTCAGCAGGTCTTCATAGATTGCCCTCTCCGGTCCGTAACAGCTTAGAAATCCCAATAACTGTTGAAGAACTAAGTGTAGCAATAAAATCAGTCAAAAAAGGGAAGACACCAGGTCCGGACGGATATACAATACAATATTATAGGAACTTCTTTTCAATATTAGGCCCACATATGGTAAAGGTTTTCAATGCGCTTGGCCGGACTGCCGCACCCCCTCCGGATATGCTTAGGGCACATATTTCGGTTATTCCAAAGGAAGGGAAGGACCCGGCGGAGTGCGGCAGTTACCGGCCGATCTCATTGCTAAACGTGGATTTAAAACTTTTCACTAAAATATTGGCCTCCCGTCTACAATCGCACTTACATCAGCTGGTACATTTGGACCAAGTAGGGTTTATCCCCTCACGTGAAGCGAGAGATAACGTAATCAAAGTATTAAACTTGGTACATTTTTCCAACCTAACAAAAACCCTGAGTGTCTTTTTAAGTACGGATGCAGAAAAGGCATTTGACCGAGTCAATTGGAGATTTATGTTTGCGGTATTAAGACACATGGGGGTGGGAGAGGTTATGCTACGGTGGATTGCTGGGATATATGCCTCCCCACAGGCTTTAGTGAAGGTAAATGGAGTTTTTTCAGAACCATTTAAGATCTCAAATGGAACCCGCCAGGGCTGCCCTCTCTCACCCCTATTGTTTGTCCTTTCATTAGAACCACTATTGAATAAAATCCGACAAAACCCAGATATCCAGGGACTCCAAATAGGGGGGCATAACTACAAAATATCAGCATATGCGGATGACCTTTTGTTTTCCCTATCCAGACCACACATCTCCTTACCAAACCTTATGGAGGAAATCGTAAGATATGGGGAGATATCAAATCTAAAAATAAATTATACAAAATCGGAGGCAATGGGGGTAGCTCTGCCTATAGGGGTACAACAGACTATACGGCCTAATTATAGCTTTAAATGGGTGAATGTAGCACTTAAGTATTTAGGTACATATATACCAGATAAGATGGAAAAGACTTTTAAAGTAAATTTCCCCCCGTTACTACAGGAAATTCGGGTACTATTAGACAAATGGAAACAGGGATTACACTCGTGGTTCGCCAGATGTAATATTATAAAAATGAACATACTGCCAAAACTGTTATATCTATTTCAGACCTTACCTATAGATATTCCAACACCTTTTTTCCGCCAGATAGATACTCTTTTCACTAAATTTATATGGGCAAACAAACGTCCAAGGATCAATAGAAACATCATGAGAGCTCCTAAAGGCTACGGCGGCCTGGCAGTACCAGATATGTTTAAATATTACCAGGCAGTACACATTGGCAGAGCGATAGACTGGTGTAGACATACAGAATCTAAATTATGGACAGAAATAGAACAAAAATGCAGTTCAATACCCCTACGCAGAGCAATCTGGTGTTATACAACATTACCAGAATCGCTTAAAAAACACCCACTTATAGGTCCAACGTTGCGGATAGGGGCTAAGATCTGTCGAAATCCTCAATTCTCTACAACAAATTCACCACTATTTCCCATTCTGGGTAACCCTAGTTTTTTACCGGGAATGGAACCAGGAGCATTTCAGGGGCTTATAGAAAGGGGCTATACACAAGCATCGCACTTTCTACAATTGGAAACATGGCCTTCGATCGCCACATTGACGCAACAAGGAGGTCGATATGAAATACATTTTTGGGAGGCATTACAGTTGCGACATTTTCTTCAAACACTAGGACCGGCGACGAACTATCAAAGACAACTGACAAAGTTTGAGATATATTTTGAGGAGAAAGAGCCCCTTTCACGGGTAATCTCTAAGATATATGAATTGCTGAATGCCCCTCCAGAAGGTTTTAAAATGCCTGGAATTGAGAAATGGGAGAAAGACCTGGGAAAGACTTTTTCACCCACACAACGGCAGAAGATTATATATCTGGCATTGAACTCATCGATCTGTTCGCGGACTCAGGAATCTAATTATAAGATATTGACGCAGTGGTATTATACCCCGTCAAAACTCTGTAAGTTCTTTCCAGAGGCTTCTGACTGTTGTTGGCGGTGTAAAAAGGAACGGGGGACTTTGATGCATATATTTTGGCAATGCCCTAAGATAAGACAATATTGGCTAGAAGTACAAAAGATCTCTCAAAAATTTACATCATACCAGATCCCAGAAGATCCGGCCTTTTTTTTGCTTCACTGTACAGAAATACCTTTACAAACATATAGGAAATCGGTGATATGCCATCTAGTTAATGCAGCTAAGGTAGGCATTGCACTCAGATGGAAAGACCCCAGACCACCTTCAATTGCAATGTGGCTAAATAGAGTAAGAAATGTAGGTGCCATAGAGGACTTAATTCTCTCTGCCCAAGATAGAAAGGATCAATATAATGAAACTTGGAGATCTTGGAACTCTTTTATGAATTCTGAGGAAGGGAAGAATCTTATGGGGAACATAGCAGAGGAGTGAGTCCGCACGTACTTGAATGCGTTTGAACCCCCCTATGGGGGCTGGGAAGTACTTGTCTCTTGTGGGGGGGTGAGGGGATAGAGGAGAGGGAGAGGAGAGGGAGAGGAGGAGGGAGGGGGGGGATGGGGGTAAACAATAATAATAATAATTTCTTATTTTTTTTTTATATATATATATATATATATATATATATATATATATATATATATTTATTTATTTTTTTTTTCTTTTCCTTTCCGTTAGTTGGGCAACGGGAAAATAGATAAAAGATGAGGGACGTCTGGGGGAGTTATAACTGGGGGAAATAAGAATTATAATGGATAAGAATGGAATAGATAGATAATATATATAAATTGGAATATGTAATGTGTAAATGAAATAATTTGGTTTTATTTATATAAAAGAAGAGGAAAATGGATTATGCTCTATAGGATATAAGATATATTTATGTGAGAAATGAATGTCTTTGCTCCCCGTAATTGTTGTTCCACCCCTCTGGACTCATGTGATATGAATAAAGAAAGTTTAAAAAAAAAAGAAAAAAAAAAGAAAGCGGAAGCTCTGCAGAAATATCTTCACCTTCTTGTAGTACAACAGGCAGTTTTACCGGTCCCTCCCTCCGAGAGATTCATGGCATTCTATTCTCCTCTCTTCCTCATCCCCAAGAAGAGTGGAGAGTGGAGACCAGTGGTGGATCTGAAGAGGTTAAATCGTTTCATACAGCTCGACTCGTTCAAGATGGAATCCTTGCAGACGATCATCCAGATGGTCCAACCAGGAGACTGGATGGTATAGGTAGACTCGCAAGATGCTTATTTCCATGTTCCCGTGTTACCAGCGTTCCAAAGATTTTTGAGAGTGGCAATAGGCTCAACACATCTCCAGTTTCAATGCCTGCCTTTTGGCCTATGCAATTTCAGCCCTGGCACCTTCGAGTCTTTCACTTTTTGGATGACATTCTACTGCTAGCGTCCGATCAAGCCCAGCTACGGGACCACAAGGAGATTCTTCTGAGGACTCTGAGAGAGTTTGGATGGTAAGTAAATACAGAGAGCCTCCTAACCCCTACTCGGGTGATGATTTACCTGGGTGCTCTATTCAGCACCAAGGCTGGTACAGTGCGCCTCCCTCCCCAGAAGGTGAAGGCGATTGTTCAGAAGATGGTCCACGTCAGATCTCTCTCCCACCTGTCAGCCTCAAATTGCTTGAGTTTAATCGGGACCATGGCGGCTTGCCTTCCAATGTTACCTTGGGCTCATTGGCATCTGAGGACTTTTCAATGGGGCTTTTTGACGCAGTGGAGGAAGAAGTCCCTATGTCAGAGAATATCAATTTCAGCTTCTATGAAGAGAAGTCTCCTCTGGGGGGTCAAAGGAAGACCTCATTTCAGACAGCAACGAGTGGGCAGTGCACCCATCAGAGTTCAGTTGGATCATGAGTCTGCAGAAGCCACCAGAAATAGATCTCTTTGCTTCTCCAATGAATGCGAAGCTGCCGAGATTTCCATCCCGTCTGCCTCATCCCCGTGCAGAAGCAGTAGATGCCCTCTCGAGTCCGTGGCGATGCGAGACCGCATATGCGTTTCCCCCCAGACCCTTGATCGCAAAGTTTTTAATCAGATTATCAATGGAGCCAGTCAGAGTGATAGCTATTCTGCCGTACTGGCCGAAGAGGCCGTGGTTCTCTTGGGCAGTAAACCTCAGCGTATGCCCCGCCGTTCAAGATCCCAGTGTTCCCGCAGCTTCTCTCACAGGGGAAATTGGTGCACCCAGCTCCTCACAAACTGAATCTACATCTTTGGATCTTGAGCGGCAGAATTTCCAGTCATTAGGATTCTCAGTGGGGGTGATTTCTACTCTCCTAAAGGCTAGGAAACCTTCCACGAACTTTATCTATTCTAAAATATGGAATACATTTAAAACATTTGCAGAAAGTAAGCAGTGGGACCCCACCACTCCATCCACCTCAGTAGTTTTGGAGTTTCTGCAGAATGGTTTAGATCTGCGGCTCAGTTTAACCAGTAGAGACCCGCACTATAGCCAAATGACGGCTACAGCGTGGACCTCCTTTGCTGGGACGACGTCTATTGACGTCGTCCCCTGCACGAGCAGCCTGAGGGGCGCACGCGGCGCGCTCTGTGATCGGCGAGTCTACAAGACTCGCCTGATCACGGATCCGAGCAAGGGGTCGATCCCGACCCCTTACCACGTGATCAGCTGTCAGCCAATGACAGCTGATCATGTGATACAACGGAGCCGGTAATCGGCTATTTTTCTTCCTCGCGCTGACAGCGCGAAGAGAAAAAAAAAAGAGCCGATCACCGGTGGCCATGATCGGGACATTAGTCCCGAACACGGCCAGCTTACCAGTACCCACCTGCCCCCTGCCAGTGCCACCTCTAATAAAAAAGGGGCCCTCCATCAGTGCCACCCAGCAGTGCCCATAGTGCCACCCAGCAGTGCCCACAGTGCCACACATCAGTACCCACCGTGCCACACATCAGTGCCCACAGTGCCACCCATCAGTGCCCACAATCTGCCTCAACAACGGTGCTGCACCCCAGTGCCACATATCCGTGCCCATCAGTGTCATCTACCAGTGCCCATCAGTGCTGCACATCAGTGCCCAGCAATGCCACCTATCAGTGCCACCTATCAGTGCCCATCAGTCCCATCTATCAGTGGTACCTATTAGTGCCAACCATCCGTGCCATCTTATCTGTGCCCATCTTTGCCCATCAGTGCCGCCTTATCTGTGCCCCTCAGTACTGCCTTATCTGTGCCTATCGGTGCCACTTTATCTGTGCCTATCGGTGCCACTTTATCTGTGCCTATCGGTGCCACTTTATCTGTGCCTATCGGTGCCACTTTATCTGTGCCTATCGGTGCCACTTTATCTGTGCCTATCGGTGCCACTTTATCTGTGCCTATCGGTGCCACTTTATCTGTGCCTATCGGTGCCACTTTATCTGTGCCTATCGGTGCCACTTTATCTGTGCCTATCGGTGCCACTTTATCTGTGCCTATTAGTGTCGCCTTAACTATGCCTATCAGTCCCACCAGTGCCGCCTCATCAGTGCACTTCAATGAAGGAGTAAAATGACCTGTTTGCAAAATTTTATAACACTATTAAACATGATTTTTTTATTTTTTTGCATCTTTTTTTGTTTGTTTAGCAAAAAATAAAACTCCCAGCTGTAATTAAATACCACCAAAAGAAAGCTCTATTTGTGGGAAAAAAATTATAAAAATTCCATTTGGGTACGGTGTTGTATGACCGCGCAATTGTCATTCAAAGTGCATCAGCGCTGAAAGCTGAAAATTGGTCTGGGCAGGAGGGGGGTTTAAAGCGGGAGTCCGCCGGGACTCCGCGTTTTATTTTTTTTTGTTAAAAGCCAGCAGCTACAAATACTGCAGCTGCTGACTTTTAAAATAAGGACACTTACCTGCCCAGCGCGCCCGCGATGTCGGCACTCGAAGCCGATCTCTAGATCGTCTTGTCGGGTGCTGCCGCCGCCATCTTGGGTATGGGAATCAGGAAATGGAGCCTTTCGGCTTCATTTCCCGGTTCCCTACTGCGCATGCGCGAATCGCGCTGCGCAATAAGGATGGTCCCCGCTGCCTCTGGGATCTGTGTGTTTCCCAGCAGGCAGCGGGGCACTTGCGGAAAGGGGCGGGCACTTGCGGAAAGGGGCGTAACCTACGCCCCTTTCTGCAGAGAGCTATCCCGGAAGTGGGTGCAGAATACCTGTACTGTACAGGTATCTGCACCCCCCTCCCCCCCGAAAGGTGCCAATTGTGGCGCCGGAGGGGGGGAGGGTTCCGATGAGCGGAGGTCCACTTTAGGGTGGACCTCCGCTTTAAGTGCCCAGTAAGCAAGTGGTTAAAGTGGTGCTCAGGCCAAAATTACACTTTTTAAATAAAAATACCCCTATAATACACAAGCTTAATGTATTCAGTAAAGTTGGTCTGTAAACTAAGGTCCGTTTTGTTAAGGTTGAATATATTTTTATTGTGTGCCAGACAGGAAAAAATAACAGATTTGTAAACAGGCAATTGCATCATATACGTCGCCTTGACATCAAATAAGGCACAGCATTATAAACAGGATGAAGAAAAAAAAAGGGGGGGGGGAAGCAGAAGAAGCGGGTACATCAGGGAAAAGGAGAGAAGGGGCAAGGGGGGAGGCATAGAAAGCCATTAAGAGTAGAAAGAGAGAAGAGTAGGGTGGGGAAGAACAGGGGGCAGCACAGCATCCGCATTAATAGAAACAAACATGTACAAATTACGCATTATTGTTATGCACTCACTTCACATCAGAAATGTTTAGCACAAAAGTTAGCGGTAATCAGTTAAGGTTTGGCCGCTAGGCCACCGATGGTCAAAATAACGAC
This sequence comes from Lithobates pipiens, assembly GCF_037356315.1. Classification (NCBI taxonomy): domain Eukaryota; kingdom Metazoa; phylum Chordata; class Amphibia; order Anura; family Ranidae; genus Lithobates; species Lithobates pipiens. The sequence goes on along the minus strand of NW_027507889.1, from coordinate 1,281,148 downwards.
ACCCTCCTCCATCCGATCACGGCAGGCAGCCTGCTCATGAGAATGTAAGGTTGTTTAGGAATAATTCCGTCTGCGAGTGGTGTCGCCAGATGGACCACAACATGGTAAACCTTTCATAAGCGTCATCCGCCTTCGCCAATTCCTCCATGAGCATAGTGTCATTAAGGATATCCACCCACGCTGAAACAGGGGGGGTGGAGTCCTTTTTCCAGTATAGGGAGATGGCATGATGAGCCGCTGAGAGAAAAAAGTTCAGGAGACTGCGTTTCTGCGACCGTATCGACCCAGGGAGAATGGATAAAAGTGCAGACAGAGGCGATGGAGGCAAAGAGGTCTGATACATGTCATTATAAATCGCAAAAATCTTACCCCAAAAAGGGCGTATTCTATCACACTCCCACCAAATATGAACGTATGATCCCTGTGCTCCGTGACAGCGCCAACACACATCAGTGGTTGACGGAAACATCCTGTGTACTGAGACCGGGACCCTGTACCACCTCGAAAGTAGTTTATAATTCTTCTCCTGTGTAAATCCTGACCTGGAGGATTGATGCGTATGGGTAAAGGAGGTAGACCACTGTGCGGGGGAGATCTCTAAGTGCAGGTCTCTGGACCAGTTGTCTGTGAATGCAGGGAGAGTAGCATACAATCGGGTTTGGACATCTTTATAGATGAACGATAGGGTATGTCTTGGGGTTTGAGCCAGACTGCAGAGATCCTCAAATGGTGTGAGCGGTCTATGTGTATTACCGGAGAGATGGAGATCTCTGCAAATCTGGGTCAGCGAGATAGTAGTGAGCCAGTCAGTCTTTACATTGGACTGGGGATGTGGAGGGGGGCGGAACTGACCAGTAGTAGGATGAACAAATTGATTGGCTGTGGGCCAATGTTCACGGGTATAGTTCCCACAATGTTGCTTAGCAGCAAGGGCTGGGAGGACCGGATTGTCGAATAGGGGTGTTAACGGACCAGGATCTGTGGACAGAGCATAAGTGACAGCCTTAACATACCACAATGTGAGAGCCGCCCTTGTCAGAGGGGAGATCCCCTGCATCATCCGGAACCCGGCATGATGCCCCCACATTAGGGCCCGTAGGTCCACCGGGACCATGTCTTGTTCAATTAAGGTGGAGGGTTTAATGCGAGGTCTCGGGAACCAGTCCAAGAGTCGGGATAGTATCGCGGATGTGTGGTACAGTCGGAAATCAGGGAGGCCTGCTCCCCCTCTGAGTTTGGGGGCATTTAAAACCTTATGTTTAAGTCTAGAGGGGTGGTGTTGCCACACAAACCTGCCCACTATGGCTTGCAAAGCTAAAAAAAAAGGAAGTCGGTAGAAGGATGGGAAGAGTCTGGAACAGATATAACGCCCTCGGAAGGACATCCATTTTAATGACACTCATCCTCCCCCACCATGATAGCTTGAGAGTGTGCCAATTCTCAAGAGAGCGCTTAATGGAAGTCAACAAAGGGCTAAAGTTGAGAGCGTACACGTCATGAAAGTTAGCAGGGATTTCCGTACCAAGATATTTGATCGACCGAGATTGCCACTTAAAGGAGAAGCGTTGCTGAACAAATTTTAGGTCAGCCGGTGGTAAAGATACATTTAAAGCTTCCGTTTTGTGCAGATTCAGTTTGAAATTACTATAAGCTCCAAACCGATCAAGCTCCTCGAGTATGGCAGGGAGGCTAAGACGGGGTCGAGTAACATACAATAGTAAATCATCTGCGTAGAGAGATAGCTTACGGGGAGCCGAAGGGGTGTCGATCCCATGAATAGAATGATTATTTCTGATGGCTTGAGCCAAATGTTCGACAGTAATCGCAAACAAAAGAGGCGATAGGGGGCACCCCTGTCTGGTGCCGTTCCGGATCCCAAAAGCCTCCGACGTTTCCCCGTTAGCCAGGACCCTGGCAGATGGATTCTTGTAAAGAGCCATAATTTTGGCGAGCATTCGTGGACCCAAACCTATTTGCTGCAGGGAGGCCTGGAGAAACATCCAGTTCACCCGATCGAACGCCTTTTCGGCATCGCAAGGTCCGTTTTGTTAGGTTTTTACAGCATTTTGAAAGTTTATAAACTAGCAGCAGACTGTGGCCATCTTAGGTGTGGGCATCTGAAGCCAGACTGTATTTCTTCCTGGATTTCAGCCTTGCAGATCTCGCACATGCTCAATGCTGCACAAGCAGTGAAATAAGTTTCAGGTCAGGTTTCCATGGCAACGGCAGTGTTAGAGGAAGTTGCCACCCATATCTATGCAAACCCCTCCTCCCTCCAGGAACCAGTAAATATACTGCATGTACAAGAAATATTATTCAAGAAACACACACACACACTATATATATATATATATATCGTGTTCTGTACATATACACACACACACACACACACATATCTAGCCATGCTGTTGGAGTGGGACATGGCAGGTTGGGAGAGCGAGTCTGCTGTAATAGCTATGCCCGCAAAGCGCAAGCCTAACTCGACCGTAATTAAGGATGGGGGGGGGGGGGGAGAAGCAGAGGAAGGGCAAAAAGCACATTGTCCTGATGTGGGGTGCGGTTTGCTACGTACACCATTTTGTCAATGGCGGTAAGGGGAGGACGCTGGACAAAGGAAACGCATCAGCCTCAAACATCCACCTCCAGAGTATACGCGCACGCACGCACACCTTAAAAAAGCATGGCCGGAAGCTCCTTTCCATTGATTTGAGGAGCAGCAGTAATAATAAATTGGTGTTCCCGAAAGGCCGCAAAGCCCACTCATTTTCAGGGGGGAGATGCACATGAAACCCGATGACCGCTCAAGATGGGCAGATGGGGAAAAGAGGGAGGGCACAGGCGCAAACAGCCATTGGCCAGAGGGAGAAGGGGAGCCTTGCAGAGAGCAGAACAACCCGGGGAGTACACGCAAGCAGCCAAGGGGGAGCAATATACATACCGATACGACGGAGGTAGCGGGTGCAATTAAGGAGAAAGATTCTCCCTCACCACGACACAAGGGCTCTGTCGGCCGGGCAAACGCAGTGACAAGGAAGATAACTGGCCTGGTCCCTTGCATCCTCGCTAGACATTTTAACACGCCGGACTCACCGGTATAGGATGGGGCTATCGCAACATACCCGGCGCACAGCTAAAAGACTACGTGGGCTCGATGGCCGGTCTGGGGTGACCACAGGATGTACATCATCCATCCAGGCTGTTGCCCAGCTGTCGATTGAAAATCTCTGCAGGCAAAAATCCCAGGAAAGAGATGAAAAGAGAGAGAAAAATAAATCAAGCTTTGGCACCAAAGGTTCCACAACCAGCAGGGTAGTGGAACTGAGTTGCCTGCGGCAGAGAGGCGGTTTGCTACCGGCTAGGACTGCCCATAGGTGCCGCTGTGTTCTTTTTAGTGTGTGCGTGCGTGCGTGCGTGCGCACGCCCGCGCCTAGTGTCCCCCTCTCAAAAGTGGTGCTGTAACCCTACGGTCCAGAAGAGCAGTGCTTGTCCATAAAAGGCAGAGGAAGTTACCTTACGCTAACCTACTTGAACTAAATCACATAGATTGGATACTCACAGCTGTCTTGCGTGCACGTTGCTGTGTATGGACCACAACCCCTTTCACCTTCTCTGGAAAATTCACAAAACTACCAACAGCTTGTATGCAGTCCTTGGTTATCCTACTAACGTCTTTAACTTGCCTGAAAGAAAAAGAAAAAAAAAAGAAAAAAAATACAAAAAAGGAGTTACGACACGCCAAGTATCACGTTACCTCAATGTAAGTTAAATAGATGTCACGGTCTAATTTTAAGCCCATTCTGCTCGTGTGGCTGTATAGTACGATGTAAATAAGTCAAGACATTAGTATGTGTTACCAAAAGGCAAAGTGAAAAGAAAGTAGTAGCAGTAGTAAAATAAACCCAAGTGCTGCATTCATAGTAACCCCCGGCATTGATAAATAGCGCCTCGGATTGGCGTCTCAAGGTCTGGCATCGGGCTCAGAACTTAGGAGCTATGGCAGTAGAGAGGCTCCCACCGACCACCTAGGGAAGTACAGAAGCCGGAAGGTGACGTGGGCTCATGCTAGGTGAAGAGCCTACGTGCCAACCGGTGTTAAACCAGAGCTCCTGGCGGTAGTTGCTGGGTTTTGCTGCAGGTAAGCACCAGGTCACAGCCCTCGGGGATGCCATGCACAGAGAGGAGAGCAAGCAGGGGTCCGGAAGCAGATCTAGCAGGTAGGGATCGAGCAGATGCTCGGTCTGCAAAATGAACCAAAGGTCAGTCATAAGTGGTTGGGATAAAGCAGAAGCATAGTCAAGAAACAAGTCAAGGTTAAGTAATGGGTGGTAGGTAGCAAAGCTACAGGAGGCACGGGGGGGGGGGGGGGGGGGGGGGAGTAAAAATAGCGAGGTATGGCATGCGGACGATGGCAAGTGCTGAGACACGGCAGAAATAGGAAGTTCACGAGAGGGGGAATGGGTTCAATAGAAACACGGTTCACGGCGAGATCGTTCAAGAGAGCACTCTGGTATACTCAGGGCAGGGGCAAAAGACAATGCCGATGGGCCATGGACAACAGACATCGCCAAAAACACTGCACGGGTGGCAGGTTCAGACCTGGATCCTGACAGCACGCCCTCTGCAGCACAGGGGAAGGGGAGGCAGGCAGCACCGGGGGGGTGGAGAGCAACGGGGGGGCAACGAGGAGCACGGGGGGGGGCAACGAGGAGCACGGGGGGGGGGGGGGGCAACGAGGAGCACGGGGGGGGGGGGCAACGAGGAGCACGGGGGGGGCAAAGAGGAGCACGGGGGGGGGGCAAAGAGGAGCACGGGGGGGGGGCAAAGAGGAGCACGGGGGGGGGCAAAGAGGAGCACGGGGGGGGGCAAAGAGGAGCACGGGGGGGGGGCAAAGAGGAGCACGGGGGGGGGCAGCGGGGGGCACTAGGGGGCAGAAACTAGCACAAGGGGGGGGGGGCTGGAGAGCAACAGGGGGGGGGCTGGAGAGCAACAGGGGGGGGGGCTGGGGAGCGCACGGGGGGGCAGCGAGGAGCACGGGAGGCAGCGAGGAGCACAAGGGGGGCAGGAGAGCACGGGGGGAGGGGCAGCAAGGAGCACGGGGGGGCAGCAAGGAGCACGGGGGGCAGGAGAGCAAGGGGGGCAGGAGAGCAAGGGGGCAGGAGAGCAAGGGGGGCAGGAGAGCAAGGGGGGCAGGAGAGCAAGGGGGGCAGGAGAGCAAGGGGGGCAGGAGAGCAAGGGGGGAGGGGCAGCGAGGAGCACGGGGGGGCAACGAGGAGCACGGGGGGGGGGGGGGGTAACGAGGAGCACGGGGGGGCAACGAGGAGCAGGGGGGGGGGGCAACGAGGAGCACGGGGGGGGGGGGGCAAAGAGGAGCACGGGGGGGGGGGGCAAAGAGGAGCACGGGGGGGGGGGGGGCAAAGAGGAGCACGGGGGGGGGGGCAAAGAGGAGCACGGGGGGGGGGGGGGCAAAGAGGAGCACGGGGGGGGGGGCAAAGAGGAGCACGGGGGGGGGGGGCAAAGAGGAGCACGGGGGGGGGCAAAGAGGAGCACGGGGGGGGGGGGCAGCGGGGGGCACTAGGGGGCAGAAACTAGCACAAGGGGGGGGGGCTGGAGAGCAACAGGGGGGGGGCTGGAGAGCAACAGGGGGGGGGCTGGAGAGCAACGGGGGGGAAAGGGGAGCGCACGGGGGGGCAGCGAGGAGCACGGGAGGCAGCGAGGAGCACAAGGGGGGCAGGAGAGCACGGGGGGGAGGGGCAGCAAGGAGCACGGGGGGGCAGCAAGGAGCACGGGGGGCAGGAGAGCAAGGGGGGCAGGAGAGCAAGGGGGGAGGGGCAGCGAGGAGCACGGGGGGGCAACGAGGAGCACGGGGGGGGGGGCAACGAGGAGCACGGGGGGGGGGCAACGAGGAGCACGGGGGGGGGGGCAACGAGGAGCACGGGGGGGGGGGCAACGAGGAGCACGGGGGGGGGGGCAACGAGGAGCACGGGGGGGGGGCAACGAGGAGCACGGGGGGGGGGGGGCAACGAGGAGCACGGGGGGGGGGGCAACGAGGAGCACGGGGGGGGGGGCAACGAGGAGCACGGGGGGGGGGGGCAACGAGGAGCACGGGGGGGGGCAACGAGGAGCACGGGGGGGCACGGGGCGGCAGCGGGGGGCACTAGGGGGCAGAAAGTAGCACAAGGGGGGGCTGGAGAGCACAAGGGGGGGGCTGGAGAGCACAGGGGGGGGCTGGAGAGCACAAGGGGGGGGGGGCTGGAGAGCAACAGGGGGGGGGGCTGGAGAGCAACAGGGGGGGGGGCTGGAGAGCAACAGGGGGGGGGGGCTGGAGAGCAACAGGGGGGGGGCTGGAGAGCAAGGGGGGGGATGGGGAGCGCACGGGGAGGCAGCGAGGAGCACGAGGGGCAGCAAGGAGCACGGGGGGGGCAGCAAGGAGCACGGGGGGGGGGCAGCAAGGAGCACGGGGGGGGCAGCAAGGAGCACGGGGGGGGCAGCAAGGAGCACGGGGGGGGGGGCAGCAAGGAGCACGGGGGGGGCAGCAAGGAGCACGGGGGGCAGGAGAGCAAGGAGCACGGGGGGGCAGCAAGGAGCACGGGGGGGCAGCAAGGAGCACGGGGGGGCAGCAAGGAGCACGGGGGGGCAGCAAGGAGCACGGGGGGGCAGCAAGGAGCACGGGGGGGCAGCAAGGAGCACGGGGGGGCAGCAAGGAGCACGGGGGGGCAGCAAGGAGCACGGGGTGGGGGGCAACGAGGAGCACGGGGTGGGGGGCAACGAGGAGCACGGGGTGGGGGGCAACGAGGAGCACGGGGTGGGGGGCACTAGGGGGCAGAAAGTAGCACAAGGGGGGGGGGCTCGAGAGCACAAGGGGGGGCTGGAGAGCAACGGGGGGGATGGGGAGCGCACGGGGGGGGCAGCGAGGAGCTCGAGGGGCAGCGAGGAGCACGGGGGGGGGGGGCAACGAGGAGCACGGGGGGGGGCAACGAGGAGCACGGGGGGGGGCAACGAGGAGCACGGGGGGGGGGGGCAACGAGGAGCACGGGGGGGGGGGGCAACGAGGAGCACGGGGGGGGGGGGGCAACGAGGAGCACGGGGGGGGCAACGAGGAGCACGGGGGGGGGCAACGAGGAGCACGGGGGGGGGGGCAACGAGGAGCACGGGGGGGGGGGGCAACGAGGAGCACGGGGGGGCACGGGGCGGCAGCAGGGGGCACTAGGGGGCAGAAAGTAGCACAAGGGGGGGGCTGGAGAGCACAAGGGGGGGGGGCATGGGGCGGCAGCGGGGGGCACTAGGGGGCAGAAAGTAGCACAAGGGGGGGGGGCTGGAGAGCACAAGGGGGGGGGGGCTGGAGAGCACAAGGGGGGGGGGGCTGGAGAGCAACGGGGGGGGGGCTGGAGAGCAACGGGGGGGATGGGGAGCGCACGGGGGGGCAGCGAGGAGCACGGGGGGGGGGCAGCAAGGAGCACGGGGGGGGGCAGCAAGGAGCACGGGGGGGGGGGCAGCAAGGAGCACGGGGGGGGGGCAGCAAGGAGCGGGGGGGGGGGCAGCAAGGAGCACGGGGGGGGGGGCAGCAAGGAGCACGGGGGGGGGGGGGCAGCAAGGAGCACGGGGGGGGGGCAGCAAGGAGCACGGGGGGGGCAGCAAGGAGCACGGGGGGGGCAGCAAGGAGCACGGGGGGGGCAGCAAGGAGAACGGGGGGGAGCAAGGAGCACGGGGTGGGGGGTAGCAAGGAGCACAAGGGGGGGGCAGCAAGGAGCACAAGGGGGGGGCAGCAAGGAGCACAAGGGGGGGGCAGCAAGGAGCACAAGGGGGGGGCAGCAAGGAGCACAAGGGGGGGGCAGCAAGGAGCACAAGGGGGGGCAGCAAGGAGCACAAGGGGGGCAGCAAGGAGCACAAGGGGGGGCTGGAGAACACAGGGAGGCAGCAAGGAGCACTGGGGGGGGGGGAGGAGAGCACGGAGGGGGGAGGAGGAAAGCAAGGGGGGACAGCGGAGAGCACTGGGGGGCTGTATAGCCCAGGGGGAGGTGGAGAGCACTGGGTGAAAGGCTGAGGGTACAGGGGGTAGCGGTAAGAATGGGGCTGGTGAAAAAGCCAAGGGGAAGGTGGAGACCACTGGGGAGAGGGTTAAGCATGAGGGGAGGTGGACAGCACTGGGGGCTAGAGCACCAAGTGAAAGGCAGAGGGCACAGGGGGTGACAGAGAGTACTGGGGGCAGTGGTGAGAATGGAGGAGGTGGAAAGGACTGGGGGAGATGCCAAAAGGCGCAGAGGGAGGTGGAGAACACTGGGGGGGCGGCACAGGGGGAGGTGAAAAGTACTTGGATGAGGTGGAGAGAACTGGGAGGGGGCTGGAGAGCACTGGGGAGAGGCAGAGGGCACAGTGGCAGCAAAGAGCACATGGGGGAGGTGGATAGCCCTGGGGGAGAGGCAGAGAGCACAGGGGTCTCCGGTGAAGCTCTAGGCGTGTGTGAGCTTGCACCTGTTCGGCGCCAGGCTGGCTGTCCTGGGAACATATCCACTGCCCGCCACCAATCCCACAATGTGTGCTGCTCAGCGCTCCACTGTCACTTCTCCTCACACAGGAATATCTCACAACACTTGTCTAGGACTCCTGTCAGGTAGGTGGGTTAGTGTATGGGTCAGGTAAGTGGGTCAGTGTGTATGGGTCAGGTAGGTCAGTGTAATGGTTAGGTATGTCACATATTATAAGGGCAGGGCAAACAGGATGAATTAGGGGGGGTGGCGGCAAAATTAGGTTTTGTCTAGGCCATCAACATTTCTTGCACAGGCCCTGCAGGTTGGCGATACAGTAAACCCGCTTTCCTGAACCACCGAGAGTTTCATCCGCAGCAGTCAGCCGTAGGGTCCCCTACCTTACTGCTACACGACTGAGCCAAAGATGTGCATCTGTCACCTGGTCTCAGGTGACCTGACACCACAGCAGTAAACTACTTCCAATGGCGGGGGGGGGGGGGCACTCAAGACAAGCACAAAGAGTTGCTAGGGGTGCAGAAGGCAGTAAACCATACCTATAGCTCCCCAGAATGAGCTTAAACCCACGCCCACCCAAGTGATCAGAAGGATCGTGTTTGGGAGATCAGAAAGGGAAACGAGTAGACCCAGACACAAGGAGCTCGACTGTTACCTAACCTTACCCTAGAGATAGAAGCAGAGCCAAAAGCAAAGACCCGTAAACATAAGGAGGACTTAAGCAATGCTGGTCCTAGAGTAACCCCTGCTCTCAAAAGCAGGGTGGCATCAAACCCAAAATGGAGACAAAGACCCTCAGTATGCACTGCCCAGAAACTGGGCACACGTACAACCCAGGAGGGAGGGAGACAACTTAAGAAAATGCTGACCCACCACAGCAATGTGACCGCCTCAAGCCCACGCGTAGCCCGCCAAAACGGCAAGTTGGGGAACCAAGGAGAGAAGGGAAGGGAAGGGGTTAGCATGGCCACTGACCAAACAGATGCTCCTCTCCATCAAATGGGGAGTGGGAGCAGCAATTGCAAAACGGTAAAGAGGCGATTCAGCAGACACAGAAATTACCCAAGCCCAGTGACACTCAGGGGGGCACCCCGGCCGAGCCACTGCTAGCCGTGTTGATTTAAACATGGATCAGTAGCCTGAACCCGCCCCCTTTCTCTACTCATTGGGTGACTGGCTTTGATTGAGCCAATGGCATCATGCTGCTGTCTCAGAAAATGAGGAGGGACGTACCGGGCAGCCAAGACACTCCTGCAACATCCCTGGATATAGATGGGCTCGTGCAAGTATTAGACTTTTTATCTTAATGCATTGATATGAAAAAAAAAAAAAAAAAAAAATGACGAGGAAGGCATCGGCTGAAATGCATTGGCATTTTTTGTATGCGGCTATTGCTGGTGTGCAGCAATAAAGTCCATTGTTGAAGAAGCCATCGAGTTGCCGACTCACGTCTGTTATGCACATGTAGACACTGGCCGGTAAGGGGAGAATGCTGGGTGAAGGAAAAGAGCCAGCGTCACATCCTTCCGCCACGACACGTCGGAACATGCAAAACTTGGGTGGAAGCTATGCAATGCGAGGGCGTTTACTAACATTGACATGGCAGGCGCTGCTACCCACCAAAGTAGGTCGCACGGCCACAGCCTAAACGTTTGCCGAGCCCACCTGTGAGGGTCCAGACGCAGTACGCTGGCCATGGAAAGGTACCCCAGAGTATACCCCTGCCAATGCAAGCAGAGTGTCAGTAAAGCCAAATGTAGCCAAAGAACCTCAGTATGCTCCAACCAGCCGCTGGGTACACGTCAAACCTGGAAGGAGGGAGGGAGACCGCCCATGAAATACCGGAGCCCCCGCCGGCAATGTCACCGCTGCTGCCTACACAGAGGCCACCAAACAGCCAGTCCGGAACCAAGGAGGGAAAGAAAGGGGTTAAGACATGGTCACCGACCAGCCAGACGCTTCTCTCCATCGACTGGGGGGCAGGGTGGCAATAGTAAAAACAGGGAGTAGGTGACTGAGCAGACGCCAAACCGCCCCAATCCTACCGACGCTCAGGGAGAGGGGTGATATACATGGAGACTGAGTTACAATCAACTGGCACAAGAGGAGAGAGGGTGTGGATGCAGATGGCCATTGACTGGAGGGTGGAAAGGAACTCGCGGAGCCCACCACCACAGGGAGTAAACACAGCAAGGGGGAGGAATATAGATACCAGTACACCTGAGGTAGCAGGACGACGCTCTGTCAGCCAGTCAAAACCTCTGTTGCAAAGAAGATAGCTGCACGGTCCTATGCATCACCGTGAGACATTTAAGTCACTGGTCCATCATCCAAGCCTGTCGCCTCGGCCTGCCCGATTATCGAAAATATTGGCAGGGAAAACTCCCAGGAGAGAGATGAATGGGGGAAAAATAAAAAAATAAAATAAAAAAAAGCTTTGCCACCAGAGGTCCCAGCAGGGAAATAGTTCCTTACTCTTACACTACGAAAAACAGTTGCCGATGGCAGAGAGGTGGTTTACGACCCGCTAGGACTGCCCATAGGCGGCGTCGTGTTTGTTTTTCTGCCCAGTGTCCTACTCACAAAAAGGTAGCGCTGTAACCCTATGATCAAGAAGAGCAGCATTTGTCGATGAAAGGCAAGTTACCTTGAGTTACCCCTTGAAATAAAACACATAGATCAGATACTCACACAGGTGACTTGCATGATCATCACAGTATAAGGCTAACCCCTTGGACTTGTCTGAAAAAAAATTCACAAAACTGCCTCCAGCAGACATGCGTGCAGGTCCTGGCGTCTTGCTACACCTTTAAATTGCCTGAAAGAGAAATGAAAGAAAAAAAAAAGAAAGAAAAGATGTAAACAAAAGTTACAGTACCGCCACCAACACGATACCTCAATTTAACAGGTACAATGCTCCCGGTGTTTAAAATTTAAGCCTGCTCTGCTCGTGTTGCTGTAGAATACGATGTCACATGTCAATACTCTAGTATTGATTACCCAAAAAGGCACATTGAAAAGGAAGTAGTAGTAGTAAAAAGAAGACCACGTGATGCAGTCATAGTAATCCCCAGCATTGATATCAATGGATACATTGATAGCACCCTCGTTGGTGTGTCACGGATCAGGATCGGAGGTCAGGAGGTATAGCAGTGGAGAGGCTCCCACTGACCGTTACAGAAGCCAGTCACCGTAGCGGATGGGGTGGGCTCTCCTGGGGTGTCGAGCATATGCCCAAACCGGTGCTCACCAGAGCTCCTGATGGTAGAAGCTGGGTTTTGCTGCGGGTAAGTACCGGGTCGCGGCCCTCTGGGATCGATCGCCTCACCAAGTGGAGGGCCAGCAGGGGTTCCGCAGCAGATCTATCAGCTAGGGATGGAGCAGAAGCTTGGTCAGTAAATGAGCTAAAAGTTGATCACAAGGGGTTGGAGGTTGGGATCGAGAGGAAGCAAAGTCAAGAAACAAGCCAAAGTTAAGTAACGGGCGCTAGCAAAACTACAGGCAGAAAGGGGGACTACAAAGAGCGAGGTACGAGCTGGTGAGAGCTCAATCGCCTGGCAAACAGGGAGTGCTAAAATAAGAAGTTCACGGGAAGGGCAAAGGCTCCAATAGAAACAAGGCTCATGGCGAGATCGTTCAAGGAATTGTCCTCCGGGGAGCACTCCGTTATCCTCTGGTGGCTCAGTTATCCTCTGGCGGCTGTGAGGCAAAAGACGAGGCCAAATGCAACAGAGGTGGCAGGTTCAGAGCCCGGGTCCTGACAGCACTCCCCTCCTCTGAGGACATCCCCTGGATGTTCTTAGGGTCAGGATGGTGTGGGAACATCTGGTGGAATTCTGTCGTTAGTCTGTGGGCATGAACATTCTCGACGGTTTGTCAAGAATTTTCGTCTGGCCCCATTTCCTGCCACTTCGACCAGATACTGCAAATGTTACCAACAATCTGGGAATCGAGAATTGCCTCGAGAGCCGATTCTTCCCCTTGCACCTCGACAAGTGGAAAAGGAGGGAGAATTCCACACAGAAAAAGGGTTTTTCATCAAATGTTTTCAGCAAGGATACGGGAAACACTGGGTCGAATTTCATACAGTCAGGACATTTTTAAGCGATACTAAAGTCTTATTTTGTTCTCTTTTTGTAGAACAACCCTGTTATATACTTACCTGCCCTGTGCGGTGGCTTGACAAAGAGCAGCCCGGATCCTGCTCTTTGTGGGTACCTCGATGTCGAGAAGGAATCTGGAAAAAAGGTCAGGAGTCCTCACACGTGTCCCTAAAGTAAAAAAAAAAAACAAAAAAAAAAAAAAACAAACACACACCGACTTGTGTACTCATAGGGAAAGGCCGACAGGATGGGCAGATGCAGCCACGACAGGGAGAAAAGGCGATAAACCCAAGGCAGAGGCGGCTGAGCTCCAAAACGTAGGCAGAAAGGCAAGCGAGAGCAGTAAAACACTACCTCCAAATGCACACCATACCTATAGCTCACCAGAATGGGCTTAATCCCACTCTCGCCCAAGAGATAAGAGGGATGGTGTACGGGAGACCAGAAACGGAAACAAGTAGCCGTAAACACAAGGAGCTGGACTGTTAAACGAACCTTACCCTGGAGGTTGAAGCAGAGCCAACAGCCATCTGTAACCATATGGAAGGCTTAAACAATGCTGTAGGACTGAGCGGATGCCGAGCATGATGTGTACAGGGTATGCCCTCCTAGCTCCACCCACCCACACAGGGGAAGAGCGAAGGCAAGCCTACCTCTGCCACAGCACAAAGCATGGGCAAAAGGGCAGCGGCAGAAGGGAGGAAAGCCCTTCAACAAAATGATATATGTAGCCAGGCCTACGTTACACGTCTAGACATTACAAAGAAGCTCACCCAAGCTCTAAGGCGGCGTCTAAAGAACGTGTGAGCAGAGTGTCGGTGTCTGGCTATAGCGTTCACGGTAAATCCATAATAGAGACGATCCAGGAACTCCATCGCTTCTTTGTCAATAGACTTTATTGTGGCACAACAGCAATAGCAAGAAACGAGTAAGGCATCGGCTGAAACGCATTAGCATCTTTTGTGTTCTGCTATTGCGCAACAACAACGTCTATTGATGAAGAAGCCATCGAGTTGCTGGCTCGTATCTATTATACATAGCTAGACACTGGCGTGTACGGGGGAGGATGCTGGGCGAAGAGAGCCAGCTTCACCCATCTGCCTCTAGCCACGGCAAAGCAACCAGGGCAATTACTAAGGTTGGAATGGAAGGCTCTGCCACCCGCCAAAGTATGCCACAAAGCCACAGGTTAAAATTTGCCCAGAACACAGACAGGTGCTGAGCCCGCCGGTGAGAGAGAGTCCTGACACAATACGCTGGCCGTGGACAGTTGCCCTATGAAACAGGTTGCCGAGGTTTCCTGCCACGCAAGCAGAGTACCAAAATGGAGCCAAAGAACCCAAGTATGCACCCCGCAACCACTGGACACAAACACACACACACACACACACACACACACACACAACCCAGGAGGGAGGGATGGAGGGAGGGAGACCACCTATAAAAAAAAAAAATACATGAGATTCTCCAGCAATGTGACCTCTGCAGCACCCGCGGTGGGAACCATAGATAGAAGGGAGGAGGTTAAAAAACAGCATGGGCGACCACCAGCCAGATGCTCATACCTATTAACGGATGGAGAGGCAAGACGGAGAGGCAAGAACACAAAGAGCGAAGAGGTGTCCTATAGCAGAGACACAACAGCGCCAGACCCTCTGCCACCCAAGGGGGCACACATGGAGCCCAAGGTCCACTCAACAGGCAGAAGGGGAGAGGAAGGTAATCGTGCAAAGGTGCGAGGTCACAGATGCAGGCAGTAATTGAATGGCAGGTGGAAGGGGCATGGCAGAGCTAAACACCCCAGGGAGTACCTACAGCCTGCCAGGGGAGAAATAATCATAACCAGTCCAGCAGAGTAACACTCTGGAGGACAAATCTGCATCCCAATGAGACAGGGGTGTTAGCTACCTGGTCAAATGCATTCCCTGTGAGACATTTAACTGGCCGGCCTTACCGTTCCAGGATGGGGCCGTCGCAGCCAACCCAGCGCACAGCGAAAAAGTGTGGGCTTGCTGGCCAAGCTGGGATGGCTGCGGGATCTACATTATCCAGCCTGTTGACCAAAACTAGCAGTTGGAAGATCCACATGGGTAAAACGCTAACGAAAAATGAAAAAAGCTTTTTTTGACACAAAGGTTTCAAAAAAATAAATTACTCGGGCCTGCCCATAGACTATGCCGTGTTCTTGTTTTATTATACCTATTGTCCTACTCCTAAAGCCGGCGCGGTAATCCTACACTCAAGACGACCTGTGTCCATCACTGACAGAAAGAAAAAGTTACCCTGACCTACCTGTGTGAAACAAATCTTGTAGATGGGATACATGAAGGTGACTTTCATGATGGTCATAGTTTATGGCCCATGCCTTCACCTTAACTGAAAAACAAAACAAAAACAGTTAGATTAATCCAACGACCTGCATTTTAAAAAATCCGTCATATACCACCAGCCGACTCATATGCCGGTCACGGTTTCCTACCGATACTTTCGAGATAGCCTGGAAAACAAAAAAAAACAAGTTGAATCAAGGTACAGCGGTAGTGGTGATACTGTAGTAGTTACACTGCTCCCAGTTTCATTTTACACCTGTTCTGCTTGTGAGGTTATATAATATGATGTAACAGATCACACCAATCCTATGTGGAGGTCCTGGGTCCGTACACCTGCTGTGCACATTATAAGGGGCACCCACCAACCCTGTGATGAGTTGCTGGGTCTGCACACCCACTGAGCCCATTATAAGGGGTTCTCACCAGTCCTGTGCCGAGTTCCCAGGATTCTACACCCACCGATCCCTTTGAGTGGTTCCATTCATTCCTGTGCTGAGTTCACCGGTCTGTACACCCACTCATCCCATTAGGAGGGGTCCCACAATCCGCATGCTTAGATCTCAGGTCTGTACACCAGCTCTGCCCATTATGAGGGGTTCAAACTATCCCTCTGCGTAGTTGCCGGGTCTGCACATTATGAGGGGTTCCCACCAACCCGGTGCCGAGTTCACAGGTCTGTACACCCACTGGGCCTGTTCTGATGGGTTCCCATAATCCCTGTGCAGAGTTCCTGGGTCTGCACACCCACTCTACCCATTATGAGGGGTTTCCACCTAACCTGTGCCGAGTTCACATGTCTGTACACCAGCTCTGCCCATCATGAGGGGTTCCCACCAAATCTATGCCAATGTTTCCAGGCCTATACATTAGGAGGGGTTCCCAGGAGGCCTGTGCTGAGTTTCCAAGTTTCTACACTCACAGATCCCATTATGAGTGGTTCCCATCATTCCTGTGCTGAGTTCCCAGGTCTGTACACCTGCTGGGCCCATAATGAGGCATTCCAGCAATCCCTGTGCCGAGCTCCCAGGTCTGCACACCCACTCTGTCAATTATGAGGGGTTCCCAACAAACCTATCCCAAGTTAGCTGGTCTGTAAACCCACTGATCACGTTAAGAGGGGTTCCCAAAATCCCTGTGCAGAGTTCACGGGTCTGTACACCACCTCTGCCCATTAGGAGGGTTCCCATGAGCCCAGTGCTGAGATTCCCAGGACTGTAAACCTGCTTTGCCCATTATGAGGCATTCCAACTATCCCTGTGCTGAGATCCCAGTTCTGTACACCCACTCTGCCCATTATGGGGGGGTTCCCATGAGCCCTATGCTGAGATCCCCAGGTCTGTACAACTGCTGGGCCCATTATAAGGGGTTATCCCCAGACACGTGCTGAGTTCCCGGGTCTGTAAACCCACTCATCCCATTAGGAGGCATTCCCACCAACCACGTGCTGAGGTCCCATGTCTGTACACCTGCTGGGCCCATTATGAGGCAATGCAACAATCCCTGTGCCGAGTTCCCAGGTCTGTACACAAACTCTGCACATTAGGAAGGGTTCCCATCAGCCCTGTGCTGAGATTTCCAGGTCGGTAAACCTGTGGGGCTCAATATGAGGCATTCCAACAATCCCTGTGCTGAGATCCCAGGTCTGTAAACGACCACTTACCTTTATGAGGGGGTTCCCATGAGCCTTATGCTGAGATTCCCAGGTCTGTACACCTGCTGGGCCCATTATGAGGGGTTCCCCCCCCCCAAACACCTGCTGAGTTCCCGGGTCTATAAACCCACTCATCCCATTATCAGGCGTTCCCACAAACTATGTGCTGAGGTCTCGGGTCAGTACACTTGCTGGGCTCAATATGAGGCATCCCAACAATCCCTGTGCCGAGTACCCAGGTCTGTACACCACCTCTGCCCTTTATGAGGAGGTTCCCATAAGCCCATTGCGGAGATTCCCAGGTCTGTAAACCTGCTGGGCCCATTATGAGAGGTTCTTTCCAAGCACGTACTGATCTCCCGGGTCTGTCAACCCACTCATCCCATTATGAGGCGTTCCCACCAACCATGTGCTGAGGTCCCAGGTCTGTACACCCACCCTGCCCATTATGATGGGTTCCCACCAGAACTGACCCAACTTCCCTGATCTGTAAACCCACTGATCCCATTATGAGGGGGTTCCCAAAATCCCTGTGCCTAGTTCCCGGGTCTGTACACCACCTCTGCCCATTAGGAAGGGTTCCCACCAGCCCTGTGCTGAGATTTCCAGGTCTGTAAACCTGTGGGGCTCAATATGAGGCATTCCAACAATCCCTGTGCTGAGATCCCAGGTCTGTAAACGACCTCTTCCCTTTATGAGGGGGTTCCCATGAGCCTTATGCTGAGATTCCCAGGTCTGTACACCTGCTGGGCCCATTATGAGGGGTTCCCCCCCCCCAAACACCTGCTGAGTTCCCGGGTCTATAAACCCACTCATCCCATTATGAGGTGTTCCCACCAACCATGTGCTGAGGTCCCAGGTCTGTACACCCACCCTGCCCATTATGATGGGTTCCCACCAGAACTATCCCAAGTTCCCTGGTCTGTAAACCCACTGATCCCATTATGAGGGGTTCCCACAATACCTGTGCCTAGTTCCCGGGTCTGTACACCACCTCTGCCCATTATGAGGGGGTTCCCACCAGCACTGTGCTGAGATTCCCAGGTGTGTAAACCTGCTGGGCTCAATATGAGGCATTCCAACAATCCCTGTGCTGAGTTCCCAGGTTTTTAAACAACCTCTGCCCTTTATGAGGGGGTTCCCATGAGCTCTATGCTGAGATTCCCAGGTCTGTACACCTGCTGGGCCCATTATGAGGGGTTCCCCCCAAACACCTGCTGAGTTCCGGGGTCTATAAACCCACTCAACCCATTATGAGGAGTTCCCACAAACTATGTGCTGAGGTCTCAGGTCTGTACACCTGCTGGGCCCATTATGAGGCATTCCAAAAATCCCTACGCTGAGGTCCCAGGTCTGTACACCCACTCTGCCCATTATGATGGGTTCCCACCAGAAATGTCCCAAGTTACCTGGTCTGTAAACCCACTCTACCCATTATGAGAGGTTCCCAAGAAATTTGACCCAACTGCCCTGATCTGTACACCCACCGATCCCAATATGAGGTGTTCCCAAAATCCCTGTGCCGAAATCCCAGCTCTGTACACCACCTCTGCCCATTAGGAGGAGGTTTCCACCAGCCCTGTGCTGGGATTCCCAGGTCTGTAAACCTGCTGGGCCCATTATGAGAGGTTCTTCCCAAGCACCTACTAATCTCCCGGGTCTGTCAACCCACTCATCCCATTATGAGGCGTTCCCACCAACCATGTGCTGAGGTCCCAGGTCTGTACATCCACCCTGCCCGTTATGATGGGTTCCCACCAGAACTGTCCCAAGTTCCCTGGTCTGTAAACCCACTGATCCCATTATGAGGGGTTCCCACAATACCTGTGCCGAGTTCCCGGGTCTGTGCACCACCTCTGCCCTTTATGAGGGGGTTCCCATGAGCCCTATGCTGAGATTCCCAGGTCTGTAAACCTGCTGGGCCCATTATGAGGGGTTCCACCCAAACACCTGCTGAGTTCCCGGGTCTATAAACCCACTCATCCCATTATGAGGCATTCCCACAAACTATGTGCTGAGGTCTCAGGTCTGTACACCTGCTGGGCCCATTATGAGGGGTTCCACCCAAACACCTGCTGAGTTCCTGGGTCTATAAACCCACTCATCCCATTATGAGGCATTCCCACAAACTATGTGCTGAGGTCTCAGGTCTGTGCACCTGCTGGGCCCATTATGAGGCATTCCAACAATCCCTATGCTGAGGTCCCAGGTCTGTACACCCAGCCTGCCCATTATAAAGGGTTCCCACCAGAACTGTCCCAAGTTCCCTGGTCTGTAAACCCACTGATCCCATTATGAGGGGTTCCCACAATACCTGTGCCGAGTTCCCCGGTCTGTACACCACCTCTGCCCATTAAGAGGGGGTTCCCACCAGCCCTGTGCTGAGATTCCCAGGTCTGTAAACCTGCTGGGCTCAATATGAGGCATTCCAACAATGCTTGTGATGAGGTCCCAGGTCTGTACACCACCTCTGCCCTTTATGAGGGGGTTCCCATAAGCCCTATGCTGAGATTCCCAGGTCTGTAAACCTGCTGGGCCCATTATGAGAGGTTCTTCCCAAACACATACTGAGCTCCCGGGTCTATAAACCCACTCATCCCATTATGAGGCATTCCCACAAACTATGTGCTGAGGTCTCAGGTCTGTGCACCTGCTGGGCCCATTATGAGGCATTCCAACAATCCCTATGCTGAGGTCCCAGGTCTGTACACCCAGCCTGCCCATTATAAAGGGTTCCCACCAGAACTGTCCCAAGTTCCCTGGTCTGTAAACCCACTGATCCCATTATGAGGGGTTCCCACAATCCCTGTGCCGAGGTCCCGGGTCTGTACACCGCTTCTGCCCATTATGAGGGGGCTCCCATCAGCCCTGTGCTGAGATTCCCAGGTCTGTAAACCTGCTGGGCCCATTATGAGGCATTGCAACAAACCCTGCGCTGAGTTCCCAAGTCTCTACACCCACCCTACCCATTATGACAGGTTCCCAAGAAATTTGACTTAACTGCCCTGATCTGTACACCCACTGATCCCATTATGAGGGGTTCCCAAAATCACCGTGCCAAGTTCCCGGGTCTGTACACCACCTCTGCCCATGAAGAGGGGGTTCCCACCAGCCCTGTGCTGAGATTCCCAGGTCTGTACACCACCTCTGCCCTTTATGAGGGGGTTCCCATAAGCCCTATGCTGAGATTCCCAGGTTTGTAAACCTGTGGGGCTCAATAAAGAGGCATTCCAACAATCCCTGTGCCGAGTTCCAAGGTCTGTACACATCCTCTGCCCATTATGAGGGGGTTCCCACCAGCCCTGCGCTGAGATTCCCAGGTCTGTAAACCTGCTGGGCCCATTATGAGGCATTGCAACAAACCCTGCGCTGAGTTCCCAGGTCTCTACACCCACCCTACCCATTATGAGAGGTTCCCAAGAAATTTGACCCAACTGCCCTGATCTGTACACCCACTGATCCCATTATGAGGGGTTCCCAAAATCCCTGTGCCAAGTTCCCGGGTCTGTACACCACCTCTGCCCATTAAGAGGGGGTTCCCACCAGCCCTGTGCTGGGATTCCCAGGTCTGTAAACCTGGGGGGCTCAATATGAAGCATTCCAACAATCCCTGTGATGAGAACCCAGGTCTGTACACCACCTCTGCCCTTTATGAGGGGGGTTCCGATAAGCCCTATGCTGAGATTCCCAGGTCTGTAAACCTGCTGGGCCCATTAGGAGAGGTTCTTCCCAAGCACATACTGATCTCCCGGGTCTGTCAACCCACTCATCCCATTATGAGGCGTTCCCACCAACCAAGTGCTGAGGTCCCAGGTCTGTAAACCTGCTGGGCCCATTATGAGGGGTTCCACCCAAACACCTGCTGAGTTGCTGGGTCTACAAACCCACTCATCCCATTATGAGGCATTCCCACAAACTATGTGCTGAGGTCTCAGGTCTGTGCACCTGCTGGGCCCATTATGAGGCATTCCAACAATCCCTATGCTGAGGTCCCAGGTCTGTACACCCAGCCTGCCCATTATAAAAGGGTTCCCACCAGAACTGCCCCAAGTTCCCTGGTCTGTCAACCCACTGATCCCATTACGAGGGGTTCCCACAATCCCTGTGCCGAGGTCCCGGGTCTGTACACCGCTTCTGCCCATTATGAGGGGGTTCCCATCAGCCCTGTGCTGAGATTCCCAGGTCTGTAAACCTGCTGGGACCATTATGAGGCATTGCAACAAACCCTGCGCTGAGTTCCCAGGTCTCTACACCCACCCTACCCATTATGAGAGGTTCCCAAGAAATTTGACCCAACTGCCCTGATCTGTACACCCACTGATTCCATTATGAGGTGTTCCCAAAATCACCGTGCCAAGTTCCCGGGTCTGTACACCACCTCTGCCCTTTATGAGGGGGTTCCCATAAGCCCTTTGCAGAGATACTCAGGTCTGTAAACCTGCTGGGCCCATTAGGGGAGGTTCTTCCCAAGCACGTACTGATCTCCCGGGTCTGTCAACCCACTCATCCCATTATGAGGTGTTCCCACCAACCATGTGCTGAGGTCCCAGGTCTGTACACCCACCCTGCCCATTATGATGGGTTCCCACCAGAACTATCCCAAGTTCCCTGGTCTGTAAACCCACTGATCCCATTATGAGGGGTTCCCACAATACCTGTGCCTAGTTCCCGAGTCTGTACACCACCTCTGCCCATTATGAGGGGGTTCCCACCAGCACTGTGCTGAGATTCCCAGGTGTGTAAACCTGCTGGGCTCAATATGAGGCATTCCAACAATCCCTGTGCTGAGTTCCCAGGTTTTTAAACAACCTCTGCCCTTTATGAGGGGGTTCCCATGAGCTCTATGCTGAGATTCCCAGGTCTGTACACCTGCTGGGCCCATTATGAGGGGTTCCCCCCAAACACCTGCTGAGTTCCGGGGTCTATAAACCCACTCAACCCATTATGAGGAGTTCCCACAAACTATGTGCTGAGGTCTCAGGTCTGTACACCTGCTGGGCCCATTATGAGGCATTCCAAAAATCCCTACGCTGAGGTCCCAGGTCTGTACACCCACTCTACCCATTATGAGAGGTTCCCAAGAAATTTGACCCAACTGCCCTGATCTGTACACCCACCGATCCCAATATGAGGTGTTCCCAAAATCCCTGTGCCGAAATCCCAGCTCTCTACACCACCTCTGCCCATTAGGAGGAGGTTTCCACCAGCCCTGTGCTGGGATTCCCAGGTCTGTAAACCTGCTGGGCCCATTATGAGAGGTTCTTCCCAAGCACCTACTAATCTCCCGGGTCTGTCAACCCACTCATCCCATTATGAGGCGTTCCCACCAACCATGTGCTGAGGTCCCAGGTCTGTACACCCACCCTGCCCGTTATGATGGGTTCCCACCAGAACTGTCCCAAGTTCCCTGGTCTGTAAACCCACTGATCCCATTATGAGGGGTTCCCACAATACCTGTGCCGAGTTCCCGGGTCTGTGCACCACCTCTGCCTTTTATGAGGGGGTTCCCATGAGCCCTATGCTGAGATTCCCAGGTCTGTAAACCTGCTGGGTCCATTATGAGGGTTTCCACCCAAACACCTGCTGAGTTCCCGGGTCTATAAACCCACTCATCCCATTATGAGGCATTCCCACAAACTATGTGCTGAGGTCTCAGGTCTGTACACCTGCTGGGCCCATTATGAGGGGTTCCACCCAAACACCTGCTGAGTTCCTGGGTCTATAAACCCACTCATCCCATTATGAGGCATTCCCACAAACTATGTGCTGAGGTCTCAGGTCTGTGCACCTGCTGGGCCCAATATGAGGCATTCCAACAATCCCTATGCTGAGGTCCCAGGTCTGTACACCCAGCCTGCCCATTATAAAGGGTTCCCACCAGAACTGTCCCAAGTTCCCTGGTCTGTAAACCCACTGATCCCATTATGAGGGGTTCCCACAATCCCTGTGCCGAGGTCCCGGGTCTGTACACCGCTTCTGGCCATTATGAGGGGGCTCCCATCAGCCCTGTGCTGAGATTCCCAGGTCTGTAAACCTGCTGGGCCCATTATGAGGCATTGCAACAAACCCTGCGCTGAGTTCCCAAGTCTCTACACCCACCCTACCCATTATGACAGGTTCCCAAGAAATTTGACCCAACTGCCCTGATCTGTACACCCACTGATCCCATTATGAGGGGTTCCCAAAATCCCTGTGCCAAGTTCCCGGGTCTGTACACCACCTCTGCCCATTAAGAGGGGGTTCCCACCAGCCCTGTGCTGGGATTCCCAGGTCTGTAAACCTGGGGGGCTCAATATGAAGCATTCCAACAATCCCTGTGATGAGAACCCAGGTCTGTACACCACCTCTGCCCTTTATGAGGGGGTTCCGATAAGCCCTATGCTGAGATTCCCAGGTCTGTAAACCTGCTGGGCCCATTAGGAGAGGTTCTTCCCAAGCACATACTGATCTCCCGGGTCTGTCAACCCACTCATCCCATTATGAGGCGTTCCCACCAACCAAGTGCTGAGGTCCCAGGTCTGTAAACCTGCTGGGCCCATTATGAGGGGTTCCACCCAAACACCTGCTGAGTTGCTGGGTCTACAAACCCACTCATCCCATTATGAGGCATTCCCACAAACTATGTGCTGAGGTCTCAGGTCTGTGCACCTGCTGGGCCCATTATGAGGCATTCCAACAATCCCCATGCTGAGGTCCCAGGTCTGTACACCCAGCCTGCCCATTATAAAAGGGTTCCCACCAGAACTGCCCCAAGTTCCCTGGTCTGTCAACCCACTGATCCCATTATGAGGGGTTCCCACAATCCCTGTGCCGAGGTCCCGGGTCTGTACACCGCTTCTGCCCATTATGAGGGGGTTCCCATCAGCCCTGTGCTGAGATTCCCAGGTCTGTAAACCTGCTGGGACCATTATGAGGCATTGCAACAAACCCTGCGCTGAGTTCCCAGGTCTCTACACCCACCCTACCCATTATGAGAGGTTCCCAAGAAATTTGACCCAACTGCCCTGATCTGTACACCCACTGATTCCATTATGAGGTGTTCCCAAAATCACCGTGCCAAGTTCCCGGGTCTGTACACCACCTCTGCCCTTTATGAGGGGGTTCCCATAAGCCCTTTGCAGAGATACTCAGGTCTATAAACCTGCTGGGCCCATTAGGGGAGGTTCTTCCCAAGCACGTACTGATCTCCCGGGTCTGTCAACCCACTCATCCCATTATGAGGTGTTCCCACCAACCATGTGCTGAGGTCCCAGGTCTGTACACCCACCCTGCCCATTATGATGGGTTCCCACCAGAACTATCCCAAGTTCCCTGGTCTGTAAACCCACTGATCCCATTAAGAGGGGTTCCCACAATACCTGTGCCTAGTTCCCGGGTCTGTACACCACCTCTGCCCATTATGAGGGGGTTCCCACCAGCACTGTGCTGAGATTCCCAGGTGTGTAAACCTGCTGGGCTCAATATGAGGCATTCCAACAATCCCTGTGCTGAGTTCCCAGGTTTTTAAACAACCTCTGCCCTTTATGAGGGGGTTCCCATGAGCTCTATGCTGAGATTCCCAGGTCTGTACACCTGCTGGGCCCATTATGAGGGGTTCCCCCCAAACACCTGCTGAGTTCCGGGGTCTATAAACCCACTCAACCCATTATGAGGAGTTCCCACAAACTATGTGCTGAGGTCTCAGGTCTGTACACCTGCTGGGCCCATTATGAGGCATTCCAAAAATCCCTACGCTGAGGTCCCAGGTCTGTACACCCACTCTGCCCATTATGATGGGTTCCCACCAGAAATGTCCCAAGTTACCTGGTCTGTAAACCCACTCTACCCATTATGAGAGGTTCCCAAGAAATTTGACCCAACTGCCCTGATCTGTACACCCACCGATCCCAATATGAGGTGTTCCCAAAATCCCTGTGCCGAAATCCCAGCTCTGTACACCACCTCTGCACATTAGGAGGAGGTTTCCACCAGCCCTGTGCTGGGATTCCCAGGTCTGTAAACCTGCTGGGCCCATTATGAGAGGTTCTTCCCAAGCACCTACTAATCTCCAGGGTCTGTCAACCCACTCATCCCATTATGAGGCGTTCCCACCAACCATGTGCTGAGGTCCCAGGTCTGTACACCCACCCTGCCCGTTATGATGGGTTCCCACCAGAACTGTCCCAAGTTCCCTGGTCTGTAAACCCACTGATCCCATTATGAGGGGTTCCCACAATACCTGTGCCGAGTTCCCGGGTCTGTGCACCACCTCTGCCCTTTATGAGGGGGTTCCCATGAGCCCTATGCTGAGATTCCCAGGTCTGTAAACCTGCTGGGCTCAATATGAGGCATTCCAACAATGCTTGTGATGAGGTCCCAGGTCTGTACACCACCTCTGCCCTTTATGAGGGGGTTCCCATGAGCCCTATGCTGAGATTCCCAGGTCTGTAAACCTGCTGGGCCCATTATGAGGGGTTCCACCCAAACACCTGCTGAGTTCCCGGGTCTATAAACCCACTCATCCCATTATGAGGCATTCCCACAAACTATGTGCTGAGGTCTCAGGTCTGTACACCTGCTGGGCCCATTATGAGGGGTTCCACCCAAACACCTGCTGAGTTCCTGGGTCTATAAACCCACTCATCCCATTATGAGGCATTCCCACAAACTATGTGCTGAGGTCTCAGGTCTGTGCACCTGCTGGGCCCATTATGAGGCATTCCAACAATCCCTATGCTGAGGTCCCAGGTCTGTACACCCAGCCTGCCCATTATAAAGGGTTCCCACCAGAACTGTCCCAAGTTCCCTGGTCTGTAAACCCACTGATCCCATTATGAGGGGTTCCCACAATCCCTGTGCCGAGGTCCCGGGTCTCTACACCGCTTCTGGCCATTATGAGGGGGCTCCCATCAGCCCTGTGCTGAGATTCCCAGGTCTGTAAACCTGCTGGGCCCATTATGAGGCATTGCAACAAACCCTGCGCTGAGTTCCCAAGTCTCTACACCCAC
The DNA here is from genome assembly GCF_037356315.1 of Lithobates pipiens. Taxonomy (NCBI): domain Eukaryota; kingdom Metazoa; phylum Chordata; class Amphibia; order Anura; family Ranidae; genus Lithobates; species Lithobates pipiens. The sequence goes on along the minus strand of NW_027507889.1, from coordinate 1,255,597 downwards.
CCTACCCATTATGACAGGTTCCCAAGAAATTTGACTTAACTGCCCTGATCTGTACACCCACTGATCCCATTATGAGGGGTTCCCAAAATCACCGTGCCAAGTTCCCGGGTCTGTACACCACCTCTGCCCATGAAGAGGGGGTTCCCACCAGCCCTGTGCTGAGATTCCCAGGTCTGTACACCACCTCTGCCCTTTATGAGGGGGTTCCCATAAGCCCTATGCTGAGATTCCCAGGTTTGTAAACCTGTGGGGCTCAATAAAGAGGCATTCCAACAATCCCTGTGCCGAGTTCCAAGGTCTGTACACATCCTCTGCCCATTATGAGGGGGTTCCCACCAGCCCTGCGCTGAGATTCCCAGGTCTGTAAACCTGCTGGGCCCATTATGAGGCATTGCAACAAACCCTGCGCTGAGTTCCCAGGTCTCTACACCCACCCTACCCATTATGAGAGGTTCCCAAGAAATTTGACCCAACTGCCCTGATCTGTACACCCACTGATCCCATTATGAGGGGTTCCCAAAATCCCTGTGCCAAGTTCCCGGGTCTGTACACCACCTCTGCCCATTAAGAGGGGGTTCCCACCAGCCCTGTGCTGGGATTCCCAGGTCTGTAAACCTGGGGGGCTCAATATGAAGCATTCCAACAATCCCTGTGATGAGAACCCAGGTCTGTACACCACCTCTGCCCTTTATGAGGGGGGTTCCGATAAGCCCTATGCTGAGATTCCCAGGTCTGTAAACCTGCTGGGCCCATTAGGAGAGGTTCTTCCCAAGCACATACTGATCTCCCGGGTCTGTCAACCCACTCATCCCATTATGAGGCGTTCCCACCAACCAAGTGCTGAGGTCCCAGGTCTGTAAACCTGCTGGGCCCATTATGAGGGGTTCCACCCAAACACCTGCTGAGTTGCTGGGTCTACAAACCCACTCATCCCATTATGAGGCATTCCCACAAACTATGTGCTGAGGTCTCAGGTCTGTGCACCTGCTGGGCCCATTATGAGGCATTCCAACAATCCCTATGCTGAGGTCCCAGGTCTGTACACCCAGCCTGCCCATTATAAAAGGGTTCCCACCAGAACTGCCCCAAGTTCCCTGGTCTGTCAACCCACTGATCCCATTATGAGGGGTTCCCACAATCCCTGTGCCGAGGTCCCGGGTCTGTACACCGCTTCTGCCCATTATGAGGGGGTTCCCATCAGCCCTGTGCTGAGATTCCCAGGTCTGTAAACCTGCTGGGACCATTATGAGGCATTGCAACAAACCCTGCGCTGAGTTCCCAGGTCTCTACACCCACCCTACCCATTATGAGAGGTTCCCAAGAAATTTGACCCAACTGCCCTGATCTGTACACCCACTGATTCCATTATGAGGTGTTCCCAAAATCACCGTGCCAAGTTCCCGGGTCTGTACACCACCTCTGCCCTTTATGAGGGGGTTCCCATAAGCCCTTTGCAGAGATACTCAGGTCTGTAAACCTGCTGGGCCCATTAGGGGAGGTTCTTCCCAAGCACGTACTGATCTCCCGGGTCTGTCAACCCACTCATCCCATTATGAGGTGTTCCCACCAACCATGTGCTGAGGTCCCAGGTCTGTACACCCACCCTGCCCATTATGATGGGTTCCCACCAGAACTATCCCAAGTTCCCTGGTCTGTAAACCCACTGATCCCATTATGAGGGGTTCCCACAATACCTGTGCCTAGTTCCCGGGTCTGTACACCACCTCTGCCCATTATGAGGGGGTTCCCACCAGCACTGTGCTGAGATTCCCAGGTGTGTAAACCTGCTGGGCTCAATATGAGGCATTCCAACAATCCCTGTGCTGAGTTCCCAGGTTTTTAAACAACCTCTGCCCTTTATGAGGGGGTTCCCATGAGCTCTATGCTGAGATTCCCAGGTCTGTACACCTGCTGGGCCCATTATGAGGGGTTCCCCCCAAACACCTGCTGAGTTCCGGGGTCTATAAACCCACTCAACCCATTATGAGGAGTTCCCACAAACTATGTGCTGAGGTCTCAGGTCTGTACACCTGCTGGGCCCATTATGAGGCATTCCAAAAATCCCTACGCTGAGGTCCCAGGTCTGTACACCCACTCTACCCATTATGAGAGGTTCCCAAGAAATTTGACCCAACTGCCCTGATCTGTACACCCACCGATCCCAATATGAGGTGTTCCCAAAATCCCTGTGCCGAAATCCCAGCTCTCTACACCACCTCTGCCCATTAGGAGGAGGTTTCCACCAGCCCTGTGCTGGGATTCCCAGGTCTGTAAACCTGCTGGGCCCATTATGAGAGGTTCTTCCCAAGCACCTACTAATCTCCCGGGTCTGTCAACCCACTCATCCCATTATGAGGCGTTCCCACCAACCATGTGCTGAGGTCCCAGGTCTGTACACCCACCCTGCCCGTTATGATGGGTTCCCACCAGAACTGTCCCAAGTTCCCTGGTCTGTAAACCCACTGATCCCATTATGAGGGGTTCCCACAATACCTGTGCCGAGTTCCCGGGTCTGTGCACCACCTCTGCCTTTTATGAGGGGGTTCCCATGAGCCCTATGCTGAGATTCCCAGGTCTGTAAACCTGCTGGGTCCATTATGAGGGTTTCCACCCAAACACCTGCTGAGTTCCCGGGTCTATAAACCCACTCATCCCATTATGAGGCATTCCCACAAACTATGTGCTGAGGTCTCAGGTCTGTACACCTGCTGGGCCCATTATGAGGGGTTCCACCCAAACACCTGCTGAGTTCCTGGGTCTATAAACCCACTCATCCCATTATGAGGCATTCCCACAAACTATGTGCTGAGGTCTCAGGTCTGTGCACCTGCTGGGCCCAATATGAGGCATTCCAACAATCCCTATGCTGAGGTCCCAGGTCTGTACACCCAGCCTGCCCATTATAAAGGGTTCCCACGAGAACTGTCCCAAGTTCCCTGGTCTGTAAACCCACTGATCCCATTATGAGGGGTTCCCACAATCCCTGTGCCGAGGTCCCGGGTCTGTACACCGCTTCTGGCGATTATGAGGGGGCTCCCATCGGCCCTGTGCTGAGATTCCCAGGTCTGTAAACCTGCTGGGCCCATTATGAGGCATTGCAACAAACCCTGCGCTGAGTTCCCAAGTCTCTACACCCACCCTACCCATTATGACAGGTTCCCAAGAAATTTGACCCAACTGCCCTGATCTGTACACCCACTGATCCCATTATGAGGGGTTCCCAAAATCCCTGTGCCAAGTTCCCGGGTCTGTACACCACCTCTGCCCATTAAGAGGGGGTTCCCACCAGCCCTGTGCTGGGATTCCCAGGTCTGTAAACCTGGGGGGCTCAATATGAAGCATTCCAACAATCCCTGTGATGAGAACCCAGGTCTGTACACCACCTCTGCCCTTTATGAGGGGGTTCCGATAAGCCCTATGCTGAGATTCCCAGGTCTGTAAACCTGCTGGGCCCATTAGGAGAGGTTCTTCCCAAGCACATACTGATCTCCCGGGTCTGTCAACCCACTCATCCCATTATGAGGCGTTCCCACCAACCAAGTGCTGAGGTCCCAGGTCTGTAAACCTGCTGGGCCCATTAGGAGGGGTTCCACCCAAACACCTGCTGAGTTGCTGGGTCTACAAACCCACTCATCCCATTATGAGGCATTCCCACAAACTATGTGCTGAGGTCTCAGGTCTGTGCACCTGCTGGGCCCATTATGAGGCATTCCAACAATCCCCATGCTGAGGTCCCAGGTCTGTACACCCAGCCTGCCCATTATAAAAGGGTTCCCACCAGAACTGCCCCAAGTTCCCTGGTCTGTCAACCCACTGATCCCATTATGAGGGGTTCCCACAATCCCTGTGCCGAGGTCCCGGGTCTGTACACCGCTTCTGCCCATTATGAGGGGGTTCCCATCAGCCCTGTGCTGAGATTCCCAGGTCTGTAAACCTGCTGGGACCATTATGAGGCATTGCAACAAACCCTGCGCTGAGTTCCCAGGTCTCTACACCCACCCTACCCATTATGAGAGGTTCCCAAGAAATTTGACCCAACTGCCCTGATCTGTACACCCACTGATTCCATTATGAGGTGTTCCCAAAATCACCGTGCCAAGTTCCCGGGTCTGTACACCACCTCTGCCCTTTATGAGGGGGTTCCCATAAGCCCTTTGCAGAGATACTCAGGTCTGTAAACCTGCTGGGCCCATTAGGGGAGGTTCTTCCCAAGCACGTACTGATCTCCCGGGTCTGTCAACCCACTCATCCCATTATGAGGTGTTCCCACCAACCATGTGCTGAGGTCCCAGGTCTGTACACCCACCCTGCCCATTATGATGGGTTCCCACCAGAACTATCCCAAGTTCCCTGGTCTGTAAACCCACTGATCCCATTATGAGGGGTTCCCACAATACCTGTGCCTAGTTCCCGGGTCTGTACACCACCTCTGCCCATTATGAGGGGGTTCCCACCAGCACTGTGCTGAGATTCCCAGGTGTGTAAACCTGCTGGGCTCAATATGAGGCATTCCAACAATCCCTGTGCTGAGTTCCCAGGTTTTTAAACAACCTCTGCCCTTTATGAGGGGGTTCCCATGAGCTCTATGCTGAGATTCCCAGGTCTGTACACCTGCTGGGCCCATTATGAGGGGTTCCCCCCAAACACCTGCTGAGTTCCGGGGTCTATAAACCCACTCAACCCATTATGAGGAGTTCCCACAAACTATGTGCTGAGGTCTCAGGTCTGTACACCTGCTGGGCCCATTATGAGGCATTCCAAAAATCCCTACGCTGAGGTCCCAGGTCTGTACACCCACTCTGCCCATTATGATGGGTTCCCACCAGAAATGTCCCAAGTTACCTGGTCTGTAAACCCACTCTACCCATTATGAGAGGTTCCCAAGAAATTTGACCCAACTGCCCTGATCTGTACACCCACCGATCCCAATATGAGGTGTTCCCAAAATCCCTGTGCCGAAATCCCAGCTCTGTACACCACCTCTGCACATTAGGAGGAGGTTTCCACCAGCCCTGTGCTGGGATTCCCAGGTCTGTAAACCTGCTGGGCCCATTATGAGAGGTTCTTCCCAAGCACCTACTAATCTCCAGGGTCTGTCAACCCACTCATCCCATTATGAGGCGTTCCCACCAACCATGTGCTGAGGTCCCAGGTCTGTACACCCACCCTGCCCGTTATGATGGGTTCCCACCAGAACTGTCCCAAGTTCCCTGGTCTGTAAACCCACTGATCCCATTATGAGGGGTTCCCACAATACCTGTGCCGAGTTCCCGGGTCTGTGCACCACCTCTGCCCTTTATGAGGGGGTTCCCATGAGCCCTATGCTGAGATTCCCAGGTCTGTAAACCTGCTGGGCTCAATATGAGGCATTCCAACAATGCTTGTGATGAGGTCCCAGGTCTGTACACCACCTCTGCCCTTTATGAGGGGGTTCCCATGAGCCCTATGCTGAGATTCCCAGGTCTGTAAACCTGCTGGGTCCATTATGAGGGTTTCCACCCAAACACCTGCTGAGTTCCCGGGTCTATAAACCCACTCATCCCATTATGAGGCATTCCCACAAACTATGTGCTGAGGTCTCAGGTCTGTACACCTGCTGGGCCCATTATGAGGGGTTCCACCCAAACACCTGCTGAGTTCCTGGGTCTATAAACCCACTCATCCCATTATGAGGCATTCCCACAAACTATGTGCTGAGGTCTCAGGTCTGTGCACCTGCTGGGCCCAATATGAGGCATTCCAACAATCCCTATGCTGAGGTCCCAGGTCTGTACACCCAGCCTGCCCATTATAAAGGGTTCCCACCAGAACTGTCCCAAGTTCCCTGGTCTGTAAACCCACTGATCCCATTATGAGGGGTTCCCACAATCCCTGTGCCGAGGTCCCGGGTCTGTACACCGCTTCTGGCCATTATGAGGGGGCTCCCATCAGCCCTGTGCTGAGATTCCCAGGTCTGTAAACCTGCTGGGCCCATTATGAGGCATTGCAACAAACCCTGCGCTGAGTTCCCAAGTCTCTACACCCACCCTACCCATTATGACAGGTTCCCAAGAAATTTGACCCAACTGCCCTGATCTGTACACCCACTGATCCCATTATGAGGGGTTCCCAAAATCCCTGTGCCAAGTTCCCGGGTCTGTACACCACCTCTGCCCATTAAGAGGGGGTTCCCACCAGCCCTGTGCTGGGATTCCCAGGTCTGTAAACCTGGGGGGCTCAATATGAAGCATTCCAACAATCCCTGTGATGAGAACCCAGGTCTGTACACCACCTCTGCCCTTTATGAGGGGGTTCCGATAAGCCCTATGCTGAGATTCCCAGGTCTGTAAACCTGCTGGGCCCATTAGGAGAGGTTCTTCCCAAGCACATACTGATCTCCCGGGTCTGTCAACCCACTCATCCCATTATGAGGCGTTCCCACCAACCAAGTGCTGAGGTCCCAGGTCTGTAAACCTGCTGGGCCCATTATGAGGGGTTCCACCCAAACACCTGCTGAGTTGCTGGGTCTACAAACCCACTCATCCCATTATGAGGCATTCCCACAAACTATGTGCTGAGGTCTCAGGTCTGTGCACCTGCTGGGCCCATTATGAGGCATTCCAACAATCCCCATGCTGAGGTCCCAGGTCTGTACACCCAGCCTGCCCATTATAAAAGGGTTCCCACCAGAACTGCCCCAAGTTCCCTGGTCTGTCAACCCACTGATCCCATTATGAGGGGTTCCCACAATCCCTGTGCCGAGGTCCCGGGTCTGTACACCGCTTCTGCCCATTATGAGGGGGTTCCCATCAGCCCTGTGCTGAGATTCCCAGGTCTGTAAACCTGCTGGGACCATTATGAGGCATTGCAACAAACCCTGCGCTGAGTTCCCAGGTCTCTACACCCACCCTACCCATTATGAGAGGTTCCCAAGAAATTTGACCCAACTGCCCTGATCTGTACACCCACTGATTCCATTATGAGGTGTTCCCAAAATCACCGTGCCAAGTTCCCGGGTCTGTACACCACCTCTGCCCTTTATGAGGGGGTTCCCATAAGCCCTTTGCAGAGATACTCAGGTCTGTAAACCTGCTGGGCCCATTAGGGGAGGTTCTTCCCAAGCACGTACTGATCTCCCGGGTCTGTCAACCCACTCATCCCATTATGAGGTGTTCCCACCAACCATGTGCTGAGGTCCCAGGTCTGTACACCCACCCTGCCCATTATGATGGGTTCCCACCAGAACTATCCCAAGTTCCCTGGTCTGTAAACCCACTGATCCCATTATGAGGGGTTCCCACAATACCTGTGCCTAGTTCCCGGGTCTGTACACCACCTCTGCCCATTATGAGGGGGTTCCCACCAGCACTGTGCTGAGATTCCCAGGTGTGTAAACCTGCTGGGCTCAATATGAGGCATTCCAACAATCCCTGTGCTGAGTTCCCAGGTTTTTAAACAACCTCTGCCCTTTATGAGGGGGTTCCCATGAGCTCTATGCTGAGATTCCCAGGTCTGTACACCTGCTGGGCCCATTATGAGGGGTTCCCCCCAAACACCTGCTGAGTTCCGGGGTCTATAAACCCACTCAACCCATTATGAGGAGTTCCCACAAACTATGTGCTGAGGTCTCAGGTCTGTACACCTGCTGGGCCCATTATGAGGCATTCCAAAAATCCCTACGCTGAGGTCCCAGGTCTGTACACCCACTCTGCCCATTATGATGGGTTCCCACCAGAAATGTCCCAAGTTACCTGGTCTGTAAACCCACTCTACCCATTATGAGAGGTTCCCAAGAAATTTGACCCAACTGCCCTGATCTGTACACCCACCGATCCCAATATGAGGTGTTCCCAAAATCCCTGTGCCGAAATCCCAGCTCTGTACACCACCTCTGCCCATTAGGAGGAGGTTTCCACCAGCCCTGTGCTGGGATTCCCAGGTCTGTAAACCTGCTGGGCCCATTATGAGAGGTTCTTCCCAAGCACCTACTAATCTCCCGGGTCTGTCAACCCACTCATCCCATTATGAGGCGTTCCCACCAACCATGTGCTGAGGTCCCAGGTCTGTACATCCACCCTGCCCGTTATGATGGGTTCCCACCAGAACTGTCCCAAGTTCCCTGGTCTGTAAACCCACTGATCCCATTATGAGGGGTTCCCACAATACCTGTGCCGAGTTCCCGGGTCTGTGCACCACCTCTGCCCTTTATGAGGGGGTTCCCATGAGCCCTATGCTGAGATTCCCAGGTCTGTAAACCTGCTGGGCCCATTATGAGGGGTTCCACCCAAACACCTGCTGAGTTCCCGGGTCTATAAACCCACTCATCCCATTATGAGGCATTCCCACAAACTATGTGCTGAGGTCTCAGGTCTGTACACCTGCTGGGCCCATTATGAGGGGTTCCACCCAAACACCTGCTGAGTTCCTGGGTCTATAAACCCACTCATCCCATTATGAGGCATTCCCACAAACTATGTGCTGAGGTCTCAGGTCTGTGCACCTGCTGGGCCCATTATGAGGCATTCCAACAATCCCTATGCTGAGGTCCCAGGTCTGTACACCCAGCCTGCCCATTATAAAGGGTTCCCACCAGAACTGTCCCAAGTTCCCTGGTCTGTAAACCCACTGATCCCATTATGAGGGGTTCCCACAATACCTGTGCCGAGTTCCCCGGTCTGTACACCACCTCTGCCCATTAAGAGGGGGTTCCCACCAGCCCTGTGCTGAGATTCCCAGGTCTGTAAACCTGCTGGGCTCAATATGAGGCATTCCAACAATGCTTGTGATGAGGTCCCAGGTCTGTACACCACCTCTGCCCTTTATGAGGGGGTTCCCATAAGCCCTATGCTGAGATTCCAAGGTCTGTAAACCTGCTGGGCCCATTATGAGAGGTTCTTCCCAAACACATACTGAGCTCCCGGGTCTATAAACCCACTCATCCCATTATGAGGCATTCCCACAAACTATGTGCTGAGGTCTCAGGTCTGTGCACCTGCTGGGCCCATTATGAGGCATTCCAACAATCCCTATGCTGAGGTCCCAGGTCTGTACACCCAGCCTGCCCATTATAAAGGGTTCCCACCAGAACTGTCCCAAGTTCCCTGGTCTGTAAACCCACTGATCCCATTATGAGGGGTTCCCACAATCCCTGTGCCGAGGTCCCGGGTCTGTACACCGCTTCTGCCCATTATGAGGGGGCTCCCATCAGCCCTGTGCTGAGATTCCCAGGTCTGTAAACCTGCTGGGCCCATTATGAGGCATTGCAACAAACCCTGCGCTGAGTTCCCAAGTCTCTACACCCACCCTACCCATTATGACAGGTTCCCAAGAAATTTGACTTAACTGCCCTGATCTGTACACCCACTGATCCCATTATGAGGGGTTCCCAAAATCACCGTGCCAAGTTCCCGGGTCTGTACACCACCTCTGCCCATGAAGAGGGGGTTCCCACCAGCCCTGTGCTGAGATTCCCAGGTCTGTACACCACCTCTGCCCTTTATGAGGGGGTTCCCATAAGCCCTATGCTGAGATTCCCAGGTTTGTAAACCTGTGGGGCTCAATAAAGAGGCATTCCAACAATCCCTGTGCCGAGTTCCAAGGTCTGTACACATCCTCTGCCCATTATGAGGGGGTTCCCACCAGCCCTGCGCTGAGATTCCCAGGTCTGTAAACCTGCTGGGCCCATTATGAGGCATTGCAACAAACCCTGCGCTGAGTTCCCAGGTCTCTACACCCACCCTACCCATTATGAGAGGTTCCCAAGAAATTTGACCCAACTGCCCTGATCTGTACACCCACTGATCCCATTATGAGGGGTTCCCAAAATCCCTGTGCCAAGTTCCCGGGTCTGTACACCACCTCTGCCCATTAAGAGGGGGTTCCCACCAGCCCTGTGCTGGGATTCCCAGGTCTGTAAACCTGGGGGGCTCAATATGAAGCATTCCAACAATCCCTGTGATGAGAACCCAGGTCTGTACACCACCTCTGCCCTTTATGAGGGGGGTTCCGATAAGCCCTATGCTGAGATTCCCAGGTCTGTAAACCTGCTGGGCCCATTAGGAGAGGTTCTTCCCAAGCACATACTGATCTCCCGGGTCTGTCAACCCACTCATCCCATTATGAGGCGTTCCCACCAACCAAGTGCTGAGGTCCCAGGTCTGTAAACCTGCTGGGCCCATTATGAGGGGTTCCACCCAAACACCTGCTGAGTTGCTGGGTCTACAAACCCACTCATCCCATTATGAGGCATTCCCACAAACTATGTGCTGAGGTCTCAGGTCTGTGCACCTGCTGGGCCCATTATGAGGCATTCCAACAATCCCTATGCTGAGGTCCCAGGTCTGTACACCCAGCCTGCCCATTATAAAAGGGTTCCCACCAGAACTGCCCCAAGTTCCCTGGTCTGTCAACCCACTGATCCCATTACGAGGGGTTCCCACAATCCCTGTGCCGAGGTCCCGGGTCTGTACACCGCTTCTGCCCATTATGAGGGGGTTCCCATCAGCCCTGTGCTGAGATTCCCAGGTCTGTAAACCTGCTGGGACCATTATGAGGCATTGCAACAAACCCTGCGCTGAGTTCCCAGGTCTCTACACCCACCCTACCCATTATGAGAGGTTCCCAAGAAATTTGACCCAACTGCCCTGATCTGTACACCCACTGATTCCATTATGAGGTGTTCCCAAAATCACCGTGCCAAGTTCCCGGGTCTGTACACCACCTCTGCCCTTTATGAGGGGGTTCCCATAAGCCCTTTGCAGAGATACTCAGGTCTGTAAACCTGCTGGGCCCATTAGGGGAGGTTCTTCCCAAGCACGTACTGATCTCCCGGGTCTGTCAACCCACTCATCCCATTATGAGGTGTTCCCACCAACCATGTGCTGAGGTCCCAGGTCTGTACACCCACCCTGCCCATTATGATGGGTTCCCACCAGAACTATCCCAAGTTCCCTGGTCTGTAAACCCACTGATCCCATTATGAGGGGTTCCCACAATACCTGTGCCTAGTTCCCGGGTCTGTACACCACCTCTGCCCATTATGAGGGGGTTCCCACCAGCACTGTGCTGAGATTCCCAGGTGTGTAAACCTGCTGGGCTCAATATGAGGCATTCCAACAATCCCTGTGCTGAGTTCCCAGGTTTTTAAACAACCTCTGCCCTTTATGAGGGGGTTCCCATGAGCTCTATGCTGAGATTCCCAGGTCTGTACACCTGCTGGGCCCATTATGAGGGGTTCCCCCCAAACACCTGCTGAGTTCCGGGGTCTATAAACCCACTCAACCCATTATGAGGAGTTCCCACAAACTATGTGCTGAGGTCTCAGGTCTGTACACCTGCTGGGCCCATTATGAGGCATTCCAAAAATCCCTACGCTGAGGTCCCAGGTCTGTACACCCACTCTGCCCATTATGATGGGTTCCCACCAGAAATGTCCCAAGTTACCTGGTCTGTAAACCCACTCTACCCATTATGAGAGGTTCCCAAGAAATTTGACCCAACTGCCCTGATCTGTACACCCACCGATCCCAATATGAGGTGTTCCCAAAATCCCTGTGCCGAAATCCCAGCTCTGTACACCACCTCTGCACATTAGGAGGAGGTTTCCACCAGCCCTGTGCTGGGATTCCCAGGTCTGTAAACCTGCTGGGCCCATTATGAGAGGTTCTTCCCAAGCACCTACTAATCTCCAGGGTCTGTCAACCCACTCATCCCATTATGAGGCGTTCCCACCAACCATGTGCTGAGGTCCCAGGTCTGTACACCCACCCTGCCCGTTATGATGGGTTCCCACCAGAACTGTCCCAAGTTCCCTGGTCTGTAAACCCACTGATCCCATTATGAGGGGTTCCCACAATACCTGTGCCGAGTTCCCGGGTCTGTGCACCACCTCTGCCCTTTATGAGGGGGTTCCCATGAGCCCTATGCTGAGATTCCCAGGTCTGTAAACCTGCTGGGCTCAATATGAGGCATTCCAACAATGCTTGTGATGAGGTCCCAGGTCTGTACACCACCTCTGCCCTTTATGAGGGGGTTCCCATGAGCCCTATGCTGAGATTCCCAGGTCTGTAAACCTGCTGGGTCCATTATGAGGGTTTCCACCCAAACACCTGCTGAGTTCCCGGGTCTATAAACCCACTCATCCCATTATGAGGCATTCCCACAAACTATGTGCTGAGGTCTCAGGTCTGTACACCTGCTGGGCCCATTATGAGGGGTTCCACCCAAACACCTGCTGAGTTCCTGGGTCTATAAACCCACTCATCCCATTATGAGGCATTCCCACAAACTATGTGCTGAGGTCTCAGGTCTGTGCACCTGCTGGGCCCAATATGAGGCATTCCAACAATCCCTATGCTGAGGTCCCAGGTCTGTACACCCAGCCTGCCCATTATAAAGGGTTCCCACCAGAACTGTCCCAAGTTCCCTGGTCTGTAAACCCACTGATCCCATTATGAGGGGTTCCCACAATCCCTGTGCCGAGGTCCCGGGTCTGTACACCGCTTCTGGCCATTATGAGGGGGCTCCCATCAGCCCTGTGCTGAGATTCCCAGGTCTGTAAACCTGCTGGGCCCATTATGAGGCATTGCAACAAACCCTGCGCTGAGTTCCCAAGTCTCTACACCCACCCTACCCATTATGACAGGTTCCCAAGAAATTTGACCCAACTGCCCTGATCTGTACACCCACTGATCCCATTATGAGGGGTTCCCAAAATCCCTGTGCCAAGTTCCCGGGTCTGTACACCACCTCTGCCCATTAAGAGGGGGTTCCCACCAGCCCTGTGCTGGGATTCCCAGGTCTGTAAACCTGGGGGGCTCAATATGAAGCATTCCAACAATCCCTGTGATGAGAACCCAGGTCTGTACACCACCTCTGCCCTTTATGAGGGGGTTCCGATAAGCCCTATGCTGAGATTCCCAGGTCTGTAAACCTGCTGGGCCCATTAGGAGAGGTTCTTCCCAAGCACATACTGATCTCCCGGGTCTGTCAACCCACTCATCCCATTATGAGGCGTTCCCACCAACCAAGTGCTGAGGTCCCAGGTCTGTAAACCTGCTGGGCCCATTATGAGGGGTTCCACCCAAACACCTGCTGAGTTGCTGGGTCTACAAACCCACTCATCCCATTATGAGGCATTCCCACAAACTATGTGCTGAGGTCTCAGGTCTGTGCACCTGCTGGGCCCATTATGAGGCATTCCAACAATCCCCATGCTGAGGTCCCAGGTCTGTACACCCAGCCTGCCCATTATAAAAGGGTTCCCACCAGAACTGCCCCAAGTTCCCTGGTCTGTCAACCCACTGATCCCATTATGAGGGGTTCCCACAATCCCTGTGCCGAGGTCCCGGGTCTGTACACCGCTTCTGCCCATTATGAGGGGGTTCCCATCAGCCCTGTGCTGAGATTCCCAGGTCTGTAAACCTGCTGGGACCATTATGAGGCATTGCAACAAACCCTGCGCTGAGTTCCCAGGTCTCTACACCCACCCTACCCATTATGAGAGGTTCCCAAGAAATTTGACCCAACTGCCCTGATCTGTACACCCACTGATTCCATTATGAGGTGTTCCCAAAATCACCGTGCCAAGTTCCCGGGTCTGTACACCACCTCTGCCCTTTATGAGGGGGTTCCCATAAGCCCTTTGCAGAGATACTCAGGTCTGTAAACCTGCTGGGCCCATTAGGGGAGGTTCTTCCCAAGCACGTACTGATCTCCCGGGTCTGTCAACCCACTCATCCCATTATGAGGTGTTCCCACCAACCATGTGCTGAGGTCCCAGGTCTGTACACCCACCCTGCCCATTATGATGGGTTCCCACCAGAACTATCCCAAGTTCCCTGGTCTGTAAACCCACTGATCCCATTATGAGGGGTTCCCACAATACCTGTGCCTAGTTCCCGGGTCTGTACACCACCTCTGCCCATTATGAGGGGGTTCCCACCAGCACTGTGCTGAGATTCCCAGGTGTGTAAACCTGCTGGGCTCAATATGAGGCATTCCAACAATCCCTGTGCTGAGTTCCCAGGTTTTTAAACAACCTCTGCCCTTTATGAGGGGGTTCCCATGAGCTCTATGCTGAGATTCCCAGGTCTGTACACCTGCTGGGCCCATTATGAGGGGTTCCCCCCAAACACCTGCTGAGTTCCGGGGTCTATAAACCCACTCAACCCATTATGAGGAGTTCCCACAAACTATGTGCTGAGGTCTCAGGTCTGTACACCTGCTGGGCCCATTATGAGGCATTCCAAAAATCCCTACGCTGAGGTCCCAGGTCTGTACACCCACTCTGCCCATTATGATGGGTTCCCACCAGAAATGTCCCAAGTTACCTGGTCTGTAAACCCACTCTACCCATTATGAGAGGTTCCCAAGAAATTTGACCCAACTGCCCTGATCTGTACACCCACCGATCCCAATATGAGGTGTTCCCAAAATCCCTGTGCCGAAATCCCAGCTCTGTACACCACCTCTGCCCATTAGGAGGAGGTTTCCACCAGCCCTGTGCTGGGATTCCCAGGTCTGTAAACCTGCTGGGCCCATTATGAGAGGTTCTTCCCAAGCACCTACTAATCTCCCGGGTCTGTCAACCCACTCATCCCATTATGAGGCGTTCCCACCAACCATGTGCTGAGGTCCCAGGTCTGTACATCCACCCTGCCCGTTATGATGGGTTCCCACCAGAACTGTCCCAAGTTCCCTGGTCTGTAAACCCACTGATCCCATTATGAGGGGTTCCCACAATACCTGTGCCGAGTTCCCGGGTCTGTGCACCACCTCTGCCCTTTATGAGGGGGTTCCCATGAGCCCTATGCTGAGATTCCCAGGTCTGTAAACCTGCTGGGCCCATTATGAGGGGTTCCACCCAAACACCTGCTGAGTTCCCGGGTCTATAAACCCACTCATCCCATTATGAGGCATTCCCACAAACTATGTGCTGAGGTCTCAGGTCTGTACACCTGCTGGGCCCATTATGAGGGGTTCCACCCAAACACCTGCTGAGTTCCTGGGTCTATAAACCCACTCATCCCATTATGAGGCATTCCCACAAACTATGTGCTGAGGTCTCAGGTCTGTGCACCTGCTGGGCCCATTATGAGGCATTCCAACAATCCCTATGCTGAGGTCCCAGGTCTGTACACCCAGCCTGCCCATTATAAAGGGTTCCCACCAGAACTGTCCCAAGTTCCCTGGTCTGTAAACCCACTGATCCCATTATGAGGGGTTCCCACAATACCTGTGCCGAGTTCCCCGGTCTGTACACCACCTCTGCCCATTAAGAGGGGGTTCCCACCAGCCCTGTGCTGAGATTCCCAGGTCTGTAAACCTGCTGGGCTCAATATGAGGCATTCCAACAATGCTTGTGATGAGGTCCCAGGTCTGTACACCACCTCTGCCCTTTATGAGGGGGTTCCCATAAGCCCTATGCTGAGATTCCCAGGTCTGTAAACCTGCTGGGCCCATTATGAGAGGTTCTTCCCAAACACATACTGAGCTCCCGGGTCTATAAACCCACTCATCCCATTATGAGGCATTCCCACAAACTATGTGCTGAGGTCTCAGGTCTGTGCACCTGCTGGGCCCATTATGAGGCATTCCAACAATCCCTATGCTGAGGTCCCAGGTCTGTACACCCAGCCTGCCCATTATAAAGGGTTCCCACCAGAACTGTCCCAAGTTCCCTGGTCTGTAAACCCACTGATCCCATTATGAGGGGTTCCCACAATCCCTGTGCCGAGGTCCCGGGTCTGTACACCGCTTCTGCCCATTATGAGGGGGCTCCCATCAGCCCTGTGCTGAGATTCCCAGGTCTGTAAACCTGCTGGGCCCATTATGAGGCATTGCAACAAACCCTGCGCTGAGTTCCCAAGTCTCTACACCCACCCTACCCATTATGACAGGTTCCCAAGAAATTTGACTTAACTGCCCTGATCTGTACACCCACTGATCCCATTATGAGGGGTTCCCAAAATCACCGTGCCAAGTTCCCGGGTCTGTACACCACCTCTGCCCATGAAGAGGGGGTTCCCACCAGCCCTGTGCTGAGATTCCCAGGTCTGTACACCACCTCTGCCCTTTATGAGGGGGTTCCCATAAGCCCTATGCTGAGATTCCCAGGTTTGTAAACCTGTGGGGCTCAATAAAGAGGCATTCCAACAATCCCTGTGCCGAGTTCCAAGGTCTGTACACATCCTCTGCCCATTATGAGGGGGTTCCCACCAGCCCTGCGCTGAGATTCCCAGGTCTGTAAACCTGCTGGGCCCATTATGAGGCATTGCAACAAACCCTGCGCTGAGTTCCCAGGTCTCTACACCCACCCTACCCATTATGAGAGGTTCCCAAGAAATTTGACCCAACTGCCCTGATCTGTACACCCACTGATCCCATTATGAGGGGTTCCCAAAATCCCTGTGCCAAGTTCCCGGGTCTGTACACCACCTCTGCCCATTAAGAGGGGGTTCCCACCACCCCTGTGCTGGGATTCCCAGGTCTGTAAACCTGGGGGGCTCAATATGAAGCATTCCAACAATCCCTGTGATGAGAACCCAGGTCTGTACACCACCTCTGCCCTTTATGAGGGGGGTTCCGATAAGCCCTATGCTGAGATTCCCAGGTCTGTAAACCTGCTGGGCCCATTAGGAGAGGTTCTTCCCAAGCACATACTGATCTCCCGGGTCTGTCAACCCACTCATCCCATTATGAGGCGTTCCCACCAACCAAGTGCTGAGGTCCCAGGTCTGTAAACCTGCTGGGCCCATTATGAGGGGTTCCACCCAAACACCTGCTGAGTTGCTGGGTCTACAAACCCACTCATCCCATTATGAGGCATTCCCACAAACTATGTGCTGAGGTCTCAGGTCTGTGCACCTGCTGGGCCCATTATGAGGCATTCCAACAATCCCTATGCTGAGGTCCCAGGTCTGTACACCCAGCCTGCCCATTATAAAAGGGTTCCCACCAGAACTGCCCCAAGTTCCCTGGTCTGTCAACCCACTGATCCCATTATGAGGGGTTCCCACAATCCCTGTGCCGAGGTCCCGGGTCTGTACACCGCTTCTGCCCATTATGAGGGGGTTCCCATCAGCCCTGTGCTGAGATTCCCAGGTCTGTAAACCTGCTGGGACCATTATGAGGCATTGCAACAAACCCTGCGCTGAGTTCCCAGGTCTCTACACCCACCCTACCCATTATGAGAGGTTCCCAAGAAATTTGACCCAACTGCCCTGATCTGTACACCCACTGATTCCATTATGAGGTGTTCCCAAAATCACCGTGCCAAGTTCCCGGGTCTGTACACCACCTCTGCCCTTTATGAGGGGGTTCCCATAAGCCCTTTGCAGAGATACTCAGGTCTGTAAACCTGCTGGGCCCATTAGGGGAGGTTCTTCCCAAGCACGTACTGATCTCCCGGGTCTGTCAACCCACTCATCCCATTATGAGGTGTTCCCACCAACCATGTGCTGAGGTCCCAGGTCTGTACACCCACCCTGCCCATTATGATGGGTTCCCACCAGAACTATCCCAAGTTCCCTGGTCTGTAAACCCACTGATCCCATTATGAGGGGTTCCCACAATACCTGTGCCTAGTTCCCGGGTCTGTACACCACCTCTGCCCATTATGAAGGGGTTCCCACCAGCACTGTGCTGAGATTCCCAGGTGTGTAAACCTGCTGGGCTCAATATGAGGCATTCCAACAATCCCTGTGCTGAGTTCCCAGGTTTTTAAACAACCTCTGCCCTTTATGAGGGGGTTCCCATGAGCTCTATGCTGAGATTCCCAGGTCTGTACACCTGCTGGGCCCATTATGAGGGGTTCCCCCCAAACACCTGCTGAGTTCCGGGGTCTATAAACCCACTCAACCCATTATGAGGAGTTCCCACAAACTATGTGCTGAGGTCTCAGGTCTGTACACCTGCTGGGCCCATTATGAGGCATTCCAAAAATCCCTACGCTGAGGTCCCAGGTCTGTACACCCACTCTACCCATTATGAGAGGTTCCCAAGAAATTTGACCCAACTGCCCTGATCTGTACACCCACCGATCCCAATATGAGGTGTTCCCAAAATCCCTGTGCCGAAATCCCAGCTCTCTACACCACCTCTGCCCATTAGGAGGAGGTTTCCACCAGCCCTGTGCTGGGATTCCCAGGTCTGTAAACCTGCTGGGCCCATTATGAGAGGTTCTTCCCAAGCACCTACTAATCTCCCGGGTCTGTCAACCCACTCATCCCATTATGAGGCGTTCCCACCAACCATGTGCTGAGGTCCCAGGTCTGTACACCCACCCTGCCCGTTATGATGGGTTCCCACCAGAACTGTCCCAAGTTCCCTGGTCTGTAAACCCACTGATCCCATTATGAGGGGTTCCCACAATACCTGTGCCGAGTTCCCGGGTCTGTGCACCACCTCTGCCTTTTATGAGGGGGTTCCCATGAGCCCTATGCTGAGATTCCCAGGTCTGTAAACCTGCTGGGTCCATTATGAGGGTTTCCACCCAAACACCTGCTGAGTTCCCGGGTCTATAAACCCACTCATCCCATTATGAGGCATTCCCACAAACTATGTGCTGAGGTCTCAGGTCTGTACACCTGCTGGGCCCATTATGAGGGGTTCCACCCAAACACCTGCTGAGTTCCTGGGTCTATAAACCCACTCATCCCATTATGAGGCATTCCCACAAACTATGTGCTGAGGTCTCAGGTCTGTGCACCTGCTGGGCCCAATATGAGGCATTCCAACAATCCCTATGCTGAGGTCCCAGGTCTGTACACCCAGCCTGCCCATTATAAAGGGTTCCCACCAGAACTGTCCCAAGTTCCCTGGTCTGTAAACCCACTGATCCCATTATGAGGGGTTCCCACAATTCCTGTGCCGAGGTCCCGGGTCTGTACACCGCTTCTGGCCATTATGAGGGGGCTCCCATCAGCCCTGTGCTGAGATTCCCAGGTCTGTAAACCTGCTGGGCCCATTATGAGGCATTGCAACAAACCCTGCGCTGAGTTCCCAAGTCTCTACACCCACCCTACCCATTATGACAGGTTCCCAAGAAATTTGACCCAACTGCCCTGATCTGTACACCCACTGATCCCATTATGAGGGGTTCCCAAAATCCCTGTGCCAAGTTCCCGGGTCTGTACACCACCTCTGCCCATTAAGAGGGGGTTCCCACCAGCCCTGTGCTGGGATTCCCAGGTCTGTAAACCTGGGGGGCTCAATATGAAGCATTCCAACAATCCCTGTGATGAGAACCCAGGTCTGTACACCACCTCTGCCCTTTATGAGGGGGTTCCGATAAGCCCTATGCTGAGATTCCCAGGTCTGTAAACCTGCTGGGCCCATTAGGAGAGGTTCTTCCCAAGCACATACTGATCTCCCGGGTCTGTCAACCCACTCATCCCATTATGAGGCGTTCCCACCAACCAAGTGCTGAGGTCCCAGGTCTGTAAACCTGCTGGGCCCATTATGAGGGGTTCCACCCAAACACCTGCTGAGTTGCTGGGTCTACAAACCCACTCATCCCATTATGAGGCATTCCCACAAACTATGTGCTGAGGTCTCAGGTCTGTGCACCTGCTGGGCCCATTATGAGGCATTCCAACAATCCCCATGCTGAGGTCCCAGGTCTGTACACCCAGCCTGCCCATTATAAAAGGGTTCCCACCAGAACTGCCCCAAGTTCCCTGGTCTGTCAACCCACTGATCCCATTATGAGGGGTTCCCACAATCCCTGTGCCGAGGTCCCGGGTCTGTACACCGCTTCTGCCCATTATGAGGGGGTTCCCATCAGCCCTGTGCTGAGATTCCCAGGTCTGTAAACCTGCTGGGACCATTATGAGGCATTGCAACAAACCCTGCGCTGAGTTCCCAGGTCTCTACACCCACCCTACCCATTATGAGAGGTTCCCAAGAAATTTGACCCAACTGCCCTGATCTGTACACCCACTGATCCCATTATGAGGGGTTCCCAAAATCCCTGTGCCAAGTTCCCGGGTCTGTACACCACCTCTGCCCATTAAGAGGGGGTTCCCACCACCCCTGTGCTGGGATTCCCAGGTCTGTAAACCTGGGGGGCTCAATATGAAGCATTCCAACAATCCCTGTGATGAGAACCCAGGTCTGTACACCACCTCTGCCCTTTATGAGGGGGGTTCCGATAAGCCCTATGCTGAGATTCCCAGGTCTGTAAACCTGCTGGGCCCATTAGGAGAGGTTCTTCCCAAGCACATACTGATCTCCCGGGTCTGTCAACCCACTCATCCCATTATGAGGCGTTCCCACCAACCAAGTGCTGAGGTCCCAGGTCTGTAAACCTGCTGGGCCCATTATGAGGGGTTCCACCCAAACACCTGCTGAGTTGCTGGGTCTACAAACCCACTCATCCCATTATGAGGCATTCCCACAAACTATGTGCTGAGGTCTCAGGTCTGTGCACCTGCTGGGCCCATTATGAGGCATTCCAACAATCCCTATGCTGAGGTCCCAGGTCTGTACACCCAGCCTGCCCATTATAAAAGGGTTCCCACCAGAACTGCCCCAAGTTCCCTGGTCTGTCAACCCACTGATCCCATTATGAGGGGTTCCCACAATCCCTGTGCCGAGGTCCCGGGTCTGTACACCGCTTCTGCCCATTATGAGGGGGTTCCCATCAGCCCTGTGCTGAGATTCCCAGGTCTGTAAACCTGCTGGGACCATTATGAGGCATTGCAACAAACCCTGCGCTGAGTTCCCAGGTCTCTACACCCACCCTACCCATTATGAGAGGTTCCCAAGAAATTTGACCCAACTGCCCTGATCTGTACACCCACTGATTCCATTATGAGGTGTTCCCAAAATCACCGTGCCAAGTTCCCGGGTCTGTACACCACCTCTGCCCTTTATGAGGGGGTTCCCATAAGCCCTTTGCAGAGATACTCAGGTCTGTAAACCTGCTGGGCCCATTAGGGGAGGTTCTTCCCAAGCACGTACTGATCTCCCGGGTCTGTCAACCCACTCATCCCATTATGAGGTGTTCCCACCAACCATGTGCTGAGGTCCCAGGTCTGTACACCCACCCTGCCCATTATGATGGGTTCCCACCAGAACTATCCCAAGTTCCCTGGTCTGTAAACCCACTGATCCCATTATGAGGGGTTCCCACAATACCTGTGCCTAGTTCCCGGGTCTGTACACCACCTCTGCCCATTATGAAGGGGTTCCCACCAGCACTGTGCTGAGATTCCCAGGTGTGTAAACCTGCTGGGCTCAATATGAGGCATTCCAACAATCCCTGTGCTGAGTTCCCAGGTTTTTAAACAACCTCTGCCCTTTATGAGGGGGTTCCCATGAGCTCTATGCTGAGATTCCCAGGTCTGTACACCTGCTGGGCCCATTATGAGGGGTTCCCCCCAAACACCTGCTGAGTTCCGGGGTCTATAAACCCACTCAACCCATTATGAGGAGTTCCCACAAACTATGTGCTGAGGTCTCAGGTCTGTACACCTGCTGGGCCCATTATGAGGCATTCCAAAAATCCCTACGCTGAGGTCCCAGGTCTGTACACCCACTCTACCCATTATGAGAGGTTCCCAAGAAATTTGACCCAACTGCCCTGATCTGTACACCCACCGATCCCAATATGAGGTGTTCCCAAAATCCCTGTGCCGAAATCCCAGCTCTCTACACCACCTCTGCCCATTAGGAGGAGGTTTCCACCAGCCCTGTGCTGGGATTCCCAGGTCTGTAAACCTGCTGGGCCCATTATGAGAGGTTCTTCCCAAGCACCTACTAATCTCCCGGGTCTGTCAACCCACTCATCCCATTATGAGGCGTTCCCACCAACCATGTGCTGAGGTCCCAGGTCTGTACACCCACCCTGCCCGTTATGATGGGTTCCCACCAGAACTGTCCCAAGTTCCCTGGTCTGTAAACCCACTGATCCCATTATGAGGGGTTCCCACAATACCTGTGCCGAGTTCCCGGGTCTGTGCACCACCTCTGCCTTTTATGAGGGGGTTCCCATGAGCCCTATGCTGAGATTCCCAGGTCTGTAAACCTGCTGGGTCCATTATGAGGGTTTCCACCCAAACACCTGCTGAGTTCCCGGGTCTATAAACCCACTCATCCCATTATGAGGCATTCCCACAAACTATGTGCTGAGGTCTCAGGTCTGTACACCTGCTGGGCCCATTATGAGGGGTTCCACCCAAACACCTGCTGAGTTCCTGGGTCTATAAACCCACTCATCCCATTATGAGGCATTCCCACAAACTATGTGCTGAGGTCTCAGGTCTGTGCACCTGCTGGGCCCAATATGAGGCATTCCAACAATCCCTATGCTGAGGTCCCAGGTCTGTACACCCAGCCTGCCCATTATAAAGGGTTCCCACCAGAACTGTCCCAAGTTCCCTGGTCTGTAAACCCACTGATCCCATTATGAGGGGTTCCCACAATTCCTGTGCCGAGGTCCCGGGTCTGTACACCGCTTCTGGCCATTATGAGGGGGCTCCCATCAGCCCTGTGCTGAGATTCCCAGGTCTGTAAACCTGCTGGGCCCATTATGAGGCATTGCAACAAACCCTGCGCTGAGTTCCCAAGTCTCTACACCCACCCTACCCATTATGACAGGTTCCCAAGAAATTTGACCCAACTGCCCTGATCTGTACACCCACTGATCCCATTATGAGGGGTTCCCAAAATCCCTGTGCCAAGTTCCCGGGTCTGTACACCACCTCTGCCCATTAAGAGGGGGTTCCCACCAGCCCTGTGCTGGGATTCCCAGGTCTGTAAACCTGGGGGGCTCAATATGAAGCATTCCAACAATCCCTGTGATGAGAACCCAGGTCTGTACACCACCTCTGCCCTTTATGAGGGGGTTCCGATAAGCCCTATGCTGAGATTCCCAGGTCTGTAAACCTGCTGGGCCCATTAGGAGAGGTTCTTCCCAAGCACATACTGATCTCCCGGGTCTGTCAACCCACTCATCCCATTATGAGGCGTTCCCACCAACCAAGTGCTGAGGTCCCAGGTCTGTAAACCTGCTGGGCCCATTATGAGGGGTTCCACCCAAACACCTGCTGAGTTGCTGGGTCTACAAACCCACTCATCCCATTATGAGGCATTCCCACAAACTATGTGCTGAGGTCTCAGGTCTGTGCACCTGCTGGGCCCATTATGAGGCATTCCAACAATCCCCATGCTGAGGTCCCAGGTCTGTACACCCAGCCTGCCCATTATAAAAGGGTTCCCACCAGAACTGCCCCAAGTTCCCTGGTCTGTCAACCCACTGATCCCATTATGAGGGGTTCCCACAATCCCTGTGCCGAGGTCCCGGGTCTGTACACCGCTTCTGCCCATTATGAGGGGGTTCCCATCAGCCCTGTGCTGAGATTCCCAGGTCTGTAAACCTGCTGGGACCATTATGAGGCATTGCAACAAACCCTGCGCTGAGTTCCCAGGTCTCTACACCCACCCTACCCATTATGAGAGGTTCCCAAGAAATTTGACCCAACTGCCCTGATCTGTACACCCACTGATTCCATTATGAGGTGTTCCCAAAATCACCGTGCCAAGTTCCCGGGTCTGTACACCACCTCTGCCCTTTATGAGGGGGTTCCCATAAGCCCTTTGCAGAGATACTCAGGTCTGTAAACCTGCTGGGCCCATTAGGGGAGGTTCTTCCCAAGCACGTACTGATCTCCCGGGTCTGTCAACCCACTCATCCCATTATGAGGTGTTCCCACCAACCATGTGCTGAGGTCCCAGGTCTGTACACCCACCCTGCCCATTATGATGGGTTCCCACCAGAACTATCCCAAGTTCCCTGGTCTGTAAACCCACTGATCCCATTATGAGGGGTTCCCACAATACCTGTGCCTAGTTCCCGGGTCTGTACACCACCTCTGCCCATTATGAGGGGGTTCCCACCAGCACTGTGCTGAGATTCCCAGGTGTGTAAACCTGCTGGGCTCAATATGAGGCATTCCAACAATCCCTGTGCTGAGTTCCCAGGTTTTTAAACAACCTCTGCCCTTTATGAGGGGGTTCCCATGAGCTCTATGCTGAGATTCCCAGGTCTGTACACCTGCTGGGCCCATTATGAGGGGTTCCCCCCAAACACCTGCTGAGTTCCGGGGTCTATAAACCCACTCAACCCATTATGAGGAGTTCCCACAAACTATGTGCTGAGGTCTCAGGTCTGTACACCTGCTGGGCCCATTATGAGGCATTCCAAAAATCCCTACGCTGAGGTCCCAGGTCTGTACACCCACTCTGCCCATTATGATGGGTTCCCACCAGAAATGTCCCAAGTTACCTGGTCTGTAAACCCACTCTACCCATTATGAGAGGTTCCCAAGAAATTTGACCCAACTGCCCTGATCTGTACACCCACCGATCCCAATATGAGGTGTTCCCAAAATCCCTGTGCCGAAATCCCAGCTCTGTACACCACCTCTGCACATTAGGAGGAGGTTTCCACCAGCCCTGTGCTGGGATTCCCAGGTCTGTAAACCTGCTGGGCCCATTATGAGAGGTTCTTCCCAAGCACCTACTAATCTCCAGGGTCTGTCAACCCACTCATCCCATTATGAGGCGTTCCCACCAACCATGTGCTGAGGTCCCAGGTCTGTACACCCACCCTGCCCGTTATGATGGGTTCCCACCAGAACTGTCCCAAGTTCCCTGGTCTGTAAACCCACTGATCCCATTATGAGGGGTTCCCACAATACCTGTGCCGAGTTCCCGGGTCTGTGCACCACCTCTGCCCTTTATGAGGGGGTTCCCATGAGCCCTATGCTGAGATTCCCAGGTCTGTAAACCTGCTGGGCTCAATATGAGGCATTCCAACAATGCTTGTGATGAGGTCCCAGGTCTGTACACCACCTCTGCCCTTTATGAGGGGGTTCCCATGAGCCCTATGCTGAGATTCCCAGGTCTGTAAACCTGCTGGGCCCATTATGAGGGGTTCCACCCAAACACCTGCTGAGTTCCCGGGTCTATAAACCCACTCATCCCATTATGAGGCATTCCCACAAACTATGTGCTGAGGTCTCAGGTCTGTACACCTGCTGGGCCCATTATGAGGGGTTCCACCCAAACACCTGCTGAGTTCCTGGGTCTATAAACCCACTCATCCCATTATGAGGCATTCCCACAAACTATGTGCTGAGGTCTCAGGTCTGTGCACCTGCTGGGCCCATTATGAGGCATTCCAACAATCCCTATGCTGAGGTCCCAGGTCTGTACACCCAGCCTGCCCATTATAAAGGGTTCCCACCAGAACTGTCCCAAGTTCCCTGGTCTGTAAACCCACTGATCCCATTATGAGGGGTTCCCACAATCCCTGTGCCGAGGTCCCGGGTCTGTACACCGCTTCTGGCCATTATGAGGGGGCTCCCATCAGCCCTGTGCTGAGATTCCCAGGTCTGTAAACCTGCTGGGCCCATTATGAGGCATTGCAACAAACCCTGCGCTGAGTTCCCAAGTCTCTACACCCACCCTACCCATTATGACAGGTTCCCAAGAAATTTGACCCAACTGCCCTGATCTGTACACCCACTGATTCCATTATGAGGTGTTCCCAAAATCACCGTGCCAAGTTCCCGGGTCTGTACACCACCTCTGCCCATGAAGAGGGGGTTCCCACCAGCCCTGTGCTGAGATTCCCAGGTCTGTACACCACCTCTGCCCTTTATGAGGGGGTTGCCATAAGCCCTATGCTGAGATTCCCAGGTTTGTAAACCTGTGGGGCTCAATAAAGAGGCATTCCAACAATCCCTGTGCCGAGTTCCAAGGTCTGTACACATCCTCTGCCCATTATGAGGGGGTTCCCACCAGCCCTGCGCTGAGATTCCCAGGTCTGTAAACCTGCTGGGCCCATTATGAGGCATTGCAACAAACCCTGCGCTGAGTTCCCAGGTCTCTACACCCACCCTACCCATTATGACAGGTTCCCAAGAAATTTGACCCAACTGCCCTGATCTGTACACCCACTGATCCCATTATGAGGGGTTCCCAAAATCCCTGTGCCAAGTTCCCGAGTCTGTACACCACCTCTGCCCATTAAGAGGGGGTTCCCACCAGCCCTGTGCTGGGATTCCCAGGTCTGTAAACCTGGGGGGCTCAATATGAAGCATTCCAACAATCCCTGTGATGAGAACCCAGGTCTGTACACCACCTCTGCCCTTTATGAGGGGGTTCCGATAAGCCCTATGCTGAGATTCCCAGGTCTGTAAACCTGCTGGGCCCATTAGGAGAGGTTCTTCCCAAGCACATACTGATCTCCCGGGTCTGTCAACCCACTCATCCCATTATGAGGCGTTCCCACCAACCAAGTGCTGAGGTCCCAGGTCTGTAAA
The DNA here is from genome assembly GCF_037356315.1 of Lithobates pipiens. Taxonomy (NCBI): domain Eukaryota; kingdom Metazoa; phylum Chordata; class Amphibia; order Anura; family Ranidae; genus Lithobates; species Lithobates pipiens. The sequence continues at coordinate 1,229,285 of NW_027507889.1, read as the reverse complement.
CCTGCTGGGCCCATTATGAGGGGTTCCACCCAAACACCTGCTGAGTTGCTGGGTCTACAAACCCACTCATCCCATTATGAGGCATTCCCACAAACTATGTGCTGAGGTCTCAGGTCTGTGCACCTGCTGGGCCCATTATGAGGCATTCCAACAATCCCCATGCTGAGGTCCCAGGTCTGTACACCCAGCCTGCCCATTATAAAAGGGTTCCCACCAGAACTGCCCCAAGTTCCCTGGTCTGTCAACCCACTGATCCCATTATGAGGGGTTCCCACAATCCCTGTGCCGAGGTCCCGGGTCTGTACACCGCTTCTGCCCATTATGAGGGGGTTCCCATCAGCCCTGTGCTGAGATTCCCAGGTCTGTAAACCTGCTGGGACCATTATGAGGCATTGCAACAAACCCTGCGCTGAGTTCCCAGGTCTCTACACCCACCCTACCCATTATGAGAGGTTCCCAAGAAATTTGACCCAACTGCCCTGATCTGTACACCCACTGATCCCATTATGAGGGGTTCCCAAAATCCCTGTGCCAAGTTCCCGGGTCTGTACACCACCTCTGCCCATTAAGAGGGGGTTCCCACCAGCCCTGTGCTGGGATTCCCAGGTCTGTAAACCTGGGGGGCTCAATATGAAGCATTCCAACAATCCCTGTGATGAGAACCCAGGTCTGTACACCACCTCTGCCCTTTATGAGGGGGTTCCGATAAGCCCTATGCTGAGATTCCCAGGTCTGTAAACCTGCTGGGCCCATTAGGAGAGGTTCTTCCCAAGCACATACTGATCTCCCGGGTCTGTCAACCCACTCATCCCATTATGAGGCGTTCCCACCAACCAAGTGCTGAGGTCCCAGGTCTGTAAACCTGCTGGGCCCATTATGAGGGGTTCCACCCAAACACCTGCTGAGTTGCTGGGTCTACAAACCCACTCATCCCATTATGAGGCATTCCCACAAACTATGTGCTGAGGTCTCAGGTCTGTGCACCTGCTGGGCCCATTATGAGGCATTCCAACAATCCCTATGCTGAGGTCCCAGGTCTGTACACCCAGCCTGCCCATTATAAAAGGGTTCCCACCAGAACTGCCCCAAGTTCCCTGGTCTGTCAACCCACTGATCCCATTATGAGGGGTTCCCACAATCCCTGTGCCGAGGTCCCGGGTCTGTACACCGCTTCTGCCCATTATGAGGGGGTTCCCATCAGCCCTGTGCTGAGATTCCCAGGTCTGTAAACCTGCTGGGACCATTATGAGGCATTGCAACAAACCCTGCGCTGAGTTCCCAGGTCTCTACACCCACCCTACCCATTATGAGAGGTTCCCAAGAAATTTGACCCAACTGCCCTGATCTGTACACCCACTGATTCCATTATGAGGTGTTCCCAAAATCACCGTGCCAAGTTCCCGGGTCTGTACACCACCTCTGCCCTTTATGAGGGGGTTCCCATAAGCCCTTTGCAGAGATACTCAGGTCTGTAAACCTGCTGGGCCCATTAGGGGAGGTTCTTCCCAAGCACGTACTGTTCTCCCGGGTCTGTCAACCCACTCATCCCATTATGAGGTGTTCCCACCAACCATGTGCTGAGGTCCCAGGTCTGTACACCCACCCTGCCCATTATGATGGGTTCCCACCAGAACTATCCCAAGTTCCCTGGTCTGTAAACCCACTGATCCCATTATGAGGGGTTCCCACAATACCTGTGCCTAGTTCCCGGGTCTGTACACCACCTCTGCCCATTATGAGGGGGTTCCCACCAGCACTGTGCTGAGATTCCCAGGTGTGTAAACCTGCTGGGCTCAATATGAGGCATTCCAACAATCCCTGTGCTGAGTTCCCAGGTTTTTAAACAACCTCTGCCCTTTATGAGGGGGTTCCCATGAGCTCTATGCTGAGATTCCCAGGTCTGTACACCTGCTGGGCCCATTATGAGGGGTTCCCCCCAAACACCTGCTGAGTTCCGGGGTCTATAAACCCACTCAACCCATTATGAGGAGTTCCCACAAACTATGTGCTGAGGTCTCAGGTCTGTACACCTGCTGGGCCCATTATGAGGCATTCCAAAAATCCCTACGCTGAGGTCCCAGGTCTGTACACCCACTCTGCCCATTATGATGGGTTCCCACCAGAAATGTCCCAAGTTACCTGGTCTGTAAACCCACTCTACCCATTATGAGAGGTTCCCAAGAAATTTGACCCAACTTCCCTGATCTGTACACCCACCGATCCCAATATGAGGTGTTCCCAAAATCCCTGTGCCGAAATCCCAGCTCTGTACACCACCTCTGCCCATTAGGAGGAGGTTTCCACCAGCCCTGTGCTGGGATTCCCAGGTCTGTAAACCTGCTGGGCCCATTATGAGAGGTTCTTCCCAAGCACCTACTAATCTCCCGGGTCTGTCAACCCACTCATCCCATTATGAGGCGTTCCCACCAACCATGTGCTGAGGTCCCAGGTCTGTACACCCACCCTGCCCGTTATGATGGGTTCCCACCAGAACTGTCCCAAGTTCCCTGGTCTGTAAACCCACTGATCCCATTATGAGGGGTTCCCACAATACCTGTGCCGAGTTCCCCGGTCTGTACACCACCTCTGCCCATTAAGAGGGGGTTCCCACCAGCCCTGTGCTGAGATTCCCAGGTCTGTAAACCTGCTGGGCTCAATATGAGGCATTCCAACAATGCTTGTGATGAGGTCCCAGGTCTGTACACCACCTCTGCCCTTTATGAGGGGGTTCCCATAAGCCCTATGCTGAGATTCCCAGGTCTGTAAACCTGCTGGGCCCATTATGAGAGGTTCTTCCCAAACACATACTGAGCTCCCGGGTCTATAAACCCACTCATCCCATTATGAGGCATTCCCACAAACTATGTGCTGAGGTCTCAGGTCTGTGCACCTGCTGGGCCCATTATGAGGCATTCCAACAATCCCTATGCTGAGGTCCCAGGTCTGTACACCCAGCCTGCCCATTATAAAGGGTTCCCACCAGAACTGTCCCAAGTTCCCTGGTCTGTAAACCCACTGATCCCATTATGAGGGGTTCCCACAATCCCTGTGCCGAGGTCCCGGGTCTGTACACCGCTTCTGCCCATTATGAGGGGGCTCCCATCAGCCCTGTGCTGAGATTCCCAGGTCTGTAAACCTGCTGGGCCCATTATGAGGCATTGCAACAAACCCTGCGCTGAGTTCCCAAGTCTCTACACCCACCCTACCCATTATGACAGGTTCCCAAGAAATTTGACCCAACTGCCCTGATCTGTACACCCACTGATTCCATTATGAGGTGTTCCCAAAATCACCGTGCCAAGTTCCCGGGTCTGTACACCACCTCTGCCCATGAAGAGGGGGTTCCCACCAGCCCTGTGCTGAGATTCCCAGGTCTGTACACCACCTCTGCCCTTTATGAGGGGGTTCCCATAAGCCCTATGCTGAGATTCCCAGGTTTGTAAACCTGTGGGGCTCAATAAAGAGGCATTCCAACAATCCCTGTGCCGAGTTCCAAGGTCTGTACACATCCTCTGCCCATTATGAGGGGGTTCCCACCAGCCCTGCGCTGAGATTCCCAGGTCTGTAAACCTGCTGGGCCCATTATGAGGCATTGCAACAAACCCTGCGCTGAGTTCCCAGGTCTCTACACCCACCCTACCCATTATGAGAGGTTCCCAAGAAATTTGACCCAACTGCCCTGATCTGTACACCCACTGATCCCATTATGAGGGGTTCCCAAAATCCCTGTGCCAAGTTCCCGGGTCTGTACACCACCTCTGCCCATTAAGAGGGGGTTCCCACCAGCCCTGTGCTGGGATTCCCAGGTCTGTAAACCTGGGGGGCTCAATATGAAGCATTCCAACAATCCCTGTGATGAAAACCCAGGTCTGTACACCACCTCTGCCCTTTATGAGGGGGTTCCGATAAGCCCTATGCTGAGATTCCCAGGTCTGTAAACCTGCTGGGCCCATTAGGAGAGGTTCTTCCCAAGCACATACTGATCTCCCGGGTCTGTCAACCTACTCATCCCATTATGAGGCGTTCCCACCAACCAAGTGCTCAGGTCCCAGGTCTGTAAACCTGCTGGGCCCATTATGAGGGGTTCCACCCAAACACCTGCTGAGTTGCTGGGTCTACAAACCCACTCATCCCATTATGAGGCATTCCCACAAACTATGTGCTGAGGTCTCAGGTCTGTGCACCTGCTGGGCCCATTATGAGGCATTCCAACAATCCCTATGCTGAGGTCCCAGGTCTGTACACCCAGCCTGCCCATTATAAAAGGGTTCCCACCAGAACTGCCCCAAGTTCCCTGGTCTGTCAACCCACTGATCCCATTATGAGGGGTTCCCACAATCCCTGTGCCGAGGTCCCGGGTCTGTACACCGCTTCTGCCCATTATGAGGGGGTTCCCATCAGCCCTGTGCTGAGATTCCCAGGTCTGTAAACCTGCTGGGACCATTATGAGGCATTGCAACAAACCCTGCGCTGAGTTCCCAGGTCTCTACACCCACCCTACCCATTATGAGAGGTTCCCAAGAAATTTGACCCAACTGCCCTGATCTGTACACCCACTGATTCCATTATGAGGTGTTCCCAAAATCACCGTGCCAAGTTCCCGGGTCTGTACACCACCTCTGCCCTTTATGAGGGGGTTCCCATAAGCCCTTTGCAGAGATACTCAGGTCTGTAAACCTGCTGGGCCCATTAGGGGAGGTTCTTCCCAAGCACGTACTGATCTCCCGGGTCTGTCAACCCACTCATCCCATTATGAGGCATTCCCACAAACTATGTGCTGAGGTCTCAGGTCTGTGCACCTGCTGGGCCCATTATGAGGCATTCCAACAATCCCTATGCTGAGGTCCCAGGTCTGTACACCCAGCCTGCCCATTATAAAAGGGTTCCCACCAGAACTGCCCCAAGTTCCCTGGTCTGTCAACCCACTGATCCCATTATGAGGGGTTCCCACAATCCCTGTGCCGAGGTCCCGGGTCTGTACACCGCTTCTGCCCATTATGAGGGGGTTCCCATCAGCCCTGTGCTGAGATTCCCAGGTCTGTAAACCTGCTGGGACCATTATGAGGCATTGCAACAAACCCTGCGCTGAGGTCCCAGGTCTGTACACCCACCCTGCCCATTATGATGGGTTCCCACCAGAACTATCCCAAGTTCCCTGGTCTGTAAACCCACTGATCCCATTATGAGGGGTTCCCACAATACCTGTGCCTAGTTCCCGGGTCTGTACACCACCTCTGCCCATTATGAGGGGGTTCCCACTAGTGATGGACGAACTTGCGACGGGACGTTTCGCGAACGCGAAACGCGAACGGGCACAAACGTTCGCGAAAACGACCGTTCGCCGCGGGCTCCATTGACTTCAATGGGAGGCGAATTTCGCAAACCTTTAGGTCGAATTTGCGGCCACGGGGTAATTATTAGGGGGTAGCACGTAGTCCCACCACCTGGACAATAGCATAATACATGTATGAGGTGAATTTGGGATCGATAACTACAAGCATTTTTTTTTTATTTGGGAAATTGTTCTGACAATTCAGGACTATGGAGCTAATGAAGGCAATGGAGGAGAGGGAAGGTCAGGGACCAGGGTAGGCAAACAAGAGGGTGCAGGAGATACAGAGCACTGACAGCAGCACCGTAATACAGAGCACTGACATCAGCACCGTGACATACAGCGCTGACAGCAGCTCCGTGACATACAGCGCTGACAGCAGCTCCGTGACATACAGCGCTGACAGCAGCTCCGTGACATACAGCGCTGACAGCAGCTCCGTGACATACAGCGCTGACAGCAGCTCCGTGACATACAGCGCTGACAGCAGCACCGTGACATACAGCGCTGACAGCAGCTCCGTGACATACAGCGCTGACAGCAGCTCCGTGACATACAGCGCTGACAGCAGCTCCGTGACATACAGCGCTGACAGCAGCACCGTGACATACAGCGCTGACAGCAGCTCCGTGACATACAGCGCTGACAGCAGCTCCGTGACATACAGCGCTGACAGCAGCTCCGTGACATACAGCACTGACAGCAGCTCCGTGACATACAGCGCTGACAGCAGCTCCGTGACATACAGCGCTGACAGCAGCACCGTGACATACAGCGCTGACAGCAGCTCCGTGACATACAGCGCTGACAGCAGCTCCGTGACATACAGCGCTGACAGCAGCTCCGTGACATACAGCGCTGACAGCAGCTCCGTGACATACAGCGCTGACAGCAGCTCCGTGACATACAGCGCTGACAGCAGCTCCGTGACATACAGCGCTGACAGCAGCTCCGTGACATACAGCGCTGACAGCAGCTCCGTGACATACAGCGCTGACAGCAGCACCGTAAGCAGCCCCAGGAGGAAGTCAGCACAGCACAGGGATGGTGTGATCCCCTCATAATAAGAACCCCCAGGAGGAAGTCAGCACAGCACAGGGATGGTGGGAGCCCCTCATAATAAGAACCCCCAGGAGGAAGTCAGCACAGCACAGGGATGGTGGGAGCCCCTCATAATAAGAACACCCAGGAGGAAGTCAGCACAGCACAGGGATGGTGGGAACCCCTCATAATAAGCAGCCCCAGTAGAAATATGACACCGCTCAACCTCTTCAAAGAGGAGGGTAGGGGCATATAGTACGGTGTGCTTTTTTGGGTCAGGGAAGTGAGCCAAATGAATTAAGAAGGTCTGTGTGCTTGATTCCAAAAATTGTTTATAGACATATACATGGTCTACTGATCACATGTGTTGAATTCCTCCGAGATCCATGCCTCATTCATTTTTAGAAATGTGAGGTAGTTAACACTGTCGTGAGCTAGGCGAGTACGCTTATCGGTCACAATCCCCCCTGCTGCGCTGAACGTCCTTTCGGACAGGACACTGGATGAGGGGCAAGCCAACAGTTCGATTGCAAATTGGGCAAGCTCTGGCCAGAGGTCAAGCCTGCCCACCCAGTAGTCTAGGGGTTCATCACTCCTCAGAGCGTCCACATCGGCCGTTAACCCAATGTAGTCGGACACCTGACGGTCTAGGCGTTCCCTGATGCTGGATCCGGATGACACCTGTCGATGGGTCGGCTGAAAGAATGACCTCATATCCGAAGTCACCAACACATCTTCAAACCGGCCTCTTCTTGCAGGCGCTGTTGGATTGGTACCCGCAAATCCTTCTCTGGGAGTGGGAATTGCTCCTCTGCCAGCGCACGCAAAAGCAGAATGCAGCATTTCTCGAAGCAAGGCCTGGAAGTGCTGCATTCTGACAGCCCTCTGCGACGGCGGTAACATTTCCGCCATTTTGTGTTTGTACCGGGGATCTAAGTACGTTGCCACCCAGTACTGGTCCTTGACCCTCATGCTTTTTATACGGGGGTCCCTATTAAAACACTGGAGCATGAAGGCCCCCATTTGCACTCAAGCGGAAGGTATGTGGTGGTGGTGGTGTTGTTGGTGGTAGTGTCTTTGGGGGTGCACATAGCAGAGAGTGAAGAAGAGGGTGCAGATCGAGAGGATGAGGAGGGTGCAGAAGAATAAGGCTGAGTGAGCCACTCAACCAAGTCTGGTGCGTCCTTTAAAGTAATTGAACGCACCTTCTGCAACTTCCCACTTTGGCTCAAGGCTGTTGCTCCTGCCCTACCCCTACCACCCCTGCGGAAGGGCCTGCCTCTTCCTCTGCCTGTCATTTTTTAAATCACCCTGTGACAAAACTCTTAGTCCCTATACCGCTGAAGGACTGCTGCAGTATAGGGCAGCGGTCAGCAGTAGTGCACGTCAACCCTATGTATTGTGGACCGATAGCGGTCCTTACAGAACAGCAGACTGTACTGCACTCAGGCCTATGTACCGTAGCACCCTATACCAAGTTACCAGTCCTTATAAGAACTTTTGTGGACCAAGCAGGTTGTGTGTTAGTGATTAGCAGACTGTACGTCAGTCCCTATACCAATGAAGGACTGCTGCAGTATAGGGCAGCGGTCAGCAGTAGTGCACGTCAACCCTATGTATTGTGGACCGATAGCGGTCCTTACAGAACAGCAGACTGTACTGCACTCAGGCCTATGTACCGTAGCACCCTATACCAAGTTACCAGTCCTTATAAAAACTTTTGTGGACCAAGCAGGTTGTGTGTTAGTGATTAGCAGACTGTACGTCAGTCCCTATACCAATGAAGGACTGCTGCAGTATAGGGCAGCGGTCAGCAGTAGTGCACGGCAACCCTATGTATTGTGGACCGATAGCGGTCCTTACAGAACAGCAGACTGTAACGCACTCAGGCCTATGTACCGTAGCACCCTATACCAAGTTACCAGTCCTTATAAGAACTTTTGTGGACCAAGCAGGTTGTGTGTTAGTGATTAGCAGACTGTACGTCAGTCCCTATACCAATGAAGGACTGCTGCAGTATAGGGCAGCGGTCAGCAGTAGTGCACGGCAACCCTATGTATTGTGGACCGATAGCGGTCCTTACAGAACAGCAGACTGTACTGCACTCAGGCCTATGTACCGTAGCACCCTATACCAAGTTACCAGTCCTTATAAGAACTTTTGTGGACCAAGCAGGTTGTGTGTTAGTGTTTAGCAGACTGTGCGTCAGTCCCTATACCGCTGAAGGACTGCTGCAGTATAGGGCAGCGGTCAGCAGTAGTGCACGGCAACCCTATGTATTGTGGACCGATAGCGGTCCTTACAGAACAGCAGACTGTAACGCACTCAGGCCTATGTACCGTAGCACCCTATACCAAGTTACCAGTCCTTATAAGAACTTTTGTGGACCAAGCAGGTTGTGTGTTAGTGATTAGCAGACTGTACGTCAGTCCCTATACCAATGAAGGACTGCTGCAGTATAGGGCAGCGGTCAGCAGTAGTGCACGGCAACCCTATGTATTGTGGACCGATAGCGGTCCTTACAGAACAGCAGACTGTAACGCACTCAGGCCTATGTACCGTAGCACCCTATACCAAGTTACCAGTCCTTATAAGAACTTTTGTGGACCAAGCAGGTTGTGTGTTAGTGATTAGCAGACTGTACGTCAGTCCCTATACCAATGAAGGACTGCTGCAGTATAGGGCAGCAGTCAGCAGTAGTGCACGGCAACCCTATGTATTGTGGACCGATAGCGGTCCTTACAGAACAGCAGACTGTAACGCACTCAGGCCTATGTACCGTAGCACCCTATACCAAGTTACCAGTCCTTATAAGAACTTTTGTGGACCAAGCAGGTTGTGTGTTAGTGATTAGCAGACTGTACGTCAGTCCCTATACCAATGAAGGACTGCTGCAGTATAGGGCAGCGGTCAGCAGTAGTGCACGGCAACCCTATGTATTGTGGACCGATAGCGGTCCTTACAGAACAGCAGACTGTAACGCACTCAGGCCTATGTACCGTAGCACCCTATACCAAGTTACCAGTCCTTATAAGAACTTTTGTGGACCAAGCAGGTTGTGTGTTAGTGATTAGCAGACTGTACGTCAGTCCCTATACCAATGAAGGACTGCTGCAGTATAGGGCAGCGGTCAGCAGTAGTGCACGGCAACCCTATGTATTGTGGACCGATAGCGGTCCTTACAGAACAGCAGACTGTAACGCACTCAGGCCTATGTACCGTAGCACCCTATACCAAGTTACCAGTCCTTATAAGAACTTTTGTGGACCAAGCAGGTTGTGTGTTAGTGATTAGCAGACTGTACGTCAGTCCCTATACCAATGAAGGACTGCTGCAGTATAGGGCAGCGGTCAGCAGTAGTGCACGGCAACCCTATGTATTGTGGACCGATAGCGGTCCTTACAGAACAGCAGACTGTAACGCACTCAGGCCTATGTACCGTAGCACCCTATACCAAGTTACCAGTCCTTATAAGAACTTTTGTGGACCAAGCAGGTTGTGTATTAGTGTTTAGCAGACTGTGCGTCAGTCCCTATACCGCTGAAGGACTGCTGCAGTATAGGGCAGCGGTCAGCAGTAGTGCACGGCAACCCTATGTATTGTGGACCGATAGCAGTCCTTACAGAACAGCAGACTGTACTGCACTCAGGCCTATGTACCGTAGCACCCTATACCAAGTTACCAGTCCTTATAAGAACTTTTGTGGACCAAGCAGGTTGTGTGTTAGTGTTTAGCAGACTGTGCGTCAGTCCCTATACCGCTGAAGGACTGCTGCAGTATAGGGCAGCGGTCAGCAGTAGTGCACGTCAACCCTATGTATTGTGGACCGATAGCGGTCCTTACAGAACAGCAGACTGTAACGCACTCAGGCCTATGTACCGTAGCACCCTATACCAAGTTACCAGTCCTTATAAGAACTTTTGTGGACCAAGCAGGTTGTGTATTAGTGTTTAGCAGACTGTGCGTCAGTCCCTATACCGCTGAAGGACTGCTGCAGTATAGGGCAGCGGTCAGCAGTAGTGCACGGCAACCCTATCTATTGTGGACCGATAGCGGTCCTTACAGAACAGCAGACTGTACCGCACCCAAGCCTATGTACCGTAGCACCCTAGACAGACCAAGTTACCAGTCCTTATAAGAACTTTTGTGGAACAAGTGAGTTGTGAATGATTAGCAGACTGCAGCAGAAGGGCAGCAGTCAAGTATAATATTCTTTCTATATTTGGAAGAAAGAATATTATACGTGTACAAGCCTATTACCGTACCACTGATACCAGTCCTGAAAAGAACCTTTGTGGAACTAATAGTAACAGCAAGTCTTTAAAATTATCCTCACTGCCTGACACACTGCTTCCTGCCTGTCCCTATACAAATTGGCAAAAAAGAGTAGGCTGGAACGATTAGCTGGAACAGCTCTTTTGTGGACCTGATAGTAACAGCTAATGATGATGATGATGATGATGATGAAGAAAGACTAATCTGGCTGAGCTGTCCCTAAAATAGCAGCATACAGCGCTCTGTCCCTTTATCTAAACTGACAAAAGAAACTCAGGCTGCTGACCTAACACCTATACCAGTCCTGAAAAGAACTTTTGTGTACCAAATAGCTAGCGTTTTCTCTGTCCCTACTCCACACAGGATCCTTTCCCTACAGTGACAGAAGAAAGAATGTAAAATGGCCACCGGATCGGGTGTATTTATAGGTTAGGGGGAATGTCCAAGTGTCCATGAGCTGTCATGTCTCAATTGGTTGTCCTGTAACACATGATAAACGTGTCACGAAAGGTTAAAGTTCTTGTATACATTAAACACGTAAGTCCGCCGGGGCGAACGACGGAAAAAGGCGTTCGAACCCGCGGACGGCGAAAGTCGGAAATTCGCCGCGAAACGACCGCCGGGCGAACCGTTCGGCCATCACTAGTTCCCACCAGCACTGTGCTGAGATTCCCAGGTGTGTAAACCTGCTGGGCTCAATATGAGGCATTCCAACAATCCCTGTGCTGAGTTCCCAGGTTTTTAAACAACCTCTGCCCTTTATGAGGGGGTTCCCATGAGCTCTATGCTGAGATTCCCAGGTCTGTACACCTGCTGGGCCCATTATGAGGGGTTCCCCCCAAACACCTGCTGAGTTCCGGGGTCTATAAACCCACTCAACCCATTATGAGGAGTTCCCACAAACTATGTGCTGAGGTCTCAGGTCTGTACACCTGCTGGGCCCATTATGAGGCATTCCAAAAATCCCTACGCTGAGGTCCCAGGTCTGTACACCCACTCTGCCCATTATGATGGGTTCCCACCAGAAATGTCCCAAGTTACCTGGTCTGTAAACCCACTCTACCCATTATGAGAGGTTCCCAAGAAATTTGACCCAACTGCCCTGATCTGTACACCCACCGATCCCAATATGAGGTGTTCCCAAAATCCCTGTGCCGAAATCCCAGCTCTGTACACCACCTCTGCCCATTAGGAGGAGGTTTCCACCAGCCCTGTGCTGGGATTCCCAGGTCTGTAAACCTGCTGGGCCCATTATGAGAGGTTCTTCCCAAGCACCTACTAATCTCCCGGGTCTGTCAACCCACTCATCCCATTATGAGGCGTTCCCACCAACCATGTGCTGAGGTCCCAGGTCTGTACACCCACCCTGCCCGTTATGATGGGTTCCCACCAGAACTGTCCCAAGTTCCCTGGTCTGTAAACCCACTGATCCCATTATGAGGGGTTCCCACAATACCTGTGCCGAGTTCCCCGGTCTGTACACCACCTCTGCCCATTAAGAGGGGGTTCCCACCAGCCCTGTGCTGAGATTCCCAGGTCTGTAAACCTGCTGGGCTCAATATGAGGCATTCCAACAATGCTTGTGATGAGGTCCCAGGTCTGTACACCACCTCTGCCCTTTATGAGGGGGTTCCCATAAGCCCTATGCTGAGATTCCCAGGTCTGTAAACCTGCTGGGCCCATTATGAGAGGTTCTTCCCAAACACATACTGAGCTCCCGGGTCTATAAACCCACTCATCCCATTATGAGGCATTCCCACAAACTATGTGCTGAGGTCTCAGGTCTGTGCACCTGCTGGGCCCATTATGAGGCATTCCAACAATCCCTATGCTGAGGTCCCAGGTCTGAACACCCAGCCTGCCCATTATAAAGGGTTCCCACCAGAACTGTCCCAAGTTCCCTGGTCTGTAAACCCACTGATCCCATTATGAGGGGTTCCCACAATCCCTGTGCCGAGGTCCCGGGTCTGTACACCGCTTCTGGCCATTATGAGGGGGCTCCCATCAGCCCTGTGCTGAGATTCCCAGGTCTGTAAACCTGCTGGGCCCATTATGAGGCATTGCAACAAACCCTGCGCTGAGTTCCCAAGTCTCTACACCCACCCTACCCATTATGACAGGTTCCCAAGAAATTTGACCCAACTGCCCTGATCTGTACACCCACTGATCCCATTATGAGGGGTTCCCAAAATCCCTGTGCCAAGTTCCCGGGTCTGTACACCACCTCTGCCCATTAAGAGGGGGTTCCCACCAGCCCTGTGCTGGGATTCCCAGGTCTGTAAACCTGGGGGGCTCAATATGAAGCATTCCAACAATCCCTGTGATGAGAACCCAGGTCTGTACACCACCTCTGCCCTTTATGAGGGGGTTCCGATAAGCCCTATGCTGAGATTCCCAGGTCTGTAAACCTGCTGGGCCCATTATGAGGCATTGCAACAAACCCTGCGCTGAGTTCCCAAGTCTCTACACCCACCCTACCCATTATGACAGGTTCCCAAGAAATTTGACTTAACTGCCCTGATCTGTACACCCACTGATCCCATTATGAGGGGTTCCCAAAATCACCGTGCCAAGTTCCCGGGTCTGTACACCACCTCTGCCCATGAAGAGGGGGTTCCCACCAGCCCTGTGCTGAGATTCCCAGGTCTGTACACCACCTCTGCCCTTTATGAGGGGGTTCCCATAAGCCCTATGCTGAGATTCCCAGGTTTGTAAACCTGTGGGGCTCAATAAAGAGGCATTCCAACAATCCCTGTGCCGAGTTCCAAGGTCTGTACACATCCTCTGCCCATTATGAGGGGGTTCCCACCAGCCCTGCGCTGAGATTCCCAGGTCTGTAAACCTGCTGGGCCCATTATGAGGCATTGCAACAAACCCTGCGCTGAGTTCCCAGGTCTCTACACCCACCCTACCCATTATGAGAGGTTCCCAAGAAATTTGACCCAACTGCCCTGATCTGTACACCCACTGATCCCATTATGAGGGGTTCCCAAAATCCCTGTGCCAAGTTCCCGGGTCTGTACACCACCTCTGCCCATTAAGAGGGGGTTCCCACCAGCCCTGTGCTGGGATTCCCAGGTCTGTAAACCTGGGGGGCTCAATATGAAGCATTCCAACAATCCCTGTGATGAGAACCCAGGTCTGTACACCACCTCTGCCCTTTATGAGGGGGTTCCGATAAGCCCTATGCTGAGATTCCCAGGTCTGTAAACCTGCTGGGCCCATTAGGAGAGGTTCTTCCCAAGCACATACTGATCTCCCGGGTCTGTCAACCCACTCATCCCATTATGAGGCGTTCCCACCAACCAAGTGCTGAGGTCCCAGGTCTGTAAACCTGCTGGGCCCATTATGAGGGGTTCCACCCAAACACCTGCTGAGTTGCTGGGTCTACAAACCCACTCATCCCATTATGAGGCATTCCCACAAACTATGTGCTGAGGTCTCAGGTCTGTGCACCTGCTGGGCCCATTATGAGGCATTCCAACAATCCCTATGCTGAGGTCCCAGGTCTGTACACCCAGCCTGCCCATTATAAAAGGGTTCCCACCAGAACTGCCCCAAGTTCCCTGGTCTGTCAACCCACTGATCCCATTATGAGGGGTTCCCACAATCCCTGTGCCGAGGTCCCAGGTCTGTACACCACCTCTGCCCTTTATGAGGGGGTTCCCATAAGCCCTATGCTGAGATTCCCAGGTCTGTAAACCTGCTGGGCCCATTATGAGAGGTTCTTCCCAAACACATACTGAGCTCCCGGGTCTATAAACCCACTCATCCCATTATGAGGCATTCCCACAAACTATGTGCTGAGGTCTCAGGTCTGTGCACCTGCTGGGCCCATTATGAGGCATTCCAACAATCCCTATGCTGAGGTCCCAGGTCTGTACACCCAGCCTGCCCATTATAAAAGGGTTCCCACCAGAACTGCCCCAAGTTCCCTGGTCTGTCAACCCACTGATCCCATTATGAGGGGTTCCCACAATCCCTGTGCCGAGGTCCCGGGTCTGTACACCGCTTCTGCCCATTATGAGGGGGTTCCCATCAGCCCTGTGCTGAGATTCCCAGGTCTGTAAACCTGCTGGGACCATTATGAGGCATTGCAACAAACCCTGCGCTGAGTTCCCAGGTCTCTACACCCACCCTACCCATTATGAGAGGTTCCCAAGAAATTTGACCCAACTGCCCTGATCTGTACACCCACTGATTCCATTATGAGGTGTTCCCAAAATCACCGTGCCAAGTTCCCGGGTCTGTACACCACCTCTGCCCTTTATGAGGGGGTTCCCATAAGCCCTTTGCAGAGATACTCAGGTCTGTAAACCTGCTGGGCCCATTAGGGGAGGTTCTTCCCATGCACGTACTGATCTCCCGGGTCTGTCAACCCACTCATCCCATTATGAGGTGTTCCCACCAACCATGTGCTGAGGTCCCAGGTCTGTACACCCACCCTGCCCATTATGATGGGTTCCCACCAGAACTATCCCAAGTTCCCTGGTCTGTAAACCCACTGATCCCATTATGAGGGGTTCCCACAATACCTGTGCCTAGTTCCCGGGTCTGTACACCACCTCTGCCCATTATGAGGGGGTTCCCACCAGCACTGTGCTGAGATTCCCAGGTGTGTAAACCTGCTGGGCTCAATATGAGGCATTCCAACAATCCCTGTGCTGAGTTCCCAGGTTTTTAAACAACCGCTGCCCTTTATGAGGGGGTTCCCATGAGCTCTATGCTGAGATTCCCAGGTCTGTACACCTGCTGGGCCCATTATGAGGCATTCCAAAAATCCCTACGCTGAGGTCCCAGGTCTGTACACCCACTCTGCCCATTATGATGGGTTCCCACCAGAAATGTCCCAAGTTACCTGGTCTGTAAACCCACTCTACCCATTATGAGAGGTTCCCAAGAAATTTGACCCAACTGCCCTGATCTGTACACCCACCGATCCCAATATGAGGTGTTCCCAAAATCCCTGTGCCGAAATCCCAGCTCTGTACACCACCTCTGCCCATTAGGAGGAGGTTTCCACCAGCCCTGTGCTGGGATTCCCAGGTCTGTAAACCTGCTGGGCCCATTATGAGAGGTTCTTCCCAAGCACCTACTAATCTCCCGGGTCTGTCAACCCACTCATCCCATTATGAGGCGTTCCCACCAACCATGTGCTGAGGTCCCAGGTCTGTACACCCACCCTGCCCGTTATGATGGGTTCCCACCAGAACTGTCCCAAGTTCCCTGGTCTGTAAACCCACTGATCCCATTATGAGGGGTTCCCACAATACCTGTGCCGAGTTCCCGGGTCTGTGCACCACCTCTGCCCTTTATGAGGGGGTTCCCATGAGCCCTATGCTGAGATTCCCAGGTCTGTAAACCTGCTGGGCCCATTATGAGGGGTTCCACCCAAACACCTGCTGAGTTCCCGGGTCTATAAACCCACTCATCCCATTATGAGGCATTCCCACAAACTATGTGCTGAGGTCTCAGGTCTGTACACCTGCTGGGCCCATTATGAGGGGTTCCACCCAAACACCTGCTGAGTTCCTGGGTCTATAAACCCACTCATCCCATTATGAGGCATTCCCACAAACTATGTGCTGAGGTCTCAGGTCTGTGCACCTGCTGGGCCCATTATGAGGCATTCCAACAATCCCTATGCTGAGGTCCCAGGTCTGTACACCCAGCCTGCCCATTATAAAGGGTTCCCACCAGAACTGTCCCAAGTTCCCTGGTCTGTAAACCCACTGATCCCATTATGAGGGGTTCCCACAATCCCTGTGCCGAGGTCCCGGGTCTCTACACCGCTTCTGGCCATTATGAGGGGGCTCCCATCAGCCCTATGCTGAGATTCCCAGGTCTGTAAACCTGCTGGGCCCATTATGAGGCATTGCAACAAACCCTGCGCTGAGTTCCCAAGTCTCTACACCCACCCTACCCATTATGACAGGTTCCCAAGAAATTTGACCCAACTGCCCTGATCTGTACACCCACTGATCCCATTATGAGGGGTTCCCAAAATCACCGTGCCAAGTTCCCGGGTCTGTACACCACCTCTGCCCATGAAGAGGGGGTTCCCACCAGCCCTGTGCTGAGATTCCCAGGTCTGTACACCACCTCTGCCCTTTATGAGGGGGTTCCCATAAGCCCTATGCTGAGATTCCCAGGTTTGTAAACCTGTGGGGCTCAATAAAGAGGCATTCCAACAATCCCTGTGCCGAGTTCCAAGGTCTGTACACATCCTCTGCCCATTATGAGGGGGTTCCCACCAGCCCTGCGCTGAGATTCCCAGGTCTGTAAACCTGCTGGGCCCATTATGAGGCATTGCAACAAACCCTGCGCTGAGTTCCCAAGTCTCTACACCCACCCTACCCATTATGACAGGTTCCCAAGAAATTTGACCCAACTGCCCTGATCTGTACACCCACTGATCCCATTATGAGGGGTTCCCAAAATCCCTGTGCCAAGTTCCCGGGTCTGTACACCACCTCTGCCCATTAAGAGGAGGTTCCCACCAGCCCTGTGCTGGGATTCCCAGGTCTGTAAACCTGGGGGGCTCAATATGAAGCATTCCAACAATCCCTGTGATGAGAACCCAGGTCTGTACACCACCTCTGCCCTTTATGAGGGGGTTCCGATAAGCCCTATGCTGAGATTCCCAGGTCTGTAAACCTGCTGGGCCCATTAGGAGAGGTTCTTCCCAAGCACATACTGATCTCCCGGGTCTGTCAACCCACTCATCCCATTATGAGGCGTTCCCACCAACCAAGTGCTGAGGTCCCAGGTCTGTAAACCTGCTGGGCCCATTATGAGGGGTTCCACCCAAACACCTGCTGAGTTGCTGGGTCTACAAACCCACTCATCCCATTATGAGGCATTCCCACAAACTATGTGCTGAGGTCTCAGGTCTGTGCACCTGCTGGGCCCATTATGAGGCATTCCAACAATCCCCATGCTGAGGTCCCAGGTCTGTACACCCAGCCTGCCCATTATAAAAGGGTTCCCACCAGAACTGCCCCAAGTTCCCTGGTCTGTCAACCCACTGATCCCATTATGAGGGGTTCCCACAATCCCTGTGCCGAGGTCCCGGGTCTGTACACCGCTTCTGCCCATTATGAGGGGGTTCCCATCAGCCCTGTGCTGAGATTCCCAGGTCTGTAAACCTGCTGGGACCATTATGAGGCATTGCAACAAACCCTGCGCTGAGTTCCCAGGTCTCTACACCCACCCTACCCATTATGAGAGGTTCCCAAGAAATTTGACCCAACTGCCCTGATCTGTACACCCACTGATTCCATTATGAGGTGTTCCCAAAATCACCGTGCCAAGTTCCCGGGTCTGTACACCACCTCTGCCCTTTATGAGGGGGTTCCCATAAGCCCTTTGCAGAGATACTCAGGTCTGTAAACCTGCTGGGCCCATTAGGGGAGGTTCTTCCCAAGCACGTACTGATCTCCCGGGTCTGTCAACCCACTCATCCCATTATGAGGTGTTCCCACCAACCATGTGCTGAGGTCCCAGGTCTATACACCCACCCTGCCCATTATGATGGGTTCCCACCAGAACTATCCCAAGTTCCCTGGTCTGTAAACCCACTGATCCCATTATGAGGGGTTCCCACAATACCTGTGCCTAGTTCCCGGGTCTGTACACCACCTCTGCCCATTATGAGGGGGTTCCCACCAGCACTGTGCTGAGATTCCCAGGTGTGTAAACCTGCTGGGCTCAATATGAGGCATTCCAACAATCCCTGTGCTGAGTTCCCAGGTTTTTAAACAACCTCTGCCCTTTATGAGGGGGTTCCCATGAGCTCTATGCTGAGATTCCCAGGTCTGTACACCTGCTGGGCCCATTATGAGGGGTTCCCCCCAAACACCTGCTGAGTTCCGGGGTCTATAAACCCACTCAACCCATTATGAGGAGTTCCCACAAACTATGTGCTGAGGTCTCAGGTCTGTACACCTGCTGGGCCCATTATGAGGCATTCCAAAAATCCCTACGCTGAGGTCCCAGGTCTGTACACCCACTCTGCCCATTATGATGGGTTCCCACCAGAAATGTCCCAAGTTACCTGGTCTGTAAACCCACTCTACCCATTATGAGAGGTTCCCAAGAAATTTGACCCAACTGCCCTGATCTGTACACCCACCGATCCCAATATGAGGTGTTCCCAAAATCCCTGTGCCGAAATCCCAGCTCTGTACACCACCTCTGCACATTAGGAGGAGGTTTCCACCAGCCCTGTGCTGGGATTCCCAGGTCTGTAAACCTGCTGGGCCCATTATGAGAGGTTCTTCCCAAGCACCTACTAATCTCCAGGGTCTGTCAACCCACTCATCCCATTATGAGGCGTTCCCACCAACCATGTGCTGAGGTCCCAGGTCTGTACACCCACCCTGCCCGTTATGATGGGTTCCCACCAGAACTGTCCCAAGTTCCCTGGTCTGTAAACCCACTGATCCCATTATGAGGGGTTCCCACAATACCTGTGCCGAGTTCCCGGGTCTGTGCACCACCTCTGCCCTTTATGAGGGGGTTCCCATGAGCCCTATGCTGAGATTCCCAGGTCTGTAAACCTGCTGGGCTCAATATGAGGCATTCCAACAATGCTTGTGATGAGGTCCCAGGTCTGTACACCACCTCTGCCCTTTATGAGGGGGTTCCCATGAGCCCTATGCTGAGATTCCCAGGTCTGTAAACCTGCTGGGCCCATTATGAGGGGTTCCACCCAAACACCTGCTGAGTTCCCGGGTCTATAAACCCACTCATCCCATTATGAGGCATTCCCACAAACTATGTGCTGAGGTCTCAGGTCTGTACACCTGCTGGGCCCATTATGAGGGGTTCCACCCAAACACCTGCTGAGTTCCTGGGTCTATAAACCCACTCATCCCATTATGAGGCATTCCCACAAACTATGTGCTGAGGTCTCAGGTCTGTGCACCTGCTGGGCCCATTATGAGGCATTCCAACAATCCCTATGCTGAGGTCCCAGGTCTGTACACCCAGCCTGCCCATTATAAAGGGTTCCCACCAGAACTGTCCCAAGTTCCCTGGTCTGTAAACCCACTGATCCCATTATGAGGGGTTCCCACAATCCCTGTGCCGAGGTCCCGGGTCTCTACACCGCTTCTGGCCATTATGAGGGGGCTCCCATCAGCCCTGTGCTGAGATTCCCAGGTCTGTAAACCTGCTGGGCCCATTATGAGGCATTGCAACAAACCCTGCGCTGAGTTCCCAAGTCTCTACACCCACCCTACCCATTATGACAGGTTCCCAAGAAATTTGACTTAACTGCCCTGATCTGTACACCCACTGATCCCATTATGAGGGGTTCCCAAAATCACCGTGCCAAGTTCCCGGGTCTGTACACCACCTCTGCCCATGAAGAGGGGGTTCCCACCAGCCCTGTGCTGAGATTCCCAGGTCTGTACACCACCTCTGCCCTTTATGAGGGGGTTCCCATAAGCCCTATGCTGAGATTCCCAGGTTTGTAAACCTGTGGGGCTCAATAAAGAGGCATTCCAACAATCCCTGTGCCGAGTTCCAAGGTCTGTACACATCCTCTGCCCATTATGAGGGGGTTCCCACCAGCCCTGCGCTGAGATTCCCAGGTCTGTAAACCTGCTGGGCCCATTATGAGGCATTGCAACAAACCCTGCGCTGAGTTCCCAGGTCTCTACACCCACCCTACCCATTATGAGAGGTTCCCAAGAAATTTGACCCAACTGCCCTGATCTGTACACCCACTGATCCCATTATGAGGGGTTCCCAAAATCCCTGTGCCAAGTTCCCGGGTCTGTACACCACCTCTGCCCATTAAGAGGGGGTTCCCACCAGCCCTGTGCTGGGATTCCCAGGTCTGTAAACCTGCTGGGCCCATTAGGGGAGGTTCTTCCCAAGCACGTACTGATCTCCCGGGTCTGTCAACCCACTCATCCCATTATGAGGTGTTCCCACCAACCATGTGCTGAGGTCCCAGGTCTGTACACCCACCCTGCCCATTATGATGGGTTCCCACCAGAACTATCCCAAGTTCCCTGGTCTGTAAACCCACTGATCCCATTATGAGGGGTTCCCACAATACCTGTGCCTAGTTCCCGGGTCTGTACACCACCTCTGCCCATTATGAGGGGGTTCCCACCAGCACTGTGCTGAGATTCCCAGGTGTGTAAACCTGCTGGGCTCAATATGAGGCATTCCAACAATCCCTGTGCTGAGTTCCCAGGTTTTTAAACAACCTCTGCCCTTTATGAGGGGGTTCCCATGAGCTCTATGCTGAGATTCCCAGGTCTGTACACCTGCTGGGCCCATTATGAGGGGTTCCCCCCAAACACCTGCTGAGTTCCGGGGTCTATAAACCCACTCAACCCATTATGAGGAGTTCCCACAAACTATGTGCTGAGGTCTCAGGTCTGTACACCTGCTGGGCCCATTATGAGGCATTCCAAAAATCCCTACGCTGAGGTCCCAGGTCTGTACACCCACTCTACCCATTATGAGAGGTTCCCAAGAAATTTGACCCAACTGCCCTGATCTGTACACCCACCGATCCCAATATGAGGTGTTCCCAAAATCCCTGTGCCGAAATCCCAGCTCTCTACACCACCTCTGCCCATTAGGAGGAGGTTTCCACCAGCCCTGTGCTGGGATTCCCAGGTCTGTAAACCTGCTGGGCCCATTATGAGAGGTTCTTCCCAAGCACCTACTAATCTCCCGGGTCTGTCAACCCACTCATCCCATTATGAGGCGTTCCCACCAACCATGTGCTGAGGTCCCAGGTCTGTACACCCACCCTGCCCGTTATGATGGGTTCCCACCAGAACTGTCCCAAGTTCCCTGGTCTGTAAACCCACTGATCCCATTATGAGGGGTTCCCACAATACCTGTGCCGAGTTCCCGGGTCTGTGCACCACCTCTGCCTTTTATGAGGGGGTTCCCATGAGCCCTATGCTGAGATTCCCAGGTCTGTAAACCTGCTGGGTCCATTATGAGGGTTTCCACCCAAACACCTGCTGAGTTCCCGGGTCTATAAACCCACTCATCCCATTATGAGGCATTCCCACAAACTATGTGCTGAGGTCTCAGGTCTGTACACCTGCTGGGCCCATTATGAGGGGTTCCACCCAAACACCTGCTGAGTTCCTGGGTCTATAAACCCACTCATCCCATTATGAGGCATTCCCACAAACTATGTGCTGAGGTCTCAGGTCTGTGCACCTGCTGGGCCCAATATGAGGCATTCCAACAATCCCTATGCTGAGGTCCCAGGTCTGTACACCCAGCCTGCCCATTATAAAGGGTTCCCACGAGAACTGTCCCAAGTTCCCTGGTCTGTAAACCCACTGATCCCATTATGAGGGGTTCCCACAATCCCTGTGCCGAGGTCCCGGGTCTGTACACCGCTTCTGGCGATTATGAGGGGGCTCCCATCGGCCCTGTGCTGAGATTCCCAGGTCTGTAAACCTGCTGGGCCCATTATGAGGCATTGCAACAAACCCTGCGCTGAGTTCCCAAGTCTCTACACCCACCCTACCCATTATGACAGGTTCCCAAGAAATTTGACCCAACTGCCCTGATCTGTACACCCACTGATCCCATTATGAGGGGTTCCCAAAATCCCTGTGCCAAGTTCCCGGGTCTGTACACCACCTCTGCCCATTAAGAGGGGGTTCCCACCAGCCCTGTGCTGGGATTCCCAGGTCTGTAAACCTGGGGGGCTCAATATGAAGCATTCCAACAA
This sequence comes from Lithobates pipiens, assembly GCF_037356315.1. NCBI lineage: Eukaryota > Metazoa > Chordata > Amphibia > Anura > Ranidae > Lithobates > Lithobates pipiens. The sequence goes on along the minus strand of NW_027507889.1, from coordinate 1,206,909 downwards.
TCCCTGTGATGAGAACCCAGGTCTGTACACCACCTCTGCCCTTTATGAGGGGGTTCCGATAAGCCCTATGCTGAGATTCCCAGGTCTGTAAACCTGCTGGGCCCATTAGGAGAGGTTCTTCCCAAGCACATACTGATCTCCCGGGTCTGTCAACCCACTCATCCCATTATGAGGCGTTCCCACCAACCAAGTGCTGAGGTCCCAGGTCTGTAAACCTGCTGGGCCCATTATGAGGGGTTCCACCCAAACACCTGCTGAGTTGCTGGGTCTACAAACCCACTCATCCCATTATGAGGCATTCCCACAAACTATGTGCTGAGGTCTCAGGTCTGTGCACCTGCTGGGCCCATTATGAGGCATTCCAACAATCCCCATGCTGAGGTCCCAGGTCTGTACACCCAGCCTGCCCATTATAAAAGGGTTCCCACCAGAACTGCCCCAAGTTCCCTGGTCTGTCAACCCACTGATCCCATTATGAGGGGTTCCCACAATCCCTGTGCCGAGGTCCCGGGTCTGTACACCGCTTCTGCCCATTATGAGGGGGTTCCCATCAGCCCTGTGCTGAGATTCCCAGGTCTGTAAACCTGCTGGGACCATTATGAGGCATTGCAACAAACCCTGCGCTGAGTTCCCAGGTCTCTACACCCACCCTACCCATTATGAGAGGTTCCCAAGAAATTTGACCCAACTGCCCTGATCTGTACACCCACTGATTCCATTATGAGGTGTTCCCAAAATCACCGTGCCAAGTTCCCGGGTCTGTACACCACCTCTGCCCTTTATGAGGGGGTTCCCATAAGCCCTTTGCAGAGATACTCAGGTCTGTAAACCTGCTGGGCCCATTAGGGGAGGTTCTTCCCAAGCACGTACTGATCTCCCGGGTCTGTCAACCCACTCATCCCATTATGAGGTGTTCCCACCAACCATGTGCTGAGGTCCCAGGTCTGTACACCCACCCTGCCCATTATGATGGGTTCCCACCAGAACTATCCCAAGTTCCCTGGTCTGTAAACCCACTGATCCCATTATGAGGGGTTCCCACAATACCTGTGCCTAGTTCCCGGGTCTGTACACCACCTCTGCCCATTATGAGGGGGTTCCCACCAGCACTGTGCTGAGATTCCCAGGTGTGTAAACCTGCTGGGCTCAATATGAGGCATTCCAACAATCCCTGTGCTGAGTTCCCAGGTTTTTAAACAACCTCTGCCCTTTATGAGGGGGTTCCCATGAGCTCTATGCTGAGATTCCCAGGTCTGTACACCTGCTGGGCCCATTATGAGGGGTTCCCCCCAAACACCTGCTGAGTTCCGGGGTCTATAAACCCACTCAACCCATTATGAGGAGTTCCCACAAACTATGTGCTGAGGTCTCAGGTCTGTACACCTGCTGGGCCCATTATGAGGCATTCCAAAAATCCCTACGCTGAGGTCCCAGGTCTGTACACCCACTCTGCCCATTATGATGGGTTCCCACCAGAAATGTCCCAAGTTACCTGGTCTGTAAACCCACTCTACCCATTATGAGAGGTTCCCAAGAAATTTGACCCAACTGCCCTGATCTGTACACCCACCGATCCCAATATGAGGTGTTCCCAAAATCCCTGTGCCGAAATCCCAGCTCTGTACACCACCTCTGCCCATTAGGAGGAGGTTTCCACCAGCCCTGTGCTGGGATTCCCAGGTCTGTAAACCTGCTGGGCCCATTATGAGAGGTTCTTCCCAAGCACCTACTAATCTCCCGGGTCTGTCAACCCACTCATCCCATTATGAGGCGTTCCCACCAACCATGTGCTGAGGTCCCAGGTCTGTACATCCACCCTGCCCGTTATGATGGGTTCCCACCAGAACTGTCCCAAGTTCCCTGGTCTGTAAACCCACTGATCCCATTATGAGGGGTTCCCACAATACCTGTGCCGAGTTCCCGGGTCTGTGCACCACCTCTGCCCTTTATGAGGGGGTTCCCATGAGCCCTATGCTGAGATTCCCAGGTCTGTAAACCTGCTGGGCCCATTATGAGGGGTTCCACCCAAACACCTGCTGAGTTCCCGGGTCTATAAACCCACTCATCCCATTATGAGGCATTCCCACAAACTATGTGCTGAGGTCTCAGGTCTGTACACCTGCTGGGCCCATTATGAGGGGTTCCACCCAAACACCTGCTGAGTTCCTGGGTCTATAAACCCACTCATCCCATTATGAGGCATTCCCACAAACTATGTGCTGAGGTCTCAGGTCTGTGCACCTGCTGGGCCCATTATGAGGCATTCCAACAATCCCTATGCTGAGGTCCCAGGTCTGTACACCCAGCCTGCCCATTATAAAGGGTTCCCACCAGAACTGTCCCAAGTTCCCTGGTCTGTAAACCCACTGATCCCATTATGAGGGGTTCCCACAATACCTGTGCCGAGTTCCCCGGTCTGTACACCACCTCTGCCCATTAAGAGGGGGTTCCCACCAGCCCTGTGCTGAGATTCCCAGGTCTGTAAACCTGCTGGGCTCAATATGAGGCATTCCAACAATGCTTGTGATGAGGTCCCAGGTCTGTACACCACCTCTGCCCTTTATGAGGGGGTTCCCATAAGCCCTATGCTGAGATTCCCAGGTCTGTAAACCTGCTGGGCCCATTATGAGAGGTTCTTCCCAAACACATACTGAGCTCCCGGGTCTATAAACCCACTCATCCCATTATGAGGCATTCCCACAAACTATGTGCTGAGGTCTCAGGTCTGTGCACCTGCTGGGCCCATTATGAGGCATTCCAACAATCCCTATGCTGAGGTCCCAGGTCTGTACACCCAGCCTGCCCATTATAAAGGGTTCCCACCAGAACTGTCCCAAGTTCCCTGGTCTGTAAACCCACTGATCCCATTATGAGGGGTTCCCACAATCCCTGTGCCGAGGTCCCGGGTCTGTACACCGCTTCTGCCCATTATGAGGGGGCTCCCATCAGCCCTGTGCTGAGATTCCCAGGTCTGTAAACCTGCTGGGCCCATTATGAGGCATTGCAACAAACCCTGCGCTGAGTTCCCAAGTCTCTACACCCACCCTACCCATTATGACAGGTTCCCAAGAAATTTGACTTAACTGCCCTGATCTGTACACCCACTGATCCCATTATGAGGGGTTCCCAAAATCACCGTGCCAAGTTCCCGGGTCTGTACACCACCTCTGCCCATGAAGAGGGGGTTCCCACCAGCCCTGTGCTGAGATTCCCAGGTCTGTACACCACCTCTGCCCTTTATGAGGGGGTTCCCATAAGCCCTATGCTGAGATTCCCAGGTTTGTAAACCTGTGGGGCTCAATAAAGAGGCATTCCAACAATCCCTGTGCCGAGTTCCAAGGTCTGTACACATCCTCTGCCCATTATGAGGGGGTTCCCACCAGCCCTGCGCTGAGATTCCCAGGTCTGTAAACCTGCTGGGCCCATTATGAGGCATTGCAACAAACCCTGCGCTGAGTTCCCAGGTCTCTACACCCACCCTACCCATTATGAGAGGTTCCCAAGAAATTTGACCCAACTGCCCTGATCTGTACACCCACTGATCCCATTATGAGGGGTTCCCAAAATCCCTGTGCCAAGTTCCCGGGTCTGTACACCACCTCTGCCCATTAAGAGGGGGTTCCCACCAGCCCTGTGCTGGGATTCCCAGGTCTGTAAACCTGGGGGGCTCAATATGAAGCATTCCAACAATCCCTGTGATGAGAACCCAGGTCTGTACACCACCTCTGCCCTTTATGAGGGGGGTTCCGATAAGCCCTATGCTGAGATTCCCAGGTCTGTAAACCTGCTGGGCCCATTAGGAGAGGTTCTTCCCAAGCACATACTGATCTCCCGGGTCTGTCAACCCACTCATCCCATTATGAGGCGTTCCCACCAACCAAGTGCTGAGGTCCCAGGTCTGTAAACCTGCTGGGCCCATTATGAGGGGTTCCACCCAAACACCTGCTGAGTTGCTGGGTCTACAAACCCACTCATCCCATTATGAGGCATTCCCACAAACTATGTGCTGAGGTCTCAGGTCTGTGCACCTGCTGGGCCCATTATGAGGCATTCCAACAATCCCTATGCTGAGGTCCCAGGTCTGTACACCCAGCCTGCCCATTATAAAAGGGTTCCCACCAGAACTGCCCCAAGTTCCCTGGTCTGTCAACCCACTGATCCCATTACGAGGGGTTCCCACAATCCCTGTGCCGAGGTCCCGGGTCTGTACACCGCTTCTGCCCATTATGAGGGGGTTCCCATCAGCCCTGTGCTGAGATTCCCAGGTCTGTAAACCTGCTGGGACCATTATGAGGCATTGCAACAAACCCTGCGCTGAGTTCCCAGGTCTCTACACCCACCCTACCCATTATGAGAGGTTCCCAAGAAATTTGACCCAACTGCCCTGATCTGTACACCCACTGATTCCATTATGAGGTGTTCCCAAAATCACCGTGCCAAGTTCCCGGGTCTGTACACCACCTCTGCCCTTTATGAGGGGGTTCCCATAAGCCCTTTGCAGAGATACTCAGGTCTGTAAACCTGCTGGGCCCATTAGGGGAGGTTCTTCCCAAGCACGTACTGATCTCCCGGGTCTGTCAACCCACTCATCCCATTATGAGGTGTTCCCACCAACCATGTGCTGAGGTCCCAGGTCTGTACACCCACCCTGCCCATTATGATGGGTTCCCACCAGAACTATCCCAAGTTCCCTGGTCTGTAAACCCACTGATCCCATTATGAGGGGTTCCCACAATACCTGTGCCTAGTTCCCGGGTCTGTACACCACCTCTGCCCATTATGAGGGGGTTCCCACCAGCACTGTGCTGAGATTCCCAGGTGTGTAAACCTGCTGGGCTCAATATGAGGCATTCCAACAATCCCTGTGCTGAGTTCCCAGGTTTTTAAACAACCTCTGCCCTTTATGAGGGGGTTCCCATGAGCTCTATGCTGAGATTCCCAGGTCTGTACACCTGCTGGGCCCATTATGAGGGGTTCCCCCCAAACACCTGCTGAGTTCCGGGGTCTATAAACCCACTCAACCCATTATGAGGAGTTCCCACAAACTATGTGCTGAGGTCTCAGGTCTGTACACCTGCTGGGCCCATTATGAGGCATTCCAAAAATCCCTACGCTGAGGTCCCAGGTCTGTACACCCACTCTGCCCATTATGATGGGTTCCCACCAGAAATGTCCCAAGTTACCTGGTCTGTAAACCCACTCTACCCATTATGAGAGGTTCCCAAGAAATTTGACCCAACTGCCCTGATCTGTACACCCACCGATTCCAATATGAGGTGTTCCCAAAATCCCTGTGCCGAAATCCCAGCTCTGTACACCACCTCTGCACATTAGGAGGAGGTTTCCACCAGCCCTGTGCTGGGATTCCCAGGTCTGTAAACCTGCTGGGCCCATTATGAGAGGTTCTTCCCAAGCACCTACTAATCTCCAGGGTCTGTCAACCCACTCATCCCATTATGAGGCGTTCCCACCAACCATGTGCTGAGGTCCCAGGTCTGTACACCCACCCTGCCCGTTATGATGGGTTCCCACCAGAACTGTCCCAAGTTCCCTGGTCTGTAAACCCACTGATCCCATTATGAGGGGTTCCCACAATACCTGTGCCGAGTTCCCGGGTCTGTGCACCACCTCTGCCCTTTATGAGGGGGTTCCCATGAGCCCTATGCTGAGATTCCCAGGTCTGTAAACCTGCTGGGCTCAATATGAGGCATTCCAACAATGCTTGTGATGAGGTCCCAGGTCTGTACACCACCTCTGCCCTTTATGAGGGGGTTCCCATGAGCCCTATGCTGAGATTCCCAGGTCTGTAAACCTGCTGGGTCCATTATGAGGGTTTCCACCCAAACACCTGCTGAGTTCCCGGGTCTATAAACCCACTCATCCCATTATGAGGCATTCCCACAAACTATGTGCTGAGGTCTCAGGTCTGTACACCTGCTGGGCCCATTATGAGGGGTTCCACCCAAACACCTGCTGAGTTCCTGGGTCTATAAACCCACTCATCCCATTATGAGGCATTCCCACAAACTATGTGCTGAGGTCTCAGGTCTGTGCACCTGCTGGGCCCATTATGAGGCATTCCAACAATCCCTATGCTGAGGTCCCAGGTCTGTACACCCAGCCTGCCCATTATAAAGGGTTCCCACCAGAACTGTCCCAAGTTCCCTGGTCTGTAAACCCACTGATCCCATTATGAGGGGTTCCCACAATCCCTGTGCCGAGGTCCCGGGTCTGTACACCGCTTCTGGCCATTATGAGGGGGCTCCCATCAGCCCTGTGCTGAGATTCCCAGGTCTGTAAACCTGCTGGGCCCATTATGAGGCATTGCAACAAACCCTGCGCTGAGTTCCCAAGTCTCTACACCCACCCTACCCATTATGACAGGTTCCCAAGAAATTTGACCCAACTGCCCTGATCTGTACACCCACTGATCCCATTATGAGGGGTTCCCAAAATCCCTGTGCCAAGTTCCCGGGTCTGTACACCACCTCTGCCCATTAAGAGGGGGTTCCCACCAGCCCTGTGCTGGGATTCCCAGGTCTGTAAACCTGGGGGGCTCAATATGAAGCATTCCAACAATCCCTGTGATGAGAACCCAGGTCTGTACACCACCTCTGCCCTTTATGAGGGGGTTCCGATAAGCCCTATGCTGAGATTCCCAGGTCTGTACACCTGCTGGGCCCATTATGAGGGGTTCCCCCCAAACACCTGCTGAGTTCCGGGGTCTATAAACCCACTCAACCCATTATGAGGAGTTCCCACAAACTATGTGCTGAGGTCTCAGGTCTGTACACCTGCTGGGCCCATTATGAGGCATTCCAAAAATCCCTACGCTGAGGTCCCAGGTCTGTACACCCACTCTGCCCATTATGATGGGTTCCCACCAGAAATGTCCCAAGTTACCTGGTCTGTAAACCCACTCTACCCATTATGAGAGGTTCCCAAGAAATTTGACCCAACTGCCCTGATCTGTACACCCACCGATCCCAATATGAGGTGTTCCCAAAATCCCTGTGCCGAAATCCCAGCTCTGTACACCACCTCTGCCCATTAGGAGGAGGTTTCCACCAGCCCTGTGCTGGGATTCCCAGGTCTGTAAACCTGCTGGGCCCATTATGAGAGGTTCTTCCCAAGCACCTACTAATCTCCCGGGTCTGTCAACCCACTCATCCCATTATGAGGCGTTCCCACCAACCATGTGCTGAGGTCCCAGGTCTGTACATCCACCCTGCCCGTTATGATGGGTTCCCACCAGAACTGTCCCAAGTTCCCTGGTCTGTAAACCCACTGATCCCATTATGAGGGGTTCCCACAATACCTGTGCCGAGTTCCCGGGTCTGTGCACCACCTCTGCCCTTTATGAGGGGGTTCCCATGAGCCCTATGCTGAGATTCCCAGGTCTGTAAACCTGCTGGGCCCATTATGAGGGGTTCCACCCAAACACCTGCTGAGTTCCCGGGTCTATAAACCCACTCATCCCATTATGAGGCATTCCCACAAACTATGTGCTGAGGTCTCAGGTCTGTACACCTGCTGGGCCCATTATGAGGGGTTCCACCCAAACACCTGCTGAGTTCCTGGGTCTATAAACCCACTCATCCCATTATGAGGCATTCCCACAAACTATGTGCTGAGGTCTCAGGTCTGTGCACCTGCTGGGCCCATTATGAGGCATTCCAACAATCCCTATGCTGAGGTCCCAGGTCTGTACACCCAGCCTGCCCATTATAAAGGGTTCCCACCAGAACTGTCCCAAGTTCCCTGGTCTGTAAACCCACTGATCCCATTATGAGGGGTTCCCACAATACCTGTGCCGAGTTCCCCGGTCTGTACACCACCTCTGCCCATTAAGAGGGGGTTCCCACCAGCCCTGTGCTGAGATTCCCAGGTCTGTAAACCTGCTGGGCTCAATATGAGGCATTCCAACAATGCTTGTGATGAGGTCCCAGGTCTGTACACCACCTCTGCCCTTTATGAGGGGGTTCCCATAAGCCCTATGCTGAGATTCCCAGGTCTGTAAACCTGCTGGGCCCATTATGAGAGGTTCTTCCCAAACACATACTGAGCTCCCGGGTTTATAAACCCACTCATCCCATTATGAGGCATTCCCACAAACTATGTGCTGAGGTCTCAGGTCTGTGCACCTGCTGGGCCCATTATGAGGCATTCCAACAATCCCTATGCTGAGGTCCCAGGTCTGTACACCCAGCCTGCCCATTATAAAGGGTTCCCACCAGAACTGTCCCAAGTTCCCTGGTCTGTAAACCCACTGATCCCATTATGAGGGGTTCCCACAATCCCTGTGCCGAGGTCCCGGGTCTGTACACCGCTTCTGCCCATTATGAGGGGGCTCCCATCAGCCCTGTGCTGAGATTCCCAGGTCTGTAAACCTGCTGGGCCCATTATGAGGCATTGCAACAAACCCTGCGCTGAGTTCCCAAGTCTCTACACCCACCCTACCCATTATGACAGGTTCCCAAGAAATTTGACTTAACTGCCCTGATCTGTACACCCACTGATCCCATTATGAGGGGTTCCCAAAATCACCGTGCCAAGTTCCCGGGTCTGTACACCACCTCTGCCCATGAAGAGGGGGTTCCCACCAGCCCTGTGCTGAGATTCCCAGGTCTGTACACCACCTCTGCCCTTTATGAGGGGGTTCCCATAAGCCCTATGCTGAGATTCCCAGGTTTGTAAACCTGTGGGGCTCAATAAAGAGGCATTCCAACAATCCCTGTGCCGAGTTCCAAGGTCTGTACACATCCTCTGCCCATTATGAGGGGGTTCCCACCAGCCCTGCGCTGAGATTCCCAGGTCTGTAAACCTGCTGGGCCCATTATGAGGCATTGCAACAAACCCTGCGCTGAGTTCCCAGGTCTCTACACCCACCCTACCCATTATGAGAGGTTCCCAAGAAATTTGACCCAACTGCCCTGATCTGTACACCCACTGATCCCATTATGAGGGGTTCCCAAAATCCCTGTGCCAAGTTCCCGGGTCTGTACACCACCTCTGCCCATTAAGAGGGGGTTCCCACCACCCCTGTGCTGGGATTCCCAGGTCTGTAAACCTGGGGGGCTCAATATGAAGCATTCCAACAATCCCTGTGATGAGAACCCAGGTCTGTACACCACCTCTGCCCTTTATGAGGGGGGTTCCGATAAGCCCTATGCTGAGATTCCCAGGTCTGTAAACCTGCTGGGCCCATTAGGAGAGGTTCTTCCCAAGCACATACTGATCTCCCGGGTCTGTCAACCCACTCATCCCATTATGAGGCGTTCCCACCAACCAAGTGCTGAGGTCCCAGGTCTGTAAACCTGCTGGGCCCATTATGAGGGGTTCCACCCAAACACCTGCTGAGTTGCTGGGTCTACAAACCCACTCATCCCATTATGAGGCATTCCCACAAACTATGTGCTGAGGTCTCAGGTCTGTGCACCTGCTGGGCCCATTATGAGGCATTCCAACAATCCCTATGCTGAGGTCCCAGGTCTGTACACCCAGCCTGCCCATTATAAAGGGTTCCCACCAGAACTGCCCCAAGTTCCCTGGTCTGTCAACCCACTGATCCCATTATGAGGGGTTCCCACAATCCCTGTGCCGAGGTCCCGGGTCTGTACACCGCTTCTGCCCATTATGAGGGGGTTCCCATCAGCCCTGTGCTGAGATTCCCAGGTCTGTAAACCTGCTGGGACCATTATGAGGCATTGCAACAAACCCTGCGCTGAGTTCCCAGGTCTCTACACCCACCCTACCCATTATGAGAGGTTCCCAAGAAATTTGACCCAACTGCCCTGATCTGTACACCCACTGATTCCATTATGAGGTGTTCCCAAAATCACCGTGCCAAGTTCCCGGGTCTGTACACCACCTCTGCCCTTTATGAGGGGGTTCCCATAAGCCCTTTGCAGAGATACTCAGGTCTGTAAACCTGCTGGGCCCATTAGGGGAGGTTCTTCCCAAGCACGTACTGATCTCCCGGGTCTGTCAACCCACTCATCCCATTATGAGGTGTTCCCACCAACCATGTGCTGAGGTCCCAGGTCTGTACACCCACCCTGCCCATTATGATGGGTTCCCACCAGAACTATCCCAAGTTCCCTGGTCTGTAAACCCACTGATCCCATTATGAGGGGTTCCCACAATACCTGTGCCTAGTTCCCGGGTCTGTACACCACCTCTGCCCATTATGAAGGGGTTCCCACCAGCACTGTGCTGAGATTCCCAGGTGTGTAAACCTGCTGGGCTCAATATGAGGCATTCCAACAATCCCTGTGCTGAGTTCCCAGGTTTTTAAACAACCTCTGCCCTTTATGAGGGGGTTCCCATGAGCTCTATGCTGAGATTCCCAGGTCTGTACACCTGCTGGGCCCATTATGAGGGGTTCCCCCCAAACACCTGCTGAGTTCCGGGGTCTATAAACCCACTCAACCCATTATGAGGAGTTCCCACAAACTATGTGCTGAGGTCTCAGGTCTGTACACCTGCTGGGCCCATTATGAGGCATTCCAAAAATCCCTACGCTGAGGTCCCAGGTCTGTACACCCACTCTACCCATTATGAGAGGTTCCCAAGAAATTTGACCCAACTGCCCTGATCTGTACACCCACCGATCCCAATATGAGGTGTTCCCAAAATCCCTGTGCCGAAATCCCAGCTCTCTACACCACCTCTGCCCATTAGGAGGAGGTTTCCACCAGCCCTGTGCTGGGATTCCCAGGTCTGTAAACCTGCTGGGCCCATTATGAGAGGTTCTTCCCAAGCACCTACTAATCTCCCGGGTCTGTCAACCCACTCATCCCATTATGAGGCGTTCCCACCAACCATGTGCTGAGGTCCCAGGTCTGTACACCCACCCTGCCCGTTATGATGGGTTCCCACCAGAACTGTCCCAAGTTCCCTGGTCTGTAAACCCACTGATCCCATTATGAGGGGTTCCCACAATACCTGTGCCGAGTTCCCGGGTCTGTGCACCACCTCTGCCTTTTATGAGGGGGTTCCCATGAGCCCTATGCTGAGATTCCCAGGTCTGTAAACCTGCTGGGTCCATTATGAGGGTTTCCACCCAAACACCTGCTGAGTTCCCGGGTCTATAAACCCACTCATCCCATTATGAGGCATTCCCACAAACTATGTGCTGAGGTCTCAGGTCTGTACACCTGCTGGGCCCATTATGAGGGGTTCCACCCAAACACCTGCTGAGTTCCTGGGTCTATAAACCCACTCATCCCATTATGAGGCATTCCCACAAACTATGTGCTGAGGTCTCAGGTCTGTGCACCTGCTGGGCCCAATATGAGGCATTCCAACAATCCCTATGCTGAGGTCCCAGGTCTGTACACCCAGCCTGCCCATTATAAAGGGTTCCCACCAGAACTGTCCCAAGTTCCCTGGTCTGTAAACCCACTGATCCCATTATGAGGGGTTCCCACAATCCCTGTGCCGAGGTCCCGGGTCTGTACACCGCTTCTGGCCATTATGAGGGGGCTCCCATCAGCCCTGTGCTGAGATTCCCAGGTCTGTAAACCTGCTGGGCCCATTATGAGGCATTGCAACAAACCCTGCGCTGAGTTCCCAAGTCTCTACACCCACCCTACCCATTATGACAGGTTCCCAAGAAATTTGACCCAACTGCCCTGATCTGTACACCCACTGATCCCATTATGAGGGGTTCCCAAAATCCCTGTGCCAAGTTCCCGGGTCTGTACACCACCTCTGCCCATTAAGAGGGGGTTCCCACCAGCCCTGTGCTGGGATTCCCAGGTCTGTAAACCTGGGGGGCTCAATATGAAGCATTCCAACAATCCCTGTGATGAGAACCCAGGTCTGTACACCACCTCTGCCCTTTATGAGGGGGTTCCGATAAGCCCTATGCTGAGATTCCCAGGTCTGTAAACCTGCTGGGCCCATTAGGAGAGGTTCTTCCCAAGCACATACTGATCTCCCGGGTCTGTCAACCCACTCATCCCATTATGAGGCGTTCCCACCAACCAAGTGCTGAGGTCCCAGGTCTGTAAACCTGCTGGGCCCATTATGAGGGGTTCCACCCAAACACCTGCTGAGTTGCTGGGTCTACAAACCCACTCATCCCATTATGAGGCATTCCCACAAACTATGTGCTGAGGTCTCAGGTCTGTGCACCTGCTGGGCCCATTATGAGGCATTCCAACAATCCCCATGCTGAGGTCCCAGGTCTGTACACCCAGCCTGCCCATTATAAAAGGGTTCCCACCAGAACTGCCCCAAGTTCCCTGGTCTGTCAACCCACTGATCCCATTATGAGGGGTTCCCACAATCCCTGTGCCGAGGTCCCGGGTCTGTACACCGCTTCTGCCCATTATGAGGGGGTTCCCATCAGCCCTGTGCTGAGATTCCCAGGTCTGTAAACCTGCTGGGACCATTATGAGGCATTGCAACAAACCCTGCGCTGAGTTCCCAGGTCTCTACACCCACCCTACCCATTATGAGAGGTTCCCAAGAAATTTGACCCAACTGCCCTGATCTGTACACCCACTGATTCCATTATGAGGTGTTCCCAAAATCACCGTGCCAAGTTCCCGGGTCTGTACACCACCTCTGCCCTTTATGAGGGGGTTCCCATAAGCCCTTTGCAGAGATACTCAGGTCTGTAAACCTGCTGGGCCCATTAGGGGAGGTTCTTCCCAAGCACGTACTGATCTCCCGGGTCTGTCAACCCACTCATCCCATTATGAGGTGTTCCCACCAACCATGTGCTGAGGTCCCAGGTCTGTACACCCACCCTGCCCATTATGATGGGTTCCCACCAGAACTATCCCAAGTTCCCTGGTCTGTAAACCCACTGATCCCATTATGAGGGGTTCCCACAATACCTGTGCCTAGTTCCCGGGTCTGTACACCACCTCTGCCCATTATGAGGGGGTTCCCACCAGCACTGTGCTGAGATTCCCAGGTGTGTAAACCTGCTGGGCTCAATATGAGGCATTCCAACAATCCCTGTGCTGAGTTCCCAGGTTTTTAAACAACCTCTGCCCTTTATGAGGGGGTTCCCATGAGCTCTATGCTGAGATTCCCAGGTCTGTACACCTGCTGGGCCCATTATGAGGGGTTCCCCCCAAACACCTGCTGAGTTCCGGGGTCTATAAACCCACTCAACCCATTATGAGGAGTTCCCACAAACTATGTGCTGAGGTCTCAGGTCTGTACACCTGCTGGGCCCATTATGAGGCATTCCAAAAATCCCTACGCTGAGGTCCCAGGTCTGTACACCCACTCTGCCCATTATGATGGGTTCCCACCAGAAATGTCCCAAGTTACCTGGTCTGTAAACCCACTCTACCCATTATGAGAGGTTCCCAAGAAATTTGACCCAACTGCCCTGATCTGTACACCCACCGATCCCAATATGAGGTGTTCCCAAAATCCCTGTGCCGAAATCCCAGCTCTGTACACCACCTCTGCACATTAGGAGGAGGTTTCCACCAGCCCTGTGCTGGGATTCCCAGGTCTGTAAACCTGCTGGGCCCATTATGAGAGGTTCTTCCCAAGCACCTACTAATCTCCAGGGTCTGTCAACCCACTCATCCCATTATGAGGCGTTCCCACCAACCATGTGCTGAGGTCCCAGGTCTGTACACCCACCCTGCCCGTTATGATGGGTTCCCACCAGAACTGTCCCAAGTTCCCTGGTCTGTAAACCCACTGATCCCATTATGAGGGGTTCCCACAATACCTGTGCCGAGTTCCCGGGTCTGTGCACCACCTCTGCCCTTTATGAGGGGGTTCCCATGAGCCCTATGCTGAGATTCCCAGGTCTGTAAACCTGCTGGGCTCAATATGAGGCATTCCAACAATGCTTGTGATGAGGTCCCAGGTCTGTACACCACCTCTGCCCTTTATGAGGGGGTTCCCATGAGCCCTATGCTGAGATTCCCAGGTCTGTAAACCTGCTGGGCCCATTATGAGGGGTTCCACCCAAACACCTGCTGAGTTCCCGGGTCTATAAACCCACTCATCCCATTATGAGGCATTCCCACAAACTATGTGCTGAGGTCTCAGGTCTGTACACCTGCTGGGCCCATTATGAGGGGTTCCACCCAAACACCTGCTGAGTTCCTGGGTCTATAAACCCACTCATCCCATTATGAGGCATTCCCACAAACTATGTGCTGAGGTCTCAGGTCTGTGCACCTGCTGGGCCCATTATGAGGCATTCCAACAATCCCTATGCTGAGGTCCCAGGTCTGTACACCCAGCCTGCCCATTATAAAGGGTTCCCACCAGAACTGTCCCAAGTTCCCTGGTCTGTAAACCCACTGATCCCATTATGAGGGGTTCCCACAATCCCTGTGCCGAGGTCCCGGGTCTGTACACCGCTTCTGGCCATTATGAGGGGGCTCCCATCAGCCCTGTGCTGAGATTCCCAGGTCTGTAAACCTGCTGGGCCCATTATGAGGCATTGCAACAAACCCTGCGCTGAGTTCCCAAGTCTCTACACCCACCCTACCCATTATGACAGGTTCCCAAGAAATTTGACCCAACTGCCCTGATCTGTACACCCACTGATTCCATTATGAGGTGTTCCCAAAATCACCGTGCCAAGTTCCCGGGTCTGTACACCACCTCTGCCCATGAAGAGGGGGTTCCCACCAGCCCTGTGCTGAGATTCCCAGGTCTGTACACCACCTCTGCCCTTTATGAGGGGGTTGCCATAAGCCCTATGCTGAGATTCCCAGGTTTGTAAACCTGTGGGGCTCAATAAAGAGGCATTCCAACAATCCCTGTGCCGAGTTCCAAGGTCTGTACACATCCTCTGCCCATTATGAGGGGGTTCCCACCAGCCCTGCGCTGAGATTCCCAGGTCTGTAAACCTGCTGGGCCCATTATGAGGCATTGCAACAAACCCTGCGCTGAGTTCCCAGGTCTCTACACCCACCCTACCCATTATGACAGGTTCCCAAGAAATTTGACCCAACTGCCCTGATCTGTACACCCACTGATCCCATTATGAGGGGTTCCCAAAATCCCTGTGCCAAGTTCCCGAGTCTGTACACCACCTCTGCCCATTAAGAGGGGGTTCCCACCAGCCCTGTGCTGGGATTCCCAGGTCTGTAAACCTGGGGGGCTCAATATGAAGCATTCCAACAATCCCTGTGATGAGAACCCAGGTCTGTACACCACCTCTGCCCTTTATGAGGGGGTTCCGATAAGCCCTATGCTGAGATTCCCAGGTCTGTAAACCTGCTGGGCCCATTAGGAGAGGTTCTTCCCAAGCACATACTGATCTCCCGGGTCTGTCAACCCACTCATCCCATTATGAGGCGTTCCCACCAACCAAGTGCTGAGGTCCCAGGGCTGTAAACCTGCTGGGCCCATTATGAGGGGTTCCACCCAAACACCTGCTGAGTTGCTGGGTCTACAAACCCACTCATCCCATTATGAGGCATTCCCACAAACTATGTGCTGAGGTCTCAGGTCTGTGCACCTGCTGGGCCCATTATGAGGCATTCCAACAATCCCCATGCTGAGGTCCCAGGTCTGTACACCCAGCCTGCCCATTATAAAAGGGTTCCCACCAGAACTGCCCCAAGTTCCCTGGTCTGTCAACCCACTGATCCCATTATGAGGGGTTCCCACAATCCCTGTGCCGAGGTCCCGGGTCTGTACACCGCTTCTGCCCATTATGAGGGGGCTCCCATCAGCCCTGTGCTGAGATTCCCAGGTCTGTAAACCTGCTGGGCCCATTATGAGGCATTGCAACAAACCCTGCGCTGAGTTCCCAAGTCTCTACACCCACCCTACCCATTATGACAGGTTCCCAAGAAATTTGACCCAACTGCCCTGATCTGTACACCCACTGATTCCATTATGAGGTGTTCCCAAAATCACCGTGCCAAGTTCCCGGGTCTGTACACCACCTCTGCCCATGAAGAGGGGGTTCCCACCAGCCCTGTGCTGAGATTCCCAGGTCTGTACACCACCTCTGCCCTTTATGAGGGGGTTCCCATAAGCCCTATGCTGAGATTCCCAGGTTTGTAAACCTGTGGGGCTCAATAAAGAGGCATTCCAACAATCCCTGTGCCGAGTTCCAAGGTCTGTACACATCCTCTGCCCATTATGAGGGGGTTCCCACCAGCCCTGCGCTGAGATTCCCAGGTCTGTAAACCTGCTGGGCCCATTATGAGGCATTGCAACAAACCCTGCGCTGAGTTCCCAGGTCTCTACACCCACCCTACCCATTATGAGAGGTTCCCAAGAAATTTGACCCAACTGCCCTGATCTGTACACCCACTGATCCCATTATGAGGGGTTCCCAAAATCCCTGTGCCAAGTTCCCGGGTCTGTACACCACCTCTGCCCATTAAGAGGGGGTTCCCACCAGCCCTGTGCTGGGATTCCCAGGTCTGTAAACCTGGGGGGCTCAATATGAAGCATTCCAACAATCCCTGTGATGAAAACCCAGGTCTGTACACCACCTCTGCCCTTTATGAGGGGGTTCCGATAAGCCCTATGCTGAGATTCCCAGGTCTGTAAACCTGCTGGGCCCATTAGGAGAGGTTCTTCCCAAGCACATACTGATCTCCCGGGTCTGTCAACCTACTCATCCCATTATGAGGCGTTCCCACCAACCAAGTGCTCAGGTCCCAGGTCTGTAAACCTGCTGGGCCCATTATGAGGGGTTCCACCCAAACACCTGCTGAGTTGCTGGGTCTACAAACCCACTCATCCCATTATGAGGCATTCCCACAAACTATGTGCTGAGGTCTCAGGTCTGTGCACCTGCTGGGCCCATTATGAGGCATTCCAACAATCCCTATGCTGAGGTCCCAGGTCTGTACACCCAGCCTGCCCATTATAAAGGGTTCCCACCAGAACTGTCCCAAGTTCCCTGGTCTGTAAACCCACTGATCCCATTATGAGGGGTTCCCACAATCCCTGTGCCGAGGTCCCGGGTCTGTACACCGCTTCTGCCCATTATGAGGGGGTTCCCATCAGCCCTGTGCTGAGATTCCCAGGTCTGTAAACCTGCTGGGACCATTATGAGGCATTGCAACAAACCCTGCGCTGAGTTCCCAGGTCTCTACACCCACCCTACCCATTATGAGAGGTTCCCAAGAAATTTGACCCAACTGCCCTGATCTGTACACCCACTGATTCCATTATGAGGTGTTCCCAAAATCACCGTGCCAAGTTCCCGGGTCTGTACACCACCTCTGCCCTTTATGAGGGGGTTCCCATAAGCCCTTTGCAGAGATACTCAGGTCTGTAAACCTGCTGGGCCCATTAGGGGAGGTTCTTCCCAAGCACGTACTGATCTCCCGGGTCTGTCAACCCACTCATCCCATTATGAGGCATTCCCACAAACTATGTGCTGAGGTCTCAGGTCTGTGCACCTGCTGGGCCCATTATGAGGCATTCCAACAATCCCTATGCTGAGGTCCCAGGTCTGTACACCCAGCCTGCCCATTATAAAAGGGTTCCCACCAGAACTGCCCCAAGTTCCCTGGTCTGTCAACCCACTGATCCCATTATGAGGGGTTCCCACAATCCCTGTGCCGAGGTCCCGGGTCTGTACACCGCTTCTGCCCATTATGAGGGGGTTCCCATCAGCCCTGTGCTGAGATTCCCAGGTCTGTAAACCTGCTGGGACCATTATGAGGCATTGCAACAAACCCTGCGCTGAGGTCCCAGGTCTGTACACCCACCCTGCCCATTATGATGGGTTCCCACCAGAACTATCCCAAGTTCCCTGGTCTGTAAACCCACTGATCCCATTATGAGGGGTTCCCACAATACCTGTGCCTAGTTCCCGGGTCTGTACACCACCTCTGCCCATTATGAGGGGGTTCCCACCAGCACTGTGCTGAGATTCCCAGGTGTGTAAACCTGCTGGGCTCAATATGAGGCATTCCAACAATCCCTGTGCTGAGTTCCCAGGTTTTTAAACAACCTCTGCCCTTTATGAGGGGGTTCCCATGAGCTCTATGCTGAGATTCCCAGGTCTGTACACCTGCTGGGCCCATTATGAGGGGTTCCCCCCAAACACCTGCTGAGTTCCGGGGTCTATAAACCCACTCAACCCATTATGAGGAGTTCCCACAAACTATGTGCTGAGGTCTCAGGTCTGTACACCTGCTGGGCCCATTATGAGGCATTCCAAAAATCCCTACGCTGAGGTCCCAGGTCTGTACACCCACTCTGCCCATTATGATGGGTTCCCACCAGAAATGTCCCAAGTTACCTGGTCTGTAAACCCACTCTACCCATTATGAGAGGTTCCCAAGAAATTTGACCCAACTGCCCTGATCTGTACACCCACCGATCCCAATATGAGGTGTTCCCAAAATCCCTGTGCCGAAATCCCAGCTCTGTACACCACCTCTGCCCATTAGGAGGAGGTTTCCACCAGCCCTGTGCTGGGATTCCCAGGTCTGTAAACCTGCTGGGCCCATTATGAGAGGTTCTTCCCAAGCACCTACTAATCTCCCGGGTCTGTCAACCCACTCATCCCATTATGAGGCGTTCCCACCAACCATGTGCTGAGGTCCCAGGTCTGTACACCCACCCTGCCCGTTATGATGGGTTCCCACCAGAACTGTCCCAAGTTCCCTGGTCTGTAAACCCACTGATCCCATTATGAGGGGTTCCCACAATACCTGTGCCGAGTTCCCCGGTCTGTACACCACCTCTGCCCATTAAGAGGGGGTTCCCACCAGCCCTGTGCTGAGATTCCCAGGTCTGTAAACCTGCTGGGCTCAATATGAGGCATTCCAACAATGCTTGTGATGAGGTCCCAGGTCTGTACACCACCTCTGCCCTTTATGAGGGGGTTCCCATAAGCCCTATGCTGAGATTCCCAGGTCTGTAAACCTGCTGGGCCCATTATGAGAGGTTCTTCCCAAACACATACTGAGCTCCCGGGTCTATAAACCCACTCATCCCATTATGAGGCATTCCCACAAACTATGTGCTGAGGTCTCAGGTCTGTGCACCTGCTGGGCCCATTATGAGGCATTCCAACAATCCCTATGCTGAGGTCCCAGGTCTGAACACCCAGCCTGCCCATTATAAAGGGTTCCCACCAGAACTGTCCCAAGTTCCCTGGTCTGTAAACCCACTGATCCCATTATGAGGGGTTCCCACAATCCCTGTGCCGAGGTCCCGGGTCTGTACACCGCTTCTGGCCATTATGAGGGGGCTCCCATCAGCCCTGTGCTGAGATTCCCAGGTCTGTAAACCTGCTGGGCCCATTATGAGGCATTGCAACAAACCCTGCGCTGAGTTCCCAAGTCTCTACACCCACCCTACCCATTATGACAGGTTCCCAAGAAATTTGACCCAACTGCCCTGATCTGTACACCCACTGATCCCATTATGAGGGGTTCCCAAAATCCCTGTGCCAAGTTCCCGGGTCTGTACACCACCTCTGCCCATTAAGAGGGGGTTCCCACCAGCCCTGTGCTGGGATTCCCAGGTCTGTAAACCTGGGGGGCTCAATATGAAGCATTCCAACAATCCCTGTGATGAGAACCCAGGTCTGTACACCACCTCTGCCCTTTATGAGGGGGTTCCGATAAGCCCTATGCTGAGATTCCCAGGTCTGTAAACCTGCTGGGCCCATTAGGAGAGGTTCTTCCCAAGCACATACTGATCTCCCGGGTCTGTCAACCCACTCATCCCATTATGAGGCGTTCCCACCAACCAAGTGCTGAGGTCCCAGGTCTGTAAACCTGCTGGGCCCATTATGAGGGGTTCCACCCAAACACCTGCTGAGTTGCTGGGTCTACAAACCCACTCATCCCATTATGAGGCATTCCCACAAACTATGTGCTGACGTCTCAGGTCTGTGCACCTGCTGGGCCCATTATGAGGCATTCCAACAATCCCTATGCTGAGGTCCCAGGTCTGTACACCCAGCCTGCCCATTATAAAAGGGTTCCCACCAGAACTGCCCCAAGTTCCCTGGTCTGTCAACCCACTGATCCCATTATGAGGGGTTCCCACAATCCCTGTGCCGAGGTCCCAGGTCTGTACACCACCTCTGCCCTTTATGAGGGGGTTCCCATAAGCCCTATGCTGAGATTCCCAGGTCTGTAAACCTGCTGGGCCCATTATGAGAGGTTCTTCCCAAACACATACTGAGCTCCCGGGTCTATAAACCCACTCATCCCATTATGAGGCATTCCCACAAACTATGTGCTGAGGTCTCAGGTCTGTGCACCTGCTGGGCCCATTATGAGGCATTCCAACAATCCCTATGCTGAGGTCCCAGGTCTGTACACCCAGCCTGCCCATTATAAAAGGGTTCCCACCAGAACTGCCCCAAGTTCCCTGGTCTGTCAACCCACTGATCCCATTATGAGGGGTTCCCACAATCCCTGTGCCGAGGTCCCGGGTCTGTACACCGCTTCTGCCCATTATGAGGGGGTTCCCATCAGCCCTGTGCTGAGATTCCCAGGTCTGTAAACCTGCTGGGACCATTATGAGGCATTGCAACAAACCCTGCGCTGAGTTCCCAGGTCTCTACACCCACCCTACCCATTATGAGAGGTTCCCAAGAAATTTGACCCAACTGCCCTGATCTGTACACCCACTGATTCCATTATGAGGTGTTCCCAAAATCACCGTGCCAAGTTCCCGGGTCTGTACACCACCTCTGCCCTTTATGAGGGGGTTCCCATAAGCCCTTTGCAGAGATACTCAGGTCTGTAAACCTGCTGGGCCCATTAGGGGAGGTTCTTCCCATGCACGTACTGATCTCCCGGGTCTGTCAACCCACTCATCCCATTATGAGGTGTTCCCACCAACCATGTGCTGAGGTCCCAGGTCTGTACACCCACCCTGCCCATTATGATGGGTTCCCACCAGAACTATCCCAAGTTCCCTGGTCTGTAAACCCACTGATCCCATTATGAGGGGTTCCCACAATACCTGTGCCTAGTTCCCGGGTCTGTACACCACCTCTGCCCATTATGAGGGGGTTCCCACCAGCACTGTGCTGAGATTCCCAGGTGTGTAAACCTGCTGGGCTCAATATGAGGCATTCCAACAATCCCTGTGCTGAGTTCCCAGGTTTTTAAACAACCGCTGCCCTTTATGAGGGGGTTCCCATGAGCTCTATGCTGAGATTCCCAGGTCTGTACACCTGCTGGGCCCATTATGAGGCATTCCAAAAATCCCTACGCTGAGGTCCCAGGTCTGTACACCCACTCTGCCCATTATGATGGGTTCCCACCAGAAATGTCCCAAGTTACCTGGTCTGTAAACCCACTCTACCCATTATGAGAGGTTCCCAAGAAATTTGACCCAACTGCCCTGATCTGTACACCCACCGATCCCAATATGAGGTGTTCCCAAAATCCCTGTGCCGAAATCCCAGCTCTGTACACCACCTCTGCCCATTAGGAGGAGGTTTCCACCAGCCCTGTGCTGGGATTCCCAGGTCTGTAAACCTGCTGGGCCCATTATGAGAGGTTCTTCCCAAGCACCTACTAATCTCCCGGGTCTGTCAACCCACTCATCCCATTATGAGGCGTTCCCACCAACCATGTGCTGAGGTCCCAGGTCTGTACACCCACCCTGCCCGTTATGATGGGTTCCCACCAGAACTGTCCCAAGTTCCCTGGTCTGTAAACCCACTGATCCCATTATGAGGGGTTCCCACAATACCTGTGCCGAGTTCCCGGGTCTGTGCACCACCTCTGCCCTTTATGAGGGGGTTCCCATGAGCCCTATGCTGAGATTCCCAGGTCTGTAAACCTGCTGGGCCCATTATGAGGGGTTCCACCCAAACACCTGCTGAGTTCCCGGGTCTATAAACCCACTCATCCCATTATGAGGCATTCCCACAAACTATGTGCTGAGGTCTCAGGTCTGTACACCTGCTGGGCCCATTATGAGGGGTTCCACCCAAACACCTGCTGAGTTCCTGGGTCTATAAACCCACTCATCCCATTATGAGGCATTCCCACAAACTATGTGCTGAGGTCTCAGGTCTGTGCACCTGCTGGGCCCATTAGGAGGCATTCCAACAATCCCTATGCTGAGGTCCCAGGTCTGTACACCCAGCCTGCCCATTATAAAGGGTTCCCACCAGAACTGTCCCAAGTTCCCTGGTCTGTAAACCCACTGATCCCATTATGAGGGGTTCCCACAATCCCTGTGCCGAGGTCCCGGGTCTCTACACCGCTTCTGGCCATTATGAGGGGGCTCCCATCAGCCCTATGCTGAGATTCCCAGGTCTGTAAACCTGCTGGGCCCATTATGAGGCATTGCAACAAACCCTGCGCTGAGTTCCCAAGTCTCTACACCCACCCTACCCATTATGACAGGTTCCCAAGAAATTTGACCCAACTGCCCTGATCTGTACACCCACTGATCCCATTATGAGGGGTTCCCAAAATCACCGTGCCAAGTTCCCGGGTCTGTACACCACCTCTGCCCATGAAGAGGGGGTTCCCACCAGCCCTGTGCTGAGATTCCCAGGTCTGTACACCACCTCTGCCCTTTATGAGGGGGTTCCCATAAGCCCTATGCTGAGATTCCCAGGTTTGTAAACCTGTGGGGCTCAATAAAGAGGCATTCCAACAATCCCTGTGCCGAGTTCCAAGGTCTGTACACATCCTCTGCCCATTATGAGGGGGTTCCCACCAGCCCTGCGCTGAGATTCCCAGGTCTGTAAACCTGCTGGGCCCATTATGAGGCATTGCAACAAACCCTGCGCTGAGTTCCCAAGTCTCTACACCCACCCTACCCATTATGACAGGTTCCCAAGAAATTTGACCCAACTGCCCTGATCTGTACACCCACTGATCCCATTATGAGGGGTTCCCAAAATCCCTGTGCCAAGTTCCCGGGTCTGTACACCACCTCTGCCCATTAAGAGGAGGTTCCCACCAGCCCTGTGCTGGGATTCCCAGGTCTGTAAACCTGGGGGGCTCAATATGAAGCATTCCAACAATCCCTGTGATGAGAACCCAGGTCTGTACACCACCTCTGCCCTTTATGAGGGGGTTCCGATAAGCCCTATGCTGAGATTCCCAGGTCTGTAAACCTGCTGGGCCCATTAGGAGAGGTTCTTCCCAAGCACATACTGATCTCCCGGGTCTGTCAACCCACTCATCCCATTATGAGGCGTTCCCACCAACCAAGTGCTGAGGTCCCAGGTCTGTAAACCTGCTGGGCCCATTATGAGGGGTTCCACCCAAACACCTGCTGAGTTGCTGGGTCTACAAACCCACTCATCCCATTATGAGGCATTCCCACAAACTATGTGCTGAAGTCTCAGGTCTGTGCACCTGCTGGGCCCATTATGAGGCATTCCAACAATCCCTATGCTGAGGTCCCAGGTCTGTACACCCAGCCTGCCCATTATAAAGGGTTCCCACCAGAACTGCCCCAAGTTCCCTGGTCTGTAAACCCACTGATCCCATTATGAGGGGTTCCCACAATCCCTGTGCCGAGGTCCCGGGTCTGTACACCGCTTCTGCCCATTATGAGGGGGTTCCCATCAGCCCTGTGCTGAGATTCCCAGGTCTGTAAACCTGCTGGGACCATTATGAGGCATTGCAACAAACCCTGCGCTGGGTTCCCAGGTCTCTACACCCACCCTACCCATTATGAGAGGTTCCCAAGAAATTTGACCCAACTGCCCTGGTCTATAAACCCACTGATCCCATTATGAGGGGTTCCCACAATACCTGTGCCGAGTTCCCCGGTCTGTACACCACCTCTGCCCATTATGAGAGTGTTCCCATCAGCCCTGTGCTGAGATTCCCAGGTCTGTACACCCACTCTACCCATTATGAGAGGTTCCTTGACAACTTTTCCTGATCTTTACACCCACGGATCCCATTATGAGGGAGTTCCCAACAGCCCCATGCTGAGATTTCCAGGTCTGTAAACCTGTGGGGCTCAATAGGAGGCATTCCAACAATCCCTGTGCTGAGTGCCCAGGTCTGTACACCACCTCTGCCCTTTATGAGGGGGTTCCCATAAGCCCTATGCTGAGATTCGAAGGTCTGTAAACCTGCTGGGGCCATTATGAGAGGTTCTTCCCAAACACATACTGAGCTCCCGAGTCTGTCAACCCACTCATCCCATTATGAGGTGTTCCCACCAATCATGTGCTGAGGTCCCAGGTCTGTACACCCGCTCTGCCCGTAACGATGGGTTCCCACCAGAACTGTCCCAAGTTCCCTGGTCTGTAAACACACTGATCACATTATGAGGGGTTCCCAAAATCCCTGTGCCTAGTTCCCGGGTCTGTACACCACCTCTGCCCATAATGAGGGGGTTCCCACCAGCCCTGTGCTGAGATTCCCAGGTCTGTAAACCTGCTCGGCTCAATATGAGGCATTCCAACATTCCCTGTGCCGAGGTCCCAGGTCTGTACACCACCTCTGCCCTTTATGAGGGGGGTTCCCATAAGCCCTGTGCTGAGATTTCCAGATCCGTAAACCTGTGGGGCTCAATAGGAGGCATTCCAACAATGCCTGTGCCGAGGTCCCAGGTCTGTACACCACCTCTGCCCTTTATGATGGGGGCTCCCATAAGCCCTATGCCGAGATTCCCAGGTCTGTAAACCTGCTGGGCCCATTAGGAGAGGTTCTTCCCAAGCACGTACCGAGCTCCCGGGTCTGTCAACAACTTGTGCCCTTTATGAGGGGGTTCACTTGAGCTCTATGCTGAGATTCCCAGGTCTGTGCACCTGCTCTGCCCATTATGAAGGGTTTCCACCAGAACTGTCCCAAGTTACCTGGTCTGTAAACCCACTGATCCCATTATGAGAGTGTTTCCACAATCCCTGTGCCGAAATCCCAGCTCTGTACACCACCTCTGCCCATTATGAGGAGGTTTCCACCAGCCCTGTGCTGGGATTCCCAGGTCTGTAAACCTGCTGGGCCCATTATGAGAGGTTCTTCCCAAGCACATACTAATCTCCCGGGTCTGTCAACCCACTCATCCCATTATGAGGCGTTCCCACCAACCATGTGCTGAAGTCCCAGGTCTGTACACCCACCCTGCCCATTATGATGGGTTCCCACCAGAACTGTCCCAAGTTCCCTGGTCTGTAAACCCACTGATCCCATTGTGAGGGGTTCCCACAATACCTGTGCCGAGTTCCCCGGGCTTTACACCACCTCTGCCCATTATGAGAGTGTTCCCATCAGCCCTGTGCTGAGATTCCCAGGTCTGTACACCCACTCTACCCATTATGAGAGGTTCTTCCCAAGCACATACTGATCTCTCGGGTCTGTCAACCCACTCATCCCATTATGAGGCGTTCCCACCAACCATGTGCTGAGGTCCCAGGTCTGTACACCCACCCTGCCCATTATGATGGGTTCCCACCAGAACTGACCCAACTTCCCTGATCTGTAAACCCACTGATCCCATTATGAGGGGGTTCCCAAAATCCGTGTGCCTAGTTCCCGGGTCTGTACACCACCTCTGCCCATAATGAGGGGGTTCCCACCAGCCCTGTGCTGAGATTCCCAGGTCTGTAAACCAGCTGGGCTCAATATGAGGCATTCAAACAATCCCTGTGCTGAGGTCCCAGGTCTGTACACCACCTCTGCCCTTTATGATGGAGGTTACCATAAGCCCTATGCTGAGATTCCCAGGTCTGTAAACCTGCTGGGCCCATTAGGAGAGGTTCTTCCCAAGCACGTACCGAACTCCCGGGTCTGTCAACCCACTCATCCCATTATGAGGCGTTCCCACCAATCATGTGCTGAGGTCCCAGGTCTGTCCACCGGCTCTGCCCGTAACGATGGGTTCCCACCAGAACTGTCCCAAGTTCCCTGGTCTGTAAACCCACTGATTACATTATGAGGGGTTCCCAAAATCACTGTGCCTAGTTCCCGGGTCTGTACACCACCTCTGCCCATAATGAGGGGGTTCCCACCAGCCCTGTGCGGAGATTCCCAGGTCTGTAAACCTGCTGGGCTCAATGAGGCATTCCAACAATCCTTGTGATGAGGTCCCAGGTCTGTACACCACCTCTGCCCTTTATGATGGGGGTTCCCATAAGCCCTATGCTGAGATTCCCAGGTCTGTACACCTGCCGGGCCCATTATGAGTGGTTCCCCCCCAAACACCTGCTGAGTTCCCGGGTCTATAAACCCACTCATCCCATTATCAGGCATTCCCACAAACGATGTGCTGAGGTCTCAGGTCGGTACACCTGCTGGGCTCAATATGAGGCATCCCAACAATCCCTGTGCCGAGTACCCAGGTCTGTACACCACCTCTGCCCTTTATGAGGGGGTTCCCATAAGCCCTATGCAGAGATTCCCAGGTCTGTAAACCTGCTGGGCCCATTATGAGAGGTACTTCCCAAGCACGTACTGATCTCCCGGGACTGTCAACCCACTCATCCCATTATGAGGCGTTCCCACCAATCATGTGCTTAGGCCCCAGGTCTGTACACCCACCCTGCCCATTATGATGGACTCCCACCAGAACTGACCCAACTTCCCTGATCTGTAAACCCACTGATCCCCATTATGAGGGGTTCCCAAAATCCCTGTGCCAAGTTCCCAGGTCTGTACACCACCTCTGCCCATTAAGAGGGAATTCCCACCAGCCCTGTGCTGAGATTCCCAGGTCTGTGAACCTGCTGGGCTCAATATGAGGCATTCCAGTAATCCCTGTGCTCAGTTCCCAAGTCTGTACACCCACTCTACCCATTATGAGAGGTTCCCACCACACATGTCCCAAGTTCCCTGGTCTTTACACCCACTGATCCCATTATGAGGGGTTCCCAAAATCCCTGTTCCGAGTTCACTGGTCTGTACACCACCTCTGACCATTATGAGGGGTTCCCATGAGCCCCATGCTGAGATTCCTAGTTCTGTACACCTGCTGGGCCCATTATTAGAGGTTCCCCCCAAACAAGTGCTGAGTTCCAGGGTCTGTAAACCCACTCATCCCATTACGAGACGCTCCCACCAACCATGTGCTGAGGTCCCAAGACTTTACACCTGCTGGGCCCATTATGAGGCATTCCAACAATCCCTGTGCCGAGTTCCCAGATCTGTACACCCACTCTGCCCATTATGATGGGATCCCAGCACACCTGTCCCAAATTACCTGCTCTTTACGCCCACTGATCCCATTATGAGGGGTTCCCAAAATCCCTGTTCCGAGTTCACATGGCTGTACACCACCTCTGCCCATTATGAGGGGTTCCCATGAGCCCTGTGCTGAGATTCCCAGGACTGTAAGCCTGCTGGGCCCTTTATGAGGCATTCCAACAATCCCTACGCTGAGTTCCCTGGTCTGTATACCCACTCTGTCCATTATGATGGGTTCCCACCAAACCTGACCCAAGATCCCGGGTCTGTAAACACACTGATCCTATTCAAAAATATGGCAGGGAGCAGCAGCCAAACAGGATCATCATTATCAATGATGGTCATCACAGTACAGGGACTTTGAGCTATATCTCTTGTACTGTGTGATTAATGATCATCGTGATTATCATGATAAAAGGGTGGGAGTCACACTGAAATTACCACCCCCCCGCCCCCCGGCACATTAAGGGGCTGTAGAGGCCGATGTTTTTGATCATAATGCTTTCTATGTGTCTGAATGGACACACAGAGCTATGACTCGGCTCCAGTGCCCCAGTAGGAAGCTGCTGACTGTGGGGGCACTCTATAGGATGGAGGGGCAAGGAGCAGCAAGGGGTGAGGAGAGGAGGATCTGGCATGCTCTGTGCAAAACCAACTGCACATAGAAGGTAAGTATAACATGTTTGTTATTAAAAAAAAAAGAAATACAAAAGGATAACTTTACAATCACTTTACAATGTTTACAATAACTTTAGGATAACTATAACATCACTTTACAATCACTGTACAATCACTTTATAAGGTTTATGCTGGGAGGTGTGGTTTATGATTATGTTACTGCTGTAATTGGCAAGCACTCGCTGTACAGGATTGTTTACATTTTGGTATGCAAATACACAACCTGACTGTGTTGATTAGGGAATCATGCAATTTTTTTTTCTTTCAGCTCATGGTTGCAGGAAAGAAAATCATATGGGATGGATACCACTTTGCTCAGCAGGGGATCTGTCTGCTCATCCCCCACTGTTTGGACCAGATTGGGCAGATGAAAGGTCCATGTCCACTCAATTTATGCAGAGCTGACAGGGACACAGCACACTCTGCTGTATAGGCAGCCAGGTGTAAATGGTCCCCAATATCTTTTTACACCCAACTGTCCTCCAGTTAGATCTATCTAGACAGAGGAGGATGAATCCCCTTCCATTTTTAGCAGACTGGCTCAGTGGTAGGCAGGTGAAAATACACAAGTAAAGAGATCTGCTCTCATCTGAAAACAGTATTCCTTTTGGATAATCAAATTTATAACAGGCTGGAGAAAGATAACTATCCCTCGAGTACAAAGCTGCATTTTTTTTTTTTTAGGTGGGTGGATGGGCAGGCTTTTAGAGGCTCCATCAGGTAGGCTGCATGGAGCCCTGTGATTATGAACAGCAACCCTCTCAATACCAGCAATAACCCCTCTGCATTGGGTCCAGTTTCCACAACAATAGCCTCCCAGAATTAAAGACAGTTGCTGCTAAAGCAGCAAATTTAAATCTGTCTATGGCTGGCTTAAAGGAGGTTCTGAGTAGTACGACTGCATGTCATTAAATATTATCCTCATGCTGTTCTGAAGTACTCCATGTTCAATTTCCTACCTTCCATCCATCCTGCTCCCATGCGTCATCGCTCGCTCTTCCTGGACTGGGACTGACATTTAAGCATAGGACAGGACTAGCTTTCACCTGTCTGGCAGAGAACCCCCCTGTGAACGATACACCTGCATACACATTCCCTACTAAAGCCTTTGACTCTTCTAGAAGGAAAAAAAAAAAAAAAAAAAAAAAAAAATGGTTTACAAACAGCTACCAGCATAAAATTTGAGAAATAGATTATAGACACACAGCAGACATACATGCACATGGTGGTTTCATACTGACACCTTTGGCCTGCCTGTGAAAGAATAAAAAAATGACATGCTTGGCCTACACACCATCAAATCCCTTTCTTTGAGTGTATGGAGTCACACAGCTCTTCATGTTCTTGACCGTAGGGATATTCCAAAGCAGTGCAACAAAGAAGGGTGGGTAGACATGGAGGACATTTATGGACAACTCACAATAACACCCTAGAAGAGAAGTAGGAAACTTCAAACCACCACTCAGAAAACTTGGGGCCAAAACACAGATCTGGGAGATGGCAAAGCATCAACTTGGAGAGCTTGTTAAAAGGTCTGCACAGATAACCAGGTAGCTACCTTGCAAACACAGATATGCCTGATGTCAACGTCAATAGGTAGGAATAACCCTGATAGAAGATACCCTAATGGGGAAGGTAGGAGTCTAACACTTAATGGCACAAGTATGGACAATGCTGTCAGACCCATTTAGAAATAGTGGCACAGAAAGCCTCTGGGCAATCAAAAAAGGAGGGTCCAAGCTCCAGGAGGAGGTTGAACAAGGTAGGTGGGCATAGACCACCTTGGCCACATCCAAGCAGTGCAAGACAACCTCTTCTGGGTATGAACGGTTGAACACAGGGAAACCAGAACAGCATCCTCATGCAGGTGAAAGTCGCAGTCCACCTTCAGTAGGAATGAGGGGCACAGATAGAGAACCATTTTATCCCTGTGTAAACCAATGGGGAGGAATACAGGCCAAGGCCAAAGACACAGCCAATATCCTATAGAGCATGCATGGTAATCTCCATATTGTCCATCAGTACAGGATGAGACTGCTTGCAGGAGGTGGCCAGCCAGATAGCCTATCACAGCTATTCCCCTCCATCTCAGTATATTTTTTATATATATATATATATATATATATATATATATATATATATATATATATATATATATATATATATATATATATATATATATATATATATATATATATATATATATATATATATATACACACACACACATATCTTTTTGCAGTTAAAACTATGTACATTTATTTATTTTTCACCAGGAACCTGCAAAGCATTGCACCCACAAACACCTGATACAGGGCTGTCTGCATAAGCTTTCTTCTTGTACCCCATATGAGTAGACAGTTGCACACCGAGGAGGAAGAAACAATGAACTACCTAAACAGCACTCTGACAGTTCATTGATAAATACAAGCCAACAGCTGCAAAGTATCTTGGTACTTGTAGTGCATTCATTCACAGATCTCTGTGAATGAATGTTGTAGCCATTGGGATATAAGATCCCCAGCAAGCTATCACTAGAGGAGGTGGGTCAGGGAACGGCTGCAGCAGTGGGAACAGGTTACATGTTCCACCCTAAAAATGGGTTGAACATGTGTTCCCAAAGTTTAACTTATCTTTTAAAAGCGTCTTGAGGTTGAGGACCAGTAATGTATGGATCCTTTCCATCTTTAGAACCCCAACAGGTTGAATAAAAAAAAAAAAAAAAAAAAAAAAACACAACACACACACACACACACACACACACACACACAACAGGAACCTCTACGGGGCTGGAGCAGAAGCATCACAACCTGAAAGAGAAGGTCCCATATGGTCATGGTCCGTGAACTCAGACATCAGAAGGCAGATATCCACAGATCATAGGAGCCATAGAGATGGCCCCACCTCAAGTTAACCATGGAGGACAGACCATGCTGCCATGATGGGCCTGTCACTGGTTTGAAGACAATGAGCAGCAATAAACACTGGATGCAAGTGGTTTGTCAACAGTTTACCATCATTCCATCCTAAGAGATGTCTATTGCATGCAGTGCCATTCCTTGTTCCAGCCTCCTCTAGTTGGACCTCCTCAGCCCCATTGCAAACATGTTCTACAGCCCTCTCTCCACCCCATCCCCCTGTGAGCCACAGGTCTCATCACTCTGCAGGTCTGTGGCTGTTATATGACATACCGGCTATCATCTCTCCTGTTCTGCATGGTCATGCAATCCATTATTTGTCATTGAGTGTCAGTCATGCATCTCATTGCCGCTCAACTGCCACCCCTGTCGTAACTCTATACCTCTTTCCCAGTCCCCACCTCATACACAATGCAGGGTCCATTTTATTTGTATTTATAATTACATTTTTATTTATTTTCCACTTTATGCATTCCATTTATTGATGCTGACTAAGGAATGGGCTTGGGCATGTTCACAGCTCCACAAAACCAAGCCCATCGAGAAGCTGGCACAGCACAGTGCTAATCACAGCCAGTGAGACATTTCCCAATCTGTGCAGCAACGGATCAGGAAATGTCTCACTGCCTGCGATTAGCACTGTACAGTGCAAGATTTCTGGTGGGCTCAGCAACTTAGAGTTTCAAACACACCCAAGCCCATCCTTAATGCTGACACCTATTATCCTGATTCGATTCAGTATACATATGGGGAAATGTATTTCCAAAACCTATTCTATTGTTGACTTTTTCTACATTCATTTCCAAAAATACATGTTGATCAAACTGGTCATTGATAAGGTCTCCAAAACTAATAAAGTGTGTGTGTGTGTGTGTGTGTTGGTTGCGGACTGCAATACAAATTGTAAAATGACTATATCACCTTTATACTAAATTGCCATTTATTTTTTTATTACATACTTAGAATTTAATTATGTATCCCCAAGGATTAATGGCACTGGCCAGGCTTGTAAAAACTTTCCTTCACCTGTGTTCACTGTAGCTTTTTATTCTTAAGTAATCTACACTCTGATTTTAATCTTGTTTTATTTATTTTTTTAACTACCCACTCTAAAAATGTTTTTTTTTTTTTTTTTTTTTTTTAGTTTGCACTTTCCACCAGACACCGTTAGCCACTTTGGGCTATGTCCGTTTTTTTTTTTTTTTTTTATATGGACATTGTTTTTTTCTGTACACAAAAATTTGCAACACTTGCAGGGGAGCACTGGATTGTGTTATTTTCTAGAATCACCTATACAAGAGCAGTGGATGGGAAGAATGGTATTAAGACCTCTTTCAAGCCGAGGCAGTTTTAAACGCATTTAAACACTAGAAATAGCACCTATAAAAGTGCCTGAAAACCGGCTCCCATTTAATTTTGAGTGAATTTTCATACTGGGGTGGTGCGCTAGTGAGGAGTTAGGAAAAGTCCCGCAAGCAGCATCTTCAGGGCGGTTTGGAAGCACTGTATACAGTGCTCCCAAAATGCCCTGTCCATTAAAATGAATGGGCAGCACTTCCAAAGCACCTGAAAAGCTCTCCGGAAGCGCCACAACACGGGTGCTTTTAACCCCTACTTTGGGGTTAAAGCACCCTGCTAGCAGATGAAAAGCACCACGAGTGGCGCTTTAGCGCTAATGCAACCTCGGTGTGGAAGTGGTCTTAGAGTGCAATTATTGAAACATATTGCTAAACACAAAGGGCTTGTTTTTTGAATTTTTTGCATTTTATTTGTTCACAAACATAATTTTCCTTTTTGTTTCGCATTTTTCACTTTTATTAAAGTATTCTTTTTTTTTGTGTGACACAGGTGTTCACTTTTCAAAAAGGTTGATGTTGTTTATGAAATTAGGCAATATTGAATGTATAGGTTTGTTTAAAATAGTAAGCACATTTAGAGAAGTAGCGCCTACTTTAAATGTTTGGTTGTAATGGTTAATGGATTGTAATCAACACACACCTCCTGTGCAGTTCAGTCCACAGTGACCCACTGTAGTTTCTTTATTTGGTTTCCACCAGAGATAACCAAAGTCAGCTGTACTGAACCTGTATCCTCAACTGTGGTACCCGGGCAACCAAAATGGATGAACCTGCAGAGGTACTCGCCCACCCAGGACTTTGAGGGAAAATTTTCTTACAGCTGAGGTATACACAATAAAGCCATCCAAGTAAAAGGGTGGAAAATGGTCATCCTCATAAGAGGACAAATCTGGCAGGTTCATCCCTGAAATCCGGGCCATCCCAACATAAATCTGAGTCACGTGTCCAGTGTCGTAATCAAACACACAAGCAGCACAGTGGCATTAGAAATCTGTGCTGCTCAACCAGAGATCCGCTGAATCCCAAAGAAGAGGCCCAAGTAGCAACAAGTGTGAAAGGGGGTGGGTGAGTGACCCAGGGGCCAGAGTTCCCAGCCATAGGATCCACCTAAAGGGTACTAGGGCAGATTGTGGTGGAACACACCACAATGGCCCGGGTAAAGAGGAGCCTTCTGGAGCCCTGCAGGGGTTTGCACTATTTTTCTACCTGAAAAACCTCATGAAACAAAATATGAATATGCAATTGAAGTATATGTCCCAGACTCTCAGCAGGCATCTGTGTCCTTTTTGCCTAGTATCCTACTTCTGAGGGTGGAACTGTAACCCTACAGTCAAGAATAGGAAGAGCTGCGTCTCAAACATCAGAGATAGTTATGTTAACCGGCTTAGAAATAAGTCACTTAGATCAGATATTCTCAGCCGACTTGTATGTACGTCATGGTTTATGGCCGACGCCGTTCACCTGAAAAACAAAAAACACACAACACAAAACAATTTACATTGAGCTACCGGATTTGACATTTCAAAACATAGATCTTGTACCACAAGCTGGCTTGTAGGCATGTCACGGTTGCGTTCTGTCTTTGGCTTGCCTGAAAAAATAAATAAAAAAAAGTTCAAATTGAGGGAATGTGCTAGTTGCAGTACTGCAGTAGTTTCAGTGCTCACATATCTTTATTTAAAAGAATATGTTCATCTTAAAAAAAAAATTATATATATATAATAATATGTTTGAACTAAAAACAATAATAAATGCTTATTGGAAGCCTGGCAAGCATTGAACCCACGTTCATCAGATTGTGTGTGCAAAGTAGGGCTCTTGCAAACTGTGTGGCCATACATCACACAGCCAGGCATTTACACACTAACAGGAGAAAATGCTGCGTTAATTGATTAAGAACAAACCAACAGCCACAAAAGGTGATAGAGCTTGTAGTTTTATGTTTACAGAACTGTGAAAGAATGATCAGGCGGGGTGGGGCAGAGCCTCACATGGCCACCTTCTTCGCACAGTCCCACAGGGAATGGGGGAGAAGATCTCATCACCACGGGAAGCCAGGGGGGTGGATTTGTAACATTTTAGATCCCGACTATGGATATAACAGCTTACAAAAGGCGAACTTATACTTTAATACGGTTCAGCTAGTGTGGGGTGCAGAATACACTTTTTTTCACAATAAACACATTGAAAAGAAAGTAGGAGTAAAAAGTCCCCCGCCTTGCAGTAAGAGTAACCCCCAGCATTGATGGCAGCAGGGCCATAGGTCAATTTTTTTCTGCTCTGGGTTGGTTAGCTCATGGCTTAGCTGTATTTTTACCATCCCCCAACTGTTCCCCCCAGCAGACAGGGCAAAAGTTAAATAGGCCGTTGAACTCTGCAAATGGGAACTCCTATCGAATGTGGCCCATTTAACTATCCAGTTTTTGAATGGTGCTGCAGGTATTTACGGGTTAAAAAAAAGGTATTAAAAAGAGGGAATACATTATGCATCTGTGAGGAGGCACTAAACAGAGGAAATACACAGACAGTTGACACTTTGTCTGAGCCTACCGTGAAGATGGTGGTGAGCAGTACTAGTGGCCAAGTGGTTCGCTCTTTCACTGTGCCCGTGTGTGTTTCCTGCGGGTACTTTGGTTTCCTCCCACTCTCCAAAGAGACGCTGGTAGGTTAATTGGCTCCGGTCTAAAATTGATCCCCATATGTGTATGTATCATGTATGATTGCGAGTTAGGGACCTTAGATTGTAAGCAGGGACTGATGTGAACATGCAATATATATGTAAAGGGTTATGCTAAACCTAACGTAAATATGCACACCTGCTAACTTCTTGGAGAGTTTTTTTTCACACGTAAATGCACATTGTGCATAGGGCAACCCATTCACTTGAAAGGCCTGACCCACGCACAGCAAATATTACAAACTCACTTTGAAATCTTTTCGGTTGTGGAGAGTCGTGCATTTTGTAGCGTGTCAAAGCAGGCATCTGCCGCTAACTGCGACTGGGGTGTCATTAACAATTAGGCTGTATTCACATTTGCATGTCTCTGAACGCAACATGCATGCTTTGGAGCGCATTTAAGACATGCACTGCAAATACTTATCACGCTTGCACCATCATCATGGCAACACAAACATGATGTGCATTTGCAGCAGGTTTCTAAAATGTGTACTAAAGCATGTATTTTCTGTGCGGGTTTTAGTGCTTTTGTAACTGTGCATGCAGTCTAATTGGCAATGACACCTCAATCAAGCTTACCATGCCATTATGGCGACTTGAGTCATATGCAACACGCTGCGAAGCACACATTTTATTTGCAGGTTTATGCACAGTTGGAAATTTGCAGACATGAACGCAGCTGAATTTTTAATGACACCCCAATCACAGTAAGCAGAAGCGTGTTTTGGGAACAGGATGTATTACCCCCCCCCCCCCAGCTTGGACGCCAGTTATTGCAACAATATCCCACAGCATTGATACTACGTTCAACAGAGATAACCTCCATCATTGGTGCAATCTTACACAATAATAACCCTCAGCATGGCTTCCAGTATACACACAATAGCCCATAGCATTGGTGCCAGTATACACAGTAATAACCTACACCATTGTTACCAGTTTACACAATAATAACAAACAGCCAGTATACATAATAAGCCCCAGCATTGGTGCCAGGATACACAGTGAAAACCACCAACATTGGTGACAGTTTCCACAGTGATGGCCACTACCATTAGTGACAATTTTTTCAAAAACACACGCTAATTTTGTGCTGCATTTTTCACATATAAATGTGCATGTGGCAACCTATTCACTTGAAAAGGCTTGCCCTATGCACAGCAAACACCACAAAGTAACTCAGAGGAAAGATAACTTCTGCTTGAGTCGCCTAGGCAGCCAAAGCAGACGTGGGAGCTGGGTGCTCCCCATCCCAAAAAAAAATAAAAATCTGACACTCCAAATGTGGCATATAAGAGGGTAAGTAGTGCTTAAAGTGGAGGGCCACCCTGAAAACAAAAAAAATATATAAAAAAAAAAAAAAAAAAAAAAAAATAATAAAACAAATGAAAAAATTTTTTTTTTTTTTACTTACCAGAAATGCCTGTTGCTAGGCACTTTCTCCTAATCTTCCTCTTCCTCCTCCGCGGAGATCTTCTGTCTTCGTCGCGGCGTCTTCTGGGAACTGTGTGTTCCAGAACACAGCGCGTCCCATTCAGAAAGCGCTGCGGGACTCGCGCATGCGCAGTAGCTGCGGGACTCGCGCATGCGCAGTAGGAAACGGGCAGTGAAGCCGTAAGACTCCACTGCCTGTTTCCCTTACAAGGAATGGCGGCGCCGGGACCCGAGAGCCGAGGGACGGGTCGGCCCTCGGGCGGCGACATTGCGGGCGCCCTGGACAGGTGAGTGTGTTGATTAAGTCAGCAGCTGCAGTGTTTGCAGCTGCTGACTTTTTTTTTTTTTTCGTATAACCGGCCCTCCTCTTTAAAGCAGAAACTCCACATTTGGTTGGAACTCTGCTTTAACCACTTTGCATCCAGGCCAATTCTAACATTTCTCGCCTACATGTAAAATTCATAATTTCTTTGCTAGAAAATTACATAGAACCCCCAAACATTGTATGTTTTTTTTTAGCAAAGAACCTAGAGAATACAATGGAGGTCATTGCAACTTTTTATCTCACAGAGTATTTGCGCAGCAATTTTTCAAACACTTTTTTTCAGAAAAAAGAAACAGTTTCATGCTTTAAAAAAAAAAAAAAAAAAAAAAAAAAAGGATCCTGGCATCCCAGCCAAGGCGACACCGTCAATTTGAATGCAGAGGCCGGGCGTGACGTCATAACATGATTCTTCTTATGGTGCATGGAATCACCGGCTGAAAATGCCGATATCTGAATGATGTCTGTAACCTCAGGCATCATTCAGATATACCACCACAAAGCCCACTACGTCATATGACGTAGCTTGGGCGCCAAGTGGTTAATAAACACTGCTCCTGGCCAGTAATGATGTATGGAAGGGTTCATTAACACTGCCACTGGCCATGGCTGCATTAGCATCAGTGATAATTAGCCCCTTTGTACTGAATTTGTGGACATTAGAAGTGTCAATTAACCCCTTTGTGTTGCATTAATGACCCATTGAATCGTTAAACTGGTTGTAAAGCTAGGTGGGTTTTCTCACCTTAATGCATAGTATGCATTCATGTATAAAAAAAAAATATAACACACACACACCTTGTGTAGTGCTTATCCCCTTCCTGAACTTGAACTATACTTACCTGAGCCTTATCTCAGTTCAGTTGTTACTAAAAATTATATATATAATTATATATATATATATATATATATATATATATATATATATATATATATATATATATATATATATACACACACACACACACACACACACACACACACACACACACACACACACATTCTTTAATGAACCCCTTTCATGCAGCATCAGTGGACAGGTGCAGTGTTATTTAACCACTTCATGCTGCATTGTGAAGGGTTTAAAGATCACTGCCAAGGAATGCCAAAGGGGGGGGAAGGTTTTAAATGGTTCGATCACCCTGAGAGAATTGTGAACCAACTGTATCCCAACACCACTGTGCAAAACCTTTAGACAGTTCAATAAAGTTCTAACCAATACAGAGTGATTATAATCCCTCCATTGTAAAAAAAAACAAAAAAACAAAAAAAAAAAAACACATACAATAAATACCTGTAACACAAATTGGTCTGTAAGGGTTTACAACCACATTAATATGCTGTAGAATAAAAGCCTTGGCATCTATAACCTGACATACTCCACACATTATAAGAAACATCACATCTTAAACTGAGACATTCAATGGGGCTCTGCAAAATACAGCAGTTGAAAAAAAAAAATATGTTCCGATAAAAAAATTGTATAATTATGATAGGTTTACAATCCTGAGAGTTTAATACTAGTTTAAGGGTGTGTGAAGTTTTTCATAGGAATAATAAATTGGTGTGGTATTGTGTGTTTTATATGTAATTAGCATGTAGCCAAGGAGTTTGAGATATACATAAGATAGATGGAAGAGGTGATATAGATTATTGGTAGGCAACCTCGGCCCTCCAGCTGTGGTGAAACTACAAATCCCATCATGTCTGGGTTTGTCAGGGTCTTGTAATATCTCATGGGAATTGTAAACAAAAAAAAAAAAAAAAAAAAAAAAGACAGCTGCAGGGCTGAGGTTGCCTACCCATGGTATAGATGATAGGAAGGGGGTGTAAGGGTTTGTAAAATTAATTTTAACATATGTTAAAAGAAAATAAAAATAGCCGTCTATAGTACAAAAAAAAAAGCAAATAATCGCTAATGTAAATATTACTTTCACTGTTCCACCGTATAAAAGGAACCCCATACAGTAGCGATTATTTGCTCTTTTTGTACTATAAAGCCTGTGTTAGGCCTGGATCACACTTATGTGTTTTTGGTGCTTTTTGCAGAAACCCACTACAGTTTATTTAACATGGTTCCCTATGGGAGACTTTAACATCTATGCTTTTTTTTCAGCTACTGGGTATTCGGAAAAGGTCAATGACTTTTTTCAACACAAAACAGTGCTTTTTTTGGTTCAAAAGACTTCAATAGAGAAGTTGAAGAAAAGCATGTAGTGCGTTTTTGAAGCAATTTGTGTTTTTTTTTTAATCTGCCCAATAAATTGAGCAAAAAAAAAAAAAAAAAAAACACATGAATCACAGCAAAATAACTTGCGCAAAAATCAAAACGCACAGCAAAAACACTGCAGAAACAGTTCAAATCAAAAGCAAATTGCATAGATGTCTACAAAGCATTATGCTGGCCACACAGATCAATTTTCAGACAAGAATATTCATACAAAAAAACTTTTTACATTTGCTGAACTTTAACTTAATATATTAGGCACATTGAATCAACATCTCAGCATAAACTATGAATATATAAATCAGTAAAAGATCTATATCTATCACTTCTGTATGCTCCTATCATCTGTACAATCTCTACTATCAAGCCCATTTA
The DNA here is from genome assembly GCF_037356315.1 of Lithobates pipiens. Lineage (NCBI taxonomy): Eukaryota > Metazoa > Chordata > Amphibia > Anura > Ranidae > Lithobates > Lithobates pipiens. Next base: position 1,167,861 of record NW_027507889.1, on the reverse strand, counting down.
TATTCCAAAATATGTGGACTACCTAAAATCTAAAAAACATCAATTATACATTCCCCACAATCGGTTATTAAAAATTCTTACCCCTGACACTTGTCATGAGCTGCCATGTGCTTCACTTTTAGCTCTACTGTGTAGATTGGAAAGGGGAGGGGTAAGAGGAGGTAGGAACACTTCAATGCTTTAATTGAATGTAATTTCCAAATTAACCTGTTGTGGCGTTGCTGAGCAGAAGCAAATTCACCTCTGGTGGTGCAGACATGTTGCCCCAGATAGTTTTTCAGAGTATGTAATTTCCAAAGTAACCTGTTGCTGCGCTGTTGAGCAAGTTTCATTACTCCGTAGCACTGGACACTTTGCTGCCTTGTAATAAGTCACAACAGAGGGAGGCCAGCAGGTCAGATAAAGGTCACTGGAAAGCAGCACACATTCTGACTGCATGTTATAAATCGAAGCTGGTCATTACAGCCATACATCATACAATCTAGCTGAGAAAAAATATGTAGGGGAAAATCTGTTACTATACTGCAGAAAATTAGCTGTGAAAAAAATATGGAGGGAAATATGCTAATAGACTCCAGGAAATTAACAGTGACAAAAAAAATGAATTAAAATAGATGCTAATATACTGCAGAAAATTAGCTGTACAAAAAAAAGGGAAGGAAAAGTCGGCTAATATACTGCAGAAAATTAGCTGTGAAAAATATGGAGGGAAAAACTATGCTAATAGACTCCTGGAAATTAGCAGTGACAAAAAAAATGTAGATATGTGCAATTAGCAGATTGTAGATATGTGCGATTAGCAGATTGTAGATATCTGCAATTTGCAGATTGTAAATATCTGCGATTTGCAGATTGTCGATATGTGTGATTTGCAGATTGTCAATATGTGCGATTTGCAGAATGTAGATATGTGCCATTTGCAGAATGTAGATATGTGCAATTTGCAGGTTGTAGATATGTGCGATTTAAAAGATGCAAATAGACTGCAGAAAATTAGCTGAGGAATAAAGTATGGAGGGACATGTATGCTAATAGACAAATAACCATAAAATGAAGGTGCTTCATTAAAAAAAAAAAGAGATGGGCTAAATTCTCTCAAACGCCTATAGAAACATAATTATGTTTATATTTTTTTGTTGAAATTTGATATTACTGAGATGCTCATAAGCAACGTCCGCCGCAGCGGCCGCTGTAACTATTAATTCCCCACACAAGTTGAACACTCCCTCACCTTTGTGCATTCATAGCATGTCATGTTCAAAGTAACCTGTTGTGGCGCTGCTGAGCAGCCGTCAAACTCATCAATGGTGGTGCTGACATGGAACCCACGATAGTTTTTTAGAGCATGTAATTTCAAAAGTAACCTGGGGTGGCGCTGCTGAGCAGCCTTCAACTTCAGCACTGGTGGTGCTGACATGGAACCCACGATAGTTTTTCAGAGCATGTAATTTCAAAAGTAACCTGGGGTGGCGCTGCTGAGCAGCCTTCAACTTCACCACTGGTGGTGCTGACATGGAACCCACGATAGTTTTTTAGAGCATGTAATTTCCAAAGTAACCTGTTGCTGCGCTGTTGAGCAAGTTTTATAACTCCGGATCACTGGACACTTGGCTACCTTGAAATAAGTCACAACAGAGGGAGGCCAGCAGGTAAAAAGGTCACTGCAAAGCAGCAAACATTCTGACGGCATGTTTGAAATCGAAGATGGTCATTTCAGCCATACATCATACAATTTAGTTGTGAAAAAATATGGAGGGGAAAATGTGCTACTATACTGCAGAAAATTACCTGTGAAAAATATGGAGGGAAATATGCTGATAGACTCCAGCAAATTATCAGTGACAAAAAAAGGATTAAAATAGATGCTAATATACTGCAGAAAATTAGCTGTACAAAAAAAAAAAAATGGAAGGAAAAATCTGCTAATATACTGCAGAAAATTAGCTGTGAGAGATATGGAGGGAAAAATATGCTAATAGACTCCAGCAAATTAGCAGTGACAAAAAGAAAATGTAGATATGTGCAATTTGCAGCTTGTAGATATGTGCGATTTAAAATATGGAGGGAAAAAGATGCAAATAGACTGCAGAAAATTAGCCGAGGAAGAAATTATGGAGGGACATATATACTAATCGACAAATAACCACAAAATGAAGGTGCTTCATTAAAAAATGAGATGGGCTAAATTCTCTTAAGCAAATGCCTATAAAACCATAATAATATTAATATTTTCCAGTTGTGAAATTTGATATTACTGAGATGCTCATAAGCAGCGGCCGCTGTAGCTATTAATTCACCACAAGAGTTGAACACTCCCTCACCTTTGTGCATTCATAGCATGTCATGTTCAAAGTAACCTGTTGTGGGGCTGCTGAACAGCTGTCAAACTCATCAATGGTGGTGCTGACATGTAACCCACGATAGTTTTTTAGAGAATGTAATTTCAAAAGTAACCTGGGGTGGCGCTGCTGAGCAGCCTTCAACTTCACCACTGGTGGTGCTGACACGGAACCCACGATAGTTTTTCAGAGCATGTAAATTCAAAAGTAACCTGGGGTGGCGCTGCTGAGCAGCCTTCAACTTCACCACTGGTGGTGCTGACATGGAACCCACGATAGTTTTTCCGAGCATGTAATTTCAAAAGTAACCTGGGGTGGCGCTGCTGAGCAGCCTTAAACTTCACCACTGGTGGTGCTGACATGGAACCCACGATAGTTTTTTAGAGCATGTAATTTCCAAAGTAACCTGTTGCTGCGCTGTTGAGCAAGTTTCATAACTCCGGATCACTGGACAACTTTGCTACCTTGTAATAAGTCACAACAGAGGGAGGCCAGCAGGTCAGAAAAAGGTCACTGCAAAGCAGCAAAAACATTCTGACTGCATGTTTGAAATCGAATATGGTCATTGCAGCCATACATCATACAATTTAGTTGTGAAAAAATATGGAGGGGAAAATGTGCTACTATACTGCAGAAAATTACCTGTGAAAAATATGGAGGGAACTATGCTAATAGACTCCAGCAAATTAGCAGTGACAAAAAAAATGGATTAAAATAGATGCTAATATACTACAGAAAATTAGCTGTACAAAAAAAAAAAAAATGGAAGGAAAAATCTGCTAATATACTGCAGAAAATTAGCTGTGAAAAATAGGGAGGGAAAAATATGCTAATAGACTCCAGGAAATTAGCAGTGACAAAAAGAAAATGTAGATATGTGCAATTTGCAGCTTGTAGATATGTGCGATTTAACCACTTGCTTACTGGGCACTTAAACCCCCTTCATGCCCGGATCAATTTTCAGCTTTCAGCGCTGATGCACTTTGAATGACAATTGCACGGGCATACAACACTGTACCCAAATGACATTTTTATCATTTTTTCCCCACAAATAGAGCTTTCTTTTGGTGGTATTTAATTACAGCTGGGAGTTTTATTTTTTGCCAAACAAACAAAAAAAAGATGCAAAAAAAAAATCATGTTTAAGACCCTTTTCACACTGGGGTGTTTTTCAGGCGTTTTTCAAGCGCTTTAGCGTTAAAAAAAGCGCCTGTAAAGCGCTTGAAAGAAGCCTCATCTGCAGTCCCAATGTGAAATGTCAGCGCCCGAAAAACGCTTGTAAAGCGCCACTTAAACTAGCAGCGCTTTACCAGCGTTTTTCCAGCGTTAATGGGGTGCTTTTAACCCCTGCTAGTGGCCAAACAAAGGGTTAAAAGCGCCCACAAAATGCTGCTGCCAATAGCGTTTTTCAGGCGTTTTCGGGCATTTTACAAGCGCTTCCTATTGATTTCAATGGGAAGGGGCGTTTTAGGAGCGTTGTATTCACCGCTCCAAGACCCCTTTCACACTGGGGCGTTTTTCAGGCGTTTTTCAGGTGCTTTAGCATTAAAAAAAGCGCCTGTAAAGCGCTTGAAAGAAGCTGCAACTGCAATCCCAATGTAAAAGCCTGAGTGCTTTCACACTGAGGCGCTGCGCTGGCAGGGCATCAAAAAAAGTCCTGCAAGCAGCTTCTTTGCAGCGCTTTTGGAGCGGTGAATACAACGCTCCTAAAGCGCCCCTTCCCATTGAAATCAATGAGGAGCGCCTGTAAAACGCCTGAAAAACGCCTGAAAAATGCTATTGGCAGCAGCGTTTTGTGGGCGCTTTTAACCCTTTATTTGGCCACTAGCAGGGGTTAAAAGCGCCCCAATAACGCTTGAAATACGCTGGTAAAGCGCTGCTAGTTTAAGCTGCGCTTTACGAGTGTTTTTCGGGCGCTGACATTGTGAAAGGGCTCTTAAAGCACTTGGGCTTTCACATTGGGACTGCAGATGAGGCTTCTTTCAAGCACTTTACAGGCGCTTTTTAACGCTAAAGCGCCTGAAAAACGCCTGAAAAACGCCCCAGTGTGAAAGGGGTTCAAAAGCGCTGCAAAGAAGCTGCTTGCAGGACTTTTTTGACGCTTTGCCAGTGCAGCGCCTCAGTGTGAAAGCACTCGGGCTTTTACATTGGGATTGCAGTTGCAGCTTCTTTCAGGCTTTTTTTTTTAATGTTAAAGCGCCTGAAAAACACTCCAGTGTGAAAGGGATCTTGGTGTGAAAGCACTTGGGCTTTTACATTGGGATTGCAGTTGCAGCTTCTTTCAGGCGCTTTTTTAACGCTAAAGCGCATGAAAAACGCCTGAAAAACGCCCCAGTGTGAAAGGGGTCTAATAGTTTGTTATAAAATTTTGCAAACAGGTCATTTTTCTCCTTCATTGAAGTGCGCTGATGAGGCAGCACTGATAGGCTGCACTGGTGGGCACTGATAGGCTGCATTGGTGGGCACTGATAGGCTGCACTGGTGGGCACTGATAGGCTGCGCTGGTGGGCACTGATAGGCATAGTTAAGGCGGCACTAATAGGCACAGATAAGGCGGCACCGATGGGCACAGATAAGGCGGCACCGATGGGCACAGATAAGGCGGCACTGATGGGCAAAGATGGGCACATATAAGATGGCACGGATGGGTGGCACTAAGGGGCACTGATAGGTATCACTGATAGATGGGACTGATGGGCACTGATAGGTGGCACTGATAGATGGCTCTGATAGGTGGCACTGCTGGGCACTGATGGGCGGCACTGATGGGCACTGGTAGATGACACTGATGGGCACGGATATGTGGCACTGGAGTGCAGCACCTTTGTTGAGGCAGATTGTGGGCCCTGAATATAAATGGGTGGGTCCTGCGCAAATCGTGCCACTCAAGTTAGCATTTGCACTTTATATCACTCAGGCTCCTTTTCACAGCATCTGTGTTTCATTATATCTGATTTTGGATTTTGTTCCACTCTAGTCACTTATTACCACTTAGCGGCGCGAAGGCTGACCACTTTTATTAGATTGTGGGCACTGCTGGGTGGCACTGTGGGCACTGCTGGGTGGCACTGCTGGGTGACACTGTGGGCACTGCTGGGTGGCACTGACGGGGGGCAGGTGGGCACTGGCAGGGCTGGCCGTGATCGGGACTGTATCATATGATCGCCGTTGTATCGCCGTTGTATCATATGATCAGCTGTCATTGGCTGACAGCTGATCACGTGATAAGGGGTTAGGATCGACCCCTTGCTCGGATCGGTGATCAGGCGAGTCTCATAGACTCGACGATCACAGAGCGCGCCGTGCGCGCCCCTTAGGGGGCGCGCAGGCCGCTAGTGCACGGGACGACGTCTATCGGCAAAGGAGGTCCACGCTGTAGCCATCATTTGGCTATAGCGTGGGTCTCAGGTGGTTAAATGATGGAGGGAAAAAGATGCAAATAGACTGCAGAAAATTAGCTGAGGAATAAATTATGGAGGCACATATATGCTAATAGACAAATAACCACAAAATGAAGGTGCTTCATTTAAAAAAATGAGATGGGCTAAATTCTCTTAAGCAAACGCCTATAGAAACATAATAATGTTAATATTTTTTAGTTGTGAAATTTGATATTACTGAGATGGTCATAAGCAGTGGCCGCTGTAACTATTAATTCACCACACAAGTCGAACACTCCCTCACCTTTATGCATTCATAACATGTCATGTTCAAAGTAACCTGTTGTGGCGCTGCTGAGCAGCCGTCAATCTCATCAATGGTGGTGCTGACATGTAACCCACGATAGTTTTTCAGAGCATGTCATTTCAAAAGTAACCTGGGGTGGCGCTGCTGAGCAGCCTTCAACTTCACCACTGGTGGTGCTGACATGGAACCCACGATAGTTTTTTTAAAGCATGTAAATTCAAAATTAACCTGGGGTGGCGCTGCTGAGCAGCCTTCAACTTCAGCACTGGTGGTGCTGACATGGAACCCACGATAGTTTTTTAGAGTATGTAATTTCCAAATTAACCTGTTGCTGCGCTGTTGAGCAAGTTTCATAACTCCGGATCACTTTGCTACCTTGTAATAAGTCACAACAGAGGGAGGCCAGGAGGTCAGATAAAGGTCACTGCAAAGCAGCAAACATTTTGACTGTACATGTTCCAATTTGAAGCTCTTGGAACATAATAAGAGGGGAAAACCTCAACAACACTTTCAATTCAGATCCAATCAGGCAGGTCCTTGCACTACATAGCTGAAAGTAAATCTAAAGGAGATCATACAAGAAGATTGTATAATGTATGACCAGCTTAAGGAGCTGTTCACACCATTAGAGCATGAGTGTGGTTGTGTGCATTCCTGCACATCACTTGTAGAACAGACCATTTATTTCAATGGGTTTCCCTACTTGCCTAAAGAATTCCCTGGTTATAGAAATATCAAAAATCATATAATATATGTGGTCAAATCTAACAGCACTTTCAATTTGTATACAATCAGGCAGGCCCTTGCACTACATAGATGAATGTAAATCTAGAGATTGTACAAGAAGATTGTATTATAGAAAGCCAGCTAAAGGCTCTGTTCACAAAACTGGAGCATGTGCGTGGTTCTGTGCATTTATGAGCATCAGATGTAGGGCAAACCATTCATTTCAATGTGATTCCCTATGTGCCAGATAAATTCCCTGACCCTTTTGAGAAATAGGAATTGTGTCACTGTTAGGTGTGACTACTGCAAGTCACCTATTCATAAGTTATGTTACCGTTTCCCAATTATTATTAGAGTCTTATCTAAGCAAGGAGACACGGAAAGAGTTCTCAGTATGTCTGCTCAGACGGTCGCACTCACTCACTCTGAGTCTCTTTATTATCACACAGCTCTTATATACACAAAAGACAGACAGGCGTTAAAAATGTTGAAACAAAACAACTTCTATAAAAGGCAATTTCTAAGTGTCTTCTGCTCTTAGAGCTGATGCAGCAGTTGACCCTTATGACATGGCTTCCTCTTTGTGTGTACGTGACTGGATGTGACTGCACCCATCCGGCCTTTAAGAATGATGTCTTTAAAACAACTGAAAACAGACGAGATAAGCATTTATAAGAAACATACTGTCAACCATTTTTATTCTTATACCTTGATCCTCACAACTTCCCCCTTTGACATCACCCTTCCCTCTTACCCTGGGTCCACCTGAACAAGTTCTAGTCGGCCTATGTCCAAAGTACTCTCCCTGACCGCGAGTTGTCAGAGGGGTATACACCCATCCCCCTGGATAGTACCAACATCTAAAATTCAGGAAGAGTGGCTTTTCTGACAGATGGGTGATGTCAAGGAACCAAATCCACCTATCTTATCCAACTTATCAACTTACAAAAGTTCCATCTTTTCTACAGCATTTACCTTGGCTTTCTTGCAAAAGCACATGAGCAGTTTAAAACACGCATAAAGAAGAAATACAAATAAAAGCACCACTATAATTGTCATCGCTGCCTTCTTAAGCCAAGAGAATAACCCTGAGAAGCTAAAAGTTCCACCAAACGGATCCCAGTCACGGCCAATATTACGGGCCTTCTCCTGTAGATCCTTTACTTCCGTGCGGTGTCGTGCAATGATGTCATAATAGTCGGGTATCTCGATGCTGGTGTTATGTATCCAAGTACAACATTCATAGTCTTCTGTAGCCTCACAGAGTCCTGTTAATGCTGCACTCATACTTTCAATCGCTAACTCATGTAATTCTATTTGTTTTGTGATGGCTCTGGTCTCTAGATTTAACTTAGTAATGTCATCAGAGTTTTTCTCCAAAATATCATTAATTATTCCAGTATAGTTATTTAGTCGCTTCATTAAGTCTATACCCCATCCTGTCCAGGACGGGAACCAAGCCCATGCCATGTCCTGCTCTAAGAATATTTCTCTCTTGCTACGATATCTGAGGGGATATCTGGGGTGTATACTAGCTTCTAGTAGGTGATCACCTCGTTCATCACCCACTACTCCCATTACTGGTACTAAACTTGCGAGGTAGCACCATCCCTGAGCCCTTCTAGGTATCCAGGTATAACACTTATCCCCACAACAGATGTATATATTGTTTCCTAGAGCTACTGATCTTGAACTGATATCATTTCTATAACGAGAGGTGTATCCATAGAGGGATAAGTTGGATACTAACCACCTAACATTATTATCCACAATGTTAGTGAGGAAGTCAGATAATGTCTGGTGTGTGCTGGAATTACTGGGGTAGAAGCTTCCATTTAATACGACAATGGACAAATTAAACTTGCTGTCTTGGCATTCTCTATTTCCTCCCGTTGTGTTCCCTAAGTTGAAACACCAGGCAGGGGGAAAGGCGAGACCATTTGATTTAAACATTACTGTCTTGCTGGTATTTGTTCCAGTTATGTTAATGCTACTGTTAGCAAGGTCAGTATAATTTATAGGAACTGCCATCAGTGGTATGTTTGCTGTACTGGGGTGTAATTTACTGCAAATCCAACATTTCTCATATCCTGACTTCCGAGCATAAGCATATTTAAACTTCAGTAATAAAATTTTTTTAGAAAATCCTTCATCCTTGTGAATTTCATTCTGTGAGGTAACCAAACTATTGGTCAGGATTACTGAAACAAAAAGAATAAAAAGATACATGTTGTCATTTGCCAACTGGCTCCTTTTTACAGTGTGAAGCGTGGATCCAGGCTGCTTTACCCTCCAACTTGACCGATGTGGGAGTGGTCAGCAGTACTTGATATGGTCCTTCAAACCGTGGCTCTAAAGCTTTTCTGGTATGTTTCTTTACATAGACCCAATCTCCGGGGCTCAGCGAATGAGTACCTGCTATTGAGTTAGGGTCTGGAAGAGAAGAATACACACTTTTGTGGATCTTAGTTAGATGCTGTTGTAATTGTATCACATATGCAGTCAAACTATCACATTGCAATTGCATACTCTGTGGAAAGTATAAACCTAGTCTGGGTGCATTCCCAAAAAGTATTTCATATGGGGATAACCCTGTTTTTCCCGTTGGAGTATACCTTATGGAGAACAAAGCTAAAGGCAGACATTCTGGCCAAGGTTTATTTAACTCTTGCATAGCTTTTTGTATTTTTAACTTTATTGTCCCATTTACTCTTTCTACTGATCCTGAACTCTGTGGGTGGTAAGGGGTGTGGAAACTTTGTTGAACCCCTAACATAGCCATTACATTCTGCATGATTTCTCCTGTAAAGTGTGTTCCCCTATCTGATTCTATGGTTTCAGGAAGACCAAACCTAGGTATTAACTCTGTGATCAGTTTCTTCGCTGTGGCTTTCGCTGTAGCTGATTTCACTGGATAACTTTCTGGCCAGCCTGAAAATAAGCAGATGCACACGAGACAAAATTCAAATGGGCCGCTCTTAGGCATTTGGATATAGTCAATTTGCAGTCTCTGAAAGGGATACTGGGCCCGAACCTGATGTTTACGTGGGGTTTTCACTCTCTGTCCTGGGTTATTTAACAGACAGATTTGGCATGCAGCACAGTAGTTCCTTGCAGTACTACTGAATCCAGGGGCTAGCCATCCTTGGCTTACAATCCTATACATAGAATTGGAGCTGACATGAGTGGGCAAGTGGACAGCCGCTGCCATTGCTGGGTATAGAGAGGCAGGTAGGCATATTCTGCCTCCTTCCCTCCATATATTGTCAAGGCCTGGTGCTGCTCCCATTTTTACCCATCTATCTTTCTCGCTCTCTCCTGCTTGCTCCTGTAGTTTACTCATCTGCTGCCATGTCGGTTCTGGGATGCTCACCTTTACCGTAGCTAAGGTCTCAGGGCTTACTTCCCCTAGAGCTGCTTGTTTTGCAGTTAAATCTGCAAATGCATTTCCTTTTGCCTCAATTGTTTTTGCGCTCGTGTGTGCCGCTATCTTCATAATGGCTACTCTTCTAACTTTTTGAAGATTGTTCAGGACTCTTTTGATTCCTTCACCATGTTTAACAGGTGTGCCTGCTGCTGTAAGGTAACCTCTAGCTTTCCATATGTGGCCATAATCATGTGCAACACCATAAGCATAGGCAGAGTCAGTGTAAATGTTCCCTTCTTGTCCCTCTAAGTGTTCTAAGGCTTTTTCTAAGGCCGTTAGTTCCGCTTCTTGTGCCGACATGTGTGCTGGTAATGACTTTGCCTCAATTACCTGTGTGTCCGTTACCACAGCATAACCTGTGTGATATTTACCTTTGTCATCGGCAAATCTACTACCATCTATGTACAGTGTGTGTTCTGCATTTGCAATGGGTGTGTCTGTGACATGTGGGAACCCCGTGATCTCTTGTTCCATAAGTTGAAAACAATCGTGTTTGTCAGATGTTATGTCATGAAATGAAAGTGTGTCAGAATCCTGAGTTTCTTGTGCTGTGCCTTCACCATTACTCCCCCCTGTCAAATCTGTCTGTAAGGGTAGAAGTTGTGCTAAGTTAAAGGAAGTGCATCGCTGGAAGGTAACATTGGGAGGTAGGAGCAAGGTGCATTGCAGACGCAGCTGCCTCGCCATTGATATGTGCTTTGGCTGAACTTGTGACAAGATGGCGTGTATGTCATGTGTGGTATGTACCACTACAGGATTGTCTAAGACAATTTCTGAGGATTTGTCAATGATAATTGACACTGCTGCGACTGCTCGTACACAGGACGGTGATCCTCTAGAGACAGGATCGAGAGCCGCTGAGAAATATGCTACCGGCCTTTGTTTGATGTGTTGTTGTGTCAACACCCCTGTTGCGTGTCCCGTGATTTCAGCAATGTACAAATGAAATGTTTTGGTATAGTCAGGGATCCCGATCGCAGGTGCCAAAATTAGTAACTTTCTTAAGGTGCTAAAAGACTTATGACCTGCTTCTGTGAGTACATAGGGTACTATTTTCAAGCAATCATATAATGGCTGCATCAGAGAACTGGCATGTGGTATCCATTGTCTACAATATGATACCATTCCCAGAAACATACGAAGTTGCTTAAAGTTGCGTGGGACATTCATTTGTCTTATGGCCTGGACTCGTTCTTCAGTGAGGTGTCGAGTACCCTGGGATATACAGTGGCCCAAAAAGACAACCTTTTTCTGGCATACCTGTAACTTAGTTCTATTCACTTTGCACCCTTTTTTAGCCAGGAATTGTAACAATGATAGAGTGGCTTTTAAACAAGTATCGTTATCCGGACAACATAACAATAGGTCATCTACATATTGCAACAATACACAAGTGTCAGGTGGTTGCCATTCCCTATTTTTACTTTTAAAGGTTTAGTCAGTGGGGCATCGGACAAAAGACCGTCATAACCACTTATGGGTATGGTGTCACGGGATGTCATGTGTGGAGGGACTACTGAATCAGATAATAAGCTGCGTGATGCTCCTGTGTCAACTAAACAAGGAATATGTTTACCTTCCACCTTCATCAACATGTGGAGCATTTTATTCTCTGATTCAGCTAGGACTGGGGCAAGTCATGCGGTCGGATCGTCCCTATCGTTGGTACGCCTCTGTCTGTAGTCCCTCGTGTCTCTGTCCGTGTTTCCTTCCTGTTCGTCTTTTATTCTTTTCCTACAGTCTCTTTTTATATGTCCCACCTTGTTGCAGTAATAACAGGTAAGAGGTTTACGGAAGGAATTCCCTCCTTCATTGACCCGGGCAACAGTGTTAACTCCCGGTGTCCTTCTGGGTTTAGCTTCTGCTAAATCAGCCTCTATGCCTTGTGCTTTCTGCAACAATGTTCCTCTGTCCCGTATGGCTCTCCATTCGGGAGTACATGCCTTCAGTTTGTCACCTATTTGGGGTACTAGTCCTTCCATAAACTGTCGATTGAAAGCCCTAATGGTGACGGGTAAGGCTAAATCTAGACCTTCGTCAGCCATCATGCTTTCCATGTTGAGGTAAAATTCTGTAACAGTCTGACCTGGGGCCTGTTTTATGGGCGCTGTCGAACCCCTTTCCTGCTGTTTCCTTTGGCAAAATTCTCGTAACTGATTAATAAACAGGAGTCTAGAGTCTATATGACGGGGGTGTATTCCTGGTGGATCTGCTGCTGGATCCCCTTGTGGTCTATGTGGAGCAATTTCATTCATAAATTGATTAAACATCGTCAGTGTCATTTTATGTCTACACAAATCTTCCCCATCTTGCCAAGCTGCTTCATGTGTGTCTAGTAATTGTGTCACGAATCTACAGAATGCGGCAGGTTTTGCTACGGGATCAGGAGCATTCTGTATTAATGCCATAAGAGTGTCAGCCGACCAAGGTGCCCATGTCCTCAGAACGACTTGTTGAGTCACTGTAGGTGGCTGTCCTGCTTGACCCGCATTTGGATTATTTACTTGTATTACCCTAGTCCGACTGTGGACTGGAGCTACGGACTCTGGTCTTTGAGCTCCGCAATGTACACATTCCTGTGCCCAGTCTGTATTCTGGGTACCGCATACTCGGCATACCCATCCTCTTCCTCTTAAGGAAGGATAAAGTTTTGGTCTTTCGCTACCTGGTGTGGTAGTGGTATAAGGAGGTGGAGTACCTTCCGTTTTTACTCCATCCTCGGGAGCAGAAGGGAGACTCTTGCGTCGGACCTTCATGTCCCATCCACCCTGTTCATGACAATACTTCCATCCCTCCTCTTTAGCCCTGTTGGAAACCTTAATTAAACATTGTATTTGTGATACCCATCTGTTCTGCAGGACCTCTCCCTGTCTGTCTCTCTTTATATTCTCCCAACCTTCTACACTTAGCCCATTTTCTCCATCCATTCCAAATTTCTTGAGAACCCTATTCGTGCCCTGTGCCTTGTCCTTCCCATACAACATTGTAATTATGTCTTTAACAGCATAACATTTCTGAGATTCCTCCTGGGGTTTACCATGTGTCTGGCCCATTTTGACAGTCCTGCCTAGGTGGCGTTTGGATCACTTACTAAGTGTCTCGTTGCCTTCTCCTCCTAGGGTGCCAAAATACTAAAAACCTCTCCTGGATGAGATTTCTGAAATCGAATTACTTTATATGCTAGCCAACTGACAAATATTATGACCAGACTGACGGCTACAACATATACAAGCATTCCTTTTGGTGGCCAAACACATATAACTAGATCTCCGGACTTTGTGGAGACCTTATTCCCTTCCCATTACCATGGAATCTCTCAGCATTCGTTTCTTATTCCTGCTTTATTGAGGCAGTCAGGACTTATACTTTCAACCCGTTTTTAGGCTCATGAATCAAAAAGCGTATATCAAACTTAAGTGTCGGACCCCCAAGTACTCTTACGAGTTAAGGGCGCATTCCGTTACTCATTGGGATGATATATGTTTCAATTCACACCATACAAACAGGGCTTATCTCAGTCACAACAGACAGATGACAAGGAGACAGACAAGAAACAACGGTAACATAAGTCAAATATTAAATTCAAGACTCGCTTACTACAGAGGTTGGTTTTACCTGAAGAACAATACAGACAGATCGGGTGGGCACAAATCTAAGAAGCACAGAGTTTATAAGAAAATAAAGCTTTTCTTACCTGCGCAGGTTTTGTCTGTGGTTCCTAATGTGCCCGACCTCTTCGTTCCGTCCTTATGTTCGTTCGCCTCTTGTAGTTTCTTTAGCGAAGTCCCTTGTTCGTGCGCCAAAAATGTTAGGTGTGACTACTGCAAGTCACCTATTCATAAGTTATGTTACCATTTCCCAATTATTATTAGAGTCTTATCTAAGCAAGGAGACACGGAAAGAGTTCTCAGTATGTCTGCTCAGACGGTCGCACTCACTCACTCTGAGTCTCTTTATTATCACACAGCTCTTATATACACAAAAGACAGACAGGCGTTAAAAATGTTGAAACAAAACAACTTCTATAAAAGGCAATTTCTAAGTGTCTTCTGCTCTTAAAGCTGATGCAGCAGTTGACCCTTATGACATGGCTTCCTCTTTGTGTGTACGTGACTGGATGTGACTGCACCCATCCGGCCTTTAAGAATGATGTCTTTAAAACAACTGAAAACAGACGAGATAAGCATTTATAAGAAACATACTGTCAACCATTTTTATTCTTATACCTTGATCCTCACAGTCACCATGTGCTTTGCTGCATTCAAACGTGTGTGCATTCACAGATGTGTGGGGTAAAATTAAAGCGGGAGTCCGCCGTTTTTTTTTTTTTTTTAAGGCCAGCAACTACAAATACTGCAGCTGCTGACTCTTACAATAATGACATTTACCCGCCCAGCGTGCCTGTGCAGTCTCTCGATCGTCTCTCGGGTGCTGCCGCTGCCATCTTGGGATATGGAAATCAGGAAGTGGAGCCTTTCAGCTCCATTTCCCGGCTCCCTACTGCGCATGCACGAGTCGCGCTGCGCAATAAGGATGGTCCCCGCTGTCTCTGGGATCCGTGTGTTTCCCAGCAGGCAACGGGGGACTTTTGGAAAGGGGCGTACCTTCTGCAGAATCTACACCGGAAGTGGGTGCAGATACCTGTACTGTACAGGTACCTGCACCCCCTCCTCCCTGAAAGGTGCCAATTGTGGCGCCAGAGGGGGGGGGGATTCCAATGAGCGGAGGGGCCACTTTAGGGTGGACCTCCGCTTTAACAATAAGGTCCCATTCAGGCCTGGGCATTTTTCTAGAAGTGCACAAAACTGTACATGTTTGCATGTATTTGACAACAAGCGCAAAATTGTTTCATGCTTGCAGTTGCGGGAATTCCACTATACGCTATGCGTAATCCATCTCACCTGCACTGATGAGCGTCCTTTCAGCATTCTGGTATAATGCATCTCAGTAAACCCCTGTCTTGAACATTTCCCCAAATAAAATGCCTTGCAACCCCCCATGTGTTAATCAGGCACACGGGCATCAGGAGCGTACATTTAATAACCGATAATGTCTTTGCAGAGTGAACACATCCCCCCAGGCATTGCACAGAGGCTCTTCGCTGGTGGACATATCCTCACTGCAAACACTTCTCTGCATCCTCAGCAAGCTTTTCACTACCAGACGGATCTCAACCAGCCTCAGTCTGCCCCAGCCAGCTCTTTAGAGCGGGCTGCAGGAAAACTAACCATGGGAGACATTATGACAATACATATTAAATACATCTTCATAAAATTTCCACAACACAGTGAGATTCATTATTAATAAAACTCAAAATGCAGCAAGCGTATGTGCGTCTAAAAAAGAAGCTTAACCACTTTGCATCCAGGCCAATTCTGACATTTCTCTCCTACATGTAAAATTCATATTTTTTTTGCTAGAAAATTACATAGAACCCCAAACATTATATATGTTTTTTTAGCAAAGACCCTAGAGACTACAATGGTGGTCATTGAAACTTTATCTCGCTCGGTATTTGCACAGCAATTTTTCAAATACTTTTTTTTCAGAAAAAAAACAGTTTCACGCTTTACTTTTTTTTCTTTTTTTTTTTTCTTTAAGTTAGCCCAATTTTGTCACTCTTCAAAATTGCACACATTCGTGGAATGGCACCAAACGTTGGTATTTAAAAATCCCCATAGGCGACGCTTTCAATTTTTTACTGATTACATGTTTTGGGTTACAGAGGAGGTCTAGGGCTAGAATTATTGTTCTCGCTAACGTTCGTGGCGATACCTCACATGTGTGGATTGACCACCATTTTCATATGTGGGCGGGACTTATGTTTGCGTTCGCTTCTGCGTACAAGCTCACGGGGAAAGGGGCGCTTTACATTTTTTTTTAATTGTTAATTTTATTTTTTATTTTTTGTTTGACACTTAAAAAAAAAATAATTATGACTTTTATTCCTATTACAAGGAATGTAAGCATCCCTTATAATAGGAATATGGCATGAAATTACCTATTTACAGTGAGATATGGGGTCAATAAGACCCCACATTTCACCTCTAGGTTGGGAAGCCTAAAATAAAAAAAAAAAGATCCTTGCTTCCCAGCCCAGGGAGCACCGTATATTTTCAATGCAGAGGCCAGGCGTCACAACATAACATCGCACCCGGCCTCAGAATGATCATAGAGACTCTGGGGACCATCTGGTCTGCCGGAAATCTCTATGGTATCATCCGGGGGCCAGCGGATCCTGTGACTGACTTACAGATGGAAGCGGTGAGTAAATAGAAGCACTGGAGGGCGCCCGTAAGAACAATCAAGTGGCGGAACAGCCGCTATGATCATTCTTATGGTGCAGGGAATCACCGGCTGAAAATGCAGATACCTGAATGATGTCTGTAACCTCAGGCATCATTCAGATATACCACCACAAAGCCCACAATGTCATATGACGTAGCTTGGGCCTCCAAGTGGCTAAAGACACTTGGTTAAAAAAGTGCAATGCTTGATGCTCAAAGGACTACATGAGCTACTTTGATGCTTTTGTCATGCACAGGTCTTTCTTTTTAAATTGCTCAGCCTTATGCACATAGTGTGAAAGCATGGCCATATTTTGCAATACTTACAAAGCACTCATGTGGGAATGGGCCTTGGCACCACATGCACCAGCTAAAAGGCAGTGCAATTCTGTGCATAGCAGGAAATGGGGATAAAACATTTAGGCCTAATGCACATAGGGAGTTAAAAAAAAAAGTTGCAAAGCCAGTACTGACGCCAGGAAAAATCTGTCGGTGATTCAACAGCGGGTCAGAGGAGGAGCTGCTGTAGGATAGAGAAGACAGTTGCTCTTCAAATCAAATCCACCCTTAAATCAGATTGATTAAAATAGTTTGCAATTCCTAGAGTTAAGGAGCTGGTAAGGTGGGGTATAATTTATCCCAGTGGAACATTTGAGCAGCTGGGGATAAATATGTTAAAGCTATCCACAGACTATTGCAACTCAGCCATTTGTAATGAAAGCGATTGATTTCAGTACAGCCAGTTGTCAAGCAACTTTGGTACAGACAGCATTTATGGTCACTGCAGGGATTACTGACAGGGAACCCCCCACTTTCAGAATACAATAGCGCAGCCAGAGTGTGTTGAATTCATTATAATCTCAGCTGGTCCCTGCTGAACCATCCACTTTCCCACTTTCCTCCTTTCAACCCATCAATGAGAATAAAAAAAAAAAAAAAACCTCAAAATTAAATTCCATCAATGGCACACAAGTTAACGGTTCAGCAGAGACCAGTTGAGATTCAATTCATCTATGGGTAGGGCTGGTTGTACCCAAGCCTATCCATTGATCGACTTGGGGCAATTAGCCTAGCAACTAGCCCAGCTAGCAGTAATCATTGGGGTTTATTTACTGAAACTGGAGAGCAAAAAAATCTGGTGGAGCTCTGTACAGAAACAAATCTGCTTCTAGGTTTGTCAGTTTGATTGAACAAGTGAAAATTATAAAGCAGAGATTGTCTACTCCAGTTTTAATAAATCAACCCAATTGTGCTCTGTTGGCAGGGATCCTTTCCAGCCGGCAGAGCGCAATAGCGCTGTGGGTGGAATTCCCCATCAATGCAGATATGTCTATGGGGGAACAAGGTGTTAGGTGTGACCTCAACAAGTCACCTATTTGTCAGGTTATGTTACCGTTTCCCAATTGTTAGTTAGAGTTCTTATCTAAGCAAAGAGACACGGAAGTATTCAGTATTTCTGCTCAGAAGTCCGTCGTTAACTCTGACTTTCTCTGACTGACTCTGGCTCTGAGGCTTCTTTATTACATCTTTTATAGACAGAAAAGAGCAAACATCAGCAGTGTAAAAAAACAACATTTTCAAAGAAAAGACAATTCT
This sequence comes from Lithobates pipiens, assembly GCF_037356315.1. NCBI lineage: Eukaryota > Metazoa > Chordata > Amphibia > Anura > Ranidae > Lithobates > Lithobates pipiens. The sequence goes on along the minus strand of NW_027507889.1, from coordinate 1,149,799 downwards.
CCGGGTGTTATCAGCTGATAAGACAATCTTCTGGGCGTAGACTGCTTTTTAGGGCTGATGCGGCCTCTTCTTGATGAGTACGTGACTAAAGATGACGAGTCCTTATTTTACAGAGAAGGATAGAAAAATACATGTATTTAGTAAGACATACGGTCAACCATTTTGTTTCAACATATACCTTAATCCTTACATTTCCCCCTTTGACATCACCCCTCCCTCTTGCCCTGGGTCCACCTGAACAAGTTCTAGTCGGCCTATATCCAGAGTACTCTCCCTGACCGCGAGTTGTCAGAGGGGTATACACCCATCCCCCTGGACAGTACCAACATCTAAAATTCAGGAAGAGTGGCTTTTCTGACAGATGGGTGATGTCAAGAAACTAAATCCACCTATCTTCACAAAAGTTCCATCTTTTCCGCATCATTTACCTTGGCTTTCTTGCAAAAGCACATGAGCAGTTTAAAGCATGCATAAAAGAAAAATACGAATAAGAGCACCACTATAATCGTCATTGCTGCCTTCTTAACCCAAGAGAATAACCCTGAGAAACTAAAAGTTCCACCAAACGGATCCCAGTCGCGACCAATATTTCGGGCCTTCTCTTGTAAATTCTTTACTTCCGTACGGTGTTGTGCAATGATGTCATAATAGTCAGGTACCTCAATGCTGGTGTTATGTATCCAAGTACAGCACTCATAGTCCTCAGTAGTTTCACAGAGTCCTGTCAGTGCTGCACTCATACTTTCAATTGCTAATTCATGTAATTCTAATTGTTGTCTGATGGCTCTGGTCTCCAGATTTAACTTAGTAATATCATCAGAGTTTTTCTCCAAAACATCATTAATAATTCCTGTATAGTTATTTAGTCGTTTCATTAAGTCTATACCCCATCCTGTCCAGGACGGGAACCAAGCCCATGCCATGTCCTTCTTCAGGAATATTTCTCTTTTACTACGATACCTGAGGGGATATCTAGGGTGCATGCTAGCTTCTAATAGGTGATCACCTCGTTCATCACCTACTACTCCCATTACTGGTACTAAACTTGCGAGGTAGCACCATCCCTGAGCTCTTCTAGGTATCCAAGTATAACATTTATCCTCACAACAGATATATATATTATTTCCCAGTGCTACTGATCTATTACCGATATTATTTCTATAAAGGGAGGTGTATCCATAAAGAGATAGGTTACTCACTAACCACCTGGTGTTGTTGTCTGAAATATTACCGAGGAACTCAGCTAACGATTGGTGTGTGTGGGTTATACTAGGGTAGAAGACCGTGTTTTTCCCAGGAGTAGCTTTTGGTATGAAAATGGACAAGTTAAATTTGCTGTCTTGGCATTCTCCATTTCCTCCCGTTGTGTTCCCTAGGTTGAAACACCAATCAGGGGAAAAGGCGAGACCATTTGACTTAAACATTACTGTCTCGCTGGTATTTGTTCTAATTATGTTAATGCTACTGTTAGCAAGGTCAGTATAGTTTATAGGAACTGCCATCAGTGGTATACTTGCTGTGCTGGGGTGTAATTTGCTACAAATCCAACATTTCTCATATCCTGACTTCTGGGCATAAGCATATTTAAACTTCAGTAATAACATTTTTTTAGAAAATCCTTCATCCTTGTATATTTTATTCTGTGAGGTAACCAAACTATTAGCCAGGATTACTGAAACAATAAAAAGATACATGTTGTCATTTGCCAACTGGCTCCTTTTTACAATGAGAAGCGTGGATCCAGGTAGGTTTCCCTTCCAATTTCACTGAGGTTGCTGTAATCAATAGCACCTGGAAAGGACCTTCAAACCTTGGTTCCAGTGTCTTTCTGGTATGTTTCTTTACATACACATAGTCTCCTGGTTGTAGATCGTGTGTACCTGTGACAGAATTAGGGTCTGGAAGAGAAGAATACACACTCTTGTGGATTTTAGTCAGACGCTGTTGTAACTGTATTACATACGTAGTTAACCTATCACATTGTAATTGCATACTTTGAGGAAAATATAAACCTAATCTAGGTGCACTTCCAAACAGTATTTCATATGGGGATAACCCTGTTTTTCCTGTTGGGGTGTACCTAATAGAGAACAAAGCTAAGGGTAGGCACTCAGGCCATGGTTTATTTAACTCTTGCATAGCTTTTTGTATTTTCAGCTTGATTGTACCATTTACTCTTTCTACTGATCCTGAACTCTGTGGGTGGTAAGGAGTATGAAAACTTTGTTGAACCCCTAACATTGCCATCACATTTTGCATTATTTCTCCCGTGAAATGTGTCCCCCTATCTGATTCTATTGTTTCTGGGAGACCAAACCTAGGTATCAGCTCAGTAATCAGTTTCTTGGCGGTGGCTTTTGCCGTAGCTGATTTCACAGGATAACTTTCGGGCCAGCCTGAAAATAGGCAGATGCACACGAGAACAAATTCAAAGGGGCCGCTCTTAGGCATTTGTATGTAGTCAATCTGCAGTCTCTGAAAGGGATATTGGGCCCGGACCTGATGTTTACGTGGGGTTTTCACTCTCTGTCCTGGGTTATTAATCAGACAGATTTGGCATGCAGCACAGTAGTTCCTTGCAGTACTACTGAATCCAGGGGCTAGCCATCCTTGGCTTACAATCCTATACATAGAATTGGAGCTGACATGAGTGGGTAAGTGGACAGCCGCTGCCATTGCGGGGTATAGAGAAGCGGGTAGACATATTTTGTCTCCTTCTCTCCATACATTGTCAAGGCCTCAATTGAGTGGGATGCCCAACGGTAGGGAAAGTGGAAAGGGGAGATTGACGTTCAGTGCTGTGGTCTTGGAGGGGTTAATTTGAAGGCCAGATAAGGCTGAAAACTGGTCCACTATAAATTGTAAGTTAGGCAGGGAGATGAGGGGGTCCGACAGTCCAAAGGGCGTCGTCCGCAAAAGTTTGTTTTATATTGAGTACCCGCATAGGGAACTCACGAGATGTCACCGTTGGCCCTGATCGCCGCCGCCAGCGGCTCCAATGCCAAGATAACGAGCCGGGAACGGGGCATCCCTGTCTAGTACCTCGGTGTATAGGGAATGAGTCAGAGCCCGCTTATTTTGCCCAGGGTGCAGAATAGAGGGCTTGGATCTAACTCAAAAAATTCACCCCAAATCCCCATCTAGTCAAAACACATTGAAGATAACCCCAGGAGAGCGAGTCAAATGCTTTATAGATATCTAATGAAAGCAGGAACCCCGGGATTTTACGTTGGAGGAGGATATGGAGGAGATGGATAACCTTGCGGACATTGTCCCCCGCCTGGCGACCGGGCACAAAGCCCACTTGGTCCCCGTGAATGTGGGCCTGAAGGTATCTACTCACATGCTTGGAACCTTGCTTAAGACCTTCAGGTTGACATTCAACAGGGAGATGGGGCGAAATGATTGTGGGTCTGTAGCTTCCTCAGTTGACTTGGGGAGCATGGAGATGAGCTTTAAGCGAGTCAGGTGAGGGCCGCAATCCTTCCCGCCATGAGTTGAAATAGGAAGTCATGTGGGGCCTGAGCAGAGGTGCAAATGTCTTGTAATAGAGTCCAGTAAAGCCGTCTGGGCCTGGTGCCTTGGACGGCTTAAGAGACTTGAGGGCCTTTGCGACTTCCAGCTCAGATATAGAAGCATTCAAAGAATCTCGAGCCTCCAGGGACAAGGAGTGGAGGCTAAACGTTTGAAAGAATCTCTCGGCCTTGTCCCGGTCAAAGGCAGTTGGTCTGCTATATAAAGATGATAGAAATGAGGCAAACTCGACCACTACCTTGGATCGGTTTGACGTGAATCCCCCTCCCCTCACCTGCAGGCGTATTTGCCTGTTTGGGCGCCCCACCGAGTTGTTTCATAGGACCAGGTTTGTTTGAGCTGCTATAGAATTTATACTTGGTCCAGCGCAGGGCCTTCTCAGCCTGTACGGATGCTAGCAGGTCTAACTCGGCGGCCAAGTCGTCACGGACCTTTCTGTTGGCTGCCATTGGACGCGCCTTCCAAGTTGCGTCTGTGGCTTCCAGCAGAGAGTTCAACTCCCGTGTCCGCTACTCGCTCGCTTCAAGCGAGAAGCGATCTGGATCAGGTGTCCCCTGACCGTCTCCTTGTGGGCTTCCCACAAAGCGACCGGGGATTCAACTGAGCCCACGTTTTCCCCAAAATTTTGGATATGCGTTTGCACTTGGGTACAGGTATCCAGTGTAGTCAAAAGGGATTCATTAATCCGCCAGAGATAGGCCAGGCGGGATACCCCAGCTAGGGAAATCCCAAGGATCAGGGGGTCTTGATCAGACCACGGAGAGGTAGAAATAAGAATGTTATGGGCCAGCGTTGGGGAGGAAAGTTGACATGATCAATTCTACAGAAACTCTGGTGAGGGTTAGAAAAGGTAAATTCTCAAGACCCCGGGTGATGCTCATGCCACACGTCCACCAAGCCATATGAAAGGAAAATATCGCACAGCGCTCGTTCTTGCGAGGCATCGTGGGATGGAGGCACTTCCCTGAGGCTACGCCTATCCAGGGTAGAGTTAAAAACTAAGTTGGAGTCTCCCATGATCAGCAGGCCTTTTTGATGTCTGGCTATTACCTGAAGCAGGTGCGAGAAACGCTGCTGGAATGAATTAGGGGCTTAATATCCAACCAAAGTGACCTCCTGATCCCATATGGTGCCTTGCAAGATTAGATATCTTCCCGTGGGGTCTGCTATCTTCCTAGAACAGTTAAATTGTAGGTTACGCTGGAAGGCCATCAGCACCCCTCTCTGTTTTTCAGAGGCGGAAGCCGTGAAGGTCACTGGATAATGGGAAGACAAATAGGTGATGAGGCTTGGGAGAACCTGGTTTCCTGCAGACAGACCACGTCAATTGACTGTGATTTCAGATGACGAAAAACTTTTGACCTTTTTTAATAGGAGAAATCCATGAATATTCTGAAAATATTTTCGACATGTTCTGGGCCATATGGGGGCAGGAACAGACATCCTATAAATATATAACCGTCTAACTACGCGCCCACCCTGATCCCAAGGCGGGACACCTTGAGCCTGAGCAGAAGGGGGGGGGGGAGAGTAAAGAGGAAGAAGAGGAAAGAAAAGAAACACAATAGTGGCACATAACAGTCATCACACTTGGGGAACTCCGCATCCTAGCTACAGGACACTCAAGGGGCTGGCTCTACCCCCAACCACACGACTTGTAAAAAAGTGAAACAATGTAACCGTAATAAGACCGCCCCTGTACGGGAGCTAAGTCCATCCCACAGAACCTACACCTAAAATTACAAAAATGGACATAATTAACTTAACCAGTAACATAAATAAGTTTTCCCCAACCGGTGTCCCTATACAGGGAAAACCGGGGGGAGAACAGAACTTCGGACCCCAACCATGGCCCTCCCCTCGTGGTGCCACCGGACCACCAGGGGCCCCCAGGAGGGGGGGGACCCCACCAGGCCCAGGCAGCACGCCAACGGGAAGCCATCAACACGGCCACCCCCCCAGGACAAGGCCGGACCCAAAAGTCCATAACTCGAACCGGGGAAGGGGGGAAGGTTCAGGAAGGGAAAAGGAAAGGGGGCAAGGGAAGTAAGTGGGGGGGGAAAAAAGGGGGGAGGGTGCGGAGGGGTATAAGAGAAGGGGGGCCGGGAGGGAAAGGGAGGAGGCCCACTAGGTGGGAAGGGAGGGAATGGGGGGGGGGGGGATAGGACAGGTGGGAAAACATGAGGGGGGAGGAAGGGAACAACTTAGGAGGGGAAAAGGACCAGGGACAGGAGGGGGAGAAGAATTGGCATACAAGACATTATTTGGATTCTAAAAGCAACAAATAGGCTGTAATGCATAACCCTGTATATTGTAATCCCCTGGTACTGTCCCAAAAAGCAGCTGTGTCCGCCCTGCTGGGGATACTGTCCTGGATAGCGAACAAAGAGAAAACATGTTCCTGGGAAGGGCCTGCGGATTGTCCGGGGAATCTAGCCGAAGGCAATCAGTCCCAGAGAGGCCAGGCACCAATTAAACACCAGGTCCCAGGAAACGGCAATCAAAAAGTTAGAATCCAAATGTAAAAACAAAGGTAGAAATAAAAACTGAGCCAAAAACGGGGAGAGGGACATAGGTGAGGGTGACGGGGACTTGGGCCTAGCAAACCGGTGCAAGTTAAAAATCAGTCATGGGAACAGTACATCAGGGCCCCTGGGGGGGGGGGGGGGCAGTTAGGCCAAAAAAGGAGTAGTGGACAAGCTCACCCACTCGGTACTCATCCCGGGTCTGAGTGAGGGGATCGTAGGTGACGGGGTGCCGGGCAGCGCCCGCTTCAGATTACAGGCCAGTTCCCAAACGCGACCCAATCGACTAGAGGAGGGGCGAGGGTCCGGGACCTTATCCCCCGCTGGAGGGGGAAGTAGGTGTAGGGCTTTGAAGATTGCCTCCACGGTGCGCACGGAGTAGCTCCTTCCTGGATGAGTGAATAGGAGGCGGAAAGGAAAACCCCAGGTGCACTTGATGTGGCGATCCAGCAGGGCTGAGGTGTATGGCTTCAGAAGACTCCTTTTTTGAACCGTGGTAGGGGCCAAATCGGTAGAGTTGATATTTGTGGCCCATGAAGCACAGGTCAGGCCTGTCCCGGGCTGCCCTAAGCAGTGTTTCCTTAGTGCGGAAGTATGTGAACTTGACAATGTCCTGTGGCGGGCCTCCCTCTTTCCTAGGCCCCAGTGCCCGATGGATCCGGTCAAATTCCATGCACTCAATAGGGATGCCCGGTACTAGCTCTTGAAACAGGGCCGTGGCAGTAGAGGTCAAGTCCCCGCTAGATTTGGGTAGTCCCCTTAACCGTAGGTTCCCCCGTCTGGACCTATTCGCAAAGTCCTCTAACTTTAGAAGAGCTGCATCCAGCTCCCTCCAGAGATCTTGCAGGTCCTGCTCATGGTGGTCTATCACCGTAGCCGCAGCCTCCATCCTGTCCTCCAGGGCATTCGTGCGGTTGCCCAGCTCACGGATCTCCTTGGTGAGATGGGTGACTAGATTAGTAGTGGCCGCCGACAGTTCCCCCTGTAGCATATTCTTAAACCGAGCCAGCAGGGGTACTCGGGTACTCTGACGGGCTGGTGAGGGGTTCTCTTTATTGGGGGGGTGTAAATCAGTGTGATTGGTGTACACTAGACGGTAACGAGATGTTACCACAATCGCCTCCTCACACACGATTAGTGTGTGTGAGGAGGAGAACCCGGTAACATCTCATTACTGCGGTTTGTTTACGTTCTGTGACCGGCTGTGATTGGACACAGCCGGGCACGTGGTAAAGAGCCAATTTCTTTGGCTCTTTACTGTGATCAGGGTTGGGCTGTCAGCCTGACAAGTTTCATCCCCGATCGCCGCTCTGCACGTGCCCTAGGCGTGTGCACGAGCGCTGTGAATGTGCACAGTACATGTGACTGGCTGTGATTGGACACGGCCGGTCACATGTATCGGGAGGAGGATGGGGATGGCAATTACACAGATCGGGGATGGGCTGTTTGAGGGACACGCCTCATCCACAATTGCTGCATTGTGGGCCCCCGGGGGCCCGCAGGAGTGTCAAAATACAGAAGACTTCATGACTCCCACCCAGGATGGGAGATCCATCTATGGGTGTCATTTGGCTATGGCCTGGTATTGAAGTGGTTAAAAAGGTATAAAAGCTGTCAAACTCTATGTGCCCACAAGCCAGAACCAAGCTTATCCAGCAGTGTGTATGGGGTAGAAAATATCGGCATAGGACATGGCCTGGAGAGCAATGGAGTAGTATGCATGCAGTGAGAGCCCATACTCCTGCATTAATCCTGCTCGGTTTTGTCTGGCCTCCACAACACAGCACTCCTGCCTTACCCTCTATGGACCCTGGAACCTCTTAGTGTGGGGTGCCGTCCGTGGCAGCCGTTGCAGAGCTTACTCATCCCGCAACTGCCAGTAGTAAAGTCTGCAGCTCCGGCCTAGCACCCGGAGCAGGGCCACCTTGCTCCACCTGGAGACAGCCCCTGCAAGCTCTTCCGGCCTCCCTGACTGCCCTGAGCCCAGTATTCCCCCCCTGCTACAGCCACCAGACCTATTGACTCTTTGGGTCCAATTTAAAAATGTTCACTTAGCGGTGTGTGTGCATATATATATATATATATATATATATATATATATATATATATATAATTTTTTTTTTGTTTAGGGCTGTGAAAATTAACCACTACAATATAGGGCACTTTCGCCCCCTTCCTTCCCATCCCAATTTTCAGCTTTCACCGCTCTTGCAATTTCAATGACAATTGCGCGGTCATGCTACATTGTACCCAAATTACATTTTTATTTTGTTAGCACAAATAGAGCTTTATTTTGGTATTTATTCACAACTTTTTTTTTTTTTTGATATAAGCGCAAAAGAGGAAATTTGGAAAACAATATTTTCTTTTTTCTATTTAAAAAAATCAAAAAATCAAATTGTCAAATTTAAGCCAAAATGTATTCTGCTACATGTTTTTGGTAAAATTCTGTTAAGTGTATAATAGGTTTGTGTGATCAGACATATGTACGCAAATGATCATGTACATATGTGTGCAGGTGATCATTGGGACATGTGATTTTAGTGGGACATATGTTTTTTTATTTGAGGACATGTCTTTTTATTATTTGGGGACATGTGTGTTTACACTAGACTAGTGATTCGTGAGTAAACTGTAAAAACGGCTCATACTCACTGATCACCAGCCGGGTGCAGCGATCTGCTCTCCTTAGCGACTGCTTCCGTGTGAGGAGAACCAATTGCCTAGGAACCGGCTGTTTTGATCACATGACGGCTGTGATTGGAGATGGCTGTCATGTGATCAGGAGGGCCAATCACAGAGCCCTCCTGCCGATCCGAGATGCGCCGTGTCCAGGTGACACGAGCACATCGGGATCGTGCCTCTGCGCTGGATCCCCCTCCTTCTGAAGGATGTTCCTGAACGTCCAGTCAGGAGGCGGCTCCCACCCGGCCGTATATGTACATTGGCCGGGTGGGAAGTAGTTAAAGATTAATTCTTCGATCAATCGTAATTTTTTTGACCGGGTCTTCAGGGAGATCTGGTGACGTCACTGGACTCCTCCCTTCCCCAAGTGCCTCCGTAGGGGCAGGGAAGGGGGGGGATGAGTGCGGTGACATTGAAGTTTCTGAACGTAACATGTATGGGGGACGAGCTACGCATGCCACCCGCTGCTGACCTACGGAATTAACACGATTGTCGACTTTACATGCTGTGTTTTTATCATCTTTGTGTGAGTAGTTTGTGTTTGAACACAAAAATTTAATCTTGTACTATAGCGGTGAGCACTTTGATCTTTTCTTTCTACCCATGACCTGAGATTGTGAGAATAGTTTATGGTCCCTTTTGATACCTGCATGCATGACCACCTGTTTGCCCAGGAGTCCATGCCATAAGGTGAGAGATTAGTTAGACCGGAGGTGGAGGGATTGTCAGGCTACTGTGGAGAAATAAATTCAAACTGTAGCACTGACTTAAGTATTTAAGTGTTTTGTGTGAAGTTAAGTCATGGATTGTGGAAACAAACTAGTGTCAGGTGATTGTATATAGTTTATACCACATTTAACACTGACTTATGCAGAGTTGCAATGCAAGGAGTTTTTAATCAGTAACAGTGTATGTATATCTCTATATCTCTATCTATCACATACTTTTTATAACATGAAATGGGGCGTTTGGTTTATTAAGCTTACCATTTAGTTGGTTTTGAGACTCTGTAATATTGCCAAAAACTTGTGAAGTTAGTGAGTCACTTGCATATCTCACCCAGGTGTGTGGAACTTCAGGTCTTGGCTTAGAATCTCTGAAGTAATTGAAAACAGGACTGAATATTTTTTTTTTTTTTTTTTTAGATGGGACAAATCACTACTAGGCACTTAAATTCAGAGGTTTGTGGTACTTGCAACCAATAAGTATCGGTGTGGGTGGAATGGTACGCAGTAAACTGTTAACAAAGGTGAACTTGGCTTTTAAGTTACTGCTTAGTGGGGAGTACCTGTGCATCTTACACACGTGGTCTGTCCTGCAACCTCAGGCGCATCGGTGTTTACAAGTGTAAGCACTTGTATGTGTGAATTAAGTTTCTTTGGAGCATGAAAGCACCAGAACCATGTTGCTCTGTTTGTAGACTCTGATATGCTGAGTTTTTAATTGTGCTGGGCAGGATAGAATAAATCAGAATTTAGTCCTGCCCAGTTATATATGCCTGAAAAAGGAGTGTGGCTATCCAAACATCAATAGCACGCCGGCTCTGAAACGCATTGCATGTTAGTGACGTCACGGCCCACCGCCACAGCCACTAGTGCACAATCTTTGTGGAATCTCTTAATGCTGCACCAGGTCAGCACTTTGAGGACTTGCTGTGACCTGCAGTTCCACGCCATCCGAATTGTTTGTGCAGTATCCTCCAAGTCTGAAGAGGATTGACTGCAACTTGTAGTCCCACCTTACCACCCCAGAGATGTGCCTGAATTTATCTGTTCTGTTCTATGTGAGTGGATATTTTTGTATACAGATACATATTCAGTTAGTGACAACTTTGTTAAAAAAAAAAAAAAAAAAAGTTTGTAATTTTCCCGCAACTTGTGGCAAAATATAAAATATTCCATGAACTCAACATGCCTCTCAGCAAATAGCTTGGGGTGTCTACTTTCTAAAATGGGGTCATTTGTGGGGGTTTTGTGCCATCTTGGCATTTTATGGCCTTCAAAACTGTAATAGGTAGTGAGAAGTGAACTCAAAAATTTACGCCCTTAGAAAGCCTGAAGGCGGTGCTTGGTTTTCGGGGCCCCGTACGCGGCTAGGCTCCCAAAAAGTCCCACATATGTGGTATCCCCATACTCAGGAGAAGCAGCAGAATTTATTTTGGGGTGTCATTTCACATACGCCCATAGCATGTGTGAGCAATATATCATTTAGTGACAACTTTGTGTAAAAAAAAAAAAAAAAAAAATTTTTTTTTTGTCATTATTCAATCGCTTGAGGCAAAAAAATAAAATATTCAATGGGCTCAACATGCCTCTTATCAATTTCCTTAGGGGGTCTACTTTCCAAAATGGGGTCATTTGGGGGGGTTTTGTACTGCCCTGCCATTTTAGCACCTCAAGAAATGAGATAGGCAGTCGTAAACTAAAAGCTGCGTAAATTCCAGAAAACGTACCTTAGTTTGTAGATGTGACAACTTTTGCGCAAACCAATAAATATACAATTATTGACTTTTTTTTTACCAAAGACATGTGGCTGAATACATTTTGGCCTAAATGTATGACTAAAATTGAGTTTATTGGATTTTTCTAATAACAAAAAGTAGAAAATATCATTTTTTTTCAAAATTTGCGGTCTTTTTACGTTTATATCGCAAAAAATAAAAATCGCAGAGGCAATCAAATACCATCAAAAGAAAGCTCTATTTGTGGGAAGAAAAGGACGCAAATTTTGTTTGGGTACAACATTGCATGACCGCGCAATTACCAGTTAAAGCAGCGCAGTGCCAAAGTGTAAAAAGACCTCTGGTCATTTACCAGCAAAATGGTCCGGTCTGAAAGTGGTTAAGTACAGTGAGATCATGAGGTTTTGAGCTGATTGTTGCAGTATGTCAATTTTGTTTTGCACTACTTTTTATGTTCATAATATAGTTGGGCTACATACAGTTCATAAAGCATACACAATGGACGAATCTTTTATTGAAGGTAATATATTTGGATGAATTTGGAACAAGCAAACTATTCATAATTCAATAAAAGCTGTTGAACTGCATAAAATGGGGGTGTTTGGAAAGACATAGTAATTTTAAGTAAGCTGGGCATGCTGAGAATGCGCACTGTGTAATGGTTGATCAACTAAGGGACAAGGTAGACGCAGCAGAGACTGAGTATGATTAACACGTTGCGCATCATGCCTTCAATAAAGACAACTTGGTGTTTTTTTGTTAAAAAGAATAAGATTGGAGCAGAAAAAAGTGACCAGTCTTACATTTGTGTGCCCTTTATAGCCAGAATGGCAAATTTCTTGTTCAAGAGATAGTTTGTAAGGTTACACTTCCTGTTGTACAGCACTTTGTTCACTGCAGAATTCCAATACACTCCTTGAAACACCCACCATAACTTTAGGACCCACCCACATCAACTCTCAGAACTGCTAAGCTACTCCCTAAGCCTGCCCTGAAACTACAGAGGCTCAAAGCATGAATGGGACATGTAGTATCAGGACTGGTAAAGGAAGGAAATAGGAAGTCAGAACCTGGAAATTCAGCCAGGAGCAGGAGGGACATCAGGCACAGAAACCTGTTACAGCTAAAGGAGGTAAGATGCAGATAAATTGACTGAGGTTTTGACTCATTTTTATGCACAATGCTTCTGTTTTGTGGGAGGAAAAGATGTTCTACATAAGCCACAGACCATTTTGCTGGCCAAAGACCACTTTTTGCAATTGGGTACTGCGTCGCATTAACTTGCAATTGCACATTTGTGCGACTTGGCTCCCAAATTGACTTTTTTTTGACAATTTTTCTTTTTTCTCCCCACAAATAGAACTTTCTTTTCGTGGTGTTCAGTCCTGCGGTTTTTATTTTTTGCACTATAAACAAAAAAGAGCGACAATTTTGAAAACGCATTTTCTACTTTTTGCTATATCCCCCAAAAATGTGTAAACATTTTTTTTTCCCTCCAGTTTAGGCCGATGTGTAGTGTTCTACATAATTTTGGTAAAATTCGCAGTAAGCGATTGGTTTGTGCAAAAATTTGTGTTTACAAAAAGGATAGCTTTCTGGCTTTTTTTAAAAAGATAAAGGAGTGATGCGCGGTACTATGACAGGAAATTGGCCTAGGAGGCTAAAATTCTATAGGCACTAAGATTGTGAGTGATATATATATTCCCGTATAAAGTAAGAGAAGGTATATAAAAAGTTGTGCGTATTTTATGAGGGGGTGGTTGAAGACTCTCACCACTATAGCATAATGATGTTCAGAGTAAGAGACAAATGTAATAAATTAGCATAAAAAAAGGAAAGAATCACAATACTTAGAACTAGTGATCCCTAATGCGATTTGTTAAAACTGACAGAATCGCATAAAGTGCCTCTTTCTGGCTTTTTTTTTTTTTTTTTACTAGTAATGGATCAGCGATTTTTATTGTGACTGCGACATTATGGCGGACCCATTTTACATTTTTGACAGATTTGGGACCATTGTCATTTATACAGCAATCATTGCTATAAAAATGCACTGATTCCTGTGTAAATTACACTGGCAGTGTAGGTGTTAAGTGTGTCCCAGGGGTGTGTTGCTATCTGTGGGTGGCGTGGCTGTGTTTTACGCATAACTGATCTCTGCTCCAATCACAGGGAGCAGAGATCAGTGTCACTGTTGCTAGGCAGAAAAAGGAGATGCTTGTTTACTTTAGCATCTCCCGTGAGACGATCGTGGTTATCCCTGCAGTGATCGAATCTGCGGAACCCGCGATTGGACTCGAGGTTACATAGTTACATAGTTAGGTTGAAAAAAGACACAAGTCCATCCAGTTCAACCAAAAAAAAAATATATATATATATACACATACATACATACATACATATATACATATACCAGCCCATATACCCAATTCTATACCCACAGTTGATCCAGAGGAAGGCAAAAAAAAACCAGCAGAGCATGATCCAATTTGCTAAAGCAGGGGAAAAAATTCCTTCCTGATCCCCCGAGAGGCAATCGGATTTTCCCCGGATCAACTTTACCTATAAATTTATATTACCTACACTTAGGAAATAATCCAGGCCTTTCTTAAAGCAATCCACTGAGCTGGCCATAACCACCTCTGCAGGGAGTCTATTCCACATTTTTACAGCTCTTACCGTGAAGAAACCTTTCCGTATTTGGAGATGAAATCTCTTCTCCTCTAGACGTAAAGAGTGCCCCCTTGTCCTCTTTGTTGACTTTAAAGTGAATAACTCGACACCAAGTTCCCTATATGGACCCCTTATATATTTGTACATGTTGATCAAATCCCCCCCCCCCCCCCTTAATCTCCTCTTATCAAGAGTGAATAAATTCAGTTCCTCTAATCTTGCCTCATAGCTGAGTTGCTCCATGCCTCTTATCAGTTTGGTTGCCCTTCTCTGCACTTTCTCCAGTTCCCTGATATCCTTTTTGAGAACTGGTGCCCAAAACTGAACGGCATATTCCAGATGAGGTCTTACTAATGATTTGAACAGGGGCAAAATGATCTCTCTCTCTCTGGAGTACATACCTCTCTTAATACAGGAAAGGACTTTGCTCGCTTTGGAAACCGCAGCTTTGCATTGCATGCTATTATTGAGCTTATGATCTACCAAAACCCCCAGATCCTTCTCCACTATGGATTTCCCCCAGTTGTACTCCCCCTAGCGTGTATGATGCATGCATATTCTTAGCCCCCAAGTGCATAACCTTACATTTCTCAACATTAAACCTCATCTGCCACATAGTCGCCCAATTAGACAGAGCATTGAGGTCTGCTTGTAAATTGGTGACATCCTGTAAGGACATTATTGCACCGCATAGCTTGGTGTCATCTGCAAAGACGGAAATGTTACTCTTGATCCCAGACCCAATATCATTTATAAAGATATTAAAAAGTAAGGGTCCCAGCACTGAACCTTGGGGTACACCACTCATAACCTTAGACCATTCAGAGTAAGAATCATTAACCACTACTCTCTGAATTCTGTCTTTTAGCCAGTTTTCTATCCCGACAAGGTGGCATGGTGGCAAATTTAAAGGGATGTACCTGCACTTCTATTTGTCTATCTGTGCCATTCTGCTGACTTATATCGGCGTGCATTGGTCGGGAAGTGGTTAAAGTAATAGTAAAGCCTTGTGGTCTTCCCCTGCTCTGCAAAACCATTACACAGAGCAGCCCTAATCTTCCTCTTGTGCCCAATGCTGGTGCTCCTAGGCCCCTCCCTCCTGCTGGGTCCCCTCACAGCAAGCAGCTTGCTTTGTGGGGCTCCCAAACAGGCGCTCCGTTTTTGTTGCTGTGTCTATTCACACATGGAGGCTTGGCTCGCTGGCTGTGATTGACAGCAGTGGGGGCCAGTGGCTCCCACTGCTGGCAAAAACCAGTCGGGAGTGAGGAGTCCCCAGAGAATCAAGGATCTCATGGACATCACTGTATTGCAAGGGTGCTCGGGTAAGAATTAATGGGGGCTGCTGCACACAGTTTTTACGTTCATGCATAGCCACTTTTGCGATACTAAAGTCCTTCTATTTAAAATGGAGAGGTGCTAAACGTCTTATACTTTCCTGCTCTGTGGTTGGCTCCTTACATTGTTCTGTGATCAGCAGTTTCCAAAGGATTACCAATTGTCTGCTGCATTCCTGGGGGCACGCAGTGGGCCATGTTCTGGGTTGTCAATGGAATCCATCCAACCGTGCAAAAGCCCACGAGACAGGGCACAACTTCTAGTCGACTTGGTGCCTGAGATTTGTCGAACCCTGTACTAGCAGATTAGATACTGTCAAATTGAAACGCAGTAGGACATGTAATTATTGAAAAGTAGATTGTAGGTCAATGATTGTAAAGGCATTTCTTTTAAATTTAAAATAAGAGGATATGTTTGCCTGCTCTGTTCAATGATATTGCACAGAGGGGGCCCCTTACCTGGAGATCCTTGCTGGTGCTGTCCACTCCTCCTTTCCTCAAAAAGCCATGTGCTGAAAGGGCATCTGTGTGGGTGTGCCCTCAGTCTAGGCTTTGTGCATCCCTAGTCTCGCACATTGGGGCTTGGCCACACCTCCCGCTCCCTTTTCACAGGATTTGACTGACAGCAGCAGGAGCCTAGAGCTGATTTTTAAGAACTGCAGCATAAAGCCAAACTCTGGTTGAGGAAACAATGTATATATACAATGGATGGTGGTATGGGTTATAGTATATAGTGCGAGATTAGAGTCCATACAAATGTCCTTTGAGCTGTTAAGCTCTGTGTGAGGAAACAGTCTATACAGACAGGGCAGCCTTGCAGGGGAAGCCGAAGCAAACTCCAAACATGTAGAGAAATCAAACAGGCACCTCTTCGTTAAGACTGTGTAGTTTTAATAGACAAAATGCGTTAAAAACACTCATTGAGGTTTCATTACTAAAATGGCGACGTGTTCCTGAGCATGTGCACTAGGGGGGTGTCTGTAGTGCATGCTCCTTTCTCAAGCTTTGCACTTCCCTGTAATCAACCAGCTGCTCTCCAAGCCTCTCTTTGGACTCTGCACACATGCTGGAAGATTCCTGCTGGTCAGGATGCCGGCTATGAGAAGGATTCACAGGACATCACCCCCTCTGCTGGAAGCTGTGACGGAGATTGGTCTAACTGGACTATCCTGTGCCTGAGTAATGAAACCTAAATGTGAATGTTAATGCACTTTGTCTATTCTGTTCCCATCACTTTAACCAGTTGCCGACCGCCGCACGCCGATGTACGTCGGCAGAATGGCACGGGCAGGCATAAGGGCTTACATGTACGTCCCTTGCCTCCCGCGGGTCGCGGATAGTTTCAGGGCACCCGCCATTTATTACCTAATAAAGGTTTAACCCCCTGATCACCCGGCGGGTGTCATTTGTGACTAATAACTGTTAGGGCAGTTAGGGTTAGCCCCCTTTAGTTCTAAGGTACCCCCCTAACCCCCCCAATAAAGGTTTAACCCCGTGATCACCCCCCGTCGCCAGTGTCACTAAGGCTGGGTTCACATTGCAGCGGTTTATGAGAACGGATGTGATTCGCACTGCAGTGCAAATCACATCCGATCTCTGTGCGATTCGAGTTCAGCCATTCGCCACACCCGCCGCAAATTCGCACGGGACCCTTTTTTTGGCCCGCAGCAGAATCGGATCGCATGGGTGTTCACACCATGCGATCCGAGTTTGCAGATCGCACTGCGATATGCGAACTGATCTGGGGGTGTCAGTAACATTTCACTGACACTCCCAGCAGTTCGCATAGGGCAGTGTGAACTGCCGCCGGGAGGCATGCGATGCGATGTGTACCCCTAAATTTAGGGCTGTCTACTTTCCAAAATGGGGTCATTTGGGGGGGGTTTGTGCCATCTTGGCATTTTATGGCCTTCAAAACTGTAACGCCCTTAGAAAGCCTGAAGGCGGTGCTTGGTTTTTGGGGCCCCGTACGCGGCTAGGCTCCCAAAAAGTCCCACATATGTGGTATCCCCGTACTCAGGAGAAGCAGCAGAATTTATTTTGGGGTGTCATTTCACATACGCCCATAGCATGTGTGAGCAATATATCATTTAGTGACAACTTTGTGTCATTATTCAATCGCTTGAGGCAAAAAAATAAAATATTCAATGGGCTCAACATGCCTCTTATCAATTTCCTTAGGGGGTCTACTTTCCAAAATGGGGTCATTTGGGGGGGTTTTGTACTGCCCTGCCATTTTAGCACCTCAAGAAATGAGATAGGCAGTCGTAAACTAAAAGCTGCGTACCTTAGTTTGTAGATGTGACAACTTTTGCGCAAACCAATAAATATACAATTATTGACTTTTTTTTTTTTACCAAAGACATGTGGCTGAATACATTTTGGCCTAAATGTATGACTAAAATTGAGTTTATTGGATTTTTCTAATAACAAAAAGTAGAAAATATCATTTTTTTTCAAAATTTGCGGTCTTTTTACGTTTATATCGCAAAAAATAAAAATCGCAGAGGCAATCAAATACCATCAAAAGAAAGCTCTATTTGTGGGAAGAAAAGGACGAAAATTTTGTTTGGGTACAACATTGCATGACCGCGCAATTACCAGTTAAAGCAGCGCAGTGCCAAAGTGTAAAAAGACCTCTGGTCATTTACCAGCAAAATGGTCCGGTCTGAAAGTGGTTAAGGTAAGTAGCGCACTTACCACACACAGAATCTCACAGGGGTATAACTTGCTCA
Organism: Lithobates pipiens; assembly: GCF_037356315.1. NCBI lineage: Eukaryota > Metazoa > Chordata > Amphibia > Anura > Ranidae > Lithobates > Lithobates pipiens. The sequence goes on along the minus strand of NW_027507889.1, from coordinate 1,131,852 downwards.
TAGGAATCTATTCTGCAGAGAGGCTGCTGCTCAGGTCACATCTGTCCATTTACCCTTTTGCCTGTTAACCACATGAACTTCCAGGAGAAACGCTGCTCCACTACTGGATGGACCACTGCCACTCCAAACAGCCAACCAGTCTCTCAAATACCATACAAATTGAGAAGATGACTTGGTGCAATATATAGGGACTTGATTATAAAAGCAGAACCAAAAGGCCAGCCAAATACTTGCATGCCTGCCACTGCTCACCAGGACACAGCAGCAAGCATTTGTGTGATGATGGGATGAAATGCGTAGAGTGGGGTGGAGTATACAGATGTCAGATGCGCGCTGCTGTCTCCTGGGGAACAGTGGTGTACATGTAGGTATATTTGGCTTGCCTTTTGAGTGGTCTTGTTTTTTGTTCTGTTTTTATATTCAAGCCCTTATATAATGCATTGCACTATCTGAGCCTTTTTCTAAATTTGCATGGTCTTTTGAGTGCTCTTGTTTTGGTCTTGTATACATGTGCAGTCACTTTTATTATGGTAAATTATTCATACTAATTGAAGTTGCTTTATTGTTCACACAGTATAATGCATGGATATAAGCCTTGGCATTTATTTTCTCAAACTGACTTAGGCTGGGCATAGATCGGTTGTTTTTATGAAGTAATGGATTTTTTTATCCACACAAGTGGTGTGTATAGAGGAATCCTCCCTTCTGGGCTATTGTATTCTGCCAGTAGGAGGACTGCACTATCAAAATACACTAGTCAGCACTGCAGCCCGCTGATTGAGTAGTGTTTTCAATAATCCTGTTCAGCTAAAGTCGATCCCTAGGTTGGCTGTAAGTGAACGACCATAAATTGTAATTCAGAAGGTTCCTGCAGTTACCTGAATTTTTGATCGGTCTATAGCAGTGATGGCAAACCTTGGCACCCCAGATGTTTTGGAATGAAATTTCCCATGATGCTCATGCACTCTGCAGTGTAGCTGAGCATCATGGGAAATGTAGTTCCAAAACATCTGGGGTGCCAAGGTTCGCCATCACTGGTCTATAGTCATACTATCTGGTTTGCTCTGCTGTTAAATCAATCTGATAAGTCCATATGTAGCTTTGGATTTTTAAAGTCCTTTTCTTAAAGGGCTTGATGTGTTTTTTTTTTTTTTTTTTTTTTTTTGTATAAATTGGTCAGTGTCTGTTTCACAAGGTTGTTTGCTTGTAAGCTGAATCTTGTTTGGTATAATGTATTTGGCAACAGTCTCTGCATTTCACTAGGATGACAAAGCTGCTTATGCAGAAATGCACTTGGTCAGTGTTGTCACCTTAAGGCCCCTTTCACACTGACGTCCCGTTCAGGCCCGCCTGTCAGTTTTTCCATAGAACGTCTGATGTCAGCGGTGACACGTCCGCTGACATCCGACCCGCTCCGATCCGAAAGTGTAACAGAGGAAAAAGCTATTTTTCCATCCGCCATCGGATCGGGTGACGACGGGCACTGCGGCCCTTCGTCATCCGATCTCCCATAGGGGAGAGTGGCGCTGTGACAGGTCTGTCCCTGCGCAGTGTGCAGAGACGGACCTGTCATCTCCCTGCTCAGCGGGGATCGACTGAGTGATCCCCGCTGAGCAAACGGATATCCACGGGGCGGATCAGAACTGATCCGCCCTGTGTGAAAGGACCCTTAGGATAGGAAGTTAAAGGGGTGTTCCGGCCAATATTTAAAAAAAAAGTCATCAGCTAGAGACACTGTAGCTGCTGACTTTTATTAAGGACAGTTGCCTGTCCAGCGATCCCGCGATGTCGGCCACCCCGAGGCCGATCTGTCCATTGGATTAGCTGCCGGCTCCTCCATCTTAAAGGGAAACAGGCAGTGGATTCTTGCAGCTTCACTGCCAGTTTCCTACTGCGCATTGCGCGAGTCGCGCGGCGCTTTGGGAATGGCCCCGTTTTCTGTGACGCATGTCCCAGAAGGCAACGAGGCCACTCACCGAAGAGGACGAAGCACTGCGGAATATGAAGAGGCAGATTAGAAAGACTGCCTAGTAACAGCAGTTTCAAGTGAAAATTTTCAGTTTGAATGGGGTGTAGGTGGCTTTACTCGTGTATGCACTCTCACTTGTGTATATTGGCTTATGTGTACTGATATCTACAAATTTTAGTCAGGAATTATTTTGGGGAATTTGTCCTGAACCCGTGGTGCACTAAGTGCAAGTACCCCTTCGTACAGTATCCAGCTGCTCTGTAGTTCAGCCGGTCATAGATTTCAGTTGGCTAGCACCAGGGCTGGAGGTGCCTGAAAGGGGTGGGATGCTATGCGGCTGACTCGAGATGCCCATGTGCAAGTAGTTTTGGAGTTTGAACTTCCTTTTCTAAAAGGGGTGTGTATGTATGTACAGTGCTTTGCGAAAGTTTTCGGTCCCCTTGAACTTTTCAACCTTTTGCCACATTTCAGGCTCCAAACATAAAGATATAAAATTTTTATTTTTTGTGAAGAATCACCAATATGTGGGACACAATTGTGAAGTGGAACGAAATCTATATTGAATTTTTGAAACTTTTTCAACCAATAAAAAAATGAAAAGTGGGGCGTGCAAAATTATTCGGCCCCCTTGCGTTAATACTTTGTAGAGCCACCTTTTGCAGCGATTAGCTGCAAGTCGCTTGGGGTATGTCTCTATCAGTTTTGCACATCGAGAGACTGAAATTCTTGCCCATTCTAACTTGCAAAACAGCTCGAGCTCAGTGAGGTTGGATGGAGAGCGTTTGTGAACAGCAGTTTTCAGCTCTTTCCACAGATTCTCGATTGGTTTCAGGTCTGGACTTTGACTTGGCCATTCTAACACCTGGATACGTTTATTTGTGAACCATTCCTTTGTAGATTTTGCTGTATGTTTGGGATCATTGTCTTGTTGGAAGATAAATCTCCGTCCCAGTTTCAGGTCTTTTGCAGATTCCAACAGGTTTTCATCCAGAATGGTCCTGTATTTGGCTGCATCCATCTTCCCCTCAATTTTAACCATCTTCCCTGTCCCTGCTGAAGAAAAGCAGGCCCAAACCATGGTGCTGCCACCACCATGTTTGACAGTGGGGATGGTGTGTTGAGGGTGATGAGCTGTGTTGCTTTTACGCCAAACATATAGTTTTGCATTGTGGGCAAAAAGTTCGATTTTGGTTTCATCTGACCAGAGCACCTTCTTCCACATGTTTGGTGTGTCTCCCAGGTGCCTTGTGGCAAACTTTAGACTAGAGTTTTTATGGATATCTTTGAGAAATGGCTTTCTTCTTGCCACTCTTCCATAAAGGCCAGATTTGTGCAGTGTACGACTGATTGTTGTCCTATGGACAGACTCTCCCACCTCAGCTGTAGTTCTCTGCAGTTCATCCAGAGTGATCATGGGCCTCTTGGCTGCATCTCTAATCAGTCTTCTCCTCGTCTGAGCTGAAAGTTTAGAGGGACAGCCAGGTCTTGGTAGATTTGCAGTGGTCTGATACTCCCATTTTAAAATGATCGCTTGCACAGTGCTCCTTGGGATGTTTAAAGCTTGGGAAATCTTTTTGTATCCAAATACGGCTTTAAAGAGGAAGTAAACCCTGATGGGTTTACTTCCTCTTTCATTCCCTGCAAAGGCAAAGCATAATGGACTACTATGCATCGCATAGTTGCCCATTATGTGTCACTTACCTGACACAGGAGCCAGCGAAGTCGCCGCTGTCCCCTGTAGTCCGTCGCATCCATTTTGCTGGTGGCGTCTCGCAGCTCCGCCGCTGTCATTCGGCGAGGTCACTCCCGCGCATGCGCACGGGAGTCGACGCGCGCGGCAGCTCCATTCTTGGAAATGCCACGCTCAGTGCACCTGCGCACCGCTGTCTATGGCGCATGCGCCGTAGACAGCGGTGCCCGTTTTCGGAGATATTGCTTGGACCTACAGGTAAGCCTTAATCTAGCTTGCCTGTAGGTCAAAGTGGTTTGTAAGGGTTTACAACCACTTTAAATTTCTCCACCAGTATTACGGACCTGCCTGGCGTGTTCCTTGGTCTTCATGATGCTCTCTGCGCTTTCAACAGAACCCTGAGACTATCACAGAGCAGGTGCATTTATACAGAGACTTGATTACACACAGGTGGGTTCTATTTATCACCATCAGTAATTTAGGACAACATTGGATCATTCAGAGATCCTCGCTGAACTTCTGGAGTGAGTTTGCTGCACTGAAAGTAAAGGGGCCGAATAATTTTGCACGCACCGCTTTTCAGTTTTTTTATTTGCTAAAAAAAAAGTTTAAATTATCCAATAGATTTCGTTCCACTTCACAATTTGTGTCCCACTTGTTGGTGATTTTTTCACAAAAATTTAAATTTTATATCTGTTTGAAGCCTGAAATGTGGCAAAAGGTTGAAAAGTTCAAGGGGGCCGAATACTTTTGCAAGGTTATGTGTGTGTGTGTATATATGTATGTATATATGTGTGTGTGTGTGTGTATATATATATATATATATATATATATTAGTGTCTTCTTGTAAGCTAAAGCCTGCTTGATATGTTAAATACTCTAACCTTTTTTTTTTTTCTTCTCTTCCTCTCTGAAAGCTTTTTATTCAACTTTTGGCTGGCCTCTGTTGCTTTTTTGTAATAGTGTAAAGATGTTCTTGCCTAGAAGGCAATGAGTGTTGATCACATGGGGTTTTTGAAATGGCTTGTCTCGCTTGTTTTGGCAAGAGGTAAACAAAGTATTTTCATATTCTGTGGTGCTGCAGTTCACATGCCCCCCCCCCCCCCCGTCAATAAAATCCAGCGACGGGCTTAAGTCCTACATTCTGTGTGAATGGGCACAGATGCGGGAATCAGGAGTGTGCCCACATGGGTGTCCACCAAGAGCACTTATCCAACGTTGATTCTTTATGTGGGGATGAGCCACCAGCGCCCCTGAGGGTCCCCAGAATTGGAGGACCAGGACCACCCTGTGCAAAATGAACTGCACTGTGGAATGCCCCATCATTGGTGTTCTGGGGAGTGGGGGGGGCAAATAGTGCTCCATTGGTGTTTGGGGGGGGGGGATAGTGTGCCCCGTCATTGGTGGCCCCAGGTGAAATAGACACGGCAGGATACCTGTATATGACAAGGGACTCTGTCATGCATTATATTAGTAGTCCTGTCTGAAAATCTGCAGAATAGTATTGCAGGTCGTCGTGTTTTTATTTTTTATATTTTTAATTTTTATTTGATCTGATTTAATCAAAACAATCGGCTAACTAATGAATTATGAAAATGGCCATTAGTTGCAGCCCTAAATGCAATTATGCCAGCAAACAACCAGCTAGTTCTCTGCATGGAAAAGGGCCGCCACCATCATTGATGGCATTGAGTGAAGACAAGCCATGGATGTGGCCACTGCATCTGCACCGAGACCTAAAGAAGAAATTTAGCTTTATACCTACCTGGTGTCCAGACATCATGCAGCTTCCACCGTAAATGAGAGCAAAGTCTAAATAGGTCCAGCCTGAAGCTGTGTGTCTGAAAGTTCAGCCTTAATCTACTGTTGTAGGACCCTCATCAGCCTTGCCAGAGTGGAGGGCAGGTGTTTACCACCACATTACTGGGCAACCATAGCATGAATCGGATTAACCACTTGCCGCCCGCCCTATAACAAATAGACGGTGGCAAAGTGGTTGCATAATCCTGACTGGACGTCATATGATGTGATCAGGATTATGAGCCGCTGCGCGCCCCCAGGGGCGCGCATCGCGGCGATCGTTGTTGCGGGGTGTCAGTCTGACACCCGGCAACTACGTTCTCGGTAAAGAGTCTCCGACGGAGACTCTTTACCATGTGATCAGCCGTGTCCAATCACGGCTGATCACAGTGTAAATGGGAAAAGCCAGTGATCGGCTTTTCGTCACTCGCGTCTGTGCCGCCTATCAGTGCCCATCCATGCCCACCTGTGCCGCCTACCCATGCCCACCTGTGCCGCCTACCCATGCCAATTTGTGCCACCTATCAGTGCCCATCCATGTCGCCCATTAGTACCACCTTATCAGTGCCACATATCGGTGTCCATCAATGCCACCTCATCAGTGCCACATATCGGTGCCCATCAGTGCCGCCTTATCATTGCAACCCTATCAGTGAAGGAGAAAACTTACTTATTTGCAAAGTTTTGAAACAAACAAAACATTTTTTTTTTAAACTTTTCGGTATTTTATTTGTTTAGCAAAAATAAAAACCGCAGAGGTGATCAAATACCACCAAAAGAAAGCTCTATTTGTGGGAAAAAAATGATAAAAATTTAATTTGGGTACAGTGTAGCATGACCGCGCAATTGTCATTCAAAGTGCGACAGCGCTGAAAGCTCAAAATTGGTCTGGGCAGGAAGGTGTTTAAGTGCCCGGTATTGAAGTGGCTAAGGCAGTGCTCGACAAAACCCGGTCGCCAGGTCGCATTGGCGACTAGAATCAGCGACCTTGCGCCTGGGGCAGCATAGCTGGGGGTATCCCGTCTCCGTGGACCCCCCCCCCCGCGCGATCGCGTCGGGCCGCGCCGCAGGCGGCCGGTAATTGAGCCCCCGGCTTTGAGGCCTTCTGTGATCCTATGGCTCCTTCTGGAATCTGGCGCCCTCTTGTGGTGGCCGTTGGAATTACAACCAACAATGTTAATGGGCCAGTCTTTCTCCATCCCTTTACTTAGAACCCCTAAACAAAACAAAAAAAATATATATATATATATATATATATATAAATTTTTTTTTTTTTTTTAATTTATTCTAACACCCTAGAGAGTAAAATGGTGGTCGTTGCAATACTGTCTGTCACACCATATTTGTACAGCGGACTTACAAGCGCACTTTTTTTGGGGAAAAAAAATTTATTTAATAAAAAAAAAAAAGACAACAGTAAAGTTAGCCCAATTTTTTTTTTTTATATATTGTGAAAGATAATGTTACGCCGAGTAAATCGATACCCAACATGTCACGCTTCAAAATTGCGGCCGCTCATGGAATGGCGACAAGCTTTTACCCTTTAAAATCTCCATAGGCGACGTTTAAAAAATTCTTCAGGTTGCACGTTTTGAGTTACAGAGGAGGTCTGGGGCTAGAATTATTGCTCTTACTCTACCGATCGCAGCGATACCTCACATGTGTGGTTTGAACACCGCTTTCATATATGCGTTCGCTTCTGCACGCAAGCTTGGCAAGACGGGGCGCATTTAAAACCAATTTTTTTTTCTTATTTTAACTTTTATTTTTATTTTTTTCACTGTTCTTTTAAAAAAAAAAAAAAAATGTGTGTCACTTTTATTCCTATTACAAGGAATGTAAAAATCCCTTGTAATAGAAAAAAGCATGACAGGTCCTCTTTTATATATGAGATCTGGGGTCAGAGAGACCTCACATCTCATATTTACACTAAAATGCAATTTAAAAATGTCCCTCTAAGAGCTATGGGCAATGACTTGGAGACAGGTGGGGGGCTGGGGGCGCTATCTTCCCCTCACTCGTCTCCATGTCAGGCCAGGGACAGGTCCAGATCGCCGTCACGGACCTGGCTCCTAACTTTTTTAGCTGGCTCCTAGATTCCAAGCAAATTTGTCAACCCCTGGGCTAAGGTACTCTATGCAGTTGGTCCTCTGTGGGATTCTAGAATTGGAAAACTATGGCAATACTACTTTGAAAGTGTGCAAGTACTGTACAGGCAAAATTGCTCATGTACTAGATCAAATCACTGTAGAGAGCTATTTACAATCAGTCATGTCCTTCTCTTTATTATTTTATGTTTTTGATCCTGCCAGTGAATGTTGTGGTGGTGTGCTGTCCCCCACAGGCAAGTTTATCAATGTGCCTCAGGTTTTCTTTTTCCTCATGGGACACAGTCGACAGCAGATTGATGTCTCATGGGACACTGAGGAGAAAGGATCCTTTCTCCTCAGGATCAAGCCTGCAGAAGTGCCCCTATAGCAAAAATATATCTTGCTATCAAGGCAAGAGCAAGGAATGCTGGTAGGAGACCTCGGAGGAGGTTAAGGGCTGCTCTTTGCAAAACATTGCAAGGAGCAAGGCCATTTTGACATGTTGTAAAGGTATTTAAAGAGGTTGTAAAGGTTTTTTTTTTCTTTTTTTTTTTTCCTAAGTAGGTTCCTTTAAGCTAGTGCATTGTTGGTTCACTTAGACTTTTTTTTTTTTTTTTTTTTTTTTTTTTTTTTTTTCCTTCGATTTCCCTTCTAAATGGTTTTTTCTTTGAATTTCTCACTTCCTATTCCTCCTCAGTAAGCTGTTCTGGCTGACTAAACGCCACTTGGATGATGGTGTGAAGTTTACTGAGGAGAAACGAAGTGAGAAATTCAGACAAAGAAACATTTAAAAGGGAAATCTAAGGAAAAGGTAAATGAACCAACAATGCACTAGCTTAACCACCTAAGGACCGCCGCATGGGAATGTACGTCATCAGAATGGCATGTACAGGCACAAGCACGTACATGTACGTGCTTGCCTTCCAGCGGGTGGGGGGTCCGATTGGACCCCCTCCCGCTGGATGCGGCGGTCCGTTTCGCTGAATGAGAAGCTTCCTCCCGCTGTGTATAGTAAACACAGGCAGGGAGGAAGTGATGTCATTCTCCTTGGGGCAGTCTTTTTCAACCGACTACGAGGAGAACACTGAAAGTAAATGCACCAAACACTACACTAACATATATAGGCACAAAAATCCGCCCCCCCTCCCAGTCGGTGTCGCTGATTGCAGTGATCATTTATTTACTGATCACTGCATTCAGTGTCAGTTGTGACAGTAAAAAGTGTCAGGGCAGTTAGTGTTAGGTCCAGAGTAGCCCCCTACCCCCCCCAATAAAGGTTTAACCCCCCGATTGCCCCTAGAGTTAACCCTTTCACCCCCTTTTGCCAGTGTCACTAAGCGATCATTTTTCTGATCGCTGCATTAGTGGCACTGGTGTCGCTAATTCACTAGTTATTTTTTTAGGTTCACCGCCAGGTTTTTATAGCGCTAGGTACCCAGATATACTACCCAATAATGGTTTTAACCCCCTGATTGCCCCTAGTTAACCCTTTCACCAGTGATCACCGTGTAAGTGTTACGGGTGACTCTGGTTAGTTTGCTTTTTATAGCATCAGGGCACCCACCATTTATTACCCAATAAAGGTTTAACCCCCTGATCACCCGGCGGGTGATATCAATTAGGTTTTAGGGTCAGGGTCTGCGTCGCCCCAGGCAGCGCTAGGTTAGTGACAGTACCGCTAACACCCACGTGCAAAGCATACACCTCCCGTAGTGGTATAGAATCTGAACAGATCAATATCTGATCTAATCAGATCTATATTGGCGTCCCCAGCAGTTTAGGATTCCAAAAAAACGCATTAGCAGGATCAGCCCAGATACCTGCTAGCACCTGCGTTTTGCCCCTCCGCCCAGCCCACCCAAGTGCAGTATCGGTCGATCACTGTCACTTACAAAACACTAAACACATAACTGCAGCGATTGCAGAGTCAGGCCTGATCCCTGCGATCGCTAACAGTTTTTTTGATAGCGTTTTACATTTAAATCCGGAAGGCAGTGCTTGGTTTTCGGGGTCCCGTACGTGGCTAGGCTCCCAAAAAGTCCCCCACATGTGGTATCCCCGTACTCGGGAGAAGCATCAGAATTAATTTTGTGTAATTTCACTTATGCCCATAGCATGTGTGAACAATATATCATTTAGTGACAACTTTGTGCAAAAAAAAAAAAAAAAGTTTTTTTTAATATTCCTGCAACTTGTGGCAAAATATAAAATATTTCATGGACTCAGCATGCCTCTCAGTAAATAGCTTGGGGTATCTACTTTCCAAAATGGGGTCATTTGGGGGGGTTTGTGCTATTGGCATTTTATGGCCTTCGAAACTGTGATAGGTAGTGAGGAGTGGGGGGGGGGGGGTTGTACTGCCATTTATGCACCTCAAGAAGTGAGATGGGCAGTCGTAAATTAAAAGTTGTGTAAATTCCAGAAAATGTACTTTAGTTTGTAGACGCTATAACTTTTGTGCAAACCAATAAATCTACGCTTATTGACATTTTTTTTTTTACTAAAGACATGTGGCTGAATAAATTTTGCCCTAAATGTATGACTAACATTTAGTTCGATTTTTCTTATAACAAAAAGTAGAAAATATATTTTTTTTTCTCAATTTTCGGTCTTTTTCCATTTATATCGCAAAAAATAAAAATCGCAGAGACAATCAAATGCCATCAAAAGAAAGCTCTATTTGTGGGAAGAAAGGGACGCAAATTTAGTTTGGGTACAACATTGCATGACCGCGTAATTACCAGTTAAAGCAGTGCAGTGCGAAATTTTAAAAAGACCTCTGGTGTTTAGGCTGACTATTGGTCCGAGGCTGAAGTGGTTAAAGGAACCTATTTAGAAAATAAACAAAGCTTTACAACCCCTTTTAATTCTTTAAAGAATAAGTCTCTTTAACATGTTTACCGTATATATATTTTGTGTATGGCTAAAGTTACACCAGTTTACCACCTTGATCTAAATTACTCCTGATTTTAAAAAAGCTTCATTTCTATAAATGTCCAATTTCTTTTCATTTTAGTACCATTTTTTGATCTTATTGGGTTTTAGGAGAATGCCTTTTCCTAAAGCTACTTCAGCAACACTTAAAAAATGTTTAGTACTACTTGGTTGGACTTGTGTATTACATCCTTGCTGTTTTTTTTTTTTTTTTTTTTTCTTTTCAGGCCAGCTGCATAGCATCACTTTTCAGAGACAAGAGGAAGATTACTTGAAACTGACTGTACGCTGCAGGCCCTGTATCTTTGTTCTGGGACATAACTGCAGTGCCCGAGGCAAGGTGGTTAATGCTCTTTTGGGTGATCCTCTTCTGCCAGTTGGAACATGTTGTGACCCAGACACCTGTAAGCGAAGGCGCATTAGTTTTAGACATGGCAAACAGACTTTGGTAAGTTTGGCACTGCCTGAGCAATATGAACTAGTTCATCAGCTGGTAGCTCATCAAGGTAAATGGGACACCATTCCTGAAGAGGATTTGGATATACCAGAAGATGAAGAGGACCCTGCACACAGATTGGCTGAGCTTGAAGTAACCTTGCCTTACCACTTGCTGCAGGTATGTGGTTTTTTTTTTTTGTTGTTATATAGATATGTTCTAAAATATTGTGTATTGGTGAGTCTCCATTAAATAAAAAGTGAAGTTACAGTAATGTGTACATTCTTAGAGGTTTCTGATCACTGTGGTATTGGAGTAGATCTGAGGAAGCACAGGAGTATATCTCCTTTTTTGGGTCTAAAACTATTAGACAGGGGCCAGGGGCGGACTGACCATTGGGCCACTCGGGCACTGCCCGAGGGCCCCATGCCACCAGGGTGCCCCATCAGGGCTGCCCCACCTCTCCAGTACCTTCTCAGCCAATAGAAACATGTCTGTGTATACTGTGTGTGGGTGTGTTTGTGTATACTGTGTGGCCCCATAATTTGATTGCCTGGGGGCCCCATGAGTTGTCAGTCCGCCGCTGGTCCTAGCACATGAATTGGGAGAAGGGGAAAGATGTAAGGGCATGTTGGATGAGTAAAGAATGAAGTATATAGGGAGTATAGGGCTACATGTGGTGGTGGGGTAGCGGGGTGTTGTGTGTCTGAGCAGGGGATCGGGGGCAAAGCTCCTGTTTTCTACATCTGAACTAGGTGTTTATGGGAGAAATGTTTTCAGTCATCTGGAACCTGAGAAAATTATCCAAATTTGTGCCTGTCATGGTGTTGCGCTATTAGTTGTTCTTAGCTTTTTTTTTTTTTTTTTAATTTCTTTGTGACCTGTAAATTGTACAACTCAGTTGAATAACATTTTTAGATCAAAAAGCACAAG